>NC_092050.1:121078058-121817558 GCF_003086295.3 Arachis hypogaea | reverse complement strand
CTCTTAGCATGAACTAATTCTTTCCAAGGGAGAGGATTAGAACTTGTGAATAGAGCAGACTCCAACTTGCTTGACTTTCCTCTACCTAGTAAAGGATAACTAAGCAGAACAACCTTCAATTATCAATTAATCTTGGGAGGACTCTAACAAGGATAGAACTTCCGATTAATCTACTCCCGGTCAAGATTTTTCTTTAAATTACATAAATTCTCTGATTTAATTTCCTGTTTATCAACTCAAAACCATTTTGGAAAACATCTGATTAATAAATAGCACATCTTTCTATAACTCGTGGGAGACGACCTGGAATTCATACTCCCGGTACTTTATTCTAATTTTGTGACAACCTACTAATTGATAAGCGGATTTTGTTGGTTAGAACTGTACTTGCAACGTATCTCTATATTAATTTCTTATCCGCCAATTTCCGCCACTTCAATTTTTGGCGCCGTGCCGGGAGTTGCAATAAGTACTGAGTTATTGATTGGAATTTATTTATTTTATTTTTTTTATTTACTACTATGAGCTGCTGTTTCTTTCATTGATGACGCTTCACTTCCTGATCAGCTTGCCAGTATTTGATCCTGAGATGAAAGAACTATTTCACGTATAAGGCAAGCTCGGCATCGGTTAGTGTCCTCTGAGGACGAATCTGAAACGTCACTTAAGGAAGAAACAGCTCCCTTTCTACTGATTCGGTTGATTTACGTGCAGGTGACATGGCAGCACCTAGGAGAGTTACTATCCAGGAAGCTGGAGCCCCTGATTTACACTACAGCCATATCAAGCGCATCACCAGCGTGGCTGTAGATTTTGAATTAAAGACTGCACTACTCAACTGATGCCCAAGTTTCATGGCTTACCTGCTCAAGAGCCTATCAAGCACCTTAGGATTTTCAGGCAGCCTGTTCTACTGTCAGGCGTGATGGTGCAGATGAAACTTCTATTTTATTAAAAGCCTTCCCATTCTCTCTTGAGGGAAAGGCGAGAGAGTGGTACTACACTCAACCCGGAGCAACTGTTTCTAACTGGGATACGCTCAGAAGAGAATTTTTGGAAAATTCTTTCCAGCTGAAGTTACTGATAAACTGAGGAAAGACATTTCCATGATTGTTCAAGACGAATCGAGACTCTCTATGAATACTGGGAGCGCTTCAACAATCTTCTGGAAGCATGTCCCCACCACATGATTGACAAGATAGTGTTGCTCGGCTACGTCACACAGGGCATGAAGCCTCAAGATAAACCACGTTGGAAGTGAATGGGTCTATGAAAAATACAAGACCACTGATGAGGCATGGCAATGATCAGCGACCTAGCTGAATCTACTCGGAATCACAAGCAGAAACAAAGCGGTCAAAGCTATGCAGAGGTATCTTCTAGCAAAGAGACTACTGCTCTGACTCAGAGTATATGTGAAATGACCAACTTACTAAAGCAGATGCAGTTGAGTCAACAACAAGCTCAGTAAGCTCATCCTTCTCCACCACAGCAAGCCAACAGTTAGTCCACAGAGAGTGTGCGAAATCTGTGCTAATTATAGTCATTATACTAATGAATGTTCGCAGCTCCAACAGGAAGACAATACTGTAGCAGCCACTCATAACTTTTATGACTGCCCGAATCAAGGATACAATCAACAAGGAGGCAACTACAACCAAAGTGGGAACTATAACCAGAGTTGGCAGGATAATTCCAACCAGGGCTGGAGGACAACAATAACAGAGGAGGCAGAGACAATCAGGGAAATCAGAGGTGGAATAATAACAACAACAGGCAGCAGAACCAGAACCAGCCTTACAGAGCACCTCACCTGAGGCAATCCCAAGGACCACAGCACAACCAACAACAAGTTTTGCAGATCACTTATTCTAATTCCTCTCCGAATGACGAGATGCTTCAATCCCTTGCGCAAGGACAAAAGAACATGGAAAGTTCACTTAACAGTCTAACATCCGCTATACAAGCTCTCATCTTTCAGATGGGATCATCCAATACTTAAAACACTCAGCATGCAAGCTCTAGTGGAATTCCTTCTCAACCCTTACCCAATCCAAAGGGTGGCATCAATGCCATCACCCTAAGGTTCGGAACCACACTGCAAGAGAGGAATCAGGAGGAACCAAACCCACCAGAACACGCCCCAGCTGAAGAGGTGGTGGAGGTAGAAGATGCTGAAGAGGAAGAGGACGTACAAGACATGGTTGAAGAAGAAGAAGCTCAACCACAGAAAGAAGCACCAAAGGATGCAGACGTTGCAGAAAATGCCCTCCTTATTCCATTTCCACAAATTGCAAGGAAGCCCAGAAAGCAGATGGAACTTGATCCCAAAATGGTAGAAATATTCAAAAAGGTTGAGGTAACTGTTCCCCTTTTTGATGTTATTCAGCAAGTACCTAAATATGCAAAGTTTCTAAAAGATTTATGTATACATAAAGACAAAATTAATGAATTAGAAACTATTCCTTTAGGTAGTTCTATATCTGCTTTAATGGGAGGTATACCTGAAAAGTATAATGATCCAGGTCCATGTATGGTTAACTGCACCATTGGAGGTGTGATATTTTCTGACTGCATGTGTGATTTAGGAGTGTGTGTTAGTATAATGCCTTTGTCTATATATGATACTTTGAGGCTCCCTCCCTTAAAAGGTCGGCAGCTCGTTTGTGTTAGCAGATAAAAGCATTATTACAGTGGTTGGAATTGCTGAAGATGTATTATTGAGCATTAAGGGGCTCACATTTCCCATTAACTTTTATATTCTGAAAATGCCCCCTAATGACTCAGGAAGGCCATCATCAATCCTACTTGGAAGACCATTCTTGAAGACTTCAAAGTTCAAGCTGGATGCATTCTTAAGAACTTACTCCTTTGAGATAGATGGCAGAGCAGTGAAGTTCAGCTTAAATGAAGCGATGAAGCATCCTCCGGAAGATCGTTCTATCTTCCAGTGCGATATTATTGATGAAACTATAGCTGAAGTTCACCAGGAAGAATTAGAAGAGAAGTACATAGGGCAAGGTCCAAGTGTGGGGACATTTTCAGAGGATAATGAGAGCACTTTACCATTATCACCAGCTCCAGATAATCCAGAGCCTGACCATGAGCAGAAATTAGAATTAAAACCCCTCCCTCCACACCTCAAGTATGCTTATCTTGAGGACAAGCAGAAGTTTCCAGTTATCATTGCGAGGGAGCTTACTTCCTAACAAGAAGAACAGCTACTCAGTGTACTGAGAAAACATAAGAAAGCGATTGGATGGAGCCTGGCGGATATCGTAGGTATCAACCCTCAGGTTTGTGAGCACAGAATATTCCTAGAAGAGGGAGCAAAGCCTGTCTGTAAACCTCAAAGAAGATTGAATCCCACCATCTTAGAAGTTGTCAAGAAAGAAGTGACCAGGCTACTTGAAGCAGATATAATTTACCCCATCTCAGATAGCGAATGGGTCAGTCCAGTACAAGTGGTGCCCAAGAAGTCTGGAATCACAACAGTAAGAAATGAGCATGGAGATCTTTTGACAACTAGAGTGCAGAATTCATGGAGGGTTTGCATTGACTATAGGCGTCTCAACCAAGCCACTCGCAAGGATCATTACCCCTTGCCATTCATTGATCAGATGCTTGATCGCCTGTCAAGTAAATCCCATTATTGCTTTTTAGATGGTTATACAGGCTATTTTCAAATTCACATAGCTCCTGAAGATCAGGAAAAGACTACTTTTACATGTCCTTTTGGAACTTATGCTTATAAGAGAATGCCCTGTGGCTTATGCAATGCACCAGCTACTTTCCAAAGGTGCATGATGAGTCTTTTCTCTGACCTTATTGAGAACTGTATGGAGGTTTTTATGGATGATTTTAGCATTTATGGTGATTCATTTAGCCTTTGCTTAGATAGTTTATCTAGAGTATTAGATAGATGTGTTAGTACGAACCTTGTATTGAATTTTGAAAAATGTCACTTTATGGTAAAACAAGGGATTGTACTAGGACATGTTGTGTCTAATACTGGCATTTCTGTAGATCCAGCAAAGATGGATGCTATTTTTAGTTTACCTTACCCCTCCTCTGTGAGGGAAGTCCGTTCGTTCTTTGGCCATGCAGGTTTTTACCGGAGATTCATTAAGGACTTCAGTAAGGTAGCACTACACTTATCCAGACTACTGTAGAAAGATATTGAGTTCGAGTTCAGTGAGGATTGCAAACAAACGTTTGATAAGCTGGAGACCGCCCTGACTCAAGCTCCAATTGTGAGAGGACCAGACTGGAGCAAGCCATTTGAAATCATGTGCGATGCTTCCAACCATGCAGTAGGAGCAGCGCTGGCTCAGCGCGAAGGTAAGGACCCTTTTGTTATTGCTTATGCGTCTAAAACTTTAGACGCTGCTCAGTCTAATTACACTACTACTTAAAAAGAGCTCTTAGCTATTGTGTTCGCTCTGGATAAATTCCGAGCCTATTTACTTGGTACTAAAGTAGTAGTGTACTTAGATCACGCAGCTATAAAGTATTTATTAGCTAAGAAGGAGTCCAAACCGAGGCTTATACGTTGGATACTGCTACTACAAGAATTTGATTTAGAAATTAAGGATAGGAGTGGTAACCAGAATCTAGTGGCAGACCACTTGAGTCGCCTTGAGCATATTAAGAATACCCCCGCTCCTATAAATGATAATTTTCCATTCGACAACTTACAAGCAGTATCTGAAGTAGTCCCTTGGTATGCGCCTGTAGCTAATTATCTAGTCAGCCGCACTTTTCCTCCAAACTTTACTAAGCATCAAAGAGACAAGCTGAAAAGCAAGTCCAAATATTATATATGGGATGACCCATATTTATGGAGATGTGGCACTGACCAGGTAATTAGACGATGTGTGCCTCAATCAGAATTCCAGTCCATTTTAGAGGCCTGCCACTCATTTGAGAGTGGAGGACATTTTGGCCCTCAAAGAACAGCTAGAAAAATTTTAGACTGTGGATTCTGGTGGCCTACTCTTTTTAAAGATGCTGCTGAATTTTGTAAATCTTGTTCCCCATGCCAAAGTTTTAGTAATATATCCAAGAGGGATGAGATGCATCAACAGATTATGCTTTTCTGTGAAATTTTTTATGTGTGGGGCATTGACTTCATGGGTCCATTTCCAAATTCTAATGGTTACTTTTATATATTGTTAGCTGTGGATTACGTTTCTAAATGGGTGGAAGCAATTCCTACCCGCACTGATGATGCTAACACTGTTGTTTCCTTTGTTAGAAACCATATTATTTGTCGCTTTGGATCACCACGCGCAATCGTGAGCGATCAAGGCACCCATTTTTGCAACAGGAGACTAACATGATTACTGAAGAAGCATGGGATAATTCATAAAGTGGCAACAGCCTACCATCCCCAGACTAATGGGCAAGCCGAGGTGTCTAACAGAGAGATAAAGCGTATATTGCAGAAGATAGTCAAACCTCATAGAAGAGACTGGAGCACCAGACTACAAGATGCACTCTGGGAATACAGAATGGCATACAAGACACCCATTGGGATGAGTCCCTTCCACTTAGTTTATGGTAAAGCCTGTCACCTCCCAGTTGAAGTAGAGCACAAAGCCTTTTGGGCAATGAAGGAGTGCAACATGGGATTTGAGAAAGACAGAGCTGAAAGGAAGTTGCAACTGCAAGAATTAGAAAGCCTTCGCCTATAAGCTTATGAGAACTCAATGTTGTACAAGGAAAAGATGAAGGCTGTGCATGATAAGCACATCAAGAGGAGAGAGTTCCAACCGAGGGACTTAGTCCTCCTTTACAACTCCAGATTGAGGCTCATGCCAGGCAAGTTGAGATCAAGATGGGATGACCCGTATAGAGTAGAGAAGGCTGAGCCATACGGAGTTTTCCACCTGAGTCATCCCTCAAGCTTTGAATTCATCAAAGTCAATGGACATCGCTTAAAGCTTTATCATGGTGAAAAGACGAAGAATAAGAAGGAGCTAGAGATCTTCCTCTTGGACGATCCACCCACAGCAGAAGACTGAGCTAGTAGAGCGTCCAACTTAAGGACGTTAAAGCAAAGTGCTAGGTGGGAGACAACCTACCATGGTATGATTGTTCCTTTCTCTCTTCTTAGTTTTTTTTTTCAAAAACTCTTCTCCGTACTAGTGCATATAATTTGCATTTGCATATTGCGTATAAAAAAATAAAAAAAAGAGAGAGAGAGAGAGAGAGAGAGGAGGAAAGCGGCATGCGACGCGACAGCGTCACCGACGCGTCCGTGTCGTATTGACCCTAGGAAGAAAAGCAAAGTTCATAGAGAGTCACGCTAAAGCGCGGCTGGAGGCGTGCCTTTGGCACAACTTGATCCATGCGACCGCGTCCCTGACGCGTCCGCGTCATGTGGGAAAAATGCCTCCCACGCGTCCGCGTCAAGCATGCAAACGCGTGCCCTGAAAATCGACGTAAGAAAGGGTGTATGGTAGAATGTTACGCTGGACCGGGGTTGGAATGATGCTAGTCGCACAAGCCCTACCACGCGAACACGTGCCCCACGCGTCCGCGTCGTTTTCCAGTCTTGGCCATTCACGCGATCGCGTCCACCACGCGAACGCGTCACCTTTAAATTTGGCAACAATGAGTTTCGAACAGAGAGTTGTGCGGGCGCGAGGCTGCCCTCGCGCCAGTAGCACAGAAAGAGTCACGGGTCCGCGTGACCGACGCGTCCGCGTCGATTCATATACGCGCTTTTCGCGCGAACACGTAACCCACGCGTCCGCGTCGCCTGTGCTGCACATCTTATCCAAATCTGCCAAAATATCTTATCTTTTTCTTCCCCAAATCCTACTTTTTCTTTTCCCATCTTCTTCCCCCCTTCCTCTTCCTTCTTCCTTCTTTCTCACTTTCTACTTACTCTCTCTCTCTACCATTATCAAGGTTTTTCTTTTCTTATTCCCTCCTTCCTTTTCTATTCTTCCTCTTATTTTTATGTTCTCTTATTCTTTTTCTTTCTACTTTCACTATCCTTGTTTTCTTTTTCTTTCTTCCTCTTTTTATTGGTGTTGAAAATTTATTTGGGTCAGTATTTCTTATATTTTGCTTGTGGATTGTTAAGGATTTGTTTGACAATTATATATTAATTTTTAAGGGTTTCTTGCATGTTCAATTTAATACTTTCAATAGCTTATTCACCATGCATGCTATGTGTTTGTGAAAACGCCCGTATGGCATTGTGCACTATTTTTAGATTTCTTTTAATCTACTACTCTAAATGCTTGCTTTTCACAAAATCTTTTTTATATTTTATTAATTTAATATAATTGTTATTACAAACAGGTTATTAGTTTGAAAGGCTTGGTAATCTAAATTGGACATTAAATGCTTGATCTATGCTACTCATGCCTTTGCCGGCATGCCAATAAACACCTTGCATTTAACTGTCATCATATGCACTTGCTATGTTTCCATTGATGATCTTTCACATGTAGTTATGACCATGTGTTAATATCATTCATCTTTAATGTGCCTTGATTACCACCTTTCCCGTTCTCTTCCTTGCCCTAACCCTTGAAATTTTAACATCCTTACTCTTTTCCTTTCAGGATGGCCACCAAGAAAGGAAAAGAGAAAGCTACTCCCAAACCACCAGCAAGAAGAGGAATAAAAAGAGCATTAGTGGCAGAGCCATCTTCAACTGCAGTCAAGCCCTCAACAAAACGAA
Source organism: Arachis hypogaea (assembly GCF_003086295.3). Taxonomy (NCBI): domain Eukaryota; kingdom Viridiplantae; phylum Streptophyta; class Magnoliopsida; order Fabales; family Fabaceae; genus Arachis; species Arachis hypogaea. The sequence goes on along the minus strand of NC_092050.1, from coordinate 121,809,856 downwards.
TTAAGAGGATTATAAAGGTCGATGAAAAGGAGAAAGCCTTCCCAGCAAAGGACACTGCGCAATTTCCCAACCGCTACTGTGAGCAGATGTTCCCCATCCTGGTAGCAAGGAATTACAACAACGAATACATGCTTATCCTCCCAACCCGTATTGCTGAATTTGTTGAGCCACGAATCGAACACAGACACTGGGGATTCCTACAAAGACAGCCACGACAGGTTAATCTCTCATGGGTAGTCGAGTTCTACTCTAATTTCCACTTGCCAACCCTGTAGTCTGTCTATGTCCGTCAGAAGCAAATCCCCATTACAGAAGAGGCCATTCAACGAGCTTTGGATCTTCCCCCTACTCTAGAAGGACTGGACGCATTTCAAAAGGCCGCACTCAAGCGCCAGACGTACCAATTTAAATGGGACGTTGTTCTCAGAGTTATCGCACTACCTGACAGCAGATGGATTTATGGATACCATCGTTCCCGACCTAAGGGAATATCGGCTTCTGCACTGACCTTGGAGGCTCGCGTATGGGCACAGATTATGTCCCACTACGTCTTTCCGAGCACTCATGAGTCCTCCTTCACTGCAGACATGGCCATTCTACTATGGTGCATCCTTACAGACCAGCCTCTAAACCTACCAAGACACATCTGGAATGCCATGGGACACGTACAAATTGCGGGCAACTTATCTTTTCCCGCCTTGGTCTCAGATCTTGTCTCAGCAGCCAGAGTTTCCTACAGAGTTGGGGACACCAAAGCCATGCTACCACGGGATGATCAGTACGTCCCTAACGGGAAATATCTCAGGCCACCAACAGCTACTACCAGCCAGACCGCAGAACAAGCTGCAGACATTCCCCCTTCCACACCACAAGCACCTTCAACAAGTCAGCTGCTCCATCAAATACTAGAGAGGTTGGACCGGCAAGACCAGAAAGTGAAGCTATGAGAGCGCCGCAACCAGTGCCGATTCAAATACCTCAAGGAGCTACTCACAGGCAACCACAGACCTGACAAAGACCCAGATACTCTGGACTCCACTTCCTTTACCAGCACAGGGATCCATGACGGTCCCGACTGTGGAGATACTGCTACCAGCCCACCTTTGTTCCTGACAGATGGCACCTAGGACGGTGCAAAGCCTTAAGTGTGGGGAGGTCGGTCAGTACCTAACTTCCGGAGGTAATTTCTCTTCCTTAACACAAATAAAATAGGATATTTAGTTAGTTTTTCTTTTGTAGAATATGATAGATTGTATAGTAATAGGTTAATTGCATGCATGTTCTACTTGATTGAAAGGATAATAAGTTTCTCCTAAGACCTGAATCTTTCACTAATTTAAATCAAAATCCTTACGTTAAAATTGTTTGAAGTTGTAATTGGAACATGGTTTTTGAGCTAAAGAACACACAACCTGTGAGACTTTGAGCCTAAATTCATGGTTACATTATTTAACCATAACTATTTTATTCTTGTGTGTTTATTTCTCTATGATTGTAATTTGAATTTTGTTTTATCCTATATGTCCATTATTTAGTGTATTTACATGCTTGCATATGATTGAGGCCATTATTTGTTTAGCTCACTTATCCCAAATAAGCCTACCCTTTTAATTACCTTTGTTAGCCACTTTGAGCCGTTTTAATCCCATTTGTTCTATATTTTACCACATTACTAGCCTTAAGCAGAAAAATAATTAAATACCCCTATTGAATCTTTGGTTTGCTTAAGATAGAAATTTTGTGTTAATTGAGTTTGGGAAGATTGTGGGAACAAAGGTTAATAAAGGAATGTATCATGATATGATAATGGGAATTTGGGTACCTACTCATGTGAAACTATAAAAGAAAATTGAAAATCTATGTGTATTGATAAGCTATGTTTATTTTTATTTAAAAAAAAAAGATTTTATAATATTTTAGTAAATAAGGGGACAAAACTACCCCAATGATAAGTTAAAGTACAACAATCAATGCACATGTGATAAAATCAAAATAAAGGTTGGTGCATGAGTATGGAATGTGAAAAGGAAATTCTGGGTAGCTAGGTATGAAATTCAAAGTTATATAGAATATACATATATGATCAGGTGAAAGCTTGGGTTAATTAAAGATTCAATTCATAAGCTCACTTAGCCGTATATACCCTTACCTTTACCTTAGCCCCATTACAACCTTGAAAAGACCTCATGATGTTTGCATTGGTACATTAAATGTTGTTGATTGGTTAGGTGAAGAACAAAAATTAGAAAGCATGATTAGAGAAGGATAGAGTGATTACCCTATACACTAGAGAGATTAGAGTGCACACACACCATCAGTGAGGGTTCAATGCTCAACTCCATGCCCCCTGCTTTCACAAGCTGTCTTCTTACAAATTTACTTGCTTTTACTTTATGATTTAAACTAGTGGAATCTGCTCTATGTTCTGTCTTAGAGAACTTATTTATTTTAATCAGATAGACAAAATCATATAGTTGCATTCATGTATATAGGTTGCAATGCATTGCATGAGTCTTACATACCCCTATTCATTCATTTTTGCCTCCTTCAACTAAGCATGAGGACATGCTAATGTTTAAGTGTGGGGAGGTTGATAAACCATTATTTTATGATTTATATTGTGTTTAATTGAGTGGTTTTATCAAGTCTTTCACCCACTTATTCATATGATTTGCATGTATTCACAATTCCTTCCTAAAATTGTTCTATGATTGAAAACTTGCTTCCTAAAGATCTTTTAATTGAATATTTTTTTTATTCTCCTTTATACCATTCGATGCCGTGATCTGTGTGTTAAGTGTTTCAGGCTTCATAGGGCAGGAATGGCCTAGAGAATGGAGAGAAAGCTTGCAAAGATGGAAGAAACACAAGAAATTTAGGAGATCACCAGCGAGAAGTGACGCGGGCGCATGGCTCACGTGACCGCGCGAAATAGAGAAAATCGCAGTGATGCACTCGCGTGCCTGACGCAAATGCGCGGATTGGAAGCTGCATGAGTGACACGAATGCGTGGACGACGCGCACGCGTGGCACAGAAAATGATGAGTGACGCGAACACGTGGATGACGCGGTCGCGTGGCGTGCGCGATCTGCAGAATTTGCAGAATTCGCTGGGGGCAATTTTGGGCCATGTTTTGACCTAGTTTTTAGCCCAGAAAAGTGGATTAGAGCCAGGGAACATGCAGAGACCAGGAGACGACATTCATTCCGCATAATTTTTAGTTTTAGATCTGACTTTACTCCTCCTCTAGGTTTTCTCTCTACACATTCATAGTTCTTAGGACTTTGTCTTTATTGCTTTTTGGATTGGGATATTGAGAAGAGTTATTATCTCCGCCAAGACTTTATTACTCTAGTTTGTTCTCCTTACTTGTCACTTACTCTTTCATATCCTTAATTTGTTCAGAATTACTATTGCATTATTTTTAGAATTTATTAATACAAGAACTATTTTTATTTTTAATTGGTCTTTTGGATTGTTATTTATCATGTCTTCCTTTACTTCCCTTTCTTATTTTGTGAAGTTTACATTCATAATGAGCGAGTAGTTCTCTAACTTGAGTGGGAGTTGATTGAGAGGAGAACCTTGAGTTGGAATGCTCAAGAGTAAAATTGTAATTGGGTTTATTGTTGGATAGCTCTCTAGTCACTGACACTAATCCTTCCCAAGGGAGAGGATTAGAACTTGTGAATAGAAGCAGACTCCCAACTTGCTTGACTTTCCTCTACCTAGTAAAGGATAACTAAGCAGAACAACCTTCAATTATCAATTAATCTTGGGAGGACTCCAACAAGGATAGAACTTCCGATTAATCTACTCCCGGTCAAGATTTTTCTTTAAATTACATAAATTCTCTGATTTAATTTCCTGTTTATCAAACTCAAAATCATTTTGAAAAATATCTGATTAATAAAATAGCACATCTTTCTACAACTCGTTGGGAGACGACCTGGAATTTATACTCCCAGTACTTTAATTCTAATTTTGTGACAACCCTTCTAAATTGATAAGCGGATTTTTGTTGGTTAAGAACTGTACTTGCAACGTATCTCTTATATTAATTTCTTAATCCGCCAATTTCCGCCACGTCAAGCGCGCACTGCAAGCGCAGTTGGTACCTGAGGAACAATGCGTCGAGTTTGTTACTTATTTGCTCACCGGGAAAGCATCACATTGGTGGCAGGGAACCCGATATCTCATACAGCAGGGTGATGACTGATGAGCGGATAATTTATACGCTTTTTGGCATTGTTTTTAAGTAGTTTTCAGCATGTTTTAATTACTTTTTAGTATATTTTTATTAGTTTTTATTCGAAATTCACATTTCTGGACTTTACTATGAGTTTGTGTATTTTTCTATGATTTTAGGTATTTTCTGGCTAAAATTGAGGGACCTGAGCAAAAATCTGATTCAGAGGCTGAAAAAGGACTGCAGATGTTGTTGGATTCTGACCTCCCTGCACTCGAAATGGATTTTCTGGAGCTCCAGAAAACCAATTGGCGCTATCTCAATTGCGTTGGAAAGTAGACATCCAGGGCTTTCCAGAAATATATAATAGTCCATACTTTGCTCAAAGATAAACGACATAAACTGGCGTTTAACGCCAGTTCCATGTTCCATTCTGGCGTTAAACGCCAAAAACAGGTTACAAGTTGGAGTTAAACGCCCAAAACAGGTTACAACCTGGCGTTTAACTCCAGAAAAAGCCTAGGAATGTGTAAAGCTCAAGTCTCAACCCCAGCACACACCAAGTGGGCCCTGAAAGTGGATTTCTGCACTATCTATCGCAGTTTACTCATTTTCTGTAAACCTAGGTTACTAGTTTAGTATTTAAACAACTTTTAGAGATTTAATTTGGATCTCATGACATTTTTTCACGTTTTACATTGTATCTCTACAGCATGAGTCTCTAAACTCCATGATTGGGGGTGAGGAACTCTGCCGTGTCTTGATGAATTAATGCAATTACTTCTATTTTCTATTCAACACGCTTGTTTCTGTTCTAAGATATTCACTCGTACCTAACCATGAAGAATGTGATGATCCGTGACACTCATCATCATTCTCTACCTATGAACGCGTACCTGACAACCACTTACGTTCTATCTGTAATAGCTTGAGTGTATATCTCTTGGGTTCCTGGTTCAGGAGTTTGATTGCCTCTCCTGACAACAGAGCGTTCAACTCCATGACTCCAGAGTCTTCGTGGTAAAAGCTAGAATCAATTGGCGGCCATGTCTAAGATCCGGAATGTCTAAACCTTGTCTGTGGTATTCTGAGTAGGATCTGGGAAGGGATGACTGTGACGAGCTTCAAACTCACAAGTATTGGGCGTAGTGACAGACGCAAAAGGATTAATGGATCTTATTCCAGTACAAGTGAGAACCAACAGATGATTAGCCATGTACATGGACCTTTTTCACTTAGAGAACGGGAGGTAGCCATTGACGATGGGGAAACCCAACATACAGCTTGCCATGGAAGGAGCCTTGCGTGTGTGAAGAAGAAGATGGAAGGAAAGCAGTGACTCAGAGACAAAGCATCTCCAAAACCTCAATTTGTTCTCCATTACTGCATAACAAGTATTATTTAATTTATGCTATTTATTCTTCATAAACATAATCAATTTTATTACTAATTTCCTGACTAAGAGTTACATAATAACCATAGCTTACTTCAAGCTGACAATCCCCGTGGGATCGACCCTTACTCACGTAAGGTATTACTTGGACGACCCAGTGCACTTGCTGGTTAGTTGTGCAGAGTTGTGAATCACAATTTTGTGCACCAAGTTTTTGGCGCCATTGCCGGGGATTGTTCGAGTTTGGACAACTGACAGTTTATTTTGTTGCTTAGATTAGGAGTAATTTATTTTTGTTAGTTTAGAGTCACTAGAATTGCATTTGCTATTTTCCTTTCAAAAATACTATTTTTCTTTATTAATTTTTATTTTTTCTTTGAGTCTTCTGTTTGAGTTTAGATTCATATTTTAAGTTTGGTGTCAATTGCATGTTTTTATTCTCCTTTAAATTTTTGAATTTGTGTTCATTGTTCTTTCTTGATCTTCAAGTTGTTCTTGCTATTTTTCTTGTTTGATCTTTAGTTTTTCCTGTTCTGTGTCTTTTCTTGTTTTTCTTGTGCGTTTTTAAATTATCAGTATCAAAAAAAATTTATATACATTAAATACCTTTTTTAAAACACGTTAAATTTATAGCTCAGTTGGATAGAGCGTTGTGCTTATATTCTTGGTAATTGGGTATCTTCCTTTTAAAACTTTTTCAAAGATAATTTTTCTTTGATTAAATCTTGTGTCAAACTTTTAAGTTTGGTGTTCTCTTATTATTTTTCTTTAATTTTCGAAAATTTATTTTTAGTTTTCTAAAAGTTTTAAGTTTGGTGTTCTTTTTATGTTCTTGTGAGTATTCAAGGTGTTCTTGAGTCTTCTTTGTATTTTGATCTTAAAATTTTTAAGTTTGGTGTTCCTTGATATTTTCCCTACAAAATTTTCGAAAAAACAAGGAGCATTAGATCTAAAAATTTTAAGTCTTGTGTCATTTTATTGTTTTTCTCTTTCCTCATTAAATTAAAAAATATTTCTTCTCTTTATTTTAAATTGAATTTTTGAAAATTACTTTTAAAAATTCAGATTTTTATTTTAAAAATTTTTATTTTATCTTATCTTAGTTTTAAAATTTTAAAATTCAAATCTTTTTCAAAAAAACATATCTTTTTCAAAATCTTATCTTATCTTATTTCAAATTCAAATTTCAAATTTCAACTTCCAAAATTCAAAATTTAATTTTCAAATTTAAAAATCAAATCTTTTCAAAATTCAAAATCTTTTTAAAAAAATCATATCCAAAGTTTTTCAAATCTTCTTAATTAAGTAATTATTTTCGTTTTCAAATTTATTTTTCTTTTGGTTTTCAAAATTTACATTTTAATTTCTAATTATTTTATTTTATCTTATTATTTTTATTTATCTTAATAATTCGGTTTGTTCTACTTAAATAAAATAAAAACAAAAATATATTTTCTTTGCAATTCATATCAATTCCATTTTATCCATCATGGACCTAAATGAAAATGAACAGTTCAGAAGGACTCTGGGGTCATATGCTAACCCCATTACTACTGCATATGGGAGTAGCATCTGTATACCTCCCATCAAAGCAAGCAGTTTTGAGCTAAATCCTCAGCTCATTGTCATGGTGCAGCAAAATTGCCAGTATTCCGGTCTTCCACAGGAAGAACCTACTGAGTTTCTGGCGCAGTTCTTGCAAATTGATGAGTGCGTGACAAGGAGGTATATCAGGACGTATACAGGCTGTTACTGTTTCTGTTTGCTGTAAAAGATCAAGCTAAGAGGTGGTTAAATAACCAACCTACAACAAGCATAAGAACATGGAAACAGTTATCAGACAAATTCCTGAATCAATATTTCCCTCCAAAAAGGATGACACAGCTAAGGCTGGACATCCAAGGCTTTAAACAAGAGGATAATGAATCCCTTTATAACGCCTGGGAGAGGTACAGAGGGATGCTAAGGAAATGCCCCTCTGAAATGTTTTCAGAGTGGGTGCAGTTAGACATCTTCTACTACGGGCTTACAGAAAAAGCTCAGGTATCTCTAGACCACTCAGCTGGTGGATCTATACACATGAGAAAGACTATTGAAGAGGCTCAAGAGCTTATCGATATAGTTGCTAGAAATCAGCATCTGTACATAAGTAATGAGTCCTCCATGAAAGAAGAAGCTAAGGCAGTATCAACTGACTTTAGTCCTCAGGAACAAGTTGCTGAACTCAATCAGCAACTATCTTCTATAACAAGGCAGTTAGCAGAAGTTAAGGAGATGCTACAAGAAACCAAAAATGCTAACAAGGATATGGAATCACAATTGAATCAGACAAAACAGCAGTTATCAAAATAGATAATAGAGGAGTGCCAAGCAGTTCAATTAAGAAGTGGAAAAACATTAAATACCTCAACTCAAAGTAGCAGAAAGCCAAGAAAAGAACAGCTGACAGAGGATGAGCAACCTGCTGCCCAAAATCCCTCTGAGGACAGTAAGAGCCCAGAGAGGAATAAGTCTGGCGTTCAAATGCCAGAAAAGGATAGGAATCTGGCGTTAAACGCCCAATCCATGTCCAGTTCTGGCGTTCAAACGCCAGTGAGGGATCAGACACCTGCAAGTGCTGATAATAACTCCCTCAAGAAGGCTTCTCAACCTGCATTTGTAGGAAATAAACCTGCAGCAACTAAGGTTGAAGAATATAAAGCCAAAATACCTTATCCTCAAAAACTCTGCCAAGCGAAACAGGATAAACAATTTGCCCGCTTTGCAGACTATCTCAGGACTTTTGAAATAAAGATTCCGTTTGCAGAGGCACTTGAGCAAATACCCTCTTATGCTAAGTTCATGAAAGAGATCTTAAGTCATAAGAAGGATTGGAGAGAAACAGAAAAAGTTTTTCTCACTGAAGAATGCAGTGCAGTCATCCTAACAAGCTTACCAGAAAAGCTTAAGGATCCCAGAAGCTTTATGATACCATGTACATTAGAGGGTACTTGTACCAAGACAGCTTTATGTGACCTTGGGGCAAGTATCAATCTAATCCCTGCATCCACTATTAGAAAGCTTGGCTTGACTGAAGAAGTCAAACTAACCCGGATATGTCTTCAACTTGCTGATGGCTCCATTAAATATCCATTAGGCATAATTGAGGACATGATTGTCAAGGTTAGGCCATTTGCCTTTCCCACTGACTTTGTAGTGCTGGAGATGGAGGAGCACAAGAGTGCAACTCTCATTCTAGGAAGACCCTTCCTAGCAACTGGACGAACCCTCATTGATGTCCAAAAAGGAAAAGTGACCTTAAGAGTCAATGAGGATGAGTTCAGGCTGAATGCTGTTGAGGCAATGAAGCATCCAGACACATCAAAAGACTGCATGCATGTTGATATTATTGACTCCCTGGTAGAGGAGATCAACATGGCTGAGAGTCTCGAATCAGAGCTAGAAGACATATTTAAAGATGTTCAGTCTGATCTGGAGGAATCAGAGGAAATAAAAGAGCCTCTGAAAATTCCTCAGGAAGAGGATAAACCTCCTAAATCCGAGCTCAAACCACTACCACCATCCCTGAAATATGCATTTCTGGGAGTAGGTGACACTTTTCCGGTGATCATAAGCTTTGCTTTAAATCCACAGGAAGAGAAAGCACTACTTCAAGTGCTAAGGATACACAAGGCAGCTCTTGGGTGGTCCATAAGTGATCTTAAGGGCATCAGCCCAGCAAGATGCATGCACAAGATCCTATTGGAGGACGATGCTAAGCCAGTGGTTCAACCACAGAGGCTATCCAGCCATGAAGGAGGTGGTGCAGAAAGAGGTCACCAAGTTACTGGAGGCTGGGATTATTTATCCTATTTCTGATAGCCCCTGGGTGAGCCCTGTCCAAGTTGTCCCCAAGAAGGGAGGCATGACAGTGGTTCATAATGAAAGAAATGAACTGGTTCCTACAAGAATAGTTACAGGGTGGTGTATGTGTATTGATTACAGAAGGCTCAATACAGCCACCAGGAAGGATCACTTTCCTTTACCATTCATAGACTAGATGCTAGAAAGACTAGCAGGTCATGAATACTACTGCTTTTTGGATGATTATTCAGGTTACAACCAAATTGCAGTAGATCCTCAGGACCAAGAGAAAACAGCATTCACATGTCCTTCTGGAGTGTTTGCCTACAGAAGGATGCCTTTTGGTCTGTGCAATGCACCGACAACCTTTTAGAGGTGCATGCTTTCTATCTTCCCTGATATGGTAGAGAAATTTCTGAAAGTCTTCATGGATGACTTTTCAGTATTTGGAGACTCATTCAGGTCCTGCCTTAACCATTTAGCACTTGTTCTGAAAAGATGCCAAGAGACCAACCTAGTTTTAAACTGGGAAAAATGTCACTTTATGGTGACTGAAGGGATTGTCCTTGGGCATAAAATTTCAAACAAGGGAATAGAGGTGGATCAAGCTAAAGTTGAAGTAATTGAAAAATTACCACCACCTGCCAATGTTAAGGCAATCAGAAGCTTTCTGGGGCATGCAGGATTCTATAGGAGGTTTATAAAAGATTTTTCAAAAATTACAAAACATTTGAGCAATCTGCTAGCTGTTGACACGCCATTTGTGTTTGACACAGAGTGTCTCCAGGCGTTTGAAGCTCTGAAAGCTAAGCTGGTCACAGCACCAGTTATTTCTGCACCAGACTGGACATTACCATTCGAACTAATGTGTAATGCCAATGACCATGCCATTGGTGCAGTATTGGGACAGAGGCATAACAAGCTTCTGCATGTCATTTATTATGCTAGCCGTGTTTTAAATGATGCCCAGAAAAATTACACAACCACAGAAAAAGAATTACTTGCAGTGGTTTATGCCATTGACAAGTTTAGATCATACTTAGTAGGATCAAAAGTGATTGTGTACATTGACAATGCTGCTCTTAAATATCTACTTACAAAGCAGGATTCAAAACCCAAGCTCATAAGATGGGTGTTGCTTCTGCAAGAGTTTGATATAGAAATAAGAGACAAAAAAGGGACAGAGAACCAAGTGGCAGATCATCTGTCCCGGATAGAACCAATAGAAGGGGCATCCTTTCCCTCTATTGAGATCTCTGAACCTTTCCAGATGAGCAATTATTTTCCATTCAGGAAACACCATGGTTTGCAGACATTGCAAACTATAAAGCTGCAAGATTCATACCCAAGGAGTACAGCATGCAACAAAAGAAAAAATTAATTACTGATGCAAAGTACTACCTGTGGGATGAACCATATCTCTTTAAGAGATGTGCAGACGGAATAATTCGTAGGTGTGTGCCTAGAGAAGAAGCACAGAAGATCCTATGGCATTGTCATGGATCACAATATGGAGGACATTTCGGAGGTGAGCGAACAGCCACAAAAGTCCTCCATTGTGGCTTCTACTGGCCCACTCTCTATAAAGACTCTCGAGAGTTTGTGCGTAACTGTGACAGCTGCCAAAGAGCTGGTAATTTGCCTCATAGTTACGCCATGCCTCAGCAAGGGATCTTAAAGATTGAGTTGTTTGACGTATGGGGTATTGACTTCATGGGGCCTTTCCCACCATTATACTCAAACACTTATATTCTGGTGGCAGTCGACTATGTATCCAAATGGGTAGAGGCCATTGCAACACCCACCAATGATACTAAGACAGTACTGAAGTTCCTCCAGAAACATATCTTCAGCAGGTTTGGTGTCCCTAGAGCACTAATCAGTGATGGGGCACTCACTTCTGCAACAAACAGCTTTACTCTGCTATGGTCTGATATGGAATTAGCCACAAGATGGCAACTCCATATCATCCACAGACAAATGGGCAAGCTGAAGTCTCTAATAGAGAACTAAAAAGAATCCTAGAACGAACTGTAAGTACCCGTAGAAAGGATTGGGCAAGAAGCTTGGATGACGCTCTGTGGGCATATAGAACAGCATTCAAGACTCCTATAGGGACCTCTCCATACCAGCTTGTGTATGGTAAGGCTTGTCATCTGCCCGTGGAACTGGAGCATAAGGCCTACTGGGCAACCAGATTCCTAAACTTTGATGCCAAATTAGCTAGAGAAAAAAGATTGCTCCAGCTAAATGAGCTAGAGGAATTCAGAATCACTGCTTTCGAAAATGCCAAGCTTTACAAAGAGAAAGCAAAAAGGTGGCATGACAGAAAGCTATCATCTAGAGTCTTTGAACCAGGACAGAAGGTTCTGCTGTTTAACTCTAGGCTCAAATTATTCCCCGGGAAACTGAAATCCCGGTGGAGGGGACCATATGTGATTACAAGTGTGTCACCATATGGCTATGTGGAGCTTCAAGACATTGATTCTAATAAGAAGTTCATTGTTAATAGACAGAGAGTCAAGCATTATCTTGAAGGCAATTTTGAGCAAGAATGCTCAAACCTGAGACTAGATTAAAAGCTCAGCAAGGTCCAGCTAAAGACAATAAAGAAGCACTTATTGGGAGGCAACCCAATTTTTACTTATCTATGTTAATTTTCTGTTTTCCAATTTTATTTTATGTTTTCTTTAGGATGATGATCATGTGGAGTCACAGAAATCAAAGCAAAGTCAAAAACAGCATTAAAAACAGCTCACCCTGGAGGAAGAGCTTACTGGAATTTAAACGCCAGAAAGAAGCATCAGATTGGCGTTTAACGCCAGAAAGAAGCATCAAGCTGGCGTCAGAAACAAGCTACAATCTAGCGTTTAATGCTAGAAACAAGCACCAAGTTGGCGTTCAACGCCAAAAAAGGGGGAAAAGCTGGCGTTTAACGCCAGAAACAAGCAGCAGTCTGGCGTTAAACGCCAGGATTGCACTCTAAGGGCGTTTTGCATGCCTCAATGGAGCAGGGATGCTAAGTCCTTGACCCCTCAGGATCTGTAGACCCCACAGGATCTCCACCTACCCCACTTCTTCTTCTCTCCTCTTCACACCTTTCCATAACACTCTTCTCCATACTCTCTTCACCACTCACATCCATCCATCATAAACCCCTCATACACACTATCACCCTCCCTTGGCCGAACCCACCACACATCTCCATCTCCTCTTTTCTTTCTTCTTTTGCTCGAGGACGAGCAAACATTTTAAGTTTGGTGTGAAAAAAAGCCCCGCTTTTTAATTTTCCATAACCATATGGCACCTTCCATGAGATTAGAGAAGATCAAAGAGCTATGAGAGAGGAGCAACAAAGGCAAGGAAGAGACATAGAGGAGCTCAAGAGCATCATTGGTTCTTCAAGAGGAAGAAGATGCCACCCTTACTAAGGTGGACCCATTCCTTAATCTCCTTGTCTAATTATTTTTTTCTGTTTTTGTTCTCTATGCTTTATATTTATTTATGTTTGTGTCTTTATTACATGATCATTAGTGTCTGGTGTCTATTTATTAAAGCTATGAATGTCCTATGAATCCATCTCCTTTCTTAAATGAAAAATTTTTTAATCACAAAAGAACAAGAAGTACATGATTTCGAATTCATCCTTGAAATTAGTTTAATTATTTTGATGTGGTGACAATACTATTTGTTTCTCTGAATGAATGCTTGAACAGTGCATATGTCTTTTGAATTTGTTGTTTATGAATGTTAAAATTGTTGGCTCTTGAAAGAATGATGAAAAAGGAGAAATGTTATTTGATAATCTGAAAAATCATAAAATTGATTCTTGAAGCAAGAAAAAGCAGTGAAAAATAAAAAGCTTGCAGAAAAAAAAATGGCGAAAAAAAAAGAGAGAGAAAGAGAAAGAAAAAGCAAGCAGAAAAAACCAATAACCCTTTAAACCAAAAGGCAAGGGTAAAAAGGATCCAAGGCTTTGAGCATCAGTGGATAGGAGGGCCCAAAGGAATAAAATCCTGGCCTAAGCGACTAAACCAAGCTGTCCCTAACCATGTGCTTGTGGCGTGAAAGTGTCAAGCCAAAAGCTTGAGACTGAGCGGTTAAAGTCATGGTCCAAAACAAAAAGAGTGTGCTTAAGAACTCTGGACACCTCTAATTGGGGACTTTAGCAAAGCTGAGTCACAATCTGAAAAGGTTCACCCAGTTATGTGTCTGTGACATTTATGTATCCGGTGGTAATACTGGAAAACAAAGTGCTTAGGGCCACGGCCAAGACTCATAAAGTAGCTGTGTTCAAGAATTAACATACTGAACTAGGAGAATCAATAACACTATCGAAATTCTGAGTTCCTATAGATGCCAGTCATTCTGAGCTTCAAAGGATAAAGTGAGATACCGAAACTGTTCAGAGGCAAAAAGCTACTAGTCCCGCTCATTTAATTGGAACTAAGTTTCATTGATATTTTGGAATTTATAGTATATTCTCTTCTTTTTAATCCTATTTGATTTTCAGTTGCTTGGGGACAAGCAACAATTTAAGTTTGCTGTTGTGATGAGCGGATAATTTATACGCTTTTTGGCATTGTTTTTAAGTAGTTTTCAGTATGTTTTAATTACTTTTTAGTATATTTTTATTAGTTTTTATTCGAAATTCACATTTCTAGACTTTACTACGAATTTGTGTGTTTTTCTGTGATTTCAGGTATTTTCTGGCTGAAATTAAGGGACCTGAGCAAAAATCTGATTTAGAGGCTGAAAAAGGACTGCAAATGCTGTTGGATTCTGACCTCCCTGCACTCGAAATGGATTTTCTGGAGCTACAGAAGACCAATTGGCACGCTATCAATTGCGTTGGAAAGTAGACATCCAGGAATTTCCATCAATATATAATAGTCCATACTTTGCTCAAAGATAAATGACATAAATTGGCGCTTAACGCCAGTTCCATGTTCCATTCTGGCGTTAAACGCCAGAAATAGGTTACAAGTTGGAGTTAAACGCCCAAAACAGGTTACAACCTGGCGTTTAACTCTAGAAACAGCCTAGGCACGTGTAAAGCTCAAGTCTCAGCCCTAGAACACACCAAGTGGGCCCCGTAAGTGGATTTCTACACTATCTATCGTAGTTTACTCATTTTCTGTAAACCTAGGTTACTAGTTTAGTATTTAAACAACTTTTAGAGATTTAATTTGGATCTCATGACATTTTTTCACATTTTACATTGTATCTCTACGGCATGAGTCTCTAAAATCCATGATTGAGGGTGAGGAGTTCTGCTGTGTCTTGATGAATTAATGCAATTACTTCTATTTTCTATTCAACACGCTTGTTTCTGTTCTAAGATATTCACTCGTACCTAACCATGAAGAATGTGATGATCCGTGACACTCATCATCATTCTCTACCTATGAACGCGTGCCTGACAACCACTTACATTCTATCTGTAATAGCTTGAGTGTATATCTCTTGGGTTCCTGGTTCAGGAGTTTGATTGTCTCTCCTGACAACAGAGCGTTCAACTCCATGACTCCAGAGTCTTCGTGGTAAAAGCTAGAATCAATTGGCAGCCATGCCTGAGATCCGGAATGTCTAAACCTTGTCTGTGGTATTCTGAGTAGGATCTGGAAAGGGATGACTGTGACGAGCTTCAAACTCACAAGTATTGGGCGTAGTGACAAACGCAAAAGGATCAATGGATCTTATTCCAGTACAAGTGAGAACCGACAGATGATTAGCCATGTACATGGACCTTTTTCACTGAGAGGACGGGAGGTAGCCATTAACAACGGTGAAACCCAACATACAGCTTGCCATGGAAGGAGCCTTGCGTGTGTGAAGAAGAAGATGGAAGGAAAGCACTGACTCAAAGACAAAGCATCTCCAAAACCTCAATCTGTTCTCCATTACTGCATAACAAGTATTATTTAATTTATGCTATTTATTCTTCATAAACGTAATCAATTTTATTACTAATTTCCTGACTAAGAGTTACATAATAACCATAGCTTGCTTCAAGCCGACAATCCCCGTGGGATCGACCCTTACTCACTTAAGGTATTACTTGGACGACCCAGTGCACTTGCTGGTTAGTTGTGTGGAGTTGTGAATCACAATTTTGTGCACCAATGACCCTATCACCTGGGATGCCTTCCAGGAAGAATTCTACAAGAAGTACTTTCCGAATTTCGCCCGAACAGCAACGGAGCTTGAGTTACTGTAGCTGTAGCAGGGATCTATGTCTGTATCCGAGTACACAGACAAGTTTGAAGAGCTGTTCAGATTCTTCCGCATGTGTCAAGGAGCTCCGGGAGACTTCGAGGAGTGGAAATGCATCAAGTATGAAGGAGGGCTCCGAAGCGATATCTACAGCTCAGTAGGGCCTGTGGAGATCAGGACTTTCTTCGAGTTAGTAAACAAGAGCAGAGTTGCCAAAGAGTGTGTGAAGAAGGCAGATGCAGAGAGAAGAAGTCAGAGGGGACCATTCCCGCAGAACCGAGGGAAGAGTTTTGCTCCTAGAGGTCCACCTTTCAAGCAAGGAGGCTTCGTACCATAGAGGACTCAGGGTCAGAACAGTTTCAGAAGGCCCAACAACAACAACAATGCTTCAGGGAGGAGATTTGGAAAGCATCCTCTGAATGAGCAGGCTTGTACCAGATGTGGGAGTTACATCCTAGTGTGCCGTGCAAGGCTGGATGGGGATTGTGTTACTCATGTGGCAAGCCAGGGCATAAAGCCTCCAACTGTCCAGAGAAGCAGAGACAGGGCGCTGGAAGAGCACAACAGCCCAGTCGAGTGTTTACTACTTCAGCCGTGGGTGCCGAGGAATCAGAGACACTTATCCGAGGTAAATGTGAAATGGCTGGTCAGATTTTAAATGCCTTGTTTGATTCTGAAGCATCACATTCATTCATTGCATTTGAGAAGGCTAGTGAATTAGGATTGAAGATTGTGGTTTTAGGTTATGACCTGAAGGTGTATAATGCCACCCATAAAGCCATGGTAACTAGGCTAGGATGTCCGCAAGTTTTGTTTAGGGTCAAGCAGCGTGACTTTGTACATGACTTGATTTGTTTACCGATGACCGGCCTTGATCTTTTCTTAGGGTTGGACTGGTTATCTAAGAACCACGTTCTGCTCGACTGTTCTGCAAAGTTAGCGTACTTCATGCCGGAAGATACAGAAGGGCCAGTGGTGGTAAATAACTATTAGTTGAATTCTATAGTAGTGAGTTGCTCTGGGGCCGAATGTCAGGGTATTTTGTTGTTAACCACGGGAGTCTCAGGTGATGAGCAAAGCTTGGATCAAATTCCGGTTGTGTGTGAGTTTCCAGAGGTCTTTTTCGACGATATAGATGAATTCCCACCTAACCGAGAGGTTGAGTTTGCTATTGAGTTGGTACCTGGAACGGGGCCAATCTCGATTGCCCCTTACTGAATGTCGCCTTTAGAAATGGCCGAGCTCAAGTCTCAGCTAGAGGATCTGTTGGGTAAGAACTTTATCCGAACAAGTGTTTCCCCGTGGGGAGCACCGGTGTTATTGGTGAAGAACAAAAATGAGAGTATGCAGCTTTGTGTGGACTACAGACAACTGAACAAGGTCACAATAAAGAATAAGTATCCACTGCCGAGGATTGATGATCTCATAGATCAGTTACAAGGAGCCAGAGTTTTCTCAAAAATTGATTTGCGATCTGGTTACCACCAGATAAGAGTAAGAGAAGAGGACATCCCTAAGACTGTTTTCAGGACTCGTTATGGTCATTACGAGTATACTGTAATGTCTTTTGGGTTGACAAACGCTCCTCCAGTGTTTATGGACTATATGAATAGGATCTTCCATCTGTTTTTGGATAAATTCGTTATTATCTTCATTGATGACATACTGGTTTATTCCAAGATTGAAGAAGAGCATGCAGAACACTTGAGGATCGTGTTGCAGATACTAAAGGAAAAGAAACTCTATGCGAAACTATCAAAATGTGAGTTCTGGAAGAGTGAGGTAAAGTTTCTGGGTCACGTGGTGAGTAAATAGGGGATATCAGTAGATCCTGCTAAGGTGGAAGCAGTGATGGAGTCTCAGTTACTGAGATAAGGAGTTTTCTGGGATTAGCTGGCTACTATCGGATATTCATCAACGGTTTCTCACAATTGGCTTTGCCATTGACAAAGTTAACCCCCAAGGACGCGTCTTTTGTTTGGACTTCTGAATGTGAAGAGAGTTTTCAAGCGTTGAAGCAAAAGTTGACCATCGCACTTGTGCTGGTGTTTTCTGAACCGAATGAACTATTTGAGGTGTATTGTGACGCCTCACTAAAGGGTCTGGGGTGCGTGCTGATGCAGCACTGGAATGTGGTGGCATATGCCTCGCGACAGTTGAGACCTCACAAAGTTAATTACCTGACGCACGACCTGGAACTCGCTGCGGTTGTGTTTGCGCTAAAGGTGTGGAGGCATTACCTCTATGGGATGCAGTTTCGAGTTTTCTCTGATCACAAGAGCTTGAAATACCTCTTTGATATGAAAGATCTTAATATGAGGTAGAGGAGGTGGATGGAGTTACTGAAAGACTATGACTTTGAGTTGAACTATCATCCGGGAAAAGCGAACGTTGTGGCAGATGCGCTAAGTCGGAAATTGTTGTATGCTTCTTGGATGATGCTTCGAGAAGAGGAGTTATTCAAGGCATTCGAGAGTTTGAAGATCAATGTTCAGAAAGTGTCTAGAACTCTGTGTTTGAGCCAATTACAAATCCCAAGTGATTTTAAATCCGAACTCCTGAAGGCTCATCAAAACGATGACGTGTTACCGAAGGTGTTGCCAGCTATTGAGCAAGAAAAGCAGTGGAGAGTGGTAGAGGATCAAGATGGACTATGGAGATTCAAGGGTAGTATCATTGTGCCCGATGTTGGGACTCTGCGGCAGGACATTCTAAAGGAAGCGCACAAAAGTGGATATTCTATTCACCCTGGGAGTACTAAGATATATAATGATCTAAAGGCTATGTTCTGGTGGCCTGGTATGAAGAATGACGTGGTGGAATATATCTCGAAGTGCTTAACTTGTCAAAAGGTGAAGATTGAACATCAGAGACCTTTCGGTATATTGCAACCTTTGGAGGTTCCGCAATGGAAGTGGGAGAGCATTGCGATAGATTTTGTGTCGGGATTGCCAGGACCAGAACCGATTTTGATGCTGTTTGGGTAATTGTGGACCGGATGACGAAGTCGGCTCACTTTCTACCCATTTGGATGAACTATACTCTTGAAGAATTAGTGAGACTTCACGGTGTGCCTATGACTATAATTTCTGACAGAGATCCCCGTTTCACTTCGAGATTTTGGGAGTACATTTCAGAGAGCTTTTGGAACCCGTTTGAGCTTGAGTACAGCGTACCATCCTCAAATAAATGGTTAATCTGAGAGGACAATCCAAATCCTAGAGGATATGTTGAGGGCTTGTGTTTTGGATCAGCCGGTGAGTTGGGATCGGTACATGCCGCTAGTGGAGTTTGCGTACAATAATAGCTACCATGCGAGCATTGGAATGGCTCCGTAGGAGGCTATGTATAGGAGAAAATGCCAATCTCCGCGATGCTGGTATGAAGCTGGGGAGAAAAGTCTATTGGGGCCTGAGATGATAGTCGAAACCACCAAACAAGTAAAGAAAATCAGAGATAGGATACTCACTACTCAGAGCCGTCAAAAGAGTTACGCCGATCAGAGGCGGAAGCCCTTAGAGTTTGAGGAAGAGACCATGCTTTCCTTAAGGTTACTCCAACAACAAGTATAGGTAGAGCGATTAAGACGAAGAAGCTGAATCCCTAATACATCGGTCCGTTTCAGATTCTCGAGAGGGTTGGACCGGTGGCGTATCGAATGGCTCTACCGCCTCATCTTTCGAACCTGCACGACGTATTTCATGTGTCGTACCCTCGGAAGTATACTCCGGATGCTAGTCATGTGTTAGAACCGGAATCGATCCAGTTAAAGGAAGACTTGACTCTGCCAGTGACTCCGATCCGAATTGATGACACGAGTATTAAGAAGTTACGCGGAAAAGAGGTTTCCTTAGTGAAAGTTGCATGGAGTCGATCCGGTGTTGAGGAACACACTTGGGAGCTTGAGTTAGAGATGCGAGCAGACTACCCACACCTATTCTCAGGTAACTGAACTCGAATTTTGTGGGCAAAATTTTCAATTAGGTGGGTAGAATGTAAAACCCGGTTAATTAATGGCTAATTAACCCGTAAATTAAAATATATTCTAGAAAATGAGAAATGAGGTTTTTATGGTTTAATGTGATAGAGAAATTTAAAACGAGAATTTTGACACCAATTTTAAAGAAATTGGCCCAAGATTGGGCCGAACGGGCCAAACCGGGCCAATCGGACCCAAGTTGGGCCCAAGGTCCCAGCCAAGCTCTCAATTAATGAGAGAGCTCAGCACTCTCTCTCCTCCAAGAGCACACACACGCTGAACACACACAAGGGAGAAGGGGGGGATGACATAAACCCTTGCTCCTATTCACCTCAACCTTCCTTTGATCATATCTTTTGATCCGATTGACGCACCGTTTGCAGCCACACGACCGCGGCGTCGAGCTCTACAAAACCCACACAATCAATCTTGAGGTAAGCCACGTTTTCTTCTTTGAATTCCAGCCCTTAGTTTCGAGTTTCATGGCTAAAAATGTTGAGATTTTTAAGGTACTTTGTGTTATAGGATCAAATTAACTTGAAGGGAAGGCTTGTTCTTGCCGCCTTGACCCATGGGTGAGGTAAAGTATCTCAAACCCTAGTGAGAATGTTGAATTTGAGGTATTGAGTATTGAGTTATTGTGTTTTGATGTGATATTGTGACTTAGGCATTATATATGTGTGTTTTGGAGCTTGGTTGGTGATTTTGAAGAGCTTGGAAAGGAGCTTTTGTGGTTGGAAATCTGTTGGTGAGGTTTTGGAGACCTTAGGGGTTGAATTAAAGAGTGTTCCAAGTTGAGCGGGAATTGGCCAAGGTATGGTTTCGGTTTTCTGTATCTAAAATGTAATGTGGTTGTGAAAACGTAGGCTAGTGGCCCTAGGATAAGATTCTTGGAGCTATTGATGTGGTTGATGAATGGTATATGTTGTGTGGTTATGTATGTATTTAGTGGATTATGAAATGTTGATGTAATTGTGGGGTGATTTGGATTTGGATTGGATATATGAATTTATGATGATAATGGTTGGCAAGCATGTAATGTGTACGTGATGTGTATTAATGTGTTTAATTGATGATTATGTTGAAGCTCTTGTTGATGAGCATGTTGGGAATGTAAAAATTGATATCTGAGAATATATGGTAATTGGCAAATTTGAATGTTGATTGGAAATTGAAGTATGAAATGTTGATTATCATGTGGGATTTGTTGAATTGAGATTTGGTTAAATGAAGGATAGTTTAGGGGGTTGACGATTAAATGAGTGGATGGAAGTATTTGGTGTTGAATAACTGAGTTTGGCTAGTTTTTGAATGAGTTTGGTAAGTGTATGTTTTAAAATGGGGAGTTTATAAGTTTTGGTAAAAATGGAATTTTGATGAACTTCAACGGATCATATCTTGAGCAATTGTTTTTGGAATTTGATGATGTTTATATAAGAAAGATAATTTCATAATCTTTAAAATGGTTTAAATTTGGTGGAAATCTGATTTTTGAGGAAGGAGATATGATCATTGGAAGTTCGGGCCAAAAATCTGAATTCTGCAACTTCTGCAGAATTTGTGATTTCTGGATTGTGTGCGCACGCACACCTTGCTGGAATTTGGACCTGTGCGTACGCACATGCGGGAATGGGGCTGCTGCTGGGAGCACTAGCACACGCTGTGCGCACACATAACCAACGAAGGATTTCGAGCTGTGCATATGCACAACCCTGTGTGCACGCACACGTTGGGAATGGCACGCTGTTGGTGGCGCTAGCACACCTTGTGTGGACACACAACCCTGGAGATTTCGCTTTCTGTGCACACACATGTTTAAAAATGCTTCTGGGCATGGGCACGCACACCCTTGTGCGTACGCACGCGACCCAGTTCTTTTCTAAAGCTATTGTTTTCAAGTTTTTCACATTCCCAACAAGCTTGTAACCTTTTGAGATGTTGTTTCACACTTATAAACCCCCAATTTCATCCCCTAAATCTTGAATTGATGTAAAATACCTAGTGAATGGGAGTAAGCTAGGGAAGAGGGTAACTTGTGGAGGAAGAAAAGGGATGTTACATTGAGTATGATGAATTATGATGATATGAGTTGTTGAGAAGGATGGTGGAATGCTGTATATGATATGAGCCGAATAGCTGGGGTATGATATGAGGTGAATGGCTGTGTATAATGATGATTATGGCTGATTACGGATTATGATTTGTAAGCCAGATGATTGAGATGAATGTTAATATATGACTGTGATTTATATGCATATATGCTGAATTGTGATTATTGGGATTATTGCACTCCACCTATATGAGATACGAGTTTCCCTGGGTGAAAGCAGTGGCTAGCCACCACGTGTTCCAGGTGGAGACTCGATACTCTGCTGACCCTATGTCGTAAGTGTGGCCGGATACTGTGAAAGTTCTGGATGAGCTCGTCCTCGTAAATATACACCAGTGATGGTGTTGGATATATATGAAATTATGATTTATGTTGAATATAACTCGAGTTGGGGATGCACGACAGAGGGACAGTCCAATGGTTAGCTACGAGGACTTGTCGGGTTGGCTTTATAACCGACAGATGAGACTCATCAACCACTAGGATAGACATGCATCATATGCATTATATGTGATTTGTTTGGATTGCCTAATTGACTGCATCATTACTTGCTAATTGCCTAATTGTCTTATCTGCTTCCTACTTGTGCATTTCTTTGTTTGATATACTTGTGTTTGCATCTCAATTACTGTTGGCGGTTGGGAGGTTTGTAGGAATTGGAATGGGGATTTGTAGTTAGAATGGAGACCCTTGGTTAGTTACCTATTTTTGATTCTTATGGATTAGAATTGTTTATATGCTTTGAGTATGCAAATGGAAGTTCTAGGATTGCCTTCGGCTTTCCCAGGACATTACATGTTAGATATTTGGGCACTGTTACTATGCTAAGAACCTCTGGCTTTCACCCATGCGGATTTTGTGGTTTTCAGATGCAGGACGTGAGGCTCCTCGCTGAGGCATGCTGGAGACTTCTTTTTGGCAGAGATCCTTGTATCTTGGGTTTTTATTTTGGACATTATATACTTGTTTAGATACTTATATTCTCCACTGTATATGTATTTTGTAATTACTCCTCTTAGAGGTCATTTTGGAAAAGCAGGTTTTGTATTTTGTCTTTTGGGGTTGTTTTTGGGTAATTCTCTTATATATATGTATGTATACTTATATGCTCGGACCGGTTATCTTCGCAAGCCGAGTCCCGAGTCTTGATATATGTATTTTGGCATCCTTTTGTATATCTCTTAGTGTCAGCTTACTCTTTATCTGTTCGTTTACACTATCGATCGGAGTGCTGCGCGTTTTGATTTAAACGGTTTTGATTTACCCATTTTTCTTCAAATGCTCCTAGTTATAAATCTTTTTACACTACTATACGTACTAAATTTTACTTTTGGAGGTCGTAATACATTGCCACCTCTATTTTATGACTTAAGTATAAGACTCTGTGTGGTAGGGTGTTACACACAACATGGTGATTACAAAGGATTAATTCCACTTAGTTGTCCTCTAACATCGGAGGGGTAAGTCAAGTGGACATAATTGGTCTTAGAACTAACTAACAACCTTAAATCACCAATGAAACTGGACATCAATGATTTCAAGGGATCTAAGTCCTCAATCACAAGTCAAGAGTATAAAAATCTACACTAAAATTCAACCAAACATTTTATCAAATACTTGGAAGGCACAAAATAAAAGTATGGTAAAATGACAAGAAATATAAAATATAACAACTTCCAATTGCAATAAAACAATAATAATAACTAAATTAAACAAGAAGAATCATAAAACATAAATTGCATTAATGAAAATGAAAATCCAACAAGAGTGCATGAATATAAAAGTAACAAAATAAAAGGAATAACAAATAAAACTAAGAGAAGAAAGAAGTACTAACAAGAAATTGCAAGGAAACTAAATCAAAGCAACAATTAAATTCTAAAGCTAAGAGAAATCTATCATAATTCTACCCTAATTCTAGAGAGAAGAGAGAGCTTCTCTCTCTAGAAACCTAACCTAAAATATAGTAAAAACCTAATTATGACTACTTGGTCTATCCCCCTTCAATCTTTGGGTTCAATAGCATCAGAAATGAGTTGGATCTGGGCTTGGATGAGCTCAGAAATCACCCCAGCGTATTCCCTTTAATGAGGTCACGTGCTACTTGTCACGCGTACGAATGATTCACACGTACGCATGGGTCACGCGTACGTGTGACCTGGCAAGTTTTCCTCTCACGCGTACACGTCGCCATAAATTTCTCCAATTCCTCATTTCTTCATGAATTCTCCACTTTGCATGCTTTTTCTTCACTTCTTCAATCCAATCCTTACCTTATAAACCTGAAATCACTCAACAAATATATCAAGGCATCAAATGCATTAAAGTGAATTAAATTTAGTAATTTTAGGGTCTGAAAATCATGTTTTCACTCTTACACACAAATTAGGGAGAATTACAAAACCATGCTATTTTAGTGAATAAATGTGGGAAAAGTTGATAAAATATACCAAATTCAATGCAAGATAAAACATAAAATTGTGGTATATCAGACTAGACATGCATCATCCTTGCTGCACATTTGCATTTTACTTGATAATGTAAAATTTGTTTGTGATTGTCTTCTTGTTTTTGTGCATTCTTTAATGGTATTCTGAATTATTGTGACTTGATATTTCTCTGTGACTCTTGTATATTTGACTGTGATAATCATGATTTAACTAACTACCCCCGACCCTACTAAGAATCTCCAGTTCTTACCCCTTCCTTCCTTTCCCATCAGATGGAGACGAGCGTTGTGTTCAATGAGATGGACCCTCCCTACATATATGAGGATCTTGTACAGCATAGGTTTTAGGTAGTAGCTGCAGAGATTAGGACCTGTATGTACGTTCTGTGTGACTACCCTTTTCGTCATCCGATTAACACTCCGCTCTTTAACTCCAATATGCCTTATGAGTTTTTATTGCATTCGCTTCATCCTGATGCTCCGTTTCACCTGTTCCATGACGGATCTGTACCTTATCAGCACCTTGATCAGCCTAAGGATCAAGTGATCCCTGAGCTTGAGCCTATGGAGGAGCAGGTACCAGAGCCTATACCTAAGCGGGATATTCCTTTAGAGCAGATCTCAGTGTCTTCGTCTGAGCCCTCATCTGAGGAGCTATACACCACCTCCATTAGTAGACCGACGAGTATGGGCCAGAGCAGTAGTACGAGTGCCAGGACCCCTCCTAAAATTGTTGAGATTTTCTCTGACGACAACAGTTTATGCTTGGGAGCTGAGGATGTAGCTTTTGGGAGTTTTTTGTGTTAGCTTAGATTTTGTGTTTAGTCTCTCACTTTTGATTAGACTCACTAATAGAGTAGGATGTATATAGTTGACTAGGCTAGTTTTTGGGTGCCAGTTTAAGGGCTTCCTATATGGACCAGGGTCTGAAGTGTTGATTATGTATATAGTAACAAGATGTAAAAGGTTGTACGCTAACTTATGATCTTTTTGACAGTATATATATATATATATATATATATATATATATATATATATATATATATATATATATATATGTATGTATGATGCATATTATCTCTATCTCTGATGTTTGTATTATTTTATCGCACTTATTTAATTATTTCAGTTTTTTTCCAAAAATTCAATTGCGCGCTAATACGATTACAGCCTTAATAATAAATATTTAGTTAATTGTTAGGAAAGCAAGTTAGTGACGCTTGATTTTCAGTGTTGATTAACCGGGGTTTTACAATTAGTATGGTCCTCTGGTATGTAATAAACCCTTTGGATATTATATTTGATTGGATTTTATAAATTCAAAATATGAATTTATATTTTCAGATAATTAACCGTTGATTTTAAAAAAGATTCATAAGACGAGTGAGCAGTTTTCTTTTAAATATCTTCTTATGATAATTCTGAAACACCTATAGTGAGAGAGTGTGTGGTTAGGTTCTCATCCCCTACATCCAACATTTTGTGAAAACGAAAGAAGAAGGATCTATCAATTCTACTAAGCATTTGGACGTTTATTTTCTGTGTTTTTTTAGTTATGTTTTCCCTCGTCCTTATTATTATTACATTTTTTTGTAAAAAGGATAAGATCGGAGTTGTAATGATATGTATGTATATAATATTTGTAAGTTGCTTGTGTAAGAAGTTTTGTATATATGTATATGCATGTTTGTAAAAAGGAAAAAGAGCTTTCAGTTTTCAAAGAAAACAGCGATACAGTTTCAAGTTAAAAGGCTCTTATTTATTATTAAGTATATAAAAGTCGTCGTAATGTCCTCGCTATCAGATGGCGCAGCCGGAAGTGAGACATTCTAATAGTAAGGATGTTATAGGATTTGTTATAACTCTGCGACGGATTTTCAACGGGATTAGCGGGTAATTTGCTACAAAATAGGTAGGATATAGCTGTTACTTTGTGACAAGATTGTAGTTACCAAGTCGCTTGCTAAATTGAAATTGCGATAACTTAGCGACGACTGTTTTCCATTGCTAACTTAATTTGAATTTACAATATTATGTGACAAATTGGCGAGAGACTAGTTGCTTGCTAAAAATAAAAATTTTGGTGACAAATTAGTTAGGAAATTATCCATCGCAAAATGCATTTTAAGTCTTTGTGACGGATTAACTAGAAACATTGTTCCTCACTTATTAGCCTTTTCTCACAAAATTTATTTAGCAACGAACTAGTGCGTGAATTGTTTATTTCTAAATGTATAACACTTGCGACGAAATTAGCGACTGATTTGCTAATTGTTTCTCTGTAAATGATTGATTTGCTAGAATATTATCACTCGCTAATTAATTTGTGACAAATTAGCGAAAAAAAATTTTCTACTCTTTTTTTAGCTTTAAAACTCAATTTGCAAGAAATAAACTTACTCATGAATCTCTTGCTAATCAGACGCTTGTCTCAAATTCGGATATTTTGTGACCGTTAATTAATTTTATCGCTAGTGCGTCACTAATTTTTCGCTAGTTAGTGATGGATTAATGATAGAAAATATTTCTTACAAAAGTTTATCACTAATTTATTAAATTCTTGTAGTGTTGGTTGAATTTTTTTATCTCTGAATGTGATTTTATATAACTAGAAATTTGTAGTGTTGGTTGAATTTTTTATTTATGGATGTGATTTATATAACTAGAAATTTGGAGACATTGATAAATTGAAATTACCGTACTGCACTATGGTAATATATAGGGCATCGATCAACGTATCATTTGAGTGGGGCTTCCGGGCTTGTTTTGTTTAAAGAGCATTGTTGGAAATTAAACAAGGGCCCTGTGCATTTGTGCAGTAATAGTAATAATAATAATATAGAGTGCTACTATGAGATATGAATGTGGGGAATGCGTATTGCAGCACGCAGTGCAGTGATAGGTAATGCCGAAAACAAACGAATTAAAGGTAAAGGAGAGTATTCAGTGATTATTGAGCATCGTCAATCGTCAAAAAGAGACGCTGACACGCCATCAAGTGTACGAATGCCGTATAGAATGGGTCCTCATAAGTTATAAGTCATAACTCATAACACTTTCCAATTTGGGTCCTCCCTTCCCCAACACAGCCCTTACCCAACATTAGCGTAAAACACACATACACTGTTTCTGACTTTCTAACACACGTTGTCCCTCCTCTCCTCTTATTATTCAAAAAGCACCCCAAATAATAATAATATGTTTTATTGTTTTGCAATTTTTATATTTTTTGTATTATAATAAAAAAAAATTTTATTTCTTATTTCTTATCAATTATTTTTCATATTTAAAATATAAAAAAATATACACAAAATTATTATATATAATATTATTTCTCCAAATGCTCACTCTATACTCCTATACTATAGTAGTACACTGCTACACATCCAAGAACCCTGAGTCAAGAGTTCCTTTCAACCAATCAATTCAAGCATTTTGCTTTAATTAACCCTGCCTTTGTACCCATCAATTCATCACCACTGACCACACTCTTTCTATGTATTCCTTCCCTCTTATAATATAAATAATTTTTTTCATTTAACTTATTCGTTTTTATTGAAATGCCTTTCACTCAAGAGAAGTTAAAAGAATTAGAAAATTATATTTTATAGAAACTATAAAATAGTGATTAAATGAATGAGAGTAGCGTTATCAACATTTTTAGTGAAAATAGCTTCTTTATTTCTAATATATATTATTTTATTATTTTTTGATCAGTTTAAAAACTTTTTAATAAAGCTTTTAGTTATATATTTAATTTAAATACATTTAAAATGCTAAATATATAATAACTTTCATAATTAAATTAATCTTAATATTTAAAGTATTTGATGAACATTTTTAAACTATATAGCTGAAAAGAGTATTATATTCACCATGAAGAGAAAATTAAAATGTAATATAATATAAAGCTTAAAAAATGTCTGTGGTAAAAGAACGGCTAATTTTTTTTATATAAAAAAATATTGATGTTTTTATTAGAAATGGAATTATTTAGTATAATTACAGATGGATAGATTTTGGAGGTGAGGAGTCAAACACGTAGGAGCGTGTTGCAGTATGTGGGGCGTATTGGACATATGACAACATTCCAACCAACACGTGGGGGGCGTATTGAAACACGTAAGGGAGCGTTTTGAATATTTCCACAATACTATAATATATTTCAAATGTCAATATTCAAACAAAATAATATCTCCACTTCCATATTAAAAATAATTTCTCTAAAAGGACAATGGTAAGATACTACAGAATTTGAGCTTTATTTTTGGCCTTATTTATATCCTCAACCTCGTCACCATTAATAATAGCATTTACTGTCTTATTACTCTTATTATAAGTCTTTAACACCACAAATAATAAAGCTTAGAATTCAGAAAATCGCAGAGCTCAAAACTGTGCATGAGGAGACCATAGAGAGAGATATCAAGAGGACCAGAGGTGGATCAGTCTATTATGGGTTTCTGTATAGCTGTTAATAATTCACTCTTTAACTCTGTTTGACTCCATTGTTTTTAATTCACTCTCTAGTTTCATTGTTATTTCTAATTTCGTTGATTTTAATTCCTTAATTTTAATTCTTGCACTTACATACAAAACTCTAATATCATGGTGAATTCAAATCGTTCTTTTTTGAAATAAGATTTGAATTTAAATTCTCAATATATATTTTTAAAAATTTAAAGAATTTTCTTCTATTTTAAAATTTGACTAGAGATAGAATTGGAGTTATCACGGCAATACAAAATTTATACTTCAATCTTGTTCTTACATAAGTTATCATGAAGGCCAATGAGTAATAGTTCAAATGGCATAGTCTTTCTATACTCAAATAAGAGGTTGTGGGTTCGAGTCTCATATCTTTGGTAAAAAAAAAAAAAGTTATCATGAGGGATTGAGGGTTCACATACATTAATTTTAGAGGTCTCTAAAATTTTCAACCTTAATCCTTTGGCACTAATTTTTTTCTGTCAAATCCCAAACATACCAAATAGAATTTGTTTTAAAAAAAAAATCAAAATAATTAGACAAAGACAAAACACAATCAAACAGACATATGAAATATTTGTAACGGGACGAGTTATTTGGGCCGTTGTTATAATTCATTTCTTTCTAACGGGACGAATTATCCGGACATCCGCCACAAGTTATCCGAACACCCGTCGCAATCTCAAAATCTGTCCTAATTCAAAGGCCATATTTAACGTTTTGATATATATTGTTTTGTTCTTATATTATCCCAACACCATAGGAACAGTCACACACTGTTCAATAACCATCCAAATCTCTATTCTATTCCACGTCCCCTCACCTTCGTTTTCCTATTTTTATTCCTAGACCTATGCTATCTACATTGTTTTCCATGTAGTAAAAGCATAACAGTTTTAAAAGGTATTGGATTTACCACTAAGCACACACACAGCCGTTCGAGAAAGCAGATTTTACAACTCAGGAGTGTTTATAGTCTTGCCAAGAGCCACCAACAAATATTAATTAACAAAATAAAGAGAATAAATACTTAATTTGATTTATAATTATTTTATATTAATAATTTTAATTTTAATAAAATAAAATGATACTTTAATTTTGAAATATAAACAGTATAAGATAATTTACATTTTAAATTGATATATAAAATATTAATTTATTTTATATTTTTATTATCAAAGACCAAATTAAATATTCACCTCGAAAAAAAAAAGTTTAGCCAAAAGTAATCCCATAAATGGAATCAGCACTGTTTCACAAAAGAGGAGGAACATTGAACAGTATAGATATAGATATAATGGCATTAAAGTTCTTGATACAGTAATATGCGTTTATTTCAACTATGAAAAGGGAAGTGGGAAGGCACTAAGGTGAAGCTAAAGTGGTTGAGTTTCGCTTTGAGTCTGGTATATAATAGCATATTCTGCAGGAGTAATAACACCAAACTATATAAATCTGCTTTAGATTTTTTGTAAATAATAGTATTCTTAACATTATTAAAAAGTACTGATTCCTATAATATGTTCAACTTAGAAGAATAGTTTGATGTTACAAGCAATAGAGTCTACGACAAATCCGAAAACAAAAATATTGTTTTGCTTTTATAGAAAACAAGCAAAAATTCAAATAAGTTTGCATTCGAATATCCACCAAAAGCGTATCGTGGATATTTTTTTAAAAATTTTCTAAAACGCAAAACGGAACCGGCAAAATTGTTAAGAACATAATTTTTTAATTAAATAGAAAAATATGGTCCCCACGAATTGTGATAAACAAAGGCTAAATCAAAAATTGGGAAAAAAAATTCTTGGTTTAATTGTCACAAAGTTTTTGTATAAGAATCATCTTTATAGACGCAATTGAACTGTATTTAAGAAGAACATTGAGAAACATAAAAAGTCTCCGGTTAGATTGAGCGGTTAAGAAGTGTGATCTAGGATTAGTAGTTATCATAAAATTATTGACACAAGTCATTAGTTACAATTTTCAAGTTATGATAACAAATATAACTCACTACAATAGAAACGATAATCTGCGGCAGTTTATTTAGGGATTTGCGGTGGTTTCAAACCGCCGCGAAACGAAATTCCATCGGTTCTACAAATGTTATCTATTAGGGGGTGGAGATTTGATTTTGCGGCGGTTCCAATGAACAGCTGGCCTTGTAAAACCCAGATAATTAATAAATAATTAACTCATAAATTAATAATTATTCTAAAAAATTAGAAAATAGAATTTTATAGTTTAATGTGATAGAGCCAATTAAAATAAGAATTTTGACATTAATTTTAAAAAATTTGGCCTAAGATTGAGCCGAATAGACCAAACCGAACGAATCGGGCCCGTATTGGGCTCAAGGCCCAATGATGTGTGAGGATCTTTTCTATCTTTTCCTAGTAAATTTGCATTTGAATTGTTAAGTTTAATCAAGATTTAAATATCTTCTAGCCACTATAGATGCTACTTTGAGTTGTGTGCAATTCTGTTTATTTCATGTAGCATTCGGACGGATTTGATGGAGTTTCTGTAGAAAAAGAGAAGAAAGTGAATGATGCTGTTAACTCTGACCTCCTTGCACTCCAACGAGAATAACTTGAGTTACAGAGGTCCAATTGACGTGATTCTAGTGGCATTGGAAAGCTAACTTCCAGAGCTTTCCAACGATATATAATATTATATATTTCAC
The DNA here is from genome assembly GCF_003086295.3 of Arachis hypogaea. Taxonomy (NCBI): domain Eukaryota; kingdom Viridiplantae; phylum Streptophyta; class Magnoliopsida; order Fabales; family Fabaceae; genus Arachis; species Arachis hypogaea. The sequence goes on along the minus strand of NC_092050.1, from coordinate 121,778,502 downwards.
TCCCAAACTTTACGGCCACATTGGCGCCTAACTTGGGATATTCCAAGTTAGGCGCAGGATGAAGACTAGCTTGCCAATTGCATATGGGAAGTGTGGCGCCTAACTTGGAATCCCAAGTTAGGCGCCAATTGAAGTATAAGCGCCCAAGTTAGGCGCCAAAGGAAGCTGCACGAAGATCTTTTTTATTTTAATTAAATCCATTATTTTATTTACAAATAGTAAAAGATATTATTTAGTTTTAGAAAATATATTTTACATTAATTAGGATTAGATATAAAAGGGAAAAGAATCAGCCCTTCGGTCGTGGATCTCTTCTCTCTTATCTCATTCCGCACTTTACAGTTTTATAGAACCCTAGTTTTCTCTCTGAACCATGAGCAACTAAACCTCCACTGTTAAGGTTAGGAGCTCTGTTTATTCTATGGATTAATACTATTACTGTTCTATTTTAATTCATGTATTGATTTCAATTTCAAGAATTATTTTCGTTCTTTATCTTATGAATATGGGTGGAACGGAAGTATGACCCTTGTTCTAATTGAGTTCTTGCAAAACTTGGAAAAGCTCTTTGCTTGAACAACAGCTTGAAAACAATTTCTCTTAAATTTCTAATTATCTGGACTTAACGGGATACGTGACATGTAATCCTCTTATATTTGGATAATTAGGATTTCTCAGACATATAAACTAGAATTGAACTTAACCCTCTAATTGGAATCAAGTGACCAAGGAATTGGCAGTTGATGAAGGTTAGAGGAGACTAAAAAGGTCTAAGAAATTAGGCTTTAATCACATAAAGTTTGCCATGAATTGAATCTTGCATGATTAAAGTAGTTGGTAAGAAAAGTTAATTCGAAAAATAAATATCTCTGAAACCTTAACTGTTTTCTCCCATATTATTCACACCAATTTACTACTTACTTTCTGCTATTCTGATTTTACTGTTAATGCTTTCGAACTCTCAAAACACCATTTTTGTTTGTCTGACTAAGTAAATCATTCAATCGTTGTTGCTTGATCCATCAATCCTCGTGGAATCGACCCCCATTCACTTGAGGTACTACTTGGTACGACCCGATGCACTTGCCAGTTAGTTTGTGGGTTATAAATTCCATACCACCCAACCCACAAAGCACACCCACTTAATGAAAACCCTTTCTTCCTTCCCCATTCACCAAGAACGCTAAAGCATGTTCATGGAGGGAAGAACTTGAGAAATAACCTAACCCTCCACTAAATTTCACATATCTTCCAATTCCGAAAGCCCAGTATGTAAGGTAAGGAAGTCACATTTTCTTCCTCAATTTCTTCCTTTCCAATTTCGAAATTTATGAACAAAGATGTTAAAAATTGTTTAATTTCGGTGTTTAGGTTCGAATTAGTTTGCGAGTTTTGTTGGGTGTGGCTCATTTGAGCTGTGGGCAAGGTAAAAACCCTAACCCTCTTGTGAAATTATTGAGATTTTGAGTTTAGAGATTAATTATAGTGATATATGTGGTTTAGATTGAATGTTGTTGGTAAGAAAATCAAACTGGATGTCAAATGTAACACCCTACTACACAGAGTTTTATGCTTAAGTCGTACAACAGAGGTAGTGTGGTGTCACGGACCTCTAATCATAAAATATCTACATATGATAGTGGAAAGATATAATATACTAGGAGACTTGAAAAATGGGTAAAACAAAATCGTAAAATAAAAAGCGCAACGCTCAAGAAACAGAATTACTTGTGTTCTAAGAAACCTAAAGGTTATAGATATGAATAAGCGAAAAAGTGAATAGAGAGCCAAGAATACAGCATAACTAGCTCCTGACTCAGCCTGCGAAGCCAAGGCTGACCGGAGAATATATACATACATATATAGGTATCCCAAAATACAGAAATAAGACCCTAACTCTCCTTCAACCTCTATGAGGAACAAAATAATCAAGTTTCTTGGAGAGCGAGCTAAGTACATATGTACATATATATATATATATACAAACTGAAAACCCAAAATAACCCAAGGACTACTCCGCTTCAGGAATCCAGACACCTAGCAAGGAGCCTCTCGACCTGCATCTGAAAATAACAACACAGTATGGGGTGAGAACTAGAGGTTCTCAGCATGGTAAAGGTGCCACGCGTATAATATATAAGGTCCTGGGAATGCCAGAGGCGATCCTAGAACTCCAACATACAGTTATAAAACTTAAACTCTAAACAGAAGCCATAAAAGGGGTAGTGACCTAAGTATCCTAAACTTACTTACTTTGAACCTAAGATTAACACCTAACCAATCCACCCTTCCTCTGCTCCTCCATCACCCATGATTCAGCAGAGACAAGCAACCAAACAATTTCACGCACAAGTAGGAAACAGATAGTGCAAGTAGCAAATATAACCGATAGCATGGTATATATTCATTCAGTTAGGCAATCCCAGGTAATGCATAACAGACAAAACAAACAAATTCACATGATCAATGGCGGATCCAGAAATTTTATAAGAGGGGGGCCAAATTAAATACAAAATAAATTAAAATATAATATAACAAAAAATTAATAAAATATCATTTATAGTATATAAGTCAAAATTAACATTCAATTACATACTTTAGGATTTTATATTTTTAAATTTGTTCTACGATATTTCATATAACTAAAAGTTTTAATTTATCATCTGAAATAAATTTTGAAGTATTCTCTTTTTCAACATATACAATCATATAATCTACTAACAATTCATCTTTTATCTTGTTTTAAAGTCTTGTTTTAATAATTTTTATTATTTAAAAAGTCTATTCAATTATTACTGTTGTTACTGTTACTATAGAAAAAGTCAAAATATTTTTTTATAGCTATTACTTTTTTATATTAATCCAAACCTATATTTTTTAATAACTTTTTAATTATTTATATATTTATACATTTTTATTATTTTTTAAATTTATTTATTAATTGCTACTAATATATTATAATTCACATTAAAATTTATACTAACATATAAATTTTTTTAATGTGTTAATATACCAAAATATATTTAATCTATAAAATATATATATATATATATATATATAGTATATAATAAATAATAAACTAATAATATTAATATTTTTTAAAAAAAATAGGGGGGACCATGGCCACCTTAGGCCCCCATTGGATCCGCCACTATACATGATGTATGCCTGCCCTATGGCTGATGAGGCTCATCTGTCAGTTATCTAGCCAACCCGACAGTCCGAAAACCTTAGACGGTCCCTCGTCGCGCATCCCCATGAGTATATGCATAGATTTCTTATTCATTCATCATTCATACAATCATTCATTCATATATCACTCAATGGGGGATGTCCATTCCAGGGAATTTATACGTGCCTGGTCAACCTTACGACGTAGGGTCAACAGAGTATCAAGCTTCAACCTAGAACACGTGGGGGCAAGCCACGGTTCTGTTACCCAAGGAAACTCGTATCTCAAATATCATTAATTCATAAGCCGTTTAACATTCATAATCATTATATAATCATTCATCTTAGCCATGGCATCATAACTTCATTTAATATCTACCTCTTTTTCTTATAACTCCTCATATTTTTTCTTTTCTTCATTCTCAAGTTACCTTATTTTCCTAGCTTCATCTAGCTACTGGACTTAGTACTATACCTTATGTCTAAAATGATGAAAATGGATGTTTAGAAGTCAAAAATCTGGTTTAAAACACAAAAATCCAGTTTTGCAAGAAGCAGGGGCCACGCGTGCGCGTGGGCCACGCGTGCGCGTGGTAATACGAAAAGGTAGCACGCGCGTGCATACCCCTTACCAAGCGTACGCGGAGGTGAGAACATCATGTCACGTGTACGTGTGGGTTATGCGTACGCATAGTGATGCATGTTGGCTCATCACGCACACGCATGGGCTACTCGCGCAGGCACAGTTTAAAATTCCATGCCACGCGTACGCGTGGGCGTAAGTTGTTCAAAAAAAATAACACAGTTTACCCAGAAAGCTGCATAACACACTTGGATAATACATAACACACACCTAAATTTCCAATATTCATAACTTTTGCTACGAAATTCCATTTTTCACAAAGTTTATACCGTTCAAAAGCTTACAAAACCATCATTGAGTTAAAACAAATTCCGCTTCCAACCAAAATTTGAGGCTTCAGTTATGAACCGCCGAAGTTCAGCCGAAAACCAAGTTTTTCAAAAAAACTTCAAACCTCATTTTCTACCAAACAATTCCCATGCCATTAATTACCAACCTACACTATCCAACACAAATTATATCCTTTTTCATTAACACACCAACCACCATCAATATTATGCTTCATACCAATCAATAAAACTCATACATTCCCCAAAATCCACCATTCATACTATAAGCTACACTTTAGAATTTATTTGCTTATATTCCTCAATTCATTAACAACAATCCATCAATCATCCTTAACCAATCAACCAACAACAAACCACAATAATTCATCATCATACATTAGCAACATCACTAATTCATCATTATTAATTCCAATAAACTCATATTCATTAATTTCAATACCAACATCCACAAAGCACTAAGCCATTCACATATTCAAACATTCATTCCTATCCTACGGTCATCTAGCATAAGTTTTTACAGAGCATTACATATTAAATGCGCGAAACTTAAACCATACCTTGGTCGATCACAACGTTTGGTCCAAGGCAGCCACACTAGTCACACACACAGTCCCACAATCTTGAGAAATCAATCAAAACCTTAGCACCAATCTTCCACCAAGCCTCCAAGTGTCCACAATTCAATTCCAATGCATATATAAATACTTAATTTACACCTATTACACATGTATACCTTATATTCAGCATTCACATAATAAAATCAAGAATTGACTAAGGTTTAGGTGATTCTTACCGCACCCACGCACATAGCAACTCAAACCCGATAAGTTCCGTAAACTAAATCGAACCTAGAACACCGAATTCGACATAATCTCATCACAATGGCTCAATTTCAAGAATCAAAAGGGGGTAGAGAATCTGAGATGGAATAGTGGATTACCCATGAAATTAATCCGATAGAAATGTAGAGCTCGATGCGCTGAATGTGTGGCCGCGAACGGTGCGGCGATCGGAGCTCAAACGGGAAAGTTACGGTAGATTGTAGCAATGGTGAGGGTTTGGAGCTCTCCTCTCCCCCTTGCTGTCTTCAGCGTGTTTTAATGCTGAATGGGGGAAGGAGATGCTTCTGCCTAAGTTATGGCCCAGTTGGACCCACGGGCCCGGTTTGGGCCCGGTTCAATCGGTTCGGCCCATCCGGTCCAATTTTGGGCTAAATTTTTTAAAATTAGTGTCAAAATTTTCGTTTTGAAGATCTCTATCCTATTTTGATATTAGATTTATATTTTTTATTTTCCTAATCAAAATTCAATTTATTAACTAATTATTTGCTAATTTTAGCGGGGTTTACATCCTACCCACCTAATTAAGAATTTTGTCCTCAAAATTCAGAGTTAGTTACCTGAAAAGAGGTGTGGGTAGTCCTTCCGCATATCTGACTCAAGCTCCCATGTATGCTCTTCAATACCAGCCCGACTCTAAGCTACTTTCACCAAAGAAACTTCTTTTCCACGTAAACACTTGATGCTGGTGTCATCAATCCTGACTAGAGTTACTGGAAGCGTTAGATCTTCTCTCACTTGAACCGATTCTGGTTCTAGGTCATGACTAGGATTAAAAGTGTATTTATGAAGCTGCGATATGTGAAACACGTCATGCAGGTTCGAAAGGTACGACAGAAAGCTATTTGATATGCCACTGACCATCAATACTCCCTAAAAATTGAAATGGGCTAATTTAGCGGGATTTAACTTAGTTTTTGATTGCTCATTCGATTCTAGTTTATTGAAGTAATCTTCAGAAATAGGTATTCTCTTCCTTCTAACTTGAGAAGTTTTCTTCTTAGATCTGCCTAACTCTTTTGTCAGCTTTCATAATGAGAATCCTAACTTAAGTTTGCGTAACTTGTTCTCTGTTGTGTCGGCTATCAAATTCAGGAACTAAGACGTTCGACGTTCTAGTTTCTGATTAATTCAGAGGTGTTTAGCGTATTGTGAAGTCTTACCTTCTCTCTGATGTATAGTCTCGTTGATATCCCTAATAAGTAGTTTGCTCCGATGGGCAAAATGGGCTTGGTCACTTGATCCACGATTTCCTAATAGCATTACTTTTTATCCTAGACCTCGGCAATCTATTACGAAATCGATAACTATTCTCTTTTACCTTTTAATGTAGAAACTTCGACGGTTGTAGTATTTTGAATAGCTTCGGATGGTCTCTCTTTTCTTTTTAATGTGTCAAGCATGTAATCACGTAGATTGCCACTTCGTTCTCCACTTCTGGCTGCTCAAAATACCTTCTTGGATTCGTGGTATGTTTTATTAAGTTCAGGGCCAATTCGAAAGTCCTCTCTTGTAAGCTTCGGACAATAGTTTCTCGTCTCAACTTCTGATTTTGACACATAACTCTCTTTTGGTATCTACTTGATTCAACAGGCTTCAATACTCTTAGTAGCTCCTTATCACCATTATTGCGCTCCCTAAGTCCTTGACTCTGCGATCTCTATTTCGGCATCGGGCATATAAATCTCTTCTTAATTCTCTTTTGTTTACCAGACTTCGGCATCTTTGGCGGCTCCTTATTGTCTCGTTACGTGTCCCGTATCTCATCGATACCACGTTGTAAATTGGCAATGGATTTAGTCCGACACTTCCACTCCACACTCTCATTCTCCAACTTAGAACTTTAACTCATCTAACATTTCCTCCTTCAAAATTAATGTCCAAGAATCCTTAGAAACTTCTTGCTTAGGGTGTCTACTACGACCTCACGATGTTGCATCAGCACACATCTCGAGTCCTCCAATAATACATCTTAGCCATTCCCTAAATGGTTCATTAGGCTTAAGTATTATAAGCATTGGCATAAAGATCAATCTTCTTTCTGTGACTCAGAGGCTTCCATCGTATTCTGGTATTTCATTCACACGGTGCACCTCATTTCATTTGTCTAGTCACGGGCGATACAATTGGCGAGGATTAAGGCTCTAAATTCCCTAGTAATGTCGTTGGTTAATTTTCATGTTCAAAAGTCTTGCTTTAAAGGATTGACACTCTAATAGTTGCATCCAAAAGTTATGCGTGACGCAAAATTCAATACGAGTTGATTTTTCAAAGAAATGTTATGTTTAAAGAGACGAACAAGTAACACGAACGGTGTTCACAAGGAATCAAAAGAAAGTCTTGCATACAGTTAGCCGGAGTTGTACAGAACTAATGGAATGCACAAGAAAAGAAACCTAGTTGCATCTCAGTGGGGAAGTTCGAATCAAAGCTTGAATAGAAATAATAAGACATATCGAATTGAATAGGTTCTAGTTGGCTTTAAAGGAATGTGAGTTTCTACAAGAGAGCAACTCCACGCACCGCAGGTTTCCAGGATTCAAAGATTATGTGATTATATTAGGATGAGTCCAGGCTTATTCCAAAAGAGGCAAGCTTTATACGAGTAAGGAATAAAATTAGAAGAACGATGAATTGGGCTTTTACAGGAAAAGATTCAAGATAGAGTTTTCAATGTATGCTATATGAGGAAAGTTAGATTAAGTCGTGAAGATTAGTTGGCACGCTCTCGCGAAGAAACACTTAGTTGGACGATTCTCTCTCCCAGTACTCCCTTCAACTCGATCCTGAGTTCTACTGATTATAATGATGTCTTCACTTGTGGTGCAATCAACACTGATCCGACTTTCAGCACTAAGTCTATCGCAAACTCACGTTCTCTCTAAGGTGGAAATTCTGGTACATTTTTAAGAATGGTCTCAAAAACTCTCTCGTATAGAAATTTGGTCTCACCTTTACTTGTCCCTTAATCCATTAGCAACTAAAGGTTGAATCCGCTCTATTCCTCTTCCTCGAAGCCTTAACGTCACTGGGTTTCAAACGGTAACTCCGCATAGCTATAGTTCCAATTCTTTAGGTATAATCCACCCTGCTTCCACTGTGTCATTCTGATTCTTATCCTTCAAGAACCTAGCCACTTCTCTAGGTTGGCTAAGTATCATTCCGTCTCAACAACTAATAGCCTTCGACCAACCATCGACTTGGGGTTTACGCTTATCAATGCTTGTTATGCATTACGAATGAATATCACATATTAATAATATGCAAGGAAGTTCGAAATTCAACTGGTATTTTATGGTTACCTCGGGTCTGAGAATCGGATTCAGCTGCATCCCGGCGTTTCTTATGTGGACAGTCTCGAGCTATATGCCCTGGCTTCCCGCACTTGTAGCATACACCTAGCCCGGCCCTATGCGGCTCGTCTGGAGCAGTCTCTCCATAGCCTTCCTGTAGCATTGCCCATTTTATGGAGTAATCTTCTGTGAATTGGCTCTTCTTAACCAATTCAGTGAAATTCGTTAGCTTTTGTGGATACACGTAGTTAAAGATATCTCTCCTAAGTCCTTTCTCATACTGAGCACACATCCACTCCTCATAGTCGGCTGGATTTCCTTGACAAACTTTTGAGAAGCGGCACAGGTTATCGAATTCACGAGTATAGTCAGCAACAGACATATTCTTTTGCTTCAGCTACGTTAACTCCAACTCCTTTGCTGTGCGAAGTGCATGCAAGAAATATTTCCCATAAAATTCTGTCTTGAATCTACTCTAAGGGACATCTATTAACTCCACCTGCAAGGTATGACATAACTCCTGCCACCAATTATGAGCATCTCCTTTCAACATGTAGGTCACTATTTCCACCGACTGTACTTCAGGAATGTGCTAAGTGTACAAAAACCTCTCCACGTCTCGAAACCACCAATCAACCTCCAACGCATTGGCACTTCCATTAAACTGAGGTGAACCACTCTTGACGAAATCAGTAAGGGTCATAGACCTATACTATTGACCTACGTTGCTTGCACCAACACCCGAGCTTCCATCTCGGTCCTTGCATCGGTTCGGTCCTAAGATTTTCCCTCCGGTTACCTCGCTCGGATCTGCGAGACGACATTTGGTCCCTGTTCACACCAAATAATTGATATTAAGGTGATCAGTCTCAATATCTCAAGTTTAGTTCTTAAGAGTCCCAAATGCATGCTCACAAACATGTATGCTACACATATCAGTTAGATATCCTAATAGCATATAGACACATACACAAAGATTGCACAAAAGCATAATCAGTCCGTCATCAGGCTCTATAGGAACGAACTACTCTGATACCATAATGTAACACCCTACTACACAGAGTTTTATGCTTAAGTCGTAGAACAGAGGTTGTGTGGTGTTACGGACCTCTAATCATAAAATATTTACATATAATAGTGGAAAGATATAATATACTAGGAGCCTTGAAAAATGGGTAAAATAAAATCGCAACATAAAAAGCGCAACATTCAGGAAACAGAATTACTTGCGTTCTAAGAAACCTAAAGGTTATAGATATGAATAAGCGAAAAAGTGAATAGAGAGCCAAGAATACAGCATAAATAGCTCCCGACTCAGCCTGCGAAGCCAAGGCTGACCGGAGAATATATACATACATATACAGGTATCCCAAAATACTCAAAATACAAAAATAAGACCCTAACTCTCCTTCAACTTCTATGAGGAACAAAATAATCAAGTTTCTTGGAGAGCAAGCTAAGTACATATGTACATATATATATACAAACTAAAAACCCAAAATAACCCAGGGACTACTCCGCTTCAGGAATCCAGACGCCTAGCGAGGAGCCTCTCGACCTGCATCTGAAAACAACAACACAGTATGGGGTGAGAACTGGAGGTTCTTAGCATGGTAAAGGTGCCATGCGTATAATATATAAGGTCCTGGGAATGCCAGAGGCAATCCTAGAACTCAAACATACAGTTATAAAACTTAAACTCTAAGAAGATGCCATAAAAGGGGTAGGTGACCTAAGTATCCTAAACTTTCTTACTTTAAACCTAACATTAACACCTAACCAATCCACCCTTCCTCCGCTCCTCCATCACCCATGATTCAGCAGAGACAAGCAACCAAACAATTTCATGCACTAGTAGGAAACAGATAGTGCAAGTAATAAATATAACAGGTAGCATTATATATTTTCAGTTAGGCAATCCCAAGTAATGCATAGCAGACAAAACAAACAAATGCACATGATGTATGCCTGCCCTATGACTGATGAGGCTCATCTGTCGGTTATCCAGCCAACCCGACAAGTCCAAAAACCTTAGACGATCCCTCGTCAGGCATCCCATGAGTCTATGCATAGATTTCTCATTCATTCATCATTCATACAATCATTCATTCATTTAACACTCAATGGGGGATGTCCATTCTAGGGAATTTATACGTGCCCGGTCACCCTTACGACGTAGGGTTAACAGAGTATCAAGTTTCAACCTGGAAACACATGGTGGCAAGCCACGATTCTGTTACCCAGGGAAACTCGTATCTCAGATATCATTAATTCATACGCCGTTTAACATTCATAATCATTATATAATCATTCATCTTAACCATGGCATCATAACTTCATTTAATATCTACCTCTTTTTCTTATAACTCCTCATGTTTTCCATTTTCTTCATTCCCAAGTTACCTTATTTTCCTAGCTTCAACTAGCTACTGTACTTAGTACTATACCTTATGTCTAAAAGGATGAAAATGGAGGTTTAGAAGTCAAAAATATGGTTTAAAACACAAAAATCTAGTTTTGCAAGAAGCAGGGGCCACGCGTGCGCGTGGTAGTATGAAAAGGTAGCACGCCTGCGCATACCCTTTACCATGCGTACGCGTGGTCATGCATGTTGGCTCATCACGCGCACGCATGGGCTACTCGCGCAGGCACAGTTTAAAATTCCACACCACACGTACGTGTGGGCGTCCGTTGTTCAAATAAAATAACACAGTTTACCGAGAAAGCTGCATAACACACCTGCATAATACATAACACACACCTAAACTTCCAGCGTTCATAACTTTTGCTACAAAATTCCGTTTTTCACAAAGTTTATACCGTTCAAAAGCTTACAAAACCATCTTTGAGTTAAAACAAATTCCATTTCCAACCAAAATTTGAGGCTCTAGTTATGAACCGCCGAATTTCGGCCGAAAACTAATTTTTCAAAAAAACTTCAAACCTCATTTTCTACCAAACAATTCCCATGCCATTAATTACCAACCTGCACTATCCAACACAAATGATATCCTTCTTCATTAGCACACCAACCACAATCACAATTATGCTTCATACCAATCAATAAAACTCATACATTCCCCAAAATCCACCATTCATACTATAAGCTACCCTTTAGAATTTATTTTCTTATATTCCTCAATTCATTAACAACAATCCATCAATCATCCTTAACCAATCAACCAATAACAAACCACAATAATTCATCATCATACATTAGCAACATCACTAATTCATCATTATTAATTCCAATAAACTCATATTCATTAATTCCAACACCAACATCCACAAAGCACTAAGCCATTCACATATTCAAACATTCATTCCTATCCTACGGTCATCTCGCCTAAGTTTTCACAAATTATTACATATTAAATGCGCGAAACCTAAACCATACCTTGACTGATCACAACGTTTGGTCCAAGGCAGCCACACTAGTCACACACACAGCCCTACAAGCTTGAGAAATCAATCAAAACCTTAGTACTAATCTTCCACCAAGCCACCAAGTGTCCACAATTCAATTCTAATGCATATATATATATATATATACTTAATTCACACTTATTACACATGTATACCTCATATTCAGCATTCACATAATAAAATCAAGAATTGGCTAAGGTTTAGGTGATTCTTACCGCACCCACGCACATAGCAACTCAAACCCGATAAGCTCCGCAAGATAAATCAAACCTAGAACACCGAATTCGACATAATCTTATTACAATGGCTCAATTTCAAGAATCAAAAGGGGGTAGAGAATCTGAGATGAAATAGTGGATTACCCGTGAAATTAATCCGATAGAAACGTAGAGCTCGACGCACTGGACGCATGGCTGCGAACGGTGTGGCGATTGGAGCTCTCCTCTCCCCCTTGCTGTCTTCAGCGTGTTTTAATGTTGAATGGGGTAAGGAGATGCTTCTGCCCATTTAAGTTATGGGTCCGGTTGGACCCACGGGCCTGGTTTGGGCCCAGTTCAACCAGTTCGGCCAATCCGGTCCAATTTTGGGCCAAATTTTTCGAAATTAGTGTCAGAATTCTCATTTTGAAGAGCTGTAACCTATTTAAATATTAGATTTATATTTTTAATTTTTTAATTAAAATTCAATTTATTAACTAATTATTTACTAATTTTAGCGGGGTTTACATCAAACTTGTGAGATTGGAACTTATTTGCAGAAATTGAAGGTTGGGATCAATTTTTGAAAGCGGAGGTTGATAGCTTGTAGTGCGGGGGATGCTTGAGGTACTCCGGATTTATTGGGGAATCAGCCAAGGTATGGTTTTGGTATCTCGTAACTAAAATATAATGTATCGTGAAAACGTAGGTTAGTTGATCGTAAGATAGAATTTGAATTATTGATGATGTTAATGATTGAGATTAGTTAATTCGTATGATGGTTAGTAATTTTGAGGTGGGGATTGATGCCATTATGAATGATGTGTTAAATCTTGTATATGAGGTTGGAAAATGATGATAATAATGTATATGGTGTTGAATTAAAGGTGGAATGGTTGAGTTGGTTGTTATTTGGCATGAGAAAGTTGTGGTTGGTGAAATAACATATTCTTGTGGAGTTTGATGGTATATATATATATATATATATATATATATATATATATATATATATATATATATATATATATATATATATATATATATATATATAAGTTGATGATGTTGTTTGATGTTGTCTTTGTGTGAAATTATTGAGCAAACTGATAAGAATTGTGAATTGATGTGTTGTGGAATAAATGAGGAGTGTTGAGGTAGGGCTGAGCTTGGTTGAGGCAGTTTTGGTAAGTTTAAAAGGGGGTTGAGTTGATAAGTTTTGAAAGTTGAGGTTTGGCATTTTTATAAAAACTCTTATTTTTGGCCAACTTTGGTGGAGCATAACCTGGCCTCCAGACCTCCGAATTTTATCAAACTTAACTTGAAAGAAAATTTGGTCCGAGAGATTTACACCGTTTTAAAAATAGAGGAAAATAATTTAAAATAAAAATGTTATGCGCGTCCGAAATTCGGTGTGCATAATAGAAATTATGGACTTAGTAGCTTTTTGAGATTTCTACTAAGCATGCGTACGCAAGGAATACACACGACGCAAGCATTCCATGCGAGTTGAAAACTCGTGTACGTGAGCCAAGGGAGTCGCGTACGCGACCGTCCATTTTTAGCCGTGTGTGTACGCACGGCAGGGGTGTGCATATGCACAGCCTCTGTTTTCTGAAATATGAATTTTTTATATTTTTAAACCATTCTTCTAGCTTTCAAAACCTTTATAACTCTCATTTAAAGCCTGGTAGTTGGTTTTTAGGCTATGAAGTATGGGTAAACTCATTGGATGAATTAATTTGATGTTGAGGGAGGTTGTAAAGTGAAGATTTGTTATTGAAGGGTGCTGGAAAAGTTGAATGTGAGAATAATGATAATTGATTTTGAATGAACATGATAATGAAAATATGATTAAGATTGTTGATGATGAGTATGTTGAGTTTTCTCTCTGTTGTAAGCTGTGTCGGGCACTATATCCCATGAGTGTGTCGGGCACTATATCCTAAGAGCGTAGCGGGAGCTATATCCCAAGAGTATGGGAGAACCTTACCCTGGAAAGTGTGCCGGACACTATATCTCATGAGTGTGACGGGCATTATATCACGAGAGCATGGCGGGCGCTATATCCCAAGAGTGTGAGAACACTTTATCCCAGGAAATGCGACGGGCACTATATCCCATGAGTGTGACGTGCACTATATCCTGAGAGTGTGACAGGCACTATATCCTAAGAGTGTGGAGGGATGTCAGAGAGACGGTATCCGGGTGTGTCGGGTTCTGGCAAGATAACCGACACGTGAGCTCATGGCCAGTAGGAAAGGCATGCATCATATGCATCTGTTTGTCTTGTTTGAGTTTGCATTAGTTGGGTTTGCCTTTGTGAAATTACTATACTAACTTGCTATATGATTTTCTTGTCGTACCTGTATTCTACTTGTGTTTGCTTTGTCTGTGTGATTCTTCTGGTGTTTCAGAGGATTGGAGGAAAGGCGATGATTTTTAAGGATTAAGTTAGAATTGAGATAAAGTTAGAACCCTTTAGATACCTTGCCTTATTTTATGATCTTAAATGTTGGTTTTAAGTTTGAATTTATTGTCGAAAGTTCTAGGATTGCCTTCGGCTTTCCCAAGACATTATATGTTTGTTATGTGGGCACTGTTACCAAGCTGAGAACCTCTGGTTCTCACCCCATACATATTTTGTGATTTTCAGATGCAAGTCAGGCGGTATCTAGCTGAGGCATTCTTGAAGTTCTGAAGCAAAGAATTCTAGTCTCTTGGGTTTCTATTTTGGGTTTTGATATATGTGTAGATACTTCATATCTCCAATGTATATATTATGTTTAACCCCTCTTAGAGGTTGATTTGGAGAAGTAGGTTCCGTAAACAGTCTTTTGGGTCATTTTTGGGATTCCAGTGTGTGTGTGTGTGTGTGTATATATATATATATGTTTACATGCTCTGTCCGGTTTTAACTTCACAAGTCGGGTCAGGAGCCCTATTATCTGTATCTTGGAACTCTTCTTTTATATATCTATGTTTTGTTTTACTCTTATTTCTTTCCGGTTTACGCTTATCGGTTACGCGAGTGATGCGCTTATCTGTTTAACGCCTTGCTTTAAACTTTCCTTCAAAGGCTCCTAGATAAAATTTTCTTTCTCTTATATTATATATAAGATTTTACAAATAGAGGTCGTAGCGCCTCGCCACCTCTGTTTTACATCCTAGGTGTAAAGCTCTGTGTGATAGGGTGTTATAGGCACAACCGCCGCAAATCTATGTAAGGTTTTTTAAAAAAATTGCAACGATTTTGAACCGCCGCAATTTCATACATGGGCTTATAAAAAACTGACTAATTACAATAGTTTAGGCCATTTTTCTTTATTATAACCTATTCTCTTTACAAATTTTTTTATTAAAGGATCAAATGTTTTATTTGTCATTTCAATGTAAGAGGAGAATACCTTCTATAGCAACCATACACTTCTTTTCTAGACAAACCGCACATGGATCTAGACATGGTGCTCATTCATTTGTCTTCCATCCACATTCTCTGTTATGCATAAACACCAAAAGAAGGTAGATTAGTATTGGTAAGTCATAGAATATACAAAGTTTGAGGCCTAGATAAGTAGCTTAACACAATCAAGTGGATAAAATTCAATGTTAAACTTTTGCAGTATTCTCAAGACTAATGTTTACTCTCAGAAATGTACATGTAAAATAAAAATGTCTACATTGGTTGAATCTCCCATGTTTAGTTAGGATAGTTCTATGAACACATACCTAGCAATTTTGACAATGCTCATAAGTGGAAGAGAGAGATATGGTGAAGGAAGAACTTCTAAGTTCTTTGATGGAGGTTCTTTTAAGATGTCCTCAAGCCATTTTCTATTCCATGAACAAGCAACCATCAAGGGGGTCCATCTATTAAATAATTGGCAGAAGAAATTAGAGACAGGTTTAACTGATTTTTATTACAATTATCAGAAGAGATCAAAGGAATGTTGATAATATAATACATGAAGTGTAACACTAATTGAAAGAAGAGAAGGCACTAGCAAATCCAAATTATATGGATAATACCATGATGATGAATTGATGATGGCTGCATTTAAACTATGATGATATAAGCAATGAACATATTTCAAGTACTACCATACACCACAGTGGAGCTAGACAAGACTAATACTAATTACTTGAAGTATAAGTTTACAAAAAAGACCATCTGAAAACTCAGAAACTCTGATCCTCTGGATTCAGTAATATCATAATAAGTTAAAGATAAATTTTTGGTCAAAAGCAAGGTGATCTAACAATTTAACTTGTTATCCCTAATAATTTTCATAATAAGTTAGAAGACAAAGGGTAGGAGTAAGATAAATTCATTGAACATCAAAAGTAACAAGAGACTTGCTGATGAATACCCATTTGCATTTTGAGGATTCAGATTAGCCCCTTTGGCAATCAGAAACCGAAATAAACAAATAATACACAAATTAAGAAGGCAATTGAACTTCAATTTGACATCACCAATGAAGTTAAAAAGAAATAACTTATTTTTACTAGAAATCTTTCAATTAAAAGGAAATAGAAACACACTTGACAGCATTGTGCATTTCCACCACATGCAAAATAATGGAGGGGAGTGCTCCCAGAACCTGATAGTAAGGAGACAAAAGTTAATGGTGGCAAAGCAATATATCGTACAACTTTCTAAACATCTTTTAGGCTACATTACTATAGCAGAATTAGGAATATCAAGGTTAATAACCTGATTGAATTTTAGAAACAAAGATGAGTGATGCAGGAATATAGAAACAATCAACAAAGAGTAGTACTAGAAAATTTAATCCACTATTCTAAGTTGCTAACTTTCCGAAGCAAATATTTGAAATCACTTTATCACATTAATTCAAAAACTTAAAATAATTACCAATTAAGTCAATTGTAGTTCCATCTTCCATAGTAACTTCAGAGACAGAAGGTCCCAATTCTAAGAGCAAATGCACACTTTTAGCATGCCCATTCAATGCTGCCATATGCAGAGCAGCGATGTCTCCATCAGAAGTTCTGTTAATTACCTCATGAAGACCACTTTGTATACAAAAATTTAAATACAAAATCAACCACGGTGCAACAGTTTATAATGCATGATTGCAAAAGGAATCAGGGAAAAGATAGGTACTTGTAATCAAATTCTAAGGTCAACTTGCAATCATCTAACTTCAATAATTTCCAAAAGTCAGAGATGCTTGGTATATAATCCGTGAGGAGGAGCCGAATGCATCTGGTATGACCATTCAAGGCAGCCAAGTGGAGTGCGGTACGTCCGTTTAGATAGTCTGCTTTATGAATCTGTAGTCCAATTTAATAACCATTTTCTCACATCTGAATTCAAATTAAGTTCTAACTCATTGTAAATCAAATATTAAAACATAAAAAATGGATGGTAGCAAGGATCATACATTGGCTTTAAAAAAATCAAGGTCTGAACTACCTCCCAGTGACCATGTTGACAAGTTGCATTAATGCAGTCTGTTAACCATATAATGTGACCAAAAGAAATTGATCTTTCAATAGAAGAAATATAATACTACTTATAACATAAAGTATACGCTAGATTGAATTGTGATTTATCATGTACCTGACTGCGATAGTTCCTAAGATTGATATCAACTCCAAACTCAAGCAAGAGATATACTATTTACATCAATCCAAAAAAACTCAGTTCATATTACCTTACCCTTCTATAACCCCACCTCAAAAACACAAATCAAGTAAATATGGAGTTAGTGGATAACCCTCTATAACCCTCTATAATCCCTCTACATTACAAAGCACACACATAATTTCACTTTCACACCTGGTAACATTGTCCAAAGTTACAATATGTTATTATAAAAATCCAAAGAACAAAAGCATACTTAAACCATTTAAATTTTAGTAATAAAAATAGATAGGATTATGTTTAAAGAATTGCCTGAATTGATTAATACCATCTTATTTAACATGCATGCTGAACTGAGATCCTTGAAAATTGACATGGGTGGACCTAAGTTAATTATATCTTTGCTAGTAAACTCAAAACATTGAGCTATAACGTGTTTGAAGGTTACAAAAGGCTTAGAGAAGGGGGGTTGAATCTATGGCCTACCTTTTGCTTTAATGGATCAAGCCTTTAATATCAAACTTTCACTTAAAATCTGTTTGAACTGTGCAGCAGAAATTTTATGAGACAATTCTATATTGTCTCATAAATATAAAAAAACATAACTTAGAGAAAGAGAAGAAGAATAACACAGGCATGTATCCTGGTTCGGTTGCCTTATGAAATGCAACCTACATCCAGTCTTCACCACAATATTGGTAGAATTTCTACTATAGTTAAAGTATTACATACACCAATTTCTCATGATTCACTCAATCCTTTCTCTCTCAAGTTCTTATCTAACTTGACTTGGTTATTCTAATACCTAACTCTTCACTCTAAGTGCTAACTCAACTTAGAAAGGGGTACCTCATAAGTACAAGATACAAGACATATGAAACAACCTAAAGAAATCTGAAATCACTCTAGGCTTTTCTCTCAAGTGTTTTACTCAGCCTTTTTCATTCATAGGCTTTTTCTTGATTTCTCCCTTTCAGCCTTTTACTTCTCAAGAAATTACAGAAAGATATACATTGAAAATAAAATACAAACTATAAAACATAAAGGAAATTGATGCATTAACAACCTTTGTTGCTATAAATTGAATCGGATTCAACTAACTTTGATTGAGTTCTTTATCTTGGCAGAATGCTTCTTTAACATAGAAAATACTATCGAAAATTGATGAACTCTTTACAGAGAAGCTCTTCAAACAAACTCAAGTTCTGGTTCTTTCTCCTTGTCTTTCAAAAATGAAAACATTTTCTTTTTGTACCTCTTGCCAAGTTGCTGTTTGGATTTCTCCTTAGTCAACTCATCGATCCTTGAGCCTCTGATGCTTGTCAACTCACTTTCTTCAATAAACCCCCACATTAGGGATTTCAAAACATGTTCTTTTTCTTGACCGAAGACTTCAGATCAGTAGGGAAAAAGTTGTTCAGTGGTAAACCCAAATCCAAACCCTTGAGATAGTGCTTTGTCCCCAAGAAACAATTTTAGCCTTTAATTCACAGCAGTGATTATCAGAAAATACTTTCTTCATTTATCCCAAATCGGAGTTGTAGAAAATTGGAGAAGGAGTAAAGAAACTAAATTGCATGCAAATAGAAATAAATCACCTTTATCCTCTGACTTAGCTTAGATTACTTTGGTTAGGGTGATTAGACATTTGCTTTTGAATTTTACCTTTCTCTTTCTTTCTTCTCTGGTGAAATGAGCAAGATGAACGAAGCTCGCTCTCTCTCTCTCTCTCTCTCTCTCTCTCTCTCTCTCTCTCTCTCTCTCTCTCTCTCTCTCTCTCTCTCTCTCTCTCTCTCTCTCTCTCTCTCTGACCGAAGCAAACATGTGAGTATTGGCTTTGGAAGCCTTCAGCTTGGTGGAATCTTATTGGACTTGGGTTGGATATTTTTCATTCAGCCCATCTGTTTTCTTTTTTTAATTTCTTCGGGATTTTAGAGTTATAAAACCCATCAACATTCTTGTTTTTGTTTCGTTCCATGGGGGTTGCTGCTTCTCTGATTTTGGCATGCAACACTTAATAAAAAATGATAAAAACTAATTGGGTATTTAACCCAATAAAATAATATTTGTCATCATCAATTTAAAATTAGTTATATACATAACTCAACAATCTCCCCATTGATGACAAACATAATTGTGAAATTGATCAAAGGGATTGAATTTTAATAAGGTTAAGGTACTTCCCTTTAGGTGATGTTACTTGCTTTTGAATTGCTCCCCCTTTCCTTTCCAAATGTTGCTCCCCCTGAATTTGTGCTCTTCGTTTGTTTATTGTTTACATATTCACATAGGGAACACAACAATATACTATATACAATTTGTTGTCCATGGATGAAGCATTCAGCAAGATTTTTAAACAATTTCAACAGCTCATGAAATAGAGCAAAAAAATGTACAAAAAATAGCAAGACCAGTCATCCCCAAAACATAACAAAACAGAGCAACAAAAATGAGCATACAAACATAAAATTAGCATACAAACATAATGCTAATACTACTCCCCCTTTTGTCATCAAGGGAGGAAATGCAACCAACTTCCAATCCTGTAGCAAACAGTTAAGATATAGTCCATATAATTAGAAAAGTAAAAAACAAAATTAACAGTTGTTAATCAGTTTACAGTCATCCGAGACAACTAGGAAGTCCAAACACAAAATACAATTGTTCTATGAGACAATTTTCAAAATAAAACAGCATAGAAATTAGCAATAGAAGAGGTATCTTTAGGCATCCAAACCATCCTCATCATCAGAATCAGCATGATCTTCAGGGTCAGTGGCCATGGTTTCATCCTCTTGGAGATTGTCAATAAACTTCATGAAAACTGTCACTCTATCTCTGGATTTTTTAAGTTTTCATGCTTGGCAGCAAATTTCTTCTGTTATTTGTTCATTGCAATTAGATGGTTGGATTGAGATACAAATTCCTGAACTACATCTTTTACCACTCCATATAAGAGTGATTTGTGTCCAATGGAAGCTGAAGTCCCAGAGGCAGATGGAGGAGAGGGTTCGTCTGGTTCATAGTTGGTCCCTTTTTCTGTTGTTTCACTGAACCACCTCCTTTTAGATATGAATGTCTATTTTTATATGTCTCATTTGACAAGACAATACCAAAATGTTAAAAAATATAGGTTAAGAACATGCCATAAGGAAGAGCTTTATCTTTTTCACTTCTAATGCAGTCAAACATATACCTTACCATTAAATATGCAAAAGAGATTTCAGTTTTTGTGAGAATAGCATACAAAATCAAAGTATCACAGAAGGACACTGACGTTAGGATTTTTGCCAGTAAAGAATGTCATAAAAACAGTCGCGTTGTAGATATAGTCTCTACACCGACAAAAATCCCTTCGTACAAACGTTTTGGGTGTCACAAGTAACAAACCCCTTTAAAAATTGTTAACCAAGTATTCAAACCTCGAGTCGTCTTCTCAAGGAACTGCGAGGAGGTATGTTCTTATTATTGGCTATAAAGGTTGTAATCGGGGTTTAGAAGATGAGAAGAAAGTAATTTAATTGACAAGTAAAGTAAATGGCAATTAAAATAAATAAATACTATAAAGCAGACTTTTGGCAAGGTAAGAGAAGTTGGAGGTCCAACGTAGTTATCTCTCTCAACTATAATGAAAGTTAAATCTAAACTCCACTTGGTCAACCTTTACTAGGGCAAAGGAAAGTCAAGGGACTAATTAAATTGACCTTTGAATCCTATTTATTTCCTAAGAAAAGGTTGGGATTACTTAAGTTCAGCTCAATTAGCAAGATAACGATTATCAATTATGTTGAGTTTAATAACTGTTGAGTTACTGAATTCTTAACCAGGACCAAAAGGGAAAAAAGTAAAATTGCTGGAATAATAAAAATGTCCTTAGATGGGAAGCAATGGTAACTTAAATCAAAGAGAACAATCATAAACTGAAAATACCTCAATTATCATTAATTCAAATAACAGTCTGTAACATAGAAGAATTCATAGATTCAATTATAAAGGTAAATAGCCAACTCAGATATTGAAATAAATAAATAAAGTAAAAGGGAAGTTTAAAGCAAAGAAATATAAAACCTGGATTGAGAGTCACTCTTAAAGCGAGAAGAAATCCTAAATCCTAAGAGAGAGAGGAGAAGATCTCCCTCTCAACTAAATCTAAATCATTGAAAAATAAAATATGCGAGATCCCTTTGAATGGGTGCATTCCCACACTTTATAACCTCTGGTCTATGCTGTCTGTACTTGGATCTGGGCCAAAAAGGGCTTCAGAAATCGCTGGGGGCGTATTCTGTAAATTCTGATACGTGGCCTCTGTACGTGTCCGCGTGGGTCACGCGGTCGCGTCATTCGGAGCTTTTCCTTGCCACGCGGTCGCGTCAGTCACGCGTCCACGTCGTATGCGTTCTGCTTATGTCGCGCGGTCGCGTCAGTCATGCGGCCGCGTCGCTGCATCTTCGCTTCTGGCACGCGATCACGTCGTCCATGCAATCGCGTGAATACCAGTTTCCTTTAAAGCTCCGTTTTGCTTTCTCCTTCCATTTTTGTATGTTTTCTTTTCCATCCTTTAAGTCATTCTGCCTTAGAAAATCTGAAACTACGCAACACACTAATCACGGCATCGAATGGAAATAAAGGTAATTAAAATAATTAATTTTTAAAGCTTAGAAAAACATGTTTTTCACAATATGACATAATAAGGAAGGGAAAGTAAAACCATGCAGTTAATATGAATAAGTAGGTGGAAGATTGAATAAATCACTCAAATTAAGCACAAAAGAACTCATGAAATATGGGTTTATCAGACACCCATTGATATGAGCCACTCTGAGGAAGGATGATATGGTTCACTATGCAATGCAACTGAGCACGAGTGTAACCAAGAGCTTTGTGAGTTGGAGTGATGCCATCAATCAAAGAGATGTGTTCACACACATAGTGGGAGGTCATGAAATGTGATTTGTATGCAAAAAGATCAACGGAAGGCTCTTTAACTGATTTTAGAGGGATGCGAGGGTTACCTCTTTGAGGATGAGTAGGAGCAGACTTAGGCTTAGGACGAGAAGGTTTAGGCACAAGTTCCTCAGCAGCAGGGCGCTTCTCTTTCGAGGTGCTTGGCTTGGATGGAGCACTTGGTAGTGCTATCGGCTTGGAAGAAGAAGGAAACCTTGAAGTGTTTTTCATTTGAGCCATAGGGTCTATGCGAGGAAGAGAGGTAGGAAGAGATGAAGAAGGTGTAAAAGTCTGATCTTTGGAGCGAGTAGAGGGTCTAGGTTTCTCTGGAAGTTTGAGGATTTTTACCCTTGGACTCTTTTGGATCACGATTTTCTTCCTCATTTGAGTGAACCCAGGTTTCGAATGAAACAAAACACTAATGGTAGTGGGAAAGAACCGAAGAGGTGGTGGAAGGAGTTATGAAGAAAGAAGTTTGGTAACTGCACCAAGAAAGAAGGTTTCTTGAAACATGCAACTGCATCACTTATGACTAGACCTTGAAAAGACTTGACATCACGAAAAAGGTGATTTGATTTTATTAACAAATAAAACAAAACATATTTAAAAGAAACTTTTTCACTAAAAGACAAAGCACAAAATATCACATGGATAATGTAACACTCATTGGACCCAGAGATGGTAGTGTTTAAGGAAATCTATTGGACCAACGTAACTCTAAACTGAAGGGTTGGCCCAAAAGATTTAAATAGTGCAAATGAGCCCAGAAAAAGATGTTCAGAGAGATGGTTCTTCATTTTCCTAGAATTGTCTCATCCATACCTGAGAGACAAAAACTTCAACAAATACATCAGCAATGCGCAAATAATGAATCATGACTTAAAATCCCTAGATTAGTCCTAAGCTTGCAAAATCTGTCTTCAGATAGAGGTTTGGTGAAAATATCTGCTAATTGATCTTCTGATTTAACAAATTGAATGCTAATATTTCCTTTTTAAACATGTTCTCTTATTGAGTGAAGTCTCACCTCAAAATATTTAGTTCTAGAGTGTAAGATTGAATTTTTGGAAATATTTATGGCACTCATATTGTCACATAGCAAGAGAATATTCTTAGCATTTAATTTATAATCAGCAAGTTGGGTTTTCAACTAAATAAGCTGAGAGCAACATGAACAAGCAGTGATATACTCAGCCTCTGCAGTGGATAATGCCACTGTGGACTGCTTCTTACTTGACCAGACATTTAGAGACTTCCTAAGAAAGTAGCATATGCCTGATGTACTCCTTCTATATACTCTATCTCCAGCAAATTCTGCATCACAATAACCAATTGCAGAAAACTCAGCAATCTTAGGGTACCATAAACCAAAATTGAATGTGCCATGAACATATCTAATAATTCTTTTAACTGCTAAAAGATGTGATTCTTTAGGTTTTGATTGGAATCTTGAACACATTCCAACACTTTGCATAATATCGGGCCTAGAGAAAGTTAAGTACATAAGAGATCTAATCATTCCTCTATACCTAGTCTTATCAACATCTTTTTCAGTTTTGCCCTTTTCTAATTTTGAGTTAGGGTGCATGGGTGTTCCCATGGGTTTGGCATTCATACCAAATTTCTTAACTAGTTCCTTGGTATACTTCTCTTGATGAATAAAAATTCTATTTTCAGTTTGCTTAATTTGAAGCCCAATGAAGAAATTAAGTTCACCCACCATACTTATGTCAAATTTACTTGCCATGAGTTGTACAAATTCAGTATAAAGGGTCTCATTTGCTGATCCAAAAATAATGTCATCAACATAAATTTGGACACAAATGAAAGAATCATTAGAATTTTTAATAAATAGAGTAGTGTCAGTGGTGCCTCTTTGAAATCCATTTTTCAAAAGAAAAGAGCTAAGTTTTTCATACCAAGCTCTAGGAGCTTGTCTCAACCCATAAAAGGGCTTTTGAGAGTTTGAAAATAGAATTAGGAAATTTCTTATTTTCAAAACCAGGTGGTTGTGCCACATACACTTCTCTATCTATTACACTATTTAGAAATGCACATTTTACATCCATTTGATACAATTTGAAACCACAATGAGAAGCATAGGCTAGAAGAAGTCTTATGGCTTCCATTCGGGCAACAGATGCAAAGGATTCATCAAAGTCTATCCCTTTCTCTTGATTATATTCTTGTGCCACTAGTCTTACTTTGTTTCTAGCAATGCTACCATCCTTTCCTAATCTGTTCCTAAATATCCACTTGATGCCAGTCACTTTCTTTCTAATTGGCTTTGGAATAAGTGTCCAAACTTGGTTCTTTTCAAATTCACCGAGCTCTTCCTCCATAGCCTTTACCAACGAAGGGTCATTGAGAGCTTCATGAATATTTTCAGGCTCAATTTGAGAGAGAAAAGCCAAATTTATTTCTTCATTTGCTTTTCTTGTGGAGGAACGTGTCTTGACACCGTAAGAAACATTCCTAATGACAAATTCTTGAGGATAATTCTTTAAGAATTTCCATTCACGGGGGCTAGAAGACTTAGAAACAGATTCAGTTACTGTTGGATCCAAAGAGTTGTATTGTTAGAAGTTTTGTCAGATTCATGAGACAAAATAGAATTGTCTAATGCAGAATCTCCTACAGCAGCTTTATCAGATTCAGATGGGCCAGAATTTTCTTTCTCTTGATTTTGTGATTCTACTTCTTTGCCCTGAGCTTGATTTCCTATATCACAATCCTCCAAGATACTTTGAACCAAGTTAGTGTCACAAAAGATAACATGTATGGACTCCTCTATAATTCTAGCATCTTGATGATAAACTCTATAGGCTTTGCTTGTTGTGGAATATCCTACAAATAAACATTCATATGCTTTTGGATCAAATTTTTCTAGATTTTCTTTGTTATTTAGGACAAAACATTTGCATCCAAAAATATGTAAGTAATTCAAGTTTAGTGGGTGACCCTTCCGAAGTTCATAAGGAGTTTTCTTCAAGAATTTTCTTATAATTGTTCTATTCAAAATGTGGCAAGCCGCGTTAACAACTTCAACCTAAAAGAATTTTGGAACATTACTTTCACAAAGCATAGCTCTTGTCATTTCTTGAATACTTATGTTTCTTCTTTCAACAACACCATTTTGTTGTGGTGTTCTTGTTCAAGAGAAATTGTGTGATATTCCAAATTTCTCACAAAAGAATTTAAATTATTGGATTTCAAATTCAGTTCCATGATCACTTCTTATTGAGGCAATCTTTAAGTCCTTTTCATTTTGAATTTTTTTGCTAAAAATCTGAAAAGCCAAAAAGGCTTCATTTTTGTGTGCAAGAAATAAAACCCAACCAAACCTTGTGTAGTCATCCACAATTACTAAACCATAATGTTTACCACCTAAACTTTGAGTTCTTGTTGGACCAAATAAATCAATATGTATCAATTCAAGTGGTCTTTTAGTAGAGATGTCTTCCTTTGATTTAAATGAGTTCTTTTTTATTTTTCCATTTGACAAGCATCGCACGTGATGTCTTTGTCAAATTTTATCAAAGGAAGACCTCCTTTCTTGACAAGCTTGTTTATTTGAAACATGCTAGCATGACCCAATCTCTTGTGCCATAGCCACTTTTTAAATTCTTTAGAATGAAAACAAGCTACATTTTGATCCTTTAGTTCATCAAGAGTAAGTCCATACACATTATCACAACGCTTAGCAATAAACAATACATCATTTATTTTTTCACTCTCAACACAACATTCCAATCTTTTGAATATCACCAAGTAACCCAAATTACACAATTGACTTATGCTCAAAAGATTATGCCTTAAACTATTAACCAAAAAGACATCATCAATGAAAGTAGAATGATTGTTACCTACTTTTCTAACAACAACGATTTTACCTTTTCTATCATCTCCAAAGGTCACAAACCCTCCATCATACTTGTTGAGTTTTATGAAGAAAGTTGACCTTCCAATCATGTTCCTAGAGCATTCACTATCCAAGTACCACATATCTTTCTTCTTCTTGGATGCTAGGCAAATCTGCATAAGATCTCAAGTAACTTTAGGTATCCAAATTAATTTGGATTCTTTGATGTTAATCTACCTTGGTTGCCCAGGTGTATTAAAATCACAAACAACATTGTAAGTTTGGTTTCCTACTTTTCTTTTTTCAATGAAGCAATGTAAGTAAGAGTGAAGGATTTTCTTACAATTTAGACAATAATTTTCTGATGCATGTTGCTGAATTTGATTTAAGTTTTGATGCTGGAAATGATTAGTAGATTGAGGTTTTTTTATTTTTGAAAACTAGACATTTCTCATAACAATTTTTTTTTGTTATTATTGTTTCTTTTTGCAAGAACATCCAAACCAGAATTTTTGAAACCATATGGGCTTCTTGAATCAGATGTTCTTTTGTGAAACTGTGGATTTTTTAAAGTAACCTCATTGTTTGAAATATATCCTGGACCTGACTTGCTTGATATAGGTTTGGTTCTTATGGATGATGTAGTTTCCTCAAAGCAAGATTTTTCAAATTCCACTTCATAGGTGGGAACATGTCTCAGACCGGATTTGTTTATGATGGATTTTGTTTTTGAAGAAGAGGCCATGAATTTTGTTGAAGAACTGTCAAAAACTGCATTATCTTTTGTCACATATCCTAACCCAGATTTTTCAAACAATGGTCTTTGATTTGCAAGTAATCTATCCAAGTTACTAGAACTATGAGCAAATTTTGCTAAATCACTATTCAATCTTTTAATCATTTTATTTAATCTTTTATTTTCAGCAATAAGCTCTTGAGAAGGGTCCATAATGTGCTTTCCTTTTAGTTTCTTAAGTTTAGATTTTAGAAATCTATTTTCTTCAATAATATCCAAAGCACATTTGATTTTCTTCACCTTTTCTTTCAAAAAATCATTTTCAGCTTTCAACATTTCTTTTTCAGATTTGCATTTATTGTATTTGTTCATTAATTTTTCAGAATTTAGGGTGAGATTGTCTATGATAACATGTAAGTCATCTATGGATAGGTCATAGTAATTTACCTCATCAAGTTGATCCTCACCAGCCATAAAGCATATTTGAGCTTCACATTCGGAGTCTTCTTCCTTATCCGAATTGTTTTCAAGATCCTCCCAAGATGCCATGAGCATTATTTTCTTTTCTTTCTTTCCTTTGTCTTCCTTCTTGAGTTTCGGACACTTGTATTTGAGATGTCCAGCCTCCTTGCAGTTATGGCAAATCACTTTGCTCATGTCCTTCTTGTACTCCTTTGAGCTTAAGCCCTCGTACATGCCTTTGTTCGTCATTAGCCTTCTAAGTCTCCTAGCAAAAAACACAAGTTCATCATCTGAAAAATTGTCACTAGACTCACTCTCTTTTGATTCGACTTTTGACTTAAGGGTTATTCCCTTTTTCTTTGAGTCTTGGTTTGTGTGTGTGGTTTCATAGGCAAGAAGTTTCCCTCTCAGCTCATCATATGTTATGGGACATAGGTTGTTACTCTCGGCTAGGACAGTGGCCTTTGTTTCTCATTCTTTTATGAGGCTTCTAAGGACTTTTCTCATTAGTGTTTATTCTATGGGTTTATCAAGGCTGTTTACTATGATTGAGAATCTCTTAAATATTTCATCAATACTTTCGCGATCCTTCATGTTGAACATCTCATACTCTTTTCGTAGCATATCAATCCTTGTTTCTTTGACTTGTTTGGTGCCTTCGTGTGTAACCTGGAGTTTCTCCCAGATTTCTTTGGCCGTCTTGCATCTTGACACCTTTCGATACTCCTTAAAGCTGACAGCGTAGTGTAGAAGGTTGATGGCTTTAGCGTTCAACTCCACTTTCTTTTTGTCATCATCATTCCATTCAGTTTTCTCTTTTGGAGTCACCACTGCATCAGCACTCTTTGTTGGAATCTTGGGCCGCTCACAACAATCTTCCATATGTTGTAGTCAATAGATTGGATGAAGATTCGCATCTTTTCTTTCCAATAGGCATAGTTTTTCCCGTTGAAGAAGGGAGGCCTATTGTTTGACTGACCTTCTGTTAGAGTGTAGGCAACTGTGGTTGTGCCCAAGTTGTTCACTATTGGACCTTTGCTCCAAGCGGTGAAGCTTGATTCTTGAGACCTTGGCTCCTGATACCAATTGAAGGTTACATAAGGCTTAGAGAAGGGGGTTGAATCTATGGCCTTCTTTTTGCTTTAATGGATCAAGCTTTTAATATCAAACTTTCACTTAAAATCTGTTTGAACTGTGCAGCGAAACTTTTATGAGACAATTCTCTTTTGTCTCATAAATATAAAAAAACAGAACTTAGAGAAAAAGAAGAAGAATAACACAGGCATGTATCCTGGTTCAGTTGCCTTATGCAATGCAACCTACATCCAGTCTCCACCACAATATTGGTAGAATTTCCACTATAGTTAAAGTATTACATACACTAATTTCTCAAGATTCACTCAATCTTTTCTCTCTCAAGTTCTTATCTAACTTGACTTGGTTATGCTAATATCTAACTCTTCACTCTAAGTGCTAACCCAACATGGAAAGGAGAACCTCACAGGTATAAGGTACAAGACATATGAAACAACCTAAAGAAATCTGAAATCACTCTAGGCTTTTTCACTCAAGTGTTACAGACAGATATACATTAAAAATGAAATACAAACTGTAAAACATGAAGGAGATTGATGCATTAACAGCCTCTGTTGCTATAAGTTGAACCGGATTCAGGTGACTCTGATTGGGTTCTTCACCTTGGCGGAATGCTTCTTTAACTTAGAAAACACTGTCCAAAATGGATGAACTCTTCACAGAGAAGCTCTTCAAACAAACTCAAGTTCTAATTCTCTCTCCTTGTCTTCTAAAAATGAAAACATTTTCTTTTTGTAACTCTTGCCAAGTTGCTGTTTGGATTTCTCCTTAGTCAACTCGTCGATCCTTGAGCTTCTAATGCTTGTCAACTCACTTTCTTCAATTAACCCCCAAATTAGGGATTTCAAACAGGTTCTTTTTCTTGACCGAAGACCTCAGATCAATAGGGAAAAAGTTGTTCAATGGTAAACCTAAATCCAAACCCTTGAGATAGTGCTTTGTCCCCAAGAAACAATTTTAGCTTTTGATTCACAACAGTGAGTATCAGAAAACACTTTCTCCATTTGTCCGAAGTTGGAGTTGTAGAAAATTAGAGAAGGAGTAAAGAAACTAAATTGCATGCAAATGGAAATAAATCACATTTATCCTCTGACTTAGCTTAGATTGCTTTGATTAGGGTGATTAGACATTTTCTTTTGAATTTTACCTTTCTCTTTCTTTCTCCTCTAGTGAAATGAGCAAGATGATTGAAGCTCTCTCTCTCTCTTTCTTTCTAATTCTGACTGAAGCAAACATGTGAGTATTGGCTTTGGAAGTCTTCAGCTTGGTGGAATCTTATTGGACTTGGGTTGGATATTTTTCATTTAGCCCAGCTGTTTTCTTTGTTTTATTTCTTCAGGCTTTTAGAGTTAGAGAACCCATCAACAATCTTGTTTTTGTTTTGTTCCATTTGGGCTGCTACTTCTCTAATTTTGGCCTGCAACACTCAATAAAAATGATCAAAACTTGGGTATTTAACCCAATAAAATAATATTTATCATCATCATTTTAAAATTAGTTATATACTTAACTCAACAGTGTTGCAATGATAACTACTATTATTGAAATTAGGATCCAGCATCTAGCTCCTGCTTAATATAACAAAATTCTCTTTCCAACTAACAATTTTAATACAAAAAAAAATATGTAGGAACAGAAAATATAACAATTTTGTATACATCAAAATTAGTCTCTTAGTGTAGCATTGTTTAACAAGTTAACAATATAATATTAAGTGATAGGAACATACATAATTTTCTTTGGCCGTGAAAAAGAGAAAGTAGTAAATATTAATTGGGGCAGTCCTTTTTCTTGAGGAGGGCCTATGTTTCACTCAGTTTTGAGATGAATATATGATGATTGAGAGAGAAAAATAATTTGAAAAATCGCCAAAGTGAGCAGTGGTGTGTGATGGTTTGGAAGTGCTATTGCAACACAGCTCACAAGCATAACACAAATACAAAAGATAAAGCTAAGAAGAAGCCATCATTCAAAGGCGTAAATCAAGGGATCATAAACATGAACATGAACCAATGAGTAGTTAAGTCTACCCAATCACACACACATATTTATATAGTATAGCATCTATATTTTCATCATTAAAATACTCAATACCACTATATATAAAATTGAAACATTTCATCAATCCAAATCCAAATCATAACAACCCCGTTTCCCTCTTTGTGTATGTCTTACCAATCCCACAAGCTTCCAAGTTGGAAAATTTCCATCCTACTCATTCAATCATCACAGAATAATTCAATTCAACAAGCTAAGCCAACTAACATCTTTATATATATTCCCTTTCTTCCTCTTCCTCCATCTATGGTTACAACTATTACAAACTCAAGAAATTAAAGAACAGAAAAAGATGATGATCCCTGCTTGTTTTAGCCAATCCACCACCACTTCTAATTAAATGCCGCCACAAAATATAGTAACATACATATACCAAACTCAACTCTTCAACTCATCATCTTCATTAACATACCTCACTCTCAGTTGGTCCAAAACCCCTTTCTCTCACTCTTTAACAATCTATGCTGTAGATATATTCACCACCGCCATCTCCTTAAACCCTTCAACCTTCTCCTTCTTCCGATCACTGCACTGCTTCAAATCCATCTACTACCATCAAAACCACCGCCATGTTATATATAGAATCTAACAACATCACCATGTTAGATGATGTAGATAGAAGCTTAGTTTTTTTTTTCTTGATTCTGTATAGTTATACAATTGGGGCGAAATTGGGAGCAACAAAATTTGGGCAGAATTAAATTGGAAGAAAAGGAGAAAGGAGAAGAACGAACCAGAGAGAGGGGAGAGTAAGTGATTGAGCAGCACATAACAGGGGAGTGGGGAGGGTGCCAACGATGACACCAGGACAGACAAATGGGAAGGACGCCAATGAAGACACAGACGTGCACTGTGGATTGAGGAGACTTGGACGACCACTTTCACTTTCCTTTCGCACGACCGAGCTAGACGGCGTAGGGAGCACACCAGTGACGAAGAAGATTGACGACACAGAAAACGTTGCTAGAACTGATGAAGGGAATGAGTCATGGCAGGAGTGTATCTTAGAGAAGGTGATTGGCGCCTTTCCTCCCCTAGGGTTCGAGTGAAAAGTGAAAGAATTGCGCTTTCTATTTTTTGCCAAACATTTTATTAAACAGTCCAAAAATATGTTCTTTGAGGCGGTTGGGTGACAAAAATGCCACTGATATCATCATTCAACAAATGCTTCAGGCGCACACTACCATTACCGCTGCTATTCCGTTAATTGGCGGTGGTTCTAGAAACAGCTGGTAATTTGCGGTCGCCATTTGCCGTGTATATTGTAGTGACTAGACTAAGAGAAGTATATTCTGGGAGTTACTCTATTGAAAGGATCTTTTATTCAATCATTATCTTCATGTGACGCTGATGCACCACTATTTCGTGGTACATCTTGTGCTTAATTGAGTGAATTTTATCCACTGTTCTCACACTTATTCATGTAAATTGCATGGTTTTACATTTTCCTTCCTAATTTTGTGCTATGATTGAAAACATGCTTTTTTGGCCTTAAAATTGCTAATTATTAATCCTCTCTTATTACCATTCAATGCTTTGATATGTGTGTTAAGTGATTTCAGGGTTTATAGGGCAGGAATGACTTAGAGGATGGAAAGAAAGCATGCAAAAGTGGAAGGAATACAAGAAGCTGAAGGAACTGAAAACCTGTCAGCCCTGACCTCTTTGTACTCAATCGATCATAACTTGAGCTACATAGGTCCAAATGAGGCGGTTCTAGTTGCGTTGAAAAGCTAACATCCGGGGCTTTGCAACGATATATAATTTGTCATAGCTGCCCCGAATATAGGTGACGCGCACGCGTGACCTGGAGAAAATGCAATCCACGCGTACGCGTGACTTTGCCGCGTGCTGGACGTATCAGAAATCACTGGGGAGCGATTTCTGGGCTATTTTTGACCCAGTTTTCGGCCCAGAAAACACATATTAGAGGCTACAAAGTGGGGGAATCAATTAATTCATAATCATTCATTCATAATTCACAATTTTAGGTTTTAGATGTAGTTTTCTAGAGAAAGAGGCTCTCTCCTCTCTCTTAGGTTTTAGGATTAGGATTTCTTCTTCTTCATTCCAGGTTCAATGTTCCTTTAATTTAACTTCTCTTCTACTTTTATTTATTCTATTACTTTAGTTTGTTTATTTCTCCAATTTGATTTATGAATTCTCATGTTTAATTTGATTTTCATTTAATACATTTTGAGGTATTTCAGATTTATGATTGTTCCTTCTATTTATGTTATTGATGCTTTTAACTTAATTTAGATTTCTTCCCTTTTGGCTTTGGTTGAGTAATTGGTGACACTTGAGTTATCAAACTCCTTGTTGATTGAAAATTGGAATTTGCTGATTGATTTGGATCCCTCTAAAGCTAGTCTTTCCATAGGAGTTGACTAGGACTTGAGGAATCAAATTGATTAGTCCACTTGACTTTTTTTTATTTAGTAAGAGTTAACTAATAAGTGGGAGCAATAAATAATTCTCATCATAATTGATAAGGATAACTAGGATGGGATTTCCAGTTCTCATACCTTGCCAAGAGTTTTTATAGTTAGTTGTTTTCATTGCCATTTACTATTCTTGCTTCTTATCTTAAAAAAATCCAAAATATACTTTTTTCATAACCAATAATAACTACACATCCCTGCAATTTCTTGAGAGATGACCCGAGGTTTAAATACTTCGGTTATAAATTTTATTGGGTTTGCTTTAGTGACAACCAAAACTTTTGTACGAAAAGATTCTCTGTTGGTTTAGAAACTATACTTACAATGTGATTACTTTATTTGCAAAATTTTTTACCGACAGAAACCCGTTCGTCATATGCATATAAAAAAGAACATGTTCGATAATGCCATCTATAGAGTGATAGATAGTGATAGAACCAAGGATAACCACAAAGCTATGTTGGTTTAGTAGAAGTATGTAAAAGGCCAAAATTCAAGTCATATAAATGGGGATGGTAAATGGGCCAAACCAAACGGGTGCTATATTTTAACCTTAGTACAAAATAAAATGTGTCGGTAGTTGCAAGAGTTGAGACTTTCTTCAATGTCATGAGAGAACCGCATGAGTATGTTTGGAAGCTATTTACATAGTTGCATCAGTTTTTTATAGATTTGTGTTTACCATCTCTATCTGAAGAGAATCTTCTTGTAATGGAATACATCCCAATCATCCTTTGTAAATTAGAAAGAATATTTTTACTTGATTTTTTAATGTCATAGAACATCTTCTTATTCATTTGGCATACGAAGCACAAGTGTGTGGTTTTGTACAGTATCAATGGATGTATCCCTTTGAGTATCAAATAGGTGTTTATAAGAGGATGACCAGCAGAACTAGGGTAAAAGGGTAAGTGTATGAGGCATATCTATAAAAAATCACCTATTTTTATTTTTACTACTTTGATTACCCCACATGCAATCAACTTATACAAGAATGGATCGTAATGATGGTGGTGGCGAGAGCTCTTCTAAACTAATGTTTTCTATTTTCAATAAAACCAACATTATTAGGGGGAAGGAAATAAATTATGTGATTAAATTTTACTAAACTGAACTAGGCTTACTTACACATTCTCCTAAATTGTTCTGAAGTCAATGAAATTAGGAGATAACATCCTATAAACATCTAATAAATTAAATAAAAAATATAGATATATTACATGTTAAATATAAAAGTGACTTGTCATGTTTGCAGGTTGTGTGAGACATTTTACAGCACAAAAAAGATGCAAGATTTTTCATCATAGTTTCAGTGGCATGTGTCGAGTTTAAGAAACAATAGCTTTATTTTTAATGATGACTCACATTAAAATTGAAGCAAAAGCTACAACTATGTAAACTAAAATGGACAAGCAATATAGTTTGTTGTTGTTGTAACCTTGTTTTATATCAGTTTAGGTAAATCATTTCAAAGGAAGGAAAAAAGTCTATTCTCATCAACACGCACACGTGCACGCACGCACCTACACATGCACAAAGGAGGAAAAAAAGTCTATTCTCATCAACACACACACACACACGAGATTCTGCCACTACTACAATTTTGTTCCTCTATATTTCCTGCTACTACACTCATCTCTGGGACAAGAATGCAACTATGATTTTGTCCTTTGTGCTCATATTTTGTTTATGAACAAAACTTCAATTTTTGAAAGCTGTGTCCTTATACAAAAGGGGCTTTTTGTCAAACTTTGAGGTCAAAGAATGAGAGCACAAATCTTATTATTTCAAGAGCATTATTGCTATATTTATTCTCTTTTATTGTTTACATTGAATTCATGCTTTTCTAGCTTTATCTTTCTTTATTTCAAGAAAAAAGTCAATATGTGAGAAATTTGTAAAAGCTAATGAGAAAAAAATAGAGATACACTTGGAGAAAAAATCATTACTTATGTCAAATTCTTTTGATGTAATTTCTGTTTTGTATCATGAACTTAAAAGATTTTTCTTGCTAAGTTGAGAGAGCACTTAATGAAAAATTTAAGCTAGGTTAGCTTAGTGGTGACAAGTTTGGTTTGGAACTTATGTGTTTCCTTTTATAGGATTAGGAAAAATCCAAGAAAATTAATGAATGTAATTTCTCTGAAATTATAGTGAAAATTCTACCATTATTATGGTAAAAATTAGACGTAGGTCACATTGCACTATGTGGCTAAACTAGGATACATGGTAGTGCAAGCTTCTCTTCTCTACTCTGTACTTTATACTGTTGTTATGAGACAAAAATAAATTACCCCCTGCATAATTATTTTAACAGACACTGCAGTAACTTCTTCCCAATCGGTTTTAGTATATCAACTTAAAAGAGACTTTAGATTCAATCTCCCTTCTTTATACCATTGAAAATATTTAATTAGTATCAATAGCCAAAGTCTCAAGCATTAAGTCTAAAAACTTTGAAGGAAAGACCCAAATGGTCAACATTGGAGCAAATGTGGTGGCTTATACAATCATCGAAGGATAATCCAACAACAGACCTCCATTCTTTGGTGCAAAAACTATACCTACTAAAAGCAAAGGATGAGGATATTTGTGTAGACTATAAATTACAACATTTTAAAAATAATCATGGATGACTCGGACATTCTAAAGAAGACAAACACCAAAGATGTGATTTCTAAAGAAGAAAATGAGTGGACTAATGAAGACAACAAGAAAGTGGATCTCAATACAAAGGCAATTAACATAATGCACCGTGCCATTAGCTTTGACAAGTAAGGGAGACAATGATTGATATGCTAAGGCAAGAGTATGAAGTATTACTCTCCATGAAGGAACAAAAAAACATTGATGAAATATTTGAGAGATTCTCAATCATCATTAGTAACTAGAATGCTATGGGAATGACCTATTCCGAACAAGTACTAGTGAGAAAAATTCTTAAAAACCTTACTAAAGAGTGAAAAACCTAAAGCACTGTCATAGCTGAGAGTAACAGCCTTCACAAAATGACCTATAATGAGTTGAGAGGGATATTTTTAGCTTATGAAACTACACACTTCACCTAAGACAAAAAAAAAAGGAGTGGCCCCAAAAATCCAACATAAAATCATCGGAAGATGACTTTGATGACAGTTTGTCCAGTAACAAACTTGTATTTTTTGCTAGGAGATTAAGAAAATTCATGAGGAGCAAAGACAAGAGTAGAGTCTTGAGTTTAAAGGACTTCAACAAGGACCTCTGCAAAATCATTTGTCATTATTATAAGGTGGTTGGCCACTACCAATTCAATTATCACAAGCTGAAAAAAGAGGACAAGATAAACAAAGAAAAAAAAGGTGCCAATGGCTTCGAAAGACTTAGAGAATGATTTGGATGATGATGATGAATCCAAATATGAAGTCCAAGTGTGTTTTATCACCGGTGATTGGTGCAAAATTTGTAACCCACAAACTAACCGGCATGTGTACCGGGTCGTACCAAGTAATACCTCAGGTGAATGAAGATCGATCTCACGAGGATTGATGGATTAAGCAACAATGGTTAAGTGATTTACTTAGTCAGACAAACAGAAAAGAGAGTTTTGGGTTCAATTGCATCAAACAGTAATTCAAAGAATCAGAAAATAAGCAGTAAATTGAGGTGAAATATATATGGAGAAAACAGTTAAGGCTTCAGAGATATCTATCTTCCGGATTGACTTTTCTTACTAACTATTTTAATCATGCAAGATTCAATTCATGGCAAACTATATGTGACTAAACCCTAATTCCTTAGACCTTTTTAGTCTCCTCTAACCTTCATCAACCACCAATTCCTTGGTCACTTAATTCCAATCAGAGGGTGAAGTTCAATTCTAGTTTATATGCCACATAAACTCTAATTACCCAAATATAAGAGGATTATATGTCACGTATCCCGTTAAGTCCAGATAATTAGAAGTTTAGGAGAAATTGTTTTCAAGCTGTTGTTCAAATAAAGAGCTTTTCCAAGTTATACAAGAACTCAATTAGAACAAGGGTCATACTTCCGTTCCACCCAGATTCATAAGATAAAGAACGAAACTAATTCTTGAAATAGAAATCAATACATGAATTAAAATAGAAAAATAATAGTATCAATCCATACAATAGATAGAGCTCCTAACCTTAACAGTGGAGGTTTAGTTGTTCATTGTTCAGAGAGAAAACTAGGATTCAGAAAAACTGTAAATTGCGGAATGAGGTAGAAGAGAAGAGAAGAACCCGAAGGGCTGATTCTTTTTCCTTTTATATCTAATCCTAATTAATGTAAAATATATTTCCTAAAAACTAAATAATATCTTATCCTAATTTTAATAATAAAAGTTTAAATCAAAATCACTAATTGAGTCGTGCAGCCTTGTGTAGAACGAATTGGGGACCACCATTGCCTAAAGGGTTGGCGCCAAACTTGGAAGAATCCAAGTTTGGTGTGGACTAGGCAGAGTTGCTTTCTTTAGAGCTTCTTCATTGGCGCCGAACTTGAGGTGCTGCAAGTTTGGCGTGGACGTCATGCATTGCCTTCCTTGGAGTCTTTGAGTTGGCGCCGAACTTGAGTAGACTCAAGTTCGGCGTGGAGATGGCAGCATGTATTCTTCCTTGGGGCTTTTGAGTTGGTGCCAAACTTGAGCTTCCTCAAGTTTGGCGTGAAGTGGTCTGTACGAAATGGCAAAAAAGGGCATACTATTATATATCATTGGAAAGGTCTGAAAGTTTGCTTCGAATGCCGCTAGAATCATGTCAATTGGATCTCTATAACTCAAGTTATTTCTGTTTGAGTGCAAGGAGGTCAGGGTTGACAGCATCATTCGCTTTCTTCCTTTTCTGCTACAAAACTCCGTCAAATCCATCCGAATGTTACCTGAAATAAACAGAAATTGCAAACTCAAAGTAGCATTCATAGTGGCTAAAGGTAATTAAATCTTGATTAAACTCAACAATTTGAATGCAAATTCACTAGGAAAAGATAGAGAAGATGCTGACGTATCAGTGATTGATGAGTGCTAAGTACCGATTTAGAAATTCACAAATTAAAAAGTTCAAGATTTGTTGTAGATAGCTACAAATTGGAATTCAATACTATCAAAGTTTAATTAAAAATGTCACAAAGTTCAAATCAATAATTGGGAGTTTAATCTCATGTCATTCTCCCTTGGAATTATAATGTAGTGCATGATCATTGGCTATGAAAAAGTGGGAGTTTAATTGCAATAAACAGAAATTTAAATCGACTAAAAATGAAAGGGGCAAATAAGGATTAAATAAAAAAGAGGTAAGAGCAGAGTAAGAGTAATTAAAGTAATTAACTAGAGAAAAAATAAGTAAATTCAAGCTCTTAAAAAAAAGCATTGGCTATGGTACAATTGAGGGTTAAGGATTAGTATCTATGTCACTAACTACTACATGATAATTACAAAAAGTAAACTTAATTTATCAATCTCTGCATATTGAGAAAAATTAATTAGGCTTAATTAATCATAACCCATAAGTACTAACCAACTTACTAATTGAATTAGTAAAAGATTAGTATTAATAAAAATAATATTAATTAACATCTCTAAATTATCAATTAACTTGGATATTACTTACTCAATCTCACCTAAGTTTTCAACCTAAGCCAAGAATAAAAATCTACTCAATAACTAAGTGAGGCATTTCATCAAACACTTGTAATGCATAAACATAAAATATCATAAATTAAAACAATTAGTAAAAACTATAAATATCCATTACAAGAATTCAATAATGACAAAATAATAGAACATAAAACATCAATTCATTAAAAAAAATTGAAATTCAACATGGATTCAAGAACTTAAATAACAAAATGAAGAAGTAACAAGAAATTCTAAGAAATTAGAATAGAAAAACAAGAAATTATAAACTAAGAACTACAATTAAACAAAACTAAAATCTAGAACTAAAGAGAAATTTATAAGAAACTCTTGAATTCTATAAAGAAGTTGGAGATTCTCTCTAAAATTTAAGATCTAAAATCCTAAAAAAAATGAGTATATGATAAGTTGTTTTTTATTCTCCCTTCATGCTTTCTTCAAATGAGTTAGAAATGGATTGAATTAGAAAAAAAAATGGGCTACAAATCACAAGTCACGTACATTTTTTTAATGAGGCACGAGACTACTATGATGTGTACACACACATGACGTGTACGCATCTCATGTGTATATATGCATGATGTATACGCAACTCTATAACTTTGTCAAATCTTCATTTTTTTATAAAATTTTCACTTTTGCATTTTTTTTCCTCCATATTTTCAAGTCACCCTTTTCTCGTAAACCTTGAACAAATTAAACAAATAAATTAAGGTATCAAATGGAATAAAAATAAAATTAATTTAACAATTCTAAAGGCCTAAAAAATATGTTCAATCAATTAAGTACAATTGGAAAAAAATTCAAGCATATATTTATAATGAATATGTGAAAGTGAAGTTAATAAATTTCACTCTTTAACTCAAAAATTATTATAAAATATAGATTTATCAGCGATGATCAACTTGATGAGGTAGATTACCGAAACTTTTCTAATGAGGATTTGTATATTATCATTGATGATTTAACTGCTTATGCTAGTAATTATTAGCTAAATATGATAAATGCAAAGTTAAAACTGAATTATTGAAGGTTGAAATTAATTTTCTTACAGAGAAATTGAGAGAAACAAAGTGCTAATAATTTGGTTGAAGATAAAAAAGAACTTTTTAAAATTTGAAACGAAAAATTTTAACGGAAAGCATTTAGCTAATGCCTCGTTGGATATTATTGCTAAAAATGAGAGGCTACATGAGACGATTAAAGGTCTTAATCATGACTTAGCTCAATTTATTTAAAGTTCCAGCAACTTGGATAAATTGTTAGTTTATCGAAAACCATCTTCTAAAAAATCTGGTCTAGGATATGTTGGTGGAAGTGTTGCTATTTTTGAAAAATCATTTGTTAAACTCAAAGAATTCACTTCTAGGACCAAAAAGTCTCAAACCTCATATTACCCTAAAAAATCAGCAAAAGAAATAATTGTCACAAATGTAATAAACATGGTCATACACCTCCTCAATATTTTATTTTTGAAAGAAAATTGACGACCAAATTTATAAGGTAGTTCATGATTTTAATGCTTTTGGAAAACAAAAAAGGATTAACATTAGATAATCCAAATTCATTTGAATACCTAAGATTACTTGAGCTTTGTGCAGATTCGTCTTGCATCCAAGAGAAAGAAAGATATGTAATACTTGGATAGTGGATGTTCAAGGCATATGCCTAAAAAGTTAACATTTTTTATCAAACTGAACAAGTATGATGGAAGATTTGTGACTTTTAGAGATGATGGAAAGGGCAAGATCATTGTTATTGATAAAGCGGGTAAAGATTTTCTAACTTTCATTGATAATGTGTTTTTAGTTGAAGGGTTGAAGCATAATCACTTGAGCATTAGTTAGTTGTGTGATATAAGATATTGAGTAACTTTCAAAAGACATGAATGCTCACATTTTAATTGATAAAAAATCTGATGAAGATTTATTTGTTGTAAAAAGATGTGATAATGTTTAAGATTTAACTCTAGATGAACTAAAAGGTCAAAATGCTATATTTTTCATTTATGAAATATGAAAAATGGCTTTGGCATATAAAATTAGGACATGCTAGCATGTTTCAAATCTCTAAATTTGTGAAAAAATTTAGTGAGAGGTCTTCTTAAAATCAAATTTGACAAAGATATCATTTGTGATTCTTGTCAAATGAAAAAAAAAATCTTTTTAAGCCCAAGGAAGATGTTTCAACTAAAAAGCCTTTAAAATTGTTGCATATTGAGCATTTTAAACCCACTAAAATTCAAAGTCTTAGAGGTAATAGCTATAGTTTAGTTATTGTGAATGACTATATTAGATTTGGTTGGGTTTTCTTCCTTGCTTATAAACATAATTTATTTCTAACTTTTGAGAAATTTAGCAAAAATGTTAAAAATAAAAATATTTGAAAATTATTTCAAGGGTAAAGTATACTTTTTATCTCTGATGTTTACTAAAATTTTCAAAAATATCCCTAAGTTTTGATTTGTTTTAATTTTATCCCTCAAATTTTTTTTGCGCCAATTTTATCTTTATTGCTAATTTTTTATTATTAATATTTTTTTAATTATACTCCTGTTCTGTGCCGTCATCATCACACTCCTCTCCTTTTCTCCACTGCTACCCAATGCACCACCTTCATCTTGGCCAACAACTTCACCTCTTGAACAACGTGAATTTCCAATCCTCTTTCCCAATAATTTTATCAAAATATCATAATAAGGATATAAAAAAAAACCAAAAATTTGCTAAAAGATTATGAATAAACAGAAGAAGCCAACAAAAAAATAATATCAATGTATGAGCTCATTATTTGGGGTGTGGTTCCAATTTGAAAAGTGCCACACAAGCTTGGAAAATTTTTGAAGAGATTAATATGGGAGATTAAGAAGACAATAGCTAGTATTAAACCATTAGAATTTATAAACATCAAATATCAATAAAAAAAACATCAAAGAAGTGGCATACGAGTTCTTTAGGTTGTCAGTGGAAGAGAAGATGAAACTATACTCAGATTAAGAACTCATTAATCCTTGTGTCTTCTCTAATTTCCACCGTTTGATCAAAAACTTCAAAATGTCAACATAATCAACAACTGTGTATACA
Source organism: Arachis hypogaea (assembly GCF_003086295.3). Classification (NCBI taxonomy): domain Eukaryota; kingdom Viridiplantae; phylum Streptophyta; class Magnoliopsida; order Fabales; family Fabaceae; genus Arachis; species Arachis hypogaea. The sequence continues at coordinate 121,736,716 of NC_092050.1, read as the reverse complement.
CAAAGTCGTTGTGCCACTGAAAAGCCGGATCACGATGGCGACGAAGATAGATGTCGTCGGAAACGAGAGAGAGCACGTAGAGAGATAAAGTTTTCGGCAAGAGAGAGAAAACGGAGGGAAAGACCACGTGCTTCCCTCCCATCCGCCGTCGATACCTCCAACACCGGCAACATTGGTCGAAACAATGAGATCTACAACTCCGATAGCCTCCATCGACGTCGTAGATTTCAGATCTCGCCAAGGAAGAGCCATTGACAACATACCTTGGAACGGTTCAACAGCAACAGTGGTGGAATCGCAGAGAAACATTTTCATTGTTGCAGAAATTCAAATGGGTAGCAATGGTAAAGGTGGTGCAATGTGTAAAATCTGGTAAATTAATAAATAATTAATTAATACAATAATTATGAGTCAAAGAAATTAGAAAATTAAATATTATGATTTGAAGAAGTAAAAATGATAAAAATACGGATTAAAATGCTAATTTTAAAGGTTTTGGCCCAAAGTTGGGCTAATAGACTAAACCGAATGAACCGGACCTAAGTGGGCCCAAGTTCACATACTTAACCCATATATATAAGCTTCATTCAGCTCCCTCTCCCCTTCCATTAAGTGAAACACGCTGCATATTGAGTGGAGGAACACAAAAATCTAATGCTACTATTCACTTTAAATTTCAATCTTCAATAACTTTCAATCCGGAGCTCCGATTGACGAGCCATTTATGGCCACGCGTTTGTCTCGTCGAGCTCTTCAATTCCATCTAAACAAAGTGGTATATACCCTTTTTTATTTCAAGGTTCTTAGCTATATTATCCTTGTTATATATGTATGTATTTTATTTTTAGAGGTCATAGTGCCTCACCACCTTTTCTTTCTGTGTGGTAGAGTGTTACATTATGGTATCAGAGCAGTTCATTCCTGTAGAGCCTGAGAGACAGACTGACAATGCTTCTGAGTCATGTTTATATGCTATTTAAGATATCTGACTGATAAACAAAACATAAAGTTCATGAGCATGCGTTTGGAACTTTGAAGTACTAGACTTGAGATATTGAGACTAATCACCTTGATATCAATTGTTTGGTATGAACAGGAACCAAATGGCATCTTGTGGATGCGGTCAAATTCGAGGACAGAGAGGCAATGAGGTAATCGTGTCGATAGGTAGTTTGACCGAATTCGTAACTGTGATAACTAACGTGGCTGCTGCCATTAACGTTGCTGCTATGGCGACCAACCGAGTAGTGGACAGGATTGGACAACAAGCTAGAGATGCAATGAAGGTGGTAATGAACATGATGGGAGAGATAATATTCCAAGTGCAATGGTACCAATGGAGATAGCGAGCTTTTCAGAGTTAGTTCGCACGGGTCGAGTGACAGAAGAATGTTCGGGAAGGACTGTGGTGGCAAGGAGTGACCGCCGAGAATCCTACAAGAAGGTGAAAGGAAAGAAGATTACACCAAGGAGCCAGTGTTTAAAGAGGAATGGTTATGACATCCCACATCTTCAGAACCAGAACAATGACCAAACGAACGACAACCGTCAGCAACCTGGCAAGAAAGAGGAAGTGAAAACTCAACCAGATAATTTGAAGTGCCTGAGGTGTAAAAGGTATCATCAACACAAGCCATGCAGGACCGGGTTAGGTGTATGTTACAAGTGTAAAAAACCAGGGCATATATCTTGGAATTGTCCACACAGGACAGGTCGTGATGTAGCTAAATCTAATTCTCAGACCCGAGGTAATTATGAACTAGTAGCTGAATATTTAACTGTGTTACATAATATTAGTATGTAGCATTCATTCATAACGCATGACTAAGTTGTGAGAATTGTAATTTCCAAATGAATGATCGACCGTCGACTTCCAGTTATTGAGATAAAGCGATATTTGGTTAACGTAGAGGAGTGACTAGGTTCTTGGAGAATAATAATCAGATTGACGCAGCGAAAGCGGGTCGAACTATTTCGAGCATATAAATTGAGTTATATATAAGGGATCGGAAGCGTTAAGAGTTACGCGGGATTATTATTTGAAATCCAATGATAGTGAACTGCGAGGAAGATGCATGACACGTATTTAAGGTTTAGCTGCTAATTGGTTAGATGGCGAGAGAAAGTGAGTTTGCGATAGACTTAGTGCTGGGAGCCGGACCAGTTTCGATTGCATTACATAAGATGACACCGTTAGAATCAGCAGGACTTAGTATCTAGATGAAGCGAGTAATAGAAAAGAAATCCGTTCGACCAAGTGTTTTCCTGTGGGGAGCACCAGTTATGTCGGTAAAGAAGAAAGACAATAGTAGGAAGTTTTATGCGAGAGAGAGAGAGTGCCAACAAATCTTTCGACCCGATCTAGCCTTTCTTTTATAATTTGCATTGGATCCTATCTCAAATTTTTCTCTTGAAAAATGAATTTATTATTTTCCCAATTCTATTCCTTACTTGCATGACTCTTGTCTCTTCCAGGATGATCCTGAACCTGTATTGGTATAATCTCATAATCCTTGAATCTTGGAAACTTGCTGTGAGTAGAGTTGCTCTCCTTCGCAAACTTGCGTTCCTTTGACATCAGCTGAGATTTACTTGATTCGATGTACTTTGTTTTCTCTCTATCAAGGTTTTGATTGGAATTCTTATTTTTGATATGCACCTTAATTCTTCTCCTTGTGCATTTCGTTATTTTCTAAGACTTGATTTGATCACTATACATGATATCCTTCTGCTTTCTAGCGAACACCATTTGTGTTGTTTAATCGCCTTTGAGCTTAATACCTTTTCGAAAATCAACTCGAGCTTAGTTAGCATCTCATACATCCTAGGTATAACCATCAACACATTAGTCCCCTTGAGAAAAACTTCTGAGCACGGGAGATGAAGCGTGTAAGTATGCGACATTCAGAGGAGTTTGGAGCCTTAATTCTTGCCGACCTTATTGCCTGTGATTAAGTTGACGCGCTAGGATGCACCACTTGTATGGATGCCTGAATGTGGAGCGGGCTTTTGAACCTTGAGAGAAAGATTAGCCTCAATGCTAGTATTCGTGATACCCAAACCTAATGAACTATTCGGAATTACTATGATGCATTATCGAAGGGCTTAAGATGCGAGTGAATCCAACATCGTGATGGGGTGACGAATGCCCTTAGCAAGAAGACTTTGAGTATTATTTGGAGGACCATTAGGGAGAAGGAACCATTAAGTAAGGTTGTATCCTTAAGATGGGTGTTGAGGAAGTAGCTGGAAGTATCAGACTGAAGCAATTGCAAGCTTTAAAGAGTTGTAAGGCTGATATTTGAAGAACGCAGTAAGAGGATAAGGAGCTATCAAGGATATTAAAGCATGTTGAATCAAGAAGAAACCAAGGGAGACAGAGGAGGAATAAAGAGAGGATTTTGTTCCAAAGTCGGAAGTTGAGACTAAAACTACTGTCTGGAACTCTCGAGAACGGATTTTCAAATTTACCCTGAAATTACTAAGATGTACCATGAATTAAAGAAGATATTTTGAGTGGCCAGAAATGAAGGACGACGTGGTGACGCATGTGATTGAGTGTGTGGCGCATGAGAAGGTGAAGATTGAGCACCAAAAGCTATTCGAAATGCTGCAATCTTTGGAGGTTCTACAATGAAAGTGGTAAGGTACGGCTATAAATTTCGTAATGGATTTGTCGGAGTCTGCGATAGAATTTGATACTATTAGGTAATCGTGTATTGAGTAACCAAGTCCACTTACCTTCTGTTTATCGAAACGAACTATTCATTGAAGAAATTGGCAAGACTATACATCAGAAAGATAGTAAGGTTGCACGGTGCATGGATCACCTCTATATTGATATGAACCTGGAGAATAGAGCGTCTTAAGTCCTGAATTGATAGCCGAGACACAGAGAACAGATCAAGCAAATTCAAGCTAAGATTCTAATTGAGCAAAGCTGACAGAGAAGGTTATGCGGATAAAAGAGGAGAACACCTAGAGAGTTTGAAGAAGGAAGTTATGCATTCTTGAAGGTTACTTCAACGAACTGGAATCAAATGGACAATAACAAACTAAGGAGTTAAACCGGAGGTACATTGGGTCGTTTGAAGTGATGAAACAGATTTGGTGGCCGGTAACGAATCAAATAGTTTTACTACCGTATCTTCCGAACCTGCACGACGTATTCCGCATTCCATAGCTTCGGAAGTACACTTCTGATGCAACTCACGTCTTGAAACCTAAAGCAGTCTAATTAAAAGAAGATTTTACGTTTCAAGTGACTCCGGTCAAAATTGATAATGTCAGTTTCAAGAAACTCTGAGTAAGAAAAGTCTCGTTAATAAAGGTTCTTTGAAATCGAACCGGATACGAGGAACATACATGGGAGCTCGTATTGGAGATGAGGAAGGGTTATCTGAACTTATTCTCAGATGGTTGAATTTTGGGGACAAAATTCTTAATTAAGTAAAACACACTGCATATTGAGTGGAGGAACACAAAAACCTAATGATACTATTCACTCCAAATTTCAATCTTCCATAACTTTTAGTCCGAAGCTCTGATTGATGAGCCATTTGTGGCCACGTGTTCTTCTCGTCGAGCTCTTCAATTTCATCCAACTAAAGTGATATGTACCCCTTTCTTTTCAAGGCTCCTAGCTATATTATCCTTGTTATATAATTTTGTTTTTAGAGGTCGTAGCGCCTCATCACCTTTAATTTACGACCTAGGCGTAAAGCTTTGTGTGGTAAGGTGTTATACAATGGGTTGCAGTAAAATGTGTGTGTGTGTGTGTGTGTGTGTGTGTGAGAGAGAGAGAGAGAGAGAGAGAGAGAGAGAGAAAGGAGTGTGATGATGATGATGGGTATAAGGGAGGGGTATTTTGGAAAGAAAAAATATTGGTTATAAAAAAATTAGCAGTAAGGATAAGATTGATGCAAATCGAAAACCTAAGGCAAAAAAATTGAAACAAATCAAAACTTAGAGATATTTTTAAAATTTTTAGTAAACATCAGGGATAAAAAATATACTTTACCCTTGTTTCAATTAGATGTGGTCATAGAAAACAATTTGAAAACCAATATTCTGAATTCTTTTGTGATGAATTTGGTATTTTGAAAGAAGAAAACAATTCTACTGACGGCTTTCTATTTATAAATATTATTTTCATTAAAAATAAAAATATTTATTTATTATTGTTGATGGCTAAATTGTCAATACTATTAAATTAATTTTTTAATAATTTTTGCAACGTCTTATTTTATCGACGGTTTAATTACTCGTAAAATTATTATAATTAGTTTTTACCGCGTCTTAATTTTTTGATGGCCAAGCTGTCATTGTTATTAATTTATTATTACCGATGGCTCAAGGTTGTTGATAATATTAGGCAAAAATTTACAATATCCTATTTGCTAGTGCTCTATAATCGACGATTTTGCCATCAGTAAAATTGAATATTGACGGCTTAGTTGTCGATATGGCTGTGGTTACAAATGGTCTCTAATTTTGTGCCTTTACCTCATCTGGCCAAAAGTCAAGAAAATCTACTCAAGTTGTGATTTTGATACATGGTATAATTCAATAGTTTAATTTAAGTTCAATTGTACACTTTTTAATTTAGATATGGAAGTGAGAATGGTGTAGGATGCAGATATGGAGGGTTAGGATACTTTATGCAGCTGTGGTGTCAGGATCAAACTAATCGGACAGTCTGATTTAAGGTACACAAATCGGACCGTCCGATTTGTGTTACACCAGCCACGTATTGCGCATGCGTGATAGCCTAGCACGGTGATGCTCCCCCTTATGCGAAGAACAACACTCCTAAAACCCCCTCTCTCTCTCTCTCTAAAGTCCCTTTCTTCAACCTCCAGCCACCATTTTCTCTCTTCTTCACCAATATAAATCATTTTCCAAGCTTCAGTAAAAAAAAGAATTACAATGCCAAAGAAACAAAAAATTAAAGATGTAGATCGTCTTGAATTTCATATTATCAATTATCTCTACCATTCTCATTATGTAAGTTTGTATTTTAAATTTTTTTATTTAACAAAAATATTATAAATAATGTTAGAAATTAAGATTGTTAATGATAGTTAATATAATAGTTAGAAATATATATTTAAATTTAGTTAGTAAATATTTTAATCAATCATAATCTTAGAAGTAGACTAATACGGTAGATTATTAAGAAAATATATGTTTTAGAATATTTTGTAATAATTATTAAAATTATATCTTAGTTTTATTAATTATTATTAGAGTTACGTTATTATTGTATAATTTTTGTAAAGTAGATTTTAATAAATATGATATTTTGCTCCGTTAATAATTATTTATTTATTGTTAGATATTTAATTAACATAAATATATTGTAGTTGAGTTTTTAAAATTTTTAATATTGTTAGTTAAAATAGGTTAGTCATACGGTTTTGGGTTAAATAATTAGTTATTGTTATTAGTAAGTTATTATTTATTATTAGTGAAATAGAAATTATTACTGGGTAAATTAATTATGAATAAATAAATAATTATGTAAGAAATAATTTAATAAAAATTTAATAAACAATTTCCTAAAATATTTAATATGAATAATAATATCATAATTTTTGAAAATTAAAAACTATTAGAAATAATTTTTAGTTTTATTAATTAAATTTAGAAGTTAAATTATTATTATTGGAGTTTAGTAAAATAGATTTAGTAAATTTAATTTATTTTTTAATTTTAATAATTAATGATTATTGTTAGATATTTAATTAATGTATTTTCTATAGTTAAATTTTCAAATTTTTTAATAATATTAGTTAGATAATTTGTAGGTTACTTGTATTTATGCGTACATGCTAGTTATTAAATTAACTAATTAATACTAAATTTAGTATTATTTTAGTAAATTAGTTACTATATTAGAAAATTATTAATTTTTAGTAGTAAATTAGTAACTATTAATTATTTAACTAATAAATTATCCGACAAATATTTATGCTTGTGGTATTATGAATATGTATTGTATTGTTGATGTATGTATGTATATGTATGTGGGTGAATATAATAGAATAGAATATTAATATTATTAGAGATACAATTAATTATAATTTTTAGAAATTGTTTGATGTAATATTTGGCTATATTTTTGTAGAGTTTATGGATGTTGATATGTAATCACCTATTGCCTTTGGATCCGTACAATCCGAATGCGGAAGAGCATTTACATTTACTGATTTTTATTACGTTTTTTTAGATTGAAATAGTTCAATGTCAATCAGCAATAGTAAATGCTCTAATAGAGAAGTGGCACCTAGACAACACACACGTTTTACCTTCCAATTGGTGAGTATGCTGTGACACTGGAAGATGTGGCTGTTATTCTTGGTCTTCCGACAAATAGTCTTTCAGTGACAAGAGTGACTATGAGTAGTCATGAAGCCTTAGAGGCCGAGTATTTGCACCAATTTGTGATTGCACCGAGAAAGTCAGACTATAGAGGAAGCTTCATAAAATTGACATTTCTTCGGAATATAAAAGATCGTTTACAATTGATTGACAAAAACAACATTCAGAGGTACGTGAAGTGCCACATTATATTGTTATTTGGTATGATCTTGTTTAGAAACAAGTCTGGGGCAGCTGTGCACTAGAAGTTTCTGCCTTTGCTTCACAATTTTGGCAGTATCGGACAGTATAGTTAGGGAACGGCATGCCTAGCACACCTGTACAAAGTTCTATGTAGGACATCTAATTTTGATTGCAAGAAAATCGATGGTCCACTAACACTACTGCTAGGTTGGGATTGGATTCGTCTACCATTTCTTGTGCCGATTCATGGGGATCCCTGCATTTTTCTGCTTGCAAACAGGTAATATTATCGACCCACATCGTATTTTCATATTTAGAATGAAATTGTGTTAACAAAATAAATCATGTTAGGTGGCGTAACTGGGAGTGTGCAGACTAACGCTATAGATTTCTTAGTCTTGCTCACTTTAGGAAGTTATTTGATGATCTTCAGGAATGCTATGTATGTTTTCATTAAATAAGTATTTGTTTCGGGTTGAGTCTTATTATTATTTGTGTGTAGTTTGTGTGGAAGACCTACGGTATTGATTGCATTGAGACAAATGTAATCCATGCAGACATCTATATGCACTCAGATGTGTGGAGCACTACGGTGCCATTGATATCATTCGAATGCATTGAGTGGCATGCAACTGATAGGTTTAGGCTACAGTTTAGTCTCGTCCAGGGAGTTCCTCATCAGGAATGGAGTCTAGAAAAGGCACATGGGGAAGTCTTGATTGGTCCCAAGAATCTTGACTGGTCCATGGTGTGGAATTCAAAGTCCACAAACTAACCGGCATGTGCACCGGGTCGTACCAATTAATACCTCAGGTGAGTGAGGGTAAATCCCATGAGGATTGATGGACCAAGCAATAATGGTTGACTGATTCATTTAGTCATACAAACAGAAAATAGTATTTTGAGAGTTTAATTGTATTAAACAATAAATTTAGAGAATTGAAGGCAAACAGTAAACTTGGTCTGAAAGTTATGAGAGAAAACAGTTAAGGTTTTAGAGATGTTTATTTTCCGAATTTTTTATTTCTTACCAACTATTTTAATCATGCAAGATCCAATTTATGGCAAATTGTATTTGACTAAACCCTAATTCCTTAGTAATTTAGTCTCCTCTAACCTAGTTAACTGCCAATTCCTTAGTCACTTACTTTCAGTTAAAGGTTTAAGTCCAATTCTAGTTTATTAACCACGAAAACCCTAATTACCCAGATATAAGAGGATTATATGTCACGTATCCCGTTAATTCCAGATAATTAGTGATTTAGGAGGAATTATTTTCAAGCTATTGTTCAAGTAAATTACTTTTCCAAGATTTAACAAGAACTCAAATAGAATAAGGGTTGTTCTTCTGATATACCTAAATCTCTAAGATGAAGAACGAAAACAAATTCTTAAAATTGGAATCAATACATTAATCAAAATAGAATAGCAATAGTATCAATCCATAGAATAAACAGAGCTCCTAACCTTAACAGGGGAGGTTTAGTTGCTCATAGAGAAAGTAAACCCTAGCAGAAAAAAAGTATGAAACTCTGGAATTAATGTAAAATATATTTTTACATAACTTCTATATCTAAAATATATTTTTCTAAAACTTAAAATATATTTTCTTAATTTAAAAATTAAATTCTAAACCTAATTAAATCAAACGGAGATTATGCAGAGGTCTTCTAGGGCAGGAGTCTAGCGCCAAACTTGGGAAATTCCAACTTGGGAAATTCCAAGTTTGGCGCCACCAAGGCCGCATCAAATGTGGCGTATTATGAGTCCTGACGCCAAACTTGGGTTGGGTGAAGTTTGGCGCCGTGATTACAGAAAAAAGAATAAACTATTATATTTTGTTGGAAAGCTCTGAAAGTTGGATTTCCAATGCCGCTGGAATTGCGTCAATTGGACCTTTGTAGTTCAAGTTATGCTCATTGGAGTGCGAGGAGGTCAGGGTTGACAACATCATCTACTTTCTTCCTTTTCTTCTATACGAACTCTGTCAAACTCTCCCGAATACCATCTGTAATAAATCAAATTACAAAATAACTCAAAGTAGCATTCATGGTGGCTTAAAACACCTAAATCTTGATTTAATTCAATAATTTCACATGTAAATTCACTAAGAAAAGATAAGAAATATATTCACGCATCAGTCCACAGCCACGACTCATTTATTTTGGTTGATGCAGTGGACGAACAGGTATAGTCACATTCTTACTGAGCTTTTCGTGCATCTACAACATCCCTTAGAGATTTACATGTATTGGTACCGTACAAAATATGGAAACCACTTGAACTTGTCAGATCTTGTGGTGCAAGAGAATGAAGAGGGTGATCCCGTTAGTGATGATGGCAATCAAGAGCATGAGCTACAGTCATCGCCACTTCCACCGCCACTACCACAGCCACAACAACAACCACAGTCCTTGACCACATATGTACCTCAAACACAGTTTATCCCGTCGTACCCATTACATTAGCAGTATTGGAGTACTCCACAGTTTGGCACAGGAGATAGAACTTTATTTAGTCAGTTACTTGGGTTCATGGCTGCAGATCCAAACCAATTACAATCTAGCCATCAGTCTGATATGATGTCGGGTATGTATTCCTTAAACGCGAGGCATTCATGACGCACTTCCTTGGGTATTTCTGGAGGGAGAGTATCTGGAGACTCTAGTAGGAGTGATGGTGGTCGAGGGATTCCTAATAGCCAAAATCCACGACGTGTTTCAATGGGTATAATTGAAGAAAATACTAAAGCCATTGAGCACGAGACTGATGACTATCTAGTAGAGCAATCAGATGGTGAGGATGATGGTGAGGATGACGATGAGGATCAGGATCAGGATCAAGAATCCCATAATGACTACGATCGTGGTGATGATCCAGGGCTTAGTACATGTTTAGTTTTTTGTTTTTTGATTATATTGTATTTATATTTGGATGTTCTGGTTGGTAGATGCAATGTTACTATTTATATTCAAGTAATTTAGTTGATATATATAGGAGAGGAACCAACCCCAAATGATATAGACAAAGGCTACAATCTTAAAGTTGATCTGCCACGTCGTAGCGCTAATCAATTCACCCCGTCCGCGTTCAAAAGGGCCACCAAGAAGTGAAAAAATTTGGTGACAGATAAAATGGGCAATAAAAAAGTAGTTGTTGTGTAGTTAACTTTTCTATGTATTATTACTGTGCATGTCATAGAGTACTTGGATAAAATTTAAAGTTTCAAAAATCATAGAGTATTTGGATAAAATATAAAGTCGCAAATGTCATAGAGTAATTTGATATAATAGAAATCATTCAAATGTCATGGAGTACTTGGATAAAATATAAAACTCGAATAAAATATAAAATTCTACTGAGCATTATTGCCGGCACTTGCACCACCGGACTGACGGAATCTACTATGGCTATGGCCCTCGGCCCCACATTGCCTATATTGTCTAGGACCACGTAACATCCGCGTGTCCATCTCGTTCAAGAAACGCGTCATCCTTGGTCGACCTTTGGTAACTCGTCTGAGAAACGGATTTGATACAAATCAAGGTCCGTGGTAAGCAGGTCATGTAGTGGAATTCCCCAGTGGCCTAAATCTAGCTCAGTAAACCCTTCGAACTTGGTCCATCTTATAAATATCATGAACATACACTTGTCAATCTAGCTGTTGATTCGCACAATATGCAAATGCACGTCGACATGGAATCCAGTCCACCTGAAACTCGCTACAGTTACATTGTCGTCGACAGAGGTTGACGGCATACTCCAATTCATTAGGCATCTCACGCACTTCAAAGACCTCATTCTATCTATCGAAGTAATTAACATGGATGTTTCTAGATGCACGTTGATTTGCATGAAATTTTGAGGTCACAATCTTAGAAAAAAAATATGTCTAACAGTAATGCGAGCCTCCGCCTCAGCTCTTTTTTAGGCGAATAACTCGTTAAGCCTGTAGAATATTGCTTTGACAAGTGCAGTGACAAAGAGATTGCGTGCACCGTTCAAAACTGAATTGATGCATTCCACTAGGTTCATGGTCATGTGACCCCATCGGTAACCACTATCATATGCCAATTCATACTGTTCGCAGGGAAGGTGTAACCAGTTAGTGTAAGCCTCGTATTGTTCTTGTAAATATTGGTAACGCATGTATTCACGAACAGTCCTCGAATATCCTGCACAATTAAAAAAAAACAAAGAGAAACACTATAAATGAGAAACTATATAAAGGTAACTCTATTAATAACAAACTTCGACATACTCAAAGTTACCTATATTGACCACAAGCTTTTGCAGGTACGGTGTCTTGAACTTTCTCAAAAAAAAATGGACACTATATGCCTGATGCAAAACATGTGAAAAGCTCTAGGAGGCGACCAAGCTCCGTTACTACGGGCAATAGCTGCACTGATGGATTCGCGTCGGTCAGAGATCAGTCCCACACCTCCCGAGTCACCACATGTTGTCGTAAGTTATTAAGAAAAAAAATGTCACGTATTAGAAGTCTCTCCATCCACAATAGCAAATGCAATTGGGACGATATTGTTGTTAGCATCCTGTGAAACTGTAACGAATAAACAACCCTTATAGTTTTCATATAAGTGAGTCTCGTCCACCTGGACAACTGGCTTACAATATCTGAATGCTCTAATACAAGGGTAATAACTCCAAAAGACTCGATGTAATACCCGGATATCAGTTACCAAGTCATCGCCTTGATATGCAGGCATAGTTTCAAAATGGACGACTGTTGATGGCTCCTTATGACACATGGCCTCAAACCATATGGGCAATATGCTTTCCAACCTCCGAATATTTTTTCCACTGACTTTTGCTTAGCCGACCATGATTTGAGATAACTGATGGTGTAATTGAACTTTGACTGCACTTTCGCAATAACTGATTTCACCTTTATAGAGGGGTTAGCCTCTACCAACGGCTTTATTACTTATGCAATTGTGTTCAAATCCAGCTTCGCATGATCTTGAGAAAGGGTGGCTCTGGTACAAGTGTGACTACCATTATATCTCCCTATAACCCAACAGTACTTTCTGCGGATCATGCTAACTCTGATCAGCCAATCATAACCTAAGTCATACTGTGTACACTTGGCATAAAATGTCAACAGTTCCAACTCATACACCCGGTAGTCTATACCTCTGCAGATGGTATAATCTTTCATCATCATAAAGACAGCTTCCCTGAAACTAAATTCTATTTCCACAGCAAATTCACCGTCTGTCATAATAAGAATTTCTACTACAACGACACCATGCAATAAATATTTAGTAAATAAATATTTAATAAGTGAAATTAAAAGTAAAATCTACCTATAAATTATAAATCATAAATAAATCATTATGAACTTATGTTTAAATTTATACATAAATATTCCCATAAAAAATATTCCCATCAAGATATTAATATGGGTTAAGTACAATTTTGGTTTTTAATGTAGGGGTTGAAAATTTTTTTTGTCCTCAATATTTTTTGCTTATAAAATCGTCTCTAAGGTTTTACTTAGTTTTAAAATCGTATTTTTTACTAAAATTTTTATTTTTATTACCAAATTACCCCTAACTAAAAAAATATAAAAAAAAGAAAAAAAAAAGAAAACGGGGAAGGGGGAACTGGGGAAGGGAATCACGCTTTGGGGGGGTTTCTAGGGAAGAAGAGGGGGAAGGGAAGGTAGGGAAGGGAAAGGGAAGGGAATCCGCCGCCGTTGCTCCTCATCGTTCAGTCCTCGCAGCTAGATTTCACCGCCAGATCTCGCTGTTTTTTTCTTCCTCAGCACACAATCACACTAACGGCAAGAGAGGAGAGAGCACAGAGAGAGAGAAAGAGAAGTGGAGAGGAAGAGAAGAGAGGAACGGAGGCGCTGAGGGAGACCACATCCAGCTCGCAACATCCTGCCGTGATCTTCATCGCAAACCGCCATCATCGGTCGCCATCGGACCATGTCCCGTCGCTGCCGCTGGAGTGAGGTCACGCCAGCAGATCCATGAGGTTGGACAGTCATCAATGCTCCTCTCATCCTCCTTGCCGGTTGTTGTTGTTATTGTTCTGATTCCATTATCCATTGTTGTTGTTCTTTTTCTGATTTTGGTTGTTGTTGTTGTTTTATTGTTGTTGCTTCTACTTCTGCTTCTGCTTCTGGTTCTACTTTTGTTGTTGCTTTGATTCCATTATCCATTGTTGTTGTTGTTCTTCTACTTCTGGTTGTTGTTGTTTCATTATTGTTGATTTTGCTTCTATTTTCTGCTTCTGCTTCTATTTTTGTTTTAGCTTCAGCTTCTGCCTCTGCTTCTGGTTGATTTTAGGGAAGAAGGAAAATAGTATTTTGGTCCGAAAGACGATTTTAAAACTAAGTTAAACTTTAGGGACAATTTTGTAAGTAAAAAAAGATTGAGGACGAAAAAAATTTTCAACCCCTACTTTAGGGACCAAAATCGTACTTAACCATATTAATATTAATATAAAAACATCAAGCGTATGTAAATAAATTCTAATTATATTTAACTAAATAAATAAATATAATAAATATTCCCATAAAAAAAACTCACATCAAGTAATTAATATTAATATAATAAATATTCATATCAAAAATCAACATTCACTATATTAATATTAATATTAATATTAACACTAATATAAATAAATATTCATATAAAAAATCATACCCACTATATCAATATTAATATAAATAAAATTCACATCAAGTAATTATCTCAATTTTAACCAAATAAAAACATAAACACATAAATAAATACTAATTAATATTTAACCAAATAAATAAATAAATAAATAAGATTATTATCTTAAATTTAACTAAATTAAGACATAAATAAATGCTAATTAATTATATTTTCACATGTTGCGTAACTAATAAATCGATCGACAATATAAATTATAACAAAATTCTAATTCCTCGTATAAATATAGGTAGTTACGTACCTGCATTCATATATTCAGAAAACTCCGGAGCATGCATGGCCTCCAAATCCAAAGCACGCATAAAAGATGGCTCCTCAAACGGATATTGGTCTGCTAGTGCATTTGTTACTTCTGTCACATTTGCCTCTATAATGCCATCAACTTTATCTTCGTCTCCATCTGGACCAACGACCTCGTAATTGCTTTTAAATTCTTCTTCACTGTCACTGTTGTAATCTTTCCGTTCAATATTTCGGTCAGCTTCAAATTGTTCAAACTTAATATACAACTCAATGAATGACATCTAAGAGCGACTTTCAATATACATTGAAAATATCTCTTACATGCTCGCTTCATCAGTTACATATTTAGTTTAAAATTGAACAAATCCACCAAATACCAGTATAGGATACTTGTATAAAATACATGATATTCTCCTTGACATTTCAAAATCTATTTTCTCACAAATCACACCTTTTAGTTCTTCAAATGAGATTGTGAATGGAATAGCAATATCTAATGAATTTTTACAAACAAATTTCACTCATTCATATGTTTGTAATAAAATCTGACCAAAATAATATACTTTTAATATGACTCTACCATCCATTTTTTTCCTCACATAAACATGAACTTCACTGTAATTTTTCAAGTACAAACAAAAAGCCAAGCACAAACTAAACAGATAGTTCTGGAGGGACTGAGGAAAGATCTACCAACTCGGGTACGGGTTGCATATATATATTAAACAAATCGGTTGGTCCGACTTCTATTGACACATTGAAAAAATAATTTCTAATAAGTAAATTGGACGATTCGATTTACTCTCTTCCAAAATAAAAAAAATTAAACCACATTTAAATTAAATAGATTGATTACCTACATTTAAATTCAAATTTTCTCTCCCACACAAATCAAATTGTCTGATTTATATACCTACTTTCACTAATAAAGAAATCGGATGGTTCGATTTCTTTTGCTTACATTTAAAAAAAAAAAGGCACCACATTCAGATCTAATACTACAAATTTCCATAATAAGCCACGACACACACAATATGCATATCGAAACAAAATGAGCCTCAATTGTATGATGTGGCTTATGGCACTTTGAAAATTGATGGTTGGGGTTGCATCGATGGGGTGATGAGACTCCAACTTGTGATGAAATCAATTGTCCCAGTTGTCATGGCTGGTATGTTGGGTATTTACTGTTTGCAAAAGCTTTATTTTAAAAAATTGCTTTAACATTGCTACCAAGGAATGCGAAGATATGAAAAAACGATAGTATGAGTGAGAATGAAAAGAGAATTTGCTTCATCTTCACAGACAAAACCGTTGAAGTAAAATCTATTTTGCGCTCATTAACTGTGAAATGATAATGTAATACTTAAATTCGTAAATTTTTTTATTTAATTAAAATCGTAATAAGTATTTTTTTTAAATAAAAAAAAGCCTATGTATCAAGTACAAAATAAAATCTCATAAAAGAAGTACAAAATATAATATAAAATAGTACAGTAACAATAAACAGAAAGAAAGAATATCAATACGCTATCCAATACTTAATTCTTAACAAAATAAAGATTTTCATTTCCTTCACTCCTGAGTTCTCAGTTCTCACCCGGCGTTTCTATATAATCAGCTTCTTAAATCTTAATAACCGAAAGCGAAAGACTAAAAAAAAAAAAAACGAAAAACAAAAACCCCATGACGATGAAGCTTTCCTAGGGAGAGAAACAAAATCTTTTGTGATTGCGAGTTTAGAAAAAAAAAAAAAAGGATAAAAATGCAAAGCTTCAAGACAGCTCAAACAAGCTCCCAACTGTATTGTCATTCTCCCTTCTTGCTTCGGTATTATTACGTACCTCTTCTTTGTCTTTCTTTCTTTCTTTCTTTCTTTGTCATCTTTTGTCCATGTTTTCCCCTTCTGAGAGTGAGGCTCACGTGTAGCGAAGTTAATCTCTTCTTTTTTTTCCCTGGTGTCGAAAATTGTTTTTTGAAGCAGAATATGTTTTTGTTGTTATCTTGTTTGAAACAGGGGAGACAATAACACCAACCGGAACCCAACGCGTTTCTCTGATCTTGGCGAGATTCAACATTCTGCACCTGTGTTTCATCATGAAGATGCTGTTGATTTAAGCTCAAGTGAAACACTCTCTCGCTCTCTGATGATCATTTTATTTATTTATTATTGTTTTTCCTTTTTGTGAACATCGCAACTGGTGGGATAGCTGTTAAGATCATTTTAGTTTAATTTTGAGCTCATCGCAGGCTCAATGTTTAACATGAAGTCCAACAATGTAGCTGTTTCTGTTGCTGGCACTAACTTGCAGTATGGGACGTTGACCACGACGGTTGGTTCATTTTATTTATTCTAATTTTTCTATTGTCTTCAACCAACTTGGGTTGTATGATTGGCTACTTGCTTAGGTTCAAATCCGACTTTGTCCGTGCAGTAATCTATTGACTAACTTATATACATGGCAAATTAGTCCTTGTCTCGCCGGAAATGGAGATACCGTGAGAAATAAATAAAAAAAAATCTACGGTCGTCTACATCCTCTGATTTTTGGTTTTGGTTGTAGAACCTTGGGAGTGCAGAGGTTGGTGGTTCAAGTGGGGGTGGGTGCCTGGATACAGGGATAAACATGTACCAGCAAAAAGGGATGGCTATGCCAAACATGCCTTTAGGAAATGGTCATGTTGAGAATTGGGCTGATTCAGGCATGGCTGACAACAGCCAACAGACTGATGATACTTCCACAGATATTGATATCGATGACAGAAATCAAGTGAGTAAACAAGTGACAACACATGCTGAGTAATAATTACTTTTGGTTCAGCGATATAGACTTGTATGCTTTGTATGATCTGAGACGAGACTGTTTTATGAACCTTGTTTTAGTGCAATAGAGTTCAGCATGGGGCACCCACGGTTGTGGACTCGAAGGATGAGACAAAGATCAAAGCTGTTGACCAGAAGGTTGGTTTCCACTCCTTAGCTACTTATTGATTTGTGTACCATTCACTGCACATGCTTTTATGCTTCTATTTCTTAGACTATGCGGAGGCTTGCTCAAAATCGAGAGGCAGCAAGGAAAAGTCGGTTAAGAAAAAAGGTAACTTCTTTCCTTCTCTTTTTCTTGTTCCTTTTTTTTCTGCTTTTTTCGCTTCTCAAGTCTCAACACGAATTTTCTTCTTCTTTTCTTCATGCTAGGTGTTATTTATGTAGAATTTTTATATTTTCATTAAAGCATTTTTGTATTTTTCTTCAGAATTTTGTGTTTGTTATAAATTTTTTTATATTTATTCCATAAAATGTCTCTGTTTCTTTTTATTACAAAAATACTAGTTTATTCTTGTAGTTTTGTGATATTGAAATATGTTAATACTTTCTGGGGAATAGGCATATGTACAGCAGCTGGAGAACAGCCGAGCCAAACTCTTACAATTGGAGCAAGAGCTTCAGCGAGCACGTCAGCAGGTCTGCCAAGTTAAAAGATTTTCCAGTAGATCAGTTCTGTCTACAATTTGATTTTGTCATATTCATGGATTTCTCTCTCTCAATTTTCAATGCAGGGTATATTTATTGCAACTAACGGGGATCATACTCATTCATCTCTTGGAAATGGTAATTAAGTGGGGGCAAGGTTACTACTTACTAGCACTAGTACAATCATTAATCATCAACTATCAACTATAAATAAACTAATTACTAGTATATAAAAGCGTTAAAAATGAAAATTTCTATTAGGGCATTCATTAAGATTACTTATTTTAGAAAAATATTTCTAGTTTTTATAATTTTTTTATAATAAATACTTTGAAATATTTAAATATTTAGTTTTTAATATAAATTTTCCACGTATAACTCCTTTTGATAACTTCCGCAACTATATCCTAAAAAGAATTAGTGTAAAGTACATTTTTGTACCCTCACTTTTTTCATTTTTCGTATTTGTGCTTAACTCCAAAAGTCAGTAAACAAAATATGATGATACTGGTTTGTATTTTCATGTTGAGTTTTTTTATTTTTATAATTTTATGAAAAAAAATAAAAGATAAAAACAGAAAATATAATTTTATTACTTTTAGTATTTGTTTTCACTTTTCACAAAATTCTAAATTCAATGAACACTGAAAATAAAAACGCAGACACTAATGCATTTGCAACATATAAATTCACGTGAACTTAGCTTACTATTATTGATTATTTCAGAGTTGAGCACATAAGCTATATCGCCATGGGACATAGATTGTAATTTGTGTGTTATGATTAATCATTTAATTTTAAGAATCTCATAGTACAAATCATCTTTGTTATAGTGATGATCTCAATATCATACATAAATGATCGTACATGTACTTCTACTATTCAAATGTGCTCATGAAAACGATCTTAAAATAGTGTTAAAAGTTGCTTCTAATCTGTAACTTTTTTCACCGAACATTTGTCTGATGAATTTCATACTTTATTACTAAGTGATGTAATTTATAGTAGGGAATTCGTGACTAATGATTTTTATTTTATTTGAAATTTAGGGGCCTTAGCATTTGATATGGAGTATGGCCGGTGGGTTGATGAGCATCAACATTTGCTAAATGACCTTAGATCAGCCTTAAATTCTCAAATGGGAGATAATGAACTGCATCTTCTTGTTGATGGTGTCATGGCACATTATGACGAATTATTTCGGTTAAAGAGCATAGGAGCAAAGGCTGATGTCTTTCACATGCTCTATGGGATGTGGAAGACACCTGCCGAAAGGTGGCTGATGTGGCTCGGCGGATTCCGGTCGTCTGAACTTCTCAAGGTAAATTGGTTTACAACAATGTATTTGTATTTCGTTTGCAAATAAATTGAAGAATAAACATTTAGATTGATCTTCAAGATATTTTAAATTGGACATTTTTGTCTCCAACAAATTTTTATTCACTATAATATTTTGGAAAATTACTTCTGTTTAAAGAGGACTAATTAGTCTTATAAAAATTTATTGGAGACTAAAGTGGCCGATCTAACATTTTTTGAAGAGCAATTTGGGTGTCTAGAATATTCCATTGATGCTTTCTTTGCGTGTTTCGAGATGCAGATAGTTAAGAACCACCTCGAGCCCTTAACAGAACAGCAGTTGTTGGGGATTTGTAATCTTCAGCAGTCTTCTCATCAGGCAGAGGATGCTTTGAATCAAGGTATGGAGGCGTTGCAACAATCTCTTTCGGACACACTTTCCTCGGCCGCCCTAGGACCCACCGGTGCCGGAAATGTTGCCGATTATATGAGCCAAATGGCTATTGCAATGGGTAAGATTGCCAATCTGGAGAGTTTCCTTCATCAGGTAAGATTCAATATATTGACAATGAGAACTAAATTTAAGTATAAACACAGAACACTACGTCCATCCACTAATAACTGTTAAACATTTGAAGAGTCACAGTTATAATTTATCAGTGAGCAGATGTAGTACTGTTTCCTTTTTAACTCATAATATATTGGGAACTAAATGGAAGGAAGGATTTTAGATTGTGCAGTGTATTGTCTGGCATAAATCAACTAATTAGGCCCGTTCAAATTACCAAAATTACTTCTAGTTTACTTTATATTCATTCACATTTCACAGTAATATACTTGCATAACATTTTTCCGCATAGTATTTGACCTAATTTGATCTACCACGCTTCATTTAATAGTGTGCTAAAAATACTAACCACTATTAGGGTGCAGTTTAGATCGATTTTGAGTAACATTCGATTTGAACACTAATTTTATTTGCAGTATAGTTTGAATTGGATTGGATTTGCGGTTTTGTAAATTAAAAAAATTAAATATATATAATAAGTCTTAACATCAAATTTTAAATAACAAACAATGACATAACAATTTTTAATAATGTCTTAAAAATTTAACTATAACATAACGATAGAAATAAAATTATAGATTAATTAAAATAAATAAATAAATTATATTTTGAACATAAAATATTTATTAAATAATAATAATAATGCATGAATAATATAAAAATGTATAACAGATGGAACATATTATAAATAAAATTGTAAATATAATAATAAAATAATAATATTATACGGTTTGGATTAGATTGGATCGGTTTTGAAAAGTAGATCCAAAATTCGATCCGATCCATGAGTTTACAAAAAATAGAATCGAAACAAATTTAAATTAGTGCAATTTTAGTCAGTTTTCAGTTTAAATTGGATTAGATGAGCAGCTTAATTTGGATCGATTTGAATATGAACACCCTTAACTAGTAATAGAAGTCACATTTTGCTTTTGAAGATAGGATTTTTTAATTTTTGGTATTTTTGAAGAGAAATAAGTGTTAAATTAAGTATGTAATACATTTTTAAAATTTAATAATTTCTAATTGAAATGCTTTTCAATTTTTAAATATATCTATTTCTTTATGAAAAAATTTGGTTGATATTTGAGGCTAATTTTTTTTGTTATAGAAGTAGAAGTGGTGATATACACTAACATTGTAATTTTTGGTGTTTTTTAAAACTGTGGAAAGTATACAAATCGATTTCTGTACTTCAAAATTTTTAATTTTTTTAAACACAAATCGGACGGTCCGATTTCTGTACCTCTCAAAAATCGGATGGTCCGATTTCTGTACCTCTACAAATCGGATGGTCCGATTTGTGTACCTCTAGAAATCGGACGGTTCAATTTTTGTACTTCTAATAAATCGGACGATCCGATTTCTGCTTCTCTAGTTAAACGATTCAACATTTGAGTATAACACCCCAGCAATCCACATTTTAAAAAAACACCTCTATCACTTTAATATTAAAAATAAAAAGTTCGATATTTGAGTCTTGTTGTGTAATAACTATTTTCTTTTACCATTTTAGTTTAATATATATCATTTGATTATATATCTCTATAAAATAGGAGATATAGAGTATGTTTGGTTTAGCGTTTAGAGTATCAAGGATACGTTTAATCTTTTTGAAAGCTTCACCTTTTTGCTTGTTTTTTTTTTCTCTAAATACGAAAATAATTCTATCCTCTAACCTACGTTTACCTAAAACTAAAAATTCTAACTTTTACGTTCAATTCTGTCTTTCATTGTTCATTCTAATTCTCTCGTGCATATTATTATTTTTTTATAATTTTTATTATGTTTTGTTTATATGAATTTTTTATTGTTATTGTTATTTTTTTATATGAATTTTTTTTATTTTGTATTATGATTCTATTAATTTTATTACTCAAAAGTACTGAAATAATTAGTAAAAAAATATTAAAATTTATTTAAATATCTAAAATAAAATTATAAGATAATATAAAATAATTATTTAAATTTATCTTTTTCAATAGTTTTTCATCTAAAAGTAATTTTGCCAAATAACATTTAGTTTATTATAAACCATTTTAATATAAAAATTATCAAACAAACCACATTAATACTAACTTATTTTTTATCAAAATCAATTTTACAAAAAAAAAAAAGTCTAAGAACTAACTAAAATATAGTCAACTTAAAGTCAACTAATTAAAAAATCATTTTTATTTTTAAATTTAAAATTCAAAAATTTAAGATAATAATTTTTTTTTTCTAATAGACTTATTTTTTAACTAATTAACTCCAAATTAACTAGACCTTAATTGATTCCCTAGCAAAATAGTTTTGAAGTTTACAAACTTTAATCCATATCCCTATTGCACGGATAGATTTTGCTCTCGTTCCTGTTCCTGTCTTTAGATGTCTCGGATATGGATTGTCATATCTAATCATTCGTGTCCCAACAATTATAGTTTAACAGGTAGATATTGTTGGGACAAGTGATTTGCTTGCTCCTGGAGAAAGTATGCATATAGTCACATATCGTAATTAATAAAAGAACGTCCGCCAACTCAAAACTCTTAACTTAGGAGTAGAATACCTGTGGCGCCTTTTTTTAAGAGCGCGTAATAATTTGAGTGGATAAGTAACGAGAATACGTTCAAGGATTCTTAGATTTTGCTGAGTAAAATTCAACGATGAATATGAGTCCTTCAAATCCCTTAAATTTTCTTTTTCACTACGACCAAGCACACCAAATTACCTTTATATTTATATACATCCTAAATTTCTGAGTATACTATGTTTCTTAGGCTGATGTATTGAAGCAAGAAATGCTGCAGCAGTTGCAACGAATTTTGACCACACGACAAATTGCACGAGCCCTCCTTGTAATGAATGATTACATTTCAAGACTAAGAGCTCTCAACTCATTATGGTTAGCGCGCCCTAGAGAGTAGTGACTGATATTCAATATCTATCTATTGATATACATATATGTATGTATGTATGTATGTATGTATGTAGAACTTCCTTCATATATAGGACCCTTCTATGTTAGCTTCAGACCAATGGTAAATTGCTATTTACTCCCCTGTATGTGCAATTTATCCTTTAAACATTGTATGCTTCTAATTACGGTTAATTGCATTATAAAAAAAATACATCATAAGATAATTTCGGGAAAAAAACTGAATCGAAATTCCCTTTTTTTTTTTTGCATTATTAAAATATTACATTGCACATTTTAGAATTTTGAGGGTAAACTGCTTGAGTCAAAGTTTTGAGGATAAGTTACGATATACACTCCTGCTAATTTTCCATTTCTATTCTAATAGGAACTCAATGATGAGTTGCAGCGACTCTCAAGTTTAGAACGTGCTTAATAATCAGACGTACCGGGAAGAAACGTTTATTATTATTAGTTGGCGCAGATCTAATTTACTTAGAGATGATAATGGCCTCAATGTTGGATTTGAACTAGCTTTTAACTATTGCGAATTTCTGTATATTATTGGTACTTTAAATAGATATAGATAGTCATTGTGGAATATTACATTTATAGAAGTCATTATACCACAAACAAAGGTTCGTTCCAATGAGCTATAGTTCAAATGACATAGTTTCTCTATCTTCACCATTTTACCAACAATTTTTTTGTCAGGTGAAATAATTTCCCTTAATAATATTAAACAAATATCCCTATTATCTTTTATTTGTTAGCAAGCTGTAATCCTCAACATGAAACTCGAAAGAGTCTAGATTCTTCTGTCCTTATTCATCACTGATCCATAAACTCGTCTTCTGCTATTCATTGTCCCTGATATATACACATAAGACTTTAGTATCCCCATCAATAATCTCTGTTTTCACAATGGGACCACCACTAGTTTGATTCCAAAATGATCATAACGTTGACATTTTAAAGCGTGTTTACATGAACAAAAAAAAAAAAAGCATGTTTGGAAATATAAGAAGTTCCTTGATTTGAAACTAAATAGCATGGAATTGAACCAATGTAGCGTGAAAGAGCAATGGGTTCAATCTCCATTAATTATACTTCCTGGAAGAAGCAAAAAAACCTCAACTGTAACTAAGGCTAGAATTGAAGAGGGACATTCAAGTGCAATTGTCTTTATGTAAAATTGATTTCTGTATATGAATTTTCTTCAGAATTGAATTAGTGAGTTCTTGATATCAGAGACCGGATAAAGTTAGTGCCAACTAAAAATTACATAGGAGTGAAATACAACACTGTTCTATTTTTTACTCATTTCAAGTCTATAATTTACTTATTTTATTTGAAAACATGATCGGAGGTCAAATCAGAATAAAACCAAGTTCAAACTTATGTCATCTCAGGTTTCAAAACACTGTTACAAAACGGCATATGAGTCAGTACCTTGTCTTGGGTTTTTGCTGTACGCAACAGCTTGGGGAATGAAGACCCCGGTCCCTTTCCGACTCTTCCACAGGTTCACTACCCACTCAGGGGGTGAACCAGCAGTGCTTCCTGTCTCCCATGAGCAAAAATTACTTGGTCTTTGCGAGTCACTCTTGTAATAAACTGATCTGGTTGAACCGCCCTTGGCAACACCAACCGAACCGAAAAGTCTTGTTTCCGCCAAGTCTTCGTTATCTTCAGATGTCAACAACAGAATCTGCTTTCTAATCTCAGCGTAGAAAGTATCATCATCAAACTGTAACTGTATCTCCATGATATGTATCACTGTATCAGTATACAGGGCTTTGGACAAAGCAGTTTTGAATAGATTCTGAATTGGTTGGGACTTGATTTGTGTGTATGATGAAATTGACTTGTAAGTTGTGGCTTACAAATAAATGGATTTGAGGTTCATGTATATATAGATGAAGGAATCGTAGGTTAATCAAAAAATGGAATCACGTAGTGTGACTGGGAATAACATTTTTTTTTTCTTTATATTTGTATTTTTTTTAAGAATAGCTAAAGTTTAAGTTGGTTTTAGTTGAATCGATTTAATATGATTTGAAATTATGTAACTTATAAATTAATAAATTTCAAATTTAAAAGGATTTAATTTTTTCACAATTATTTAATAACATGAAAGTCTTTAAAACTAATAATTTATTGTTTTCGATGCAATTACACAATACTTTTATAGCAATTAAATTCTATTTTGCACTTGAGCTCATCCTTTAACTATTACCTCTCATACATCTCATACAAATCTAATAATCAATTATTTTTGTTTCTTTTTCATTCCAATCACATGCTAGTGAAAAAGAACGTACATCGTTGGTGGACAATGTTTTGGGACCGAGAAAGCAGGACTATGTAAATTTCTTCTGAACTAATATCCAAGGTGGAAGAATATATATGTTCATGTTCGTAGGTTAACAAATGGCTATTGCGTGGAACATACCCAATTTTATAATTCAATAATTGAATGTATGAGCCAAATCAAATGTATTGGGAGGGTTTCGGCGGTTACTTTATGGTGACATAATGCTCATTATTCCTCATCTAACTTCAACATCAACCATACTTATGGTGCAGGTAACGATAAAATGTTCATGTGTTGTATGTTTTGTGACACTGACTTGGTTTGAGCCTTACGTAGTAGCTAAGTATTAGTTAATAATTTAATTTAATTGGAAGCGGATCACCACAACTTCTGCCGCATAACACAACATTAAAATGGTCAAACTCATATGCTAATTTTTGGATTAGTTTTGGTTCTCGGATGACATTTGGTCTCTTTCTTTATCAGCATGATCTAGAGCATCCTAAAGGCTGCGTTTGTTTCTAATAACAGGACAGGACAAGACATTGAGAACAGGACAGGACAAGACACTAATACACAGAGACATAAAATTTTGTATTCTTGTATTCTATTTGGTGATAAACTAGAACAAATTATAAAAATTCAATTTATTCTCATTTTTTCATTCAAAAAATTTGAGATGAAAAATATAACAATGAAAAATATAATTATAAAAAATTAACAAGAATAATGAAAGAAAAAATAAAAAATAAGTTGTATCCCTTATTAGTGTCTCCGTGTCCTTCCTGTTAGGATGGACACAAAATACACTAATTCAGTGTCTCTGAACACATTGTTTCTGTCTATGTCTTCTCTGCCAAACACGATTTTGTGTTTTAGTGTCCCTGTCTCAGTGTCCTATCTCTGCAAACAAACGCAGCCAAAAATATTATACAATTAAGGACACGACTTTTTTCACAAATAAAATTTTATTCGTCCAAAAAATAAGGAAAACGATACCAATTTTTGAGATGTAATTTTTTGCTTTATGAGATCAATTCCACTACAAGAAAGTATTAGAATAGCAATCAATTTTAGTGACTGAAAAAGCTAATTACTAATAGTAACCGATTTAGCGACCGATATAGAATTTTTAGGACAAAAAAATATTGGTCGCTAAATTACATTCAGCAATCGATTTTAGCGACCTACAAAATCGGTCACTAATAGCAACCCAATTTGCGACTGATAAGGTTTTAAATTTTAATACAACCAGAATAAAGTTGGTAACTAAAATCGATCGCTAATTTTTCATTTAGCGACCGAATTAGCAACCAAAACAGAAAGTAATGTCTTTGGAACTGTTGGTCACAAAACCAGTCGCTATTTTTTTATTTTAGCCACCGATTATGCAAATGATAGTGAAATAGGGTGATCAACTGTTTGGTCATCACTAATTCGGTTGCTAAAGTACTAGTCGCTAAATCAGTTGCTAATTGTTAAGTTAGCGACTAATTTTAGTGACTAACAGAATCAGTCACTAATAGCCACCGAATTAGCGACCGATTAGTTTTATACAACTAGAATAAAAACGGTCGCTAAAATCGGTAGCTATTTTTTAATTTAGCGACCGAATTAGCAACCAAAACAAAGGAAGGAATATCCTTGGGATTCTGAGTCACAAAATTGATTGCTATTTTTTAATTAGCGATCGATTTTGCAACCGATTGATAGGTAAATAGAATGAAACTTGGTTGGTTGCTAATTCGGTCGCTAAAGTTGTGGTCACTAAATCGGTTGATAATTTTTAAGTTAGCGACCGATTTTATAAACTAATCAGTCGCAAAATCGGTCGCTAATTAAAAAAAAGATATTGTCTGAATTACCCTTACAAACCCTAACTCACCCACTCCATTCTCATCTTCTCTAATCAGATACCATTGTCGTCTCCGAGCTCCATTGTTGTCTTCTTCGCCGCCATCTTCT
Organism: Arachis hypogaea; assembly: GCF_003086295.3. NCBI lineage: Eukaryota > Viridiplantae > Streptophyta > Magnoliopsida > Fabales > Fabaceae > Arachis > Arachis hypogaea. Next base: position 121,709,674 of record NC_092050.1, on the reverse strand, counting down.
GCATCTCGCCGCTATCTCCTGAGGTCCCATCGACGTCATCTTCTACGGTCTCGGCTGTCTCTTGAGATCTCGTCACCGTCTTCTTCTGCAGTCTCGGTGTCGTCGCCTTCGTTGTTGAGATCTTGGCGCCATTTTTATCTTTTGATATGTTAGCACTGTCTTCGTCATCTTCAAGCAGGTAACCTTCTAATCATTATCTTCAAGCAGGTAACTTCCTAATCGCTGATTCTGATCTATTCTGTTAGGTTTGGTTTTTTTTTTTGCTCTGGTTAGGGGTTTTAGCGATGTGCTTCGTTGAATTTGCTTGTTGATCCGTTGCTTTCTCTTCCTTAATTCTTCTTTCTGTTGATTTTGGGTGATTAACTTGTTTTTGATATATTGTTGATGATTTTGTCCATTGCAAGAGTGTGGGTTTTTCATTGATGGTTTTTTTCAGTGAATTTGTTTTTTATTTTTTCCGTTAGACACTGGTTTGAAGCTGTTCTTACAGTGCATAAATAATTTTTCTATTAGCATTCTTTTTTTTCTATCTTTACATGTTGATTTATGTTTAGTTTATTTTTAATTTATCGTTGTAAATGTGAAGTTGCTGGTTTTAGGGAATTTAGCTTCCAATATGAGAATATGGAAATTTTTTGTTTAACTCAATGAGATTAAAACAGGGTCCATGGAATATTATTGAGCTTGGGGATGCGCGCACAGAGGGACTATCCAATGGTTAACTGCCAGAACATGTCGGGTTGGCTATATAACCGACAGATGAGACTCATCAGCCATAGGACATGCATGCATCATATAAATTTGTATGTTTTGATTGAGTGTGTATTTATTTTAGTTTGTCTAATTTCTTAACCATGTTTATCTGCTACTTGTTTTACTTGCTGTACCTGAATCCTATCTGTGATTTCTTTGTTTGTCTTGTACGTGTATGTTTATCTGAGAGACCATTTTTGGTGGAGGCGTGATGAAGGTGATTTCTGGTATGTGGTAATGAAGGTTGAGGCAGGTGGATTAAGTGTTGCCTGAGTATTCTAATGTATGTATTGTTTGGATAGGAATGAGCGAGGTAAGTTGAATAGGAAGTCCCTAGGCACGTCCTTGGTCCTTTACATTTCTTTAAACCAATTGCCTTACTAAATTGTAAACTAAATAAAACTTTTTTATGATTTTTTAAAATTATGTTTCCTCCATAAAGTCTTTCCAAACGATTATTTCAAGGATAAACTATTTTATAATGAAATTAATTCAATTTGCAAGTATTTCTTTGCTTTGATGGTATTCCCGTCCCTACTGAGAACGTGTGGTTTGTTCTCACCCCAAAATCCTCCACCCTTTCAGTGACACAGGTTCGAAGACTCAGTTTGAAGCTGCGGGCGATTATTAACTTTATTTATGAGTTAAGTTACTTTCATAGAATTCCCTCGCTTGTTGATTAAGATTTTTATTTTATACAGAGGGATATGTGTTGTATATGAGTTTTAATTTGATTTACTTGTATAAGATTTATTATTATTAGTAATTATGTGATTATCATTACGTGGTGATCTTTGATATATGATTTTTAATGAATTGAAAACAAAATCTTCTGGCATTTTCTTAAAGATTGAAACCGATATCGAACTAAATGCTCAATATTAAATAGTTAATAAGGAAAACAGGTTATTAATGCCTTACTTTTAGTATGATCATGACGTACTAGAAGTTGGGTCGTTACAATATGGTATCAGAGTGGTGCAGCCAGAAGCGTGACATTCTAATAGTGAGGGTGTTACATTAACAAAGAATATGCTACATTCTTTTTGTTTAATGTGAATATGCTACATTCTTGTGTGTGTTGTTGATTATATATTTTGATCCTTAAATCATTTAAACAAAGAATTCATGCTACAAAGTAACTAGATTGATATGGATATAGCTTTAATTAGGGACTATGCAACTAAGGGACTAGCTAATTTTTATATAATCTCTCTAGTTTCTGCTTTCTATAAGCAATTTGGCAACACTTTTCTAAGAATGAAATCTCTATCACTAGCTAATTTCATTTTTTACATGTTAATCTTTTTGTTGGTTATATATTTTTTTGTGAAAAGAATTCATGCTACAAAGTAATGTTGTTAATTTGGGCTATGCAATTAATTATGGGAGTAATGTCGTTTTATGTCCAGTTAAATAAATAGGGATAATATACACAATGCATCACTCAAATTTGAACTATCAAGTATAGCAAATTATTTTCTGTTTATAGGAAATTTTTGTAGTTAAGTTGAAGGAGTCAACCTTAGTCCCATAGCCCTGTTCTCATTGAATATGTAATTATGAATTAAATTGTTTGTGATTTGCTGTTGTAAAATGATTTTGTGACGATGAAGTGACCTTGTTGAGTAGTATAGTCTTGTGTATGGTTCTCTTAATATATACATGCCAAACTTGATGCAAATGAATTTGAATGTGTTGTTTGCAGTTTTGATCCCATTACTCAAGTATTAGCTTGACCGTTGGAATTTTCTGTGCCAACACAGAAAGTTCAGTGCCATTCTTCCAAGAACCATTAATTGTTTTTTTTTTGCAGCAGCAGCACTGTAGGTTGTTGCTGTTATGGTTTATCTGATTTTTTTCATGTCTTAATTTTGACATCTGCTGTGGTTTTCTCACTCACTGGCTAGACCTTTTGGGCTTCCAAGAAGGGTAAGGATTTCTTGTTGGCATGATGTAGGTTAAAATAGAATTCATCCCCTTTCTCGTTAAGTTATAGTAACTAATCCTTCTGTTCCACATTGATAATCATTTTGAGAATTGATATTTTTAAAATTTAACTAGGTGTTTTATTTTATCCTTTTCTTCAGGTTTGAAGTTGATTGTGTAGCTTTTATTCTATTTTTAAGCTTTGTAATTGTGTGAGGGTGTCCAATGAGTTAAGGTACTTTATTTTTATTTATTTAATTATTTATCAATTGATGTTTTATTGTAGTTCTTAAAATGTGATTTGTCCATGCATTTAATTAAAATGCACTATTACTAATGGAATAGGTTATGAATATGAGTCAGAGTCGTAATTGGATGTACAATAGATTTAGACATGGTCGAAAATGTTTAACTAGTGAATTTACAAAAGGGGTAGAAGAATTTATTTCTTTTGCTGAGAGATCAATAGATTTGTCAAATGGACAAATTAGATGCCCTTGTTCTAGGTGTAAAAATAAAGTATATATGAAGTCTGAAGATGTAATAATCTATCTATATAGGAAAGGATTTGTTTCTGATTATTGGCTTTGGACAAGTCATGGAGAAAATAACCCAACCTTATGTGAGATCCCTAATAGGATGGAGGAGCAGATTTATGAAGCTTTTACTAGATTTGAGTTTAAAGGCCATGGTGATTCTGAGGACGAGGAGTCTCCAAATGCTGATGGTAAAAATTTCTATGACTTGTTGCATGCATCAAAAAAAGCCTTTATAGCCAAGATGTGAAAACCACATTGAACTTTCATTTACTGTTAGATTAATGATAAATAAATCTGAAAGAAATATTCTCAACGATCTATCGATCAACTGCTTCAACTCATGAGAGAGACCCACCCGAAAGATAGTGTAATCCCGAAAAACTTCTATGAAACTAAAAATATAGTTTATAAACTCGGGTTAACTTCAGTAAAGATTGATTTTTACGTTAATGGTTGCATGTTGTTCTATGCTGAAGATTGCAAAAATTTAAAGGAACGTAAGTTTTGTGGTGCACCACGGTATGATGCAAAAATAATGAATGGAAGACACAAGAAGATTCCTATGAAAAGGATGCACTATTTGCCTCTTATTCCTACGTTAAAATGATTATATGCTTCTTTGAGTTCTGCTCTACATATGAGTTGGCACCGTGCACAATAGAGGGAACCAGGAGTACTATGTCACCCATCGGAGGGGAAGCATGGAAGCAATTTTTGAAAATCAAGACCAATTGGTGGGTTGTTATTAGAACGAAATCAAGACGCATAGTTGATGATCAATATACACTAGAACAGGCATATCAAGATGAAACAACACCTGAAGAACTTGTAGGAAATGATGAACCATTAGGAAGTTTAAGGGCCGAGGTTGGTACATACGAAGAAGTTTAAGTGGATGAAGTAAATGTAGTTTACATAGATAATGGGGAGTTTGAGTTTGACAATGATTCTGAATATGAATGTGAAGATGATCAGATGGATACATTACTTGATGATAATGAAGATAACAATAATGAGAATCAAAACAATATTGATTACAATGATAGTGATAGTGATGATTATTAGTCTATGTCATTCATGTGATTTTTCCTTTAACATTTTTTAAAAGATAATAGTTGCTTATTATTAGACTATGTGATTGGTACTTGATTATTGTCTTATTTGGATATTTTCTTTACATATATACATGCTAACTAATTTTTAATTTAATTGCAGATGTCTGATAGTGACAAAAGAAAAGAAAAGCAAAAGACGACATCCAATAGTAAAATAAAAAAGGTGAAACTGACACGACTTGCTGAAAGTTTAGAAGAACCAATGATATGCAATTTTACTATTATTCCATCTGCTACAGCCAATACACTTCCATCATTAACTCCCAATCCAGGTACCTTTAAAAATGCTCAACCAATGCAGATCAAAGAGAGCAAGTACCCAGCAATGAAGTTGAAAATGAAGGCAATCAAATTGGAATGTTATCTACTCACACATCTTCAAATGTTGAGACAAGTCAAAGGAAGCTAAAATTGTACTTGGCAGGAGATTGGGTATGTTTTAACATTTTTATTTTTTGAAGTTAATCTCTTATATTTGCATTCCGATTGATATTAAGTAACATCTACAGATTTTTACGTTCACCAATCGTGCGCGACTCATGCGATTTCGGACATTACTCTTAGCCATGGCCTTCGTGGAAAAAATACCACATGCTACTAGGAAATTTTGGTGGGAAAAGTTCGAAGTAGGTTTTAGAGAAACATTTAACCTTCGTAGATTAAGAATTAGTTCTAAGTTTGAAAATTTTAATATATATCAACTTACAACTATTCATACTTATATTGATTATTCAGAGCAAATATTAGTTTATTCCTCCAGATCTTCATTGGGTTCAAAAAAATTTTAAGAAGCGAGGTGCTGCTTTACTAAAAAAACTTATTGGGAAAAGTCCGTGCAAATCGTGTCAAACCTCAATGGATAGGAGAATTTATGTGGGATGCTCTTGATGCTTATTGGGATACTGATGTTGGGTTTCTACAAAAGTGTAAGACCCGGTTAATTAACGGCTAATTAACCCATAAATGAGAATTTATTCTAGAAAGCCAAAAATATTATTTTTATAGCTAAATGTGATAGAGGAGTTTGAGACGAGAATTTCGGTACCAATTTTATAGAAATCGGACCAAGATTGGACCGAACGGGCCAAACCGGGCCAACCGGACCCAAAGTGGGCCCTTGGCCCAACTAAACTAAACCAAAATCCTAGTTTTCAGCACTTTCTCTCCTCACAACACACAAACACATGCTGAAATGGTGGAGAGGAAGGGAAGAACACTCTCTCAAGTTCTCTCCCTTGGTTGATCTTCAAACTACCATAACTTTTGATCTAGAGCTCCGATCGCCGCACCGTTTGCGGCCACGCGTTCACCGCGGAGAGCTCTACAAAAGTCATACAATCAATCTTAAGGTAAGCCATGTTTTGCTCTTCGAAATTCCAGCCCTTGTTTTCGAGTTTCATGGATGAAATGTTGAGATTTTGGGCTCTTTGATGTTATAGGACCCAACTCTCTTGAAGGAGAAGGTTAATCTTGTCTCCTTGGACCTTGGGTGTGGTAAGATTCTCAACCCTAGTGTAATTTGTTGTTCTATGATGTTTGGGTATTGAGATGTTGTGTATGGGTATGATGATTGTGGCTTAGGTTGTGTATATGTGAAAGTTGGAGCTTGATTGGTGATTTTGGAAAGCTTGGGAGAGGGTTTTGTGTGATAAAATCTGTTCTTGGAGGTGTTGAGACCTTGAGAGCTTGTGGACAAGTGGTTTGGAAGTGCTCCGGTTGAGCTTGGGAAATCGGCTAAGGTATGGTTTCGGTTTCCCGTATCTAATATGTAATGTGGTAGGAAATACTTAGGCTAGAGGCCCTAAGATAGGCATTGAATTGTTGATGTTGTTGAATGGTTGAGATATATGATGTGATCATATATGTGATTATGAATATTGATGCCTTGATTGTGTAATATACGAGAAATGCATGTTGTGATATATGCTTGATGGATGATTGAGGTTGAATTGATGGGTGATACCATGTTGATGGTGAGTATGATGTTGATTATGTATAATGATGGTTGATTAGAAATGGTATTATTGGAAATTGGGTTGAGGGAGGATGTATGACATGATATTGTGTTTGTCCTTTAGCCATTTGATTGAGAAGTGTTAAAAGGGTTGGATGGTGATTTTGGAAAATTTGGTAAAATGTCAATGTGTGAGTTGAGGATGGCTTGAAGTTGATTTTGGTACATTTTGATTGATTTCAAATAAAAGGGATGAAATTGGCATGTTTTGATTGATTTTTAAAAGAGTTGAAAGTGGCTTGTTTTGAAAATGGCACTTTATGATTTTGTATGAAAACATGGTTTTTGGGCATACTTTGACGGGACATAACTTGGACTACAGATCTCTGATTTGTGCCAAACCTGTTTAGAAATGAAATTGGATCCGGGATGTCCATGCCGTTCAAAGAACAGGTGAAAAACGATTTAAAATGAGAAAGTTATGTCCGTCGGAAGATTGGGGGTTGAATTTGTGAATTCTGCAGCTTTTAACTTAGAAAATTTTTAGCAGAATGACCCTCCGCGCGTTGGCGCACTTGGCGCGTACGCGCCGTTCTTCAAGAAAGCACCATCCACGCGTGCGCATGGTGTGCGCGGGCGCGCCGATGCGCTGCACCAAATGCCCAGCCATTTTCCCGAGAGTTGTGCCAGTTTTGTGCCTGGGGCGCAAGAGCACCCACGTGTACGCGTGGTTGACGCTCGCGCGTCGTTTGGCTATTTTTCAACCCGCGCGTCCGCGCGTATGACGCTTGCGCATCGATGAGTTTTGTGGCCATCCACGCTTGCGCGTGGAGTGCGCGTACGCGTGGCCCTGTTTTCATCCCAAAGTTGATTTTTGAGTTTTAAAAGCCAAATTTCATACTTCTAAGCCTCCGATCTCACCACTTATGTCTTAAATCATTATAATATGCCTCGCAATGAGGCAAGGGGCTAGTAAATGTAGTAACTTGCGAGTGAAGCAAGGAAAAGATGAATGATCAATGAGGATCAAAGATGATTATGTGAGATGCGGAGGATGGCGGTGGAAGTGCTTGTTGTGCTATGGGCCGAAGGGCCGTAATTGTTAATGAATTGGCTGGTTATGGATTTAACCGTGAGCCGGATGGCTAGATTATTGCCATGTTACGGCGGAGCCATGATTATGGCTAAGTATAAATGCATATATGCTGTTGAATGAATTGTGAATGTTTGCACTTCCACCATCAGAGATGAGGGTTTCCCTGGGAGGAAGCAGTGGCTAGCCACCACGTGCTCCAGGTTGAGACTCGAAGCTCTTGTGACCCTATGTCGTAAGTATGGCCGGGCACTGTGAAAGGCCCGGATGAGCTCGCCCTCGTAAATATTCACCAGTGAGGGTGATGGATATGGATCATGATTATGATCAAGTTTATGATGAGTATAACTCGAGTTGGGGATGCGCGACAGAGGGACAGTCCAATGGTTAGCTACCAGGACTTGTCGGGTTGGCTCTATAACCGACAGATGATATCATCAGCCCCTAGGGACAGGCATTCATCATATGCATACTATATGAATTGTTTGAGATTGCCTATTTGACTGCATATTACTTGCTAATTGTCTAGATGCCTTATCTGTTCCTATTTGTAAATCTCTTGTCTGATATAACTGTGTTTGCTATATTATACTCCTGCTGGTGGTTGGGAGGTCTGAAGGAATTGGAAAGGGAAGTATTAGTTAGACTGAAGGATCTTTAGTCAGTTGCCACTTACGGTTTAGTTTGATTATAAGCTTTGATATTATCTGGAGGAAGTTCTAGGATTGCCTTCGGCTTTCCTCTATTATTATGTATTATATATGTGGAAGCTGTTACCATGCTGGGGACCTCTAGTTCTCACCCATGCGGATTTTGTGGTTTTCAGATGCAGGACGTGAGGTTTCTCGCTGAGGCATGCTGGAGACTTCTGGATTAGCGAAGATTCTTGTTCTCAGGACTCTGTTTTGGTTTATATGTTTTGCTTAGATACTTTTATCTCCATTACATAATACCAACTGTGATGACTCCTCTTATAGGAGATTTTTGGAGAATAGGGTTCTGTATTTGTGTCCCTTTGGGTTTCCTTTGGGGTTTTCTTATTTTATTATATGTATATATTGCTATGCTTGGACCGGTTAACTTCGCAACCGGATTTTGAGTTTTGATATTCCTATTTTTGACACTCTTTCATATATATATATATAATTCTCGCGATGGTTTATTCTTGTTCGTTACGTTATCGATCAGAGTGTTGCGCTTTTCGAGTTACGATTTTTGTTTACCCCTTTTTCTTCAAAGGCTCCTAGTAATAAACATCATTCATACTACTATACGTACTAAATTTTTATTTTAGAGGTCGTAATGCCTTGCCATCTCTGAATTATGACTTAAGCATAAGATTCTGTATGGTAGGGTGTTACAAAAAGAGTGCACAAGGCAAGTTAAATCAAGCATAAGATTGCAGCGGGTTTGGAGCAGCTCTTTATACTATTGGCTCAATTTCCATTACCCAACACAAAGCTAATATGATGATGTTATAGAAAAACTTAGATCTTTTATGTTATAATTTTATATACTTCAATTGGTAGTTGATACTCATAGGTTTTTTTTTAATTTATATGTTTGGTAGAAAAAATCATTAAAGAGGACTTCAACACAGTTAGAATTGTTTGCGAAGACCCATAAACATAAAGATGAGACATGGGTGGATAAGAAATCAAAACATGTTGAGGTGAGTCTATCTTAATCAAAATATATATCTCTCCCTGTATGTATTAAACAATATTGCATTTGATAGGAGGATTCTACATATGTATCTTAACTATATTATTGAATATATAATCACGTGCATTAGGTATAAGAGGATCCTGCATATCAATAGCATCGCACTAGTAACCTTGACCTAAGGAATAAGTTTTTACATAAACCAGGGATTGACATATCAAAAATAAAGAGTAGCAATATTGACTTCTTAAAAACTTTCACTGAAGTAAATAGGAAACCCTCTCCAAGCTAGAAGATAATTTTTATTCTTGTTTTTTATAAGAAGAAAAGATAAATAAACAATGTTGACATGCCATTTCATTTTGTGTATATTTTAATGAAAAGAGAATAGTACACTAGATATATGGTTAATTCTATGCTGATCCTGTCATTTCTATATGCATATTATTATTATTATTATTATTATTATTATTATTATTATTATCTATTTCTGTTCTCCACTAGACAGGCTTCTTTGCATTCTCTTATTGAGATTGTTGTTACAGTGTGTGATGAATTCCTTTTTGTATTTATAAGCTAAGATACATATGATGATTGAACTCCTTGCAAGTTAAAAGGCTGGTTATTGAAGTTAATGGCTTAATGCAATGTGTGATCCTGCTGATACATTTTTTATTGTATGATGATAACAAGTAAACCAGTTAGTCTAGAATTATGCATAATCTGTTCTCCATTTCTTTTTTCATATTCTACTTTTTTTCTCGTTCTATTTTTGGTACTTATTAAATTATTATCTCCCTTATATCATCATTTTATTAAACTTATGATAGTGAAGTTTTGGGTTTATTTCTGTTTTTGTTACTTAACATCCTTTATTTTTAGTTTTCAAAGAAGTATTTAACATATACTTTAATTTTCTACATGTATGGTTTCACTAGCTAGTACCGTTGTTAGTGAAAAAAAAAAAAGAAGATAACATTGTGCTTATATATCATATTATATGATGTATGAGGTACGTGGTTTTTGTTTGCATAATGGTGATTCTTATTCTTTTTATTTTCTCATGTAATAATTGATCTGATTTTGATATTAGCAGGATGAATTTAAGAATGCTATAGAACAGGCTACACAAAAAACGTCTGAAGAAGGAAGTAATGTAACACCCTCACTATCAGAAGTCACGTTTCCGGCTACGCTACTCTGATAGCAAGAAGTATTACGATTACTTTACATATTAAATATTAAAATAAGAGCCTGTGACCCGACACTGTATCGCTGATTTCTTTGAAAACCAGAAAATAAATACTTTATCTTAAGAAAAATACAAGCAGGCATAGATTCATATACAAGACTCCTTACATAATATCTCATAATATATTATACAAATAAAACATACAACTCCTATCCCTCTTACAAACTTGTAATAACAAAGACAAGGGAAGAAAATAATCTAATTAACACATCAGTATATAAACCAAACACAGTATAACTCTTCTTAATGCCTCTTCATCTGGTTCCTGAAAAGGTAAAGCTGTAGGGGGGTGAGAACCTAACCACACGGTTTCACCACGGAGTTTCAAAGTTGTCATAAGAAGATATCTAATAAGAAAACTGATTTCAAGCTTAATGATTATCATTGCCTTATGAATCTTTTAAAAACCAATACGTAATCGTTCAAAACCTTTTCGAAGAAACAATGTTTAATATTTCAGAAATCCGAAACCTTTCCTTTATTATAAGAAAATCTCAAATCAGACATCAACCACGCAATCAAATAACACAAACATTAATTTAGCACCAAAGTTTATTCTCAAATGTAGCATGCCAGGACAAACACAGGCAAGACAGACAAGGAAAGCACAAGTAGGTAGCAGTTACAACAAATAGTTCAAGTAGCAGTTAAGAACAGTTTAGCAATTAGGCAAACCAAAACAAGTTCAAACCCAAGCAAAGCATACAGATGCATATGATGCATGCCTATCCTATGGTTGATGAGGCTCATCTGTCGGTTATCCAGCCAACCCGACAAGTCTGAATTGTCCTTAGACTGTCCCCCGACGTGCATCCCCAAGAGTTTATGCATAGCTTTTCTCAAATAATCAATATTGCTCAATGGGGATAACATTCCCGGGAATTTATATAGTTCCCGGTACACTTACGTCGTAGGGTCAATAGAGTATTGAGTTTTCAACCTGGTACAAGTGGTGGCAAGCCATGGTACTTTATCCAGGGAACCTCGTATCTCAGATAATTCAAATTCATAAGCCAAATGAATAATTCAAAGATCATATTTCAACATTCTCAATCCATATCTCAACATTCTCATCATTATCAACATTTTCATCATTCTCAACATCATCATCATTCATCAATCCAAATCTCGTTTCCAAATTCATTCAAATACCATATTTCAAAGAAAATCCTCATCATTCTTCTTTCCATTCCATCCATTAACAATCCCAATTCAAAACATAATTCTTTCTTTGATAAATAAATCAATCTTAAAACATATAATGTTTAAAAACAAATCTTTTTAAGTAATTACTTCAAATAAAACTTCCAATTTTATAAAATTTCGGCAGCATCTCCTCTAAAACTCAGACACTGCCATCCTTTTTGGGTCCCATCCAAACATTTCTCAAACCTTTTCTCAACCATTTCCAAATCTCAAACATTTTCTAGAGTTGAACCAATTCCAATATCAGTTTATTTTCAAATCAAATAAATTCCAACAACAAAACTCTTTTTAAAATCAAATCAGCTCAAATATTAAATCATTTATAAAATCAGACCAACTCAAAATCAAACCGCTCCCAGAATCAATTTATTTTCATATCTCAAATTATTTCCAAAATCAATTCATTTATGTTATCAAATAAAACTCTAAAACCAAGAAAATCCACCTTTCACAATAATCAAGTAAATAACATTTCAAACCGCTTTTTACCAACAACCATACACCACTCACATAATTAAGCACCCAATAATCCAATCCAACAAACCATCACATCCACAAGAAAAATATAATCACAGAAGTATATCTTTTTGCTTCAATATCTATTTATCACAACTCTGTAATGTAAAATAGATTTCAAGAAAAAACCCCTACCTCGATGTCTCAATCGTAGAATTTAACTCAATAATCCCCTTTATCCCCAATTTATGGCAGCAGCAACGATCTTAGCAGCTCCATTATCAATTATGACTTTGCAATAGATAAATCAACAGTGGCTAAAATGGAAACATACTTCTGTAATTAAAGTAAGGGTAGCACAAGGAAACCAAATAGCAGTAGGATAAAGGCAAAAACATTATAAATTTTAGAATTAAAGGATTTGAAATCAAAATAGGAAGAATAGTGCTACCGGAGACAACAACATTCAGTAGTTCCAAACAAGGGCGGCAGTAACATCACTCCGAGCGATTAAGACAGTAGAGACACCAACAATAATAAGAATAGCGGAACAAAATAGAAGTGGAACAAATTCAAGAAAGGAAGAAACAGTTACCAGTAAATCTGGCCCGGTTTCGGCGACGACGTATAACTAAGTAACTCGCGACAATAGAAACCCAAGAAGACAGAGGCTTTAGCCGTGGTCTCCGACGACGCAGCAACAACCTGGGTGCAACCACGGCGGGCCCAACAACTTCAGTGACAACTCCCGGCAAGCACAGCAATTCTAATCCCACATATAATAACCGAAACTCAATTATCAAACAAATACCACCATAAATTCCTCAATAAATTATAACAAAACGACAACTATGGGTGTTCAGAATGAGGAATAACTTACTATAATTAGGGGACCTATGGAAACAGAGCAGCGGCGGCAATTCCAGCACTCAGAAGAACCGAAACCAACCTAAGCAAATTGGGCCAGTACCAAAACTAGAACCAGATTGGGTTTGGAATGGTAAGAGCGTCGTCCGGCAACTGCAACAGCATTTTCTAGTATCCTTCAATGAGCAGAGATAGAATAGTAACGACAACTCCCACCACCGTCACCTCCTCTCTTCCGGTGACCAACTCCAGCGGCAAGGACGGTGAATGCTTCGGTGGCGACGGCCATGGGAGCTCGGCGCAAAGCTGACAGCGACGGGAGGCACAAACGGCGGCGATTCCTCCTGCGGACGTAGCTGGCGGCGCGAATCGTTCTCTCTCTGCCCGATCTCTCTCTCTCCTCTTTGCGACATCGTCGGCGACGGTGGTGGCGGAAGCTCGTGCTCCTTCCTTCCTCAGCGATAGCGACGCGGCTCGTGGCCCTCGTGAACGGCGACGATAGGGCGTGGGTCCTCTTCCGTCCCGCTGCGCCTTTCATCTGCGAACCTTCTCTCTCGCACGCGGCTGAACTAGCGGCGATGGCGGTGGCAAGACCCTCTGCGCGCCATCGCGTTCTTCCTCTCTTCCCACTTTTCTTCTCAGTTTCCCCCTCCCCTCTCTGTCCCTTCTCCGTTCTCCCTCTTCTTTCTTTTTCTCTTTTTTTTTTTTTTGGTGAATGGGTGAATGGCTGAGGGTTTTGGGGGGTGGTAGCGGTGCTGTTAGTATTAGGGAGGTTAAGGTTTAATTTGGGTATATTTGGGTTAATTAGGATTTGGTAATTCTAATCAAATTAGGGTATATTTTATTAATTCGAAATCTAATTTAATCCCTTAAAATTACTTTAAAAATATTACTTAATTATCAATTTGCTAATTACATTTTAATCAAATATCTTAATTTAAAATTAGAGATGATATAATTTATTTTCTTTACTTATAAAATTAAAATATTAAATTCTAAAATCTCAAATATTTAAACTAAATCATATAAAATTCTTATTCTTTTACAACTGCTAAATTTTATAATTTAAGTATAGAAAATTGTTCAATAATAAATAAATTAAGTAAAATTTATATTTTAATTATCAAAACTGATTTAATTTATTTTCAATGAAATAATTTATGAAAATAAAATCTCTAATAAATAAATAAATTTGAAATTGGCTCATAATAAAATTTTTCAAAATTTCTGGGTCTTACACCCTACCCCACTTATAAAAATTTTCGTCCTCGAAAATTAGTATATTACAAAATACATTACAGTTTTAACACTTTGTGTAAAAGCAAAGAACCTTAGCATTCATATTTATATAGTTTCAAATACTTTGATTATCATATAGCATAAAGATATAAGGGTAGGATTGTAACTACAAGATAGAAATTACAAAGCAAGCTTGATACAAATGATGACATGGTTCAAACATGTAATGGTAAAGCAAGGCGGCGAAAGGTTATAAAACAGTTTGGGTTTAAAATGACGTACTTAATATTCGCACACTGATGTCGCACCAACTTCAGATATTCAACTATTCAAACTTCAACATAACTTATCTCTACCATTCTCAACTGTACTTCATCGAACAACTCATCTGAGGGTCTCAACTTTGTCAAATACTTTGCAAATCTTACTAGTTCCTGACCTAACATTAACAAAATTCTTTCACGTAAAACAAAGCTCCATAGCATCCTATGGCATCGCACATGTACCAACTTTACCTTTCGCATTCACTAACCGTGTCCTAAGAACTAATGTATTATTTGTCATATCTAAGATCGCACAGGACATTAAAATAAATCTCAAATCACGCATAAGGACATAAGATTTTAGAAAAGAATGACAAGTGACAAGGATAGTACTCATAGGAATTTAAAAGAATGAATGAAATTATAAGTAAACGAGGACACATAAGTAATGAAAATTGCCAGAAAGGAATCAATTGACAATTACAAGGATAACTCTTGAAGAAATTCGATAAGATCAATAAGAAGAAAAACAACACGTTAGTTTGTAACAAATTTCAAAATGAGTCGAAGAAGTATGAGATTTTATAGAAATGGAATGATTAAAGACAATAGCGACGCACATAGCAGAACAACTTCAGATTATTATAAGGGTTCTTTAGCTCGTGGAGAAATATGAGGTCAACAACTGTGTTACCAGAGTTCTTACCATATTCGAAAACGTAGACAAATCAAGATATGTGTAAGTTACAAATTGTGAAATAAAGAAATATAAACTACATCTCAAGAAAATGAAAAGGATAAATGAAACTTCAAATTACACGACATGATTAGAACGCATATGCCAATACCATCTAATTAAAAAGAGCACTTACTAATTTCAAATATTTAAGGATTCTTGCCGTACCAAAACAATTTTCAAAAAGATAAGCGTAAGTATGTTCAAAGAGATGCAATTCTCGGTAAGAGAAGAATAAGCGACAAAGATAAGATTCACATGAATTTAGAAGGAGGCGTAGAATTACAACTAAGCAACGATGTACGTACACGAGAAAACGTTCCAAAAAGAGTCATTTCACATCTTAACAAGAAATATTGAATCTAGGAATTCTATAAGGAACAAGAAAAGGATAGCAGTAAATTTAGATCAAAATAAGCTGAAACCACATCAGAGGAGCATAAAGTTCACCAGTATATGAAAGAATGGTTCAAGTCACCAGTAAACAAGAATGGTAAAAAGTTATGAAGTATGCCAGAAAGAAGAATTAAAATACAAATAGAAAGAAATTTTGATTTTAAAGAACTCCAATAGAAATTATAAAGGAAAACAGGGCAATTATTTACGAAGTTCAAGAGAGTCAATAAAAACATAAATATTGCGTCTTGTTAAAACAGATTCAAGTCGAATTAGATTATGCAAGATTTGTAAAATAAAAATTAGTTAGGCTAAGGATAAAATATTTTCTCGAAAACTTTGAAAGACATTTTACATAATAAAATAAGAATTTACATAAAAATAAATACGAGGTTGGTAGGAATTCAAGTTGTAATCCTAGGAAGGAATTTGAATCTAAGAATTTCGAAAGGAACAATCAAAAGGAAGAACGGTGCACTCTTTTGAACCGAATCTAAGCTCGGTTGAAAAGAATACTAAAAATCAATGGTAGCGTCCACAAAGAATGGATAAACTCAAAGAGGAATGAATTCACTTTTTCAAAAGAAATATAAAAGGTATTGCATCAAACAACTCAAATTAAAATTAGATAAGCAAAATTTATAAAATAGAACTTAATCAAGCTATGAGCAGAAATATATATATATATATATATATATATATATATATATATATATATATATATATATTCAAAAATCTTAAAAAAATACTTAGATGCAAAATCTCATGAGAATATGTATAAAAATTATAATAAAATTGGAAGTAAATCAAATTCTTTTTTCAAGATTTTTGAATATATATATATATTCTCAAAAATCTTGAAAAAATACTTAGATGCAAAATCTCATGAGAATATGTATAAAAATTGTAATAAAATTGGAAGTAAATCAAATTCTAGTCATCGAAGAAAATCCAAAATAGAAATTGTTTTCACATGTCTATAAAAAAAATAGATGGAGTATTGCAGATAAATAGATTTAAACCATATAAAGAAATTCTTTAATCCATGTAAGAAAGTATATGCTAAATTAAGAGTGATCTCATAAAAAATTTGAAAGGGTGGTTGTGAAACAGAATTAAATAGGGAAAGAGTCAATTCAAAACTTTTTCAATCTAACACAAGAACCCTAGAAATAGACTGTAAGGGATGATGCATCTCACCAACACAAGCTCAGTTTACGTCAAGGAGATACACAGATTACGAAGAAGAAATCAAGGTTAGAAGCTATAATATCGAAAATCTAAGAGATAATCAAGAATATGATCAAATCAAAGTATACATTAAATATGATACAAAAGAATCAAGTTACATAATTAGCTTAATTCGAACCTTAACTTTCAATGTTCAAATCGCTCAAGACTTAGGAATCATATATTACGCCAAAACAAGTTTAAGATCAGATCAATGAGAACAGGTTTTCATGAAGAAGAACATAGTCAATAATAAGGATAGATATGTTTTGAGAGTCTCAAGCAAATTCTCAGGAATACAGTCAAACAAGATTATGGATAAATAATAAAATATGGTCGAAAAATGGTCAAATCATGATTCAAGAAAGGAATTCGAGTCAAGGAATTTCAATGAGGATAGTAAAAAAAAATGATTCGCCAACCTAAGCGACGTAAACAAGAATCATAAATTGAAACCAAGCACGAAAATCGGACTCTAACATCTGCAAACCACATGACTCGCATTACCCATTACTTATCAATTCCTCTTCGCCTACAATAACCTATTAATTTTTCCGTTCACATAAGCCACCAATATTAAGTTGGACAAACTTAATATCAACAGATATGCAACGGTAAGCTAATAGCGTTAATCATTAGGCAGTCATGTGCATAAAACTTTAATTCTCGCTATCTGAACGAGACCTATTACATGACAGACGCTTAGAGTATGCAATTGAAGCATAGTCAGTCCATTCCTCAGGCTCTACAAGAAAGACCGCTCTGATACCATAATGTAACACCCTCACTATCAGAAGTCACGTTTCCGGCTGCGCTACTGATAAACCCATATTTTATGATATATTTTGTGCTTAATCTGAGTGATTTATTCAATCCTTCACCCACTTATTCATATTAACTGTATGGTTTTACTTTTCCTTCCTTATTATGTGATGTATGTGAAAAACATGTTTCCTATGCTTTAAAATTAATTATTTTAATTACCTTTATTTTCATTCGATGCCGTGATTAGTGTATTGAGTAGTTTCAGATCTTTTAAGGTATGAATGACTCAAAGGATGGAAAGGAAACATACAAAAATGGAAGGAAAGCATAAAACGGAGTTTGTGAAGAAACTGGCAGCCACGCGATCGCATGGACGACGCGGCCGCATGCCAGTGCGAAGAGAGCGCGACGCGAACGCGTGACTGACGCTATCGCGCGCCTCAAGCAAAACACATATGAGGCGGTCGTATGACTGATGCGACCGCGTGCCAAGGAAAACTCCGAATGATGCGACCGCATGACTGATGAGCAGATAATTTATACACTTTTTGGCATTGTTTTTAGTATGTTTTTAGTAGGGTCTAGTTACTTTTACGGATGTTTTTATTAGTTTTTATGTTAAATTCACATTTCTAGACTTTACTATGAGTTTGTGTGTTTTTCTGTGATTTCAGGTATTTTCTGGCTGAAATTGAGGGACTTGAGCAAAAATCAGATTCAGAGGTAGAAGAAGGACTGCTGATGCTGTTGGATTCTGACCTCCCTGCACTCAAAGTGGATTTTCTGGAGCTACAGAACTCGAAATGGCGCGCTTCCAATTGCGTTGAAAAGTAGACATCCAGAGCTTTCCAGCAATATATAATAGTCTATACTTTGGCCGAGTTTAAACGATGCAAAAGGGCGTTGAACGCCAGTTCTACGCTGCAGTCTGGAGTTAAACGCCAGAAACACGTCACGAACCAGAGTTGAACGCCAAAAACACGTTACAACTTGGCGTTCAACTCCAGAAGAAGCCTCTACACGTGTAAACTTCAAGCTCAGTCCAAGCACACACCAAGTGGGTCCCGGAAGTGGATTTATGCATCAATTACTTACTTCTGTAAACCTTAGTAGCTAGTTTAGTATAAATAGGACTTTTTACTATTGTATTTGACATCTTTGGAACGTTTATCCTTAGACATTGGAGGCTGGCCATTCGGCCGTGCCTGAACCTTCATCTCTTATGTATTTTCAACGGTAGAGTTTCTACACTCCATAGATTAAGGTGTGGATGTAACACCCTAACTACCAAAGCTCACGCTTCCGGCTGCGCGCCTTTGATAGCTCGGACAATACGATGACTTTTACATTATTTAATACTAAAATATGAGCCTGTTTAAATCTTTAAACCGCAATACCGCTCCCAAAATATTTTCATCCGATAACATACATCCATAGATACCATACAACTTACAAAACTCATAAAGAGTACATCCATATATATATATATATATACATACATATAAATGATATTACAAGCATTAGACAATACAATTCCTATCCCTCTTACAAAATATCTCAAGATAAAGGCGAGGGTACAAATAATAGTCTAAAACAATACAGAGCATCTCAACAACTAAATAAACTTCTCGTGACTTCTGCGCCCATAACCTGAAAGGGGAAAAATGTGTAGAACCTATGCACAATTACTCAAGAGGGGGGGGGGGTGAATTGAGTATTGCAACAACAATGTATCTTTTTGCGAAAGTTAAAGACAATATACAAAAGTGTTATTGTACTAGTATTTTTCCAAGAGCTTAACTCAATTGCTAAGCATTTATAAGGAGCTTTTACTTTCCAATAGACACCAACTCAAATAAATTGATCAAGCTTTTCACCAATCGGACTTAAGCTATTCCTTAAGTACTTACGAAGCTACTTTTCGATCACAATTTATTTGCTCAAAGGTAAAAGACAATAATATTGAAGAGATGAGTTTGGAGAGATGCAAACGCTATTTAGAGTGGTTCGGCACAATCCTTGTCCTACGTCCACTTTCTTTCTCAATCGCTATTGAGAAGTTCCACTATTGCCAAGCTTCAAGGTGCTCGCGCAAAACCTTTTACAATCCGAGTCCTTAGTTTCTAACACCTCACGGTATATGATCACCACTCGTATACTAACCCACTCCACTTAGAGATACCTCCTCTAAGATTTGCCTTGAGTACTTAGTATACTTCTTTGGTATCCTCACCGACTATAGTGTTTATAACTCTTGACTCAACCTTGGAGATCACACTCCAATTTACAAAGTGTTACAAGAAAACAATTCTCAAAGAATTGTTGAGATGAAATGAGTACTCTCTAGAAGAGTGTATGATTACAAGTTTAGCACTATTGAACCAATTGATATTGCTCTCTCAAATTGTGTATTATAACACCTTAAAAATGTGTAGAATGAAAGAATATGAACAAGATAGTTTGCAAATACTCACTTGTGTGAAATAAGGCTTTAATCCATCTATTTATAGACTTCCCAAACCTTAGAAACGTTTGGGAGTTAATGGGATGGAGCCGTTTTGTTAAAACTAGCCGTTTTTTATGTTTTTGAATCATTTGCATCGATGCATAACACTTTGCATCGATGCAAATGTGTCTTTGAAGCTGAAATTTGAATTTTCAGCTAGGTTGCATCGATGCAAACATCTTTGCATCGATGCAACAAGTCGTTGCATGCTTTGCATCGATGCAAACCTTAAAGAATGGCTTAAAATCACTTCAAACTACTTAGGATTGATCTCAAACTTGTTGGAGTCAATTCCTATGCTTTTGTACCTTTGAAAACAAGTTTTAAACCATTTGGCTAGCATCGAATTGCAAGATGTGCATCAAAACATTTTGTGAGTGTGTGTTGAGAGATTTAGCAATTGGTTCTTAACAAGAAGTTACCTAAGTCCTAAGACACTATACTTGTCTTCAAATGATGTGGACTTGAGTTTCTTGTTGTTGTTGTGTTGCTTTCAACTCTTCATTCCTCAACGTTGAATGTTGGTTGATCTTTCAACATGCTTGTTCATTCAAGTTGTTTGTTGGTTTGTCTTTCATGTCGTTTGTTGGTTTGTCATTCATCAAAACCTACGAATACAAACTTCGCATACAAGCAACATGATTTACAATTTCCCCCTTTTTGATAATGACAAACCAATTTTGAGGATATGCATTTATAAATGATTTTGAAAGCAACAATAATGCACTTTGTTTTATAGAAAGCTTTGGAGAAGACTTCACAAAAAAATTTTGCAGGAGTTCCCCCTAAATATGTGCATTTGTTCCCTTAAAGGGCGTTTATCAAAGAAAACGATTTAGATATCAAAAGTTTTTGCTTAGCGGAAGTCTTTTTTGAAATTATTGTTTCGCAAACTTATTTCTTCTTTTCAAATCCTCAAACTTCTTCTTTTTCAAAAGTTCAAAACTTCAAAATATCCTCAAACTTTTCTTCCCCCTTTTGACATTATCAAAAAGAAAGGATTTTGAAATGTGTCATAGAAGCATGCATAAAACAATGAAAATAGATATTTCCCCCTTTCAAAAAGAATTTGATTTCCTCTTTTTATATATATAACAAGCATGCATAATTCCCCCTAAATAAGTGAAATATATTAAAGCATGCACATTAACTTAAAATAGGGGTACCAATCCTATTTTGAGTTATTCACCAAATAAGCATACAAGCATTAATCATTAAACAAATTATGAAGGAAATATCAATTAAACCATTATAAACTTCAATTTGTTGATCCTCCATTGTTTATAATCTTCAAATTTTTCAATCTACCTCAAGATCAACTCATAAACCTACAAAACAATGGTTAATTGGATATCTCCAATGCTTAAGTTAGTAAGAGATACAAAAAATAGTAATATCAATGCAATGAATTCAAACAAATCATATTAGATTAGAATCCAAGATACCAAGTTCATTTCGGATGTTAAAAAAACTTTCTTTACATAAAGGTTTAGTGAAGATGTCCGCTAGTTGTTTACTAGTTTCGACAAATTCAATAACCACATCACCCTTTTCAACATGGTCTCTTATGAAGTGATGTCTAATCTCAATATGCTTGGTTCTTGAATGTTGAACCGGATTCTTGGTTAAATTTATTGCACTAGTATTATCACATTTGATAGGAATGTGATCAAGCATGAGTCCATAGTCCACAAGTTGTTGTTTCATCCATAAAATTTGGGCGCAACAACTACCGGCGGCTACATACTCGGCTTCGGCGGTAGATAAGGCTACACTTACTTGTTTCTTGCTATGCCATGAAACAAGAGAGTTTCCTAGCAAGTGACAAGTGCCGCTAGTGCTTTTCCTATCCAATTTGCAACCGGAAAAATCGGAATCGGAATAACCAATCAAATCACAAGTGGATCCTTTCGGATACCACAATCCAACATTTAATGTTCCTAGGAGATACTTCATAATCCTTTTCACCGAACTTAAGTGAGATTCCTTAGGATTAGTTTGGTATCTCGCACACATGCATACACTAAACATGATATCTGGCCTACTTGCCGTTAGATAAAGCAATGATCCTATCATGCCTCTATACTTCTTTACATCTATGTTTTTACCTTGTTCATCTTTGTCAAGGTAGCAAGTAGTGCTCATTGGTGTGTCCATTGCCTTAGCATTGTCCATTCCAAATCTTTTGAGCAATTCCTTGCAATATTTGGTTTGGCCAACGAAAGTTCCTTCTTTTCCTTGTTTGATTTGAAGACCAAGGAAGAAGTTGAGTTCGCCCATCATGGACATTTCAAATTCACTTTGCATGAGGTTTGAGAAAAACTTGCAAAGTGATTCGTTAGTTGAACCAAATATTATGTCATCGACGTAAACTTGTACCAAAAGGATATTTTTGTTTTCAATCATGATAAATAAAGTTGTATCAACCTTCCCTCTTCTAAAACCCTTTTCTATTAAAAACTTGCTCAAACGTTCATACCAAGCTCTTGGAGCTTGTTTAAGACCATAAAGAGCTTTCTTGAGTTTAAAAACATGATTAGGATTTTCATAATCCTCAAAACTGGGAGGTTGTTCAACATATACTTCTTCTTGAATGAAACCATTAAGAAAGGCACTCTTAACATCCATTTGATAAAGTTTGAAGTTATAAGAGGATGCAAAAGCAAGTAACATCCTAATAGCTTCTAATCTAGCTACGGGAGCATAAGTTTCGTCATAATCAATGCCTTCCTCTTGATTATAACCTTTAGCTACTAATCTAGCTTTGTTTCTAACAATTGTACCATTTTCATCGAGTTTATTTCTAAAAACCCATTTTGTTCCGACAATTGTTTGATTACTTGGTTTAGGCACCAATTCCCAAACGTCATTTCGTTTGAATTGGTTAAGCTCCTCTTGCATTGCCATAACCCAATGTTCATCATCAATTGCGGACTCAATGGTAGATGGTTCAATTTGAGAAACAAAAGCACTATATGTAAATAAATTTCTAAAAGAGGATCGAGTTGTTACCCCTTTCGAAACATTACCAATGACGTTGTCTAGAGGATGATCTTTTGAAGTACACCAGTCCTTTGGAAGTGCATTTATTTGTGCTTGTGATGGTGCAATTTCTTCAACTTGAACATTATCCTTTGTTGTAGAGGCTTTATTTAAATCTTTTTCTTTGTCTTCACCATTCAAATTTAGTGAATCAAAGTTTTCTACATTTTCATCAAAATCTTTTCTAGCATAACAACGGTTAGTTTCATCAAAAGCGACATGAATACTTTCTTCCATAGTCATGATGCGTTCATTATATACTCTAAAAGCTTTGCTAGTTAAAGAGTAGCCTAAGAAGATTCCTTCATCAGCCTTAGCATCAAATTTGCCTAATTTATCTTTTCCATTATTTAGAATAAAGCATTTACAGCCAAAGACGTGAAGGTGGGAAATATTTGGCTTTCTTCCTTTGTACAATTCGTACGGTATTTTCTTAAGAATAGGTCGAATGATAATCCTATTCATAACATAACACGCGGTACTAACCGCATCCGCCCAAAAGTACTTAGGAATATTAGCCTCATTGAGCATAGTTCTCGCCATTTCTTCTAAATGACGATTTTTCCTTTCAACCACACCATTTTGTTGTGGTGTTCTAGGAGAGGAAAAATTATGCTCAATGCCATTTTCTTCACAAAAAGTTTCAAAAAGATTGTTTTCAAATTCTCCACCATGATCACTTCTAATAGATGATATATGCAAATTCTTTTCATTTTGAATAACTTTGGCTAATCTTTTGAATGCTCGAAATGCATCACTCTTGTTTGCTAGAAACAAGGTCCATGTAAATCGAGAGTAATCATCAACAATAACTAAAGCATAGTAATTGCCACCAAAGCTCATAGTCCTGGAAGGACCAAATAAATCCATGTGCAAAAGTTGTAATGGCCTTGTTGTCGAAACAATGTTTTTAGATTTAAAAGAGGCCTTTACTTGTTTTCCCTTTTGACATGCGTCGCAAAGGATGTCTTTTTCAAAACGTAGCTTTGGTAAGCCAATTACTAACTCTTTAGAGACCAACTTGCTAAGATGGTCCATGTTAGCATGAGCTACTCTACGATGCCATAACCAAGTTTCATCATTTTTACTAACAAGGCATTTCACATCATTTGAGGAAACTTCATCTATATTAATCATGTATACATTGTCAACACGGTGTCCAATTAGCACAATTTCATTAGTGTCTTGCCTTTTTATCAAACAACATTTTGAGTCAAAGGTAACTAAGTTTCCTTTGTCACAAAGTTGGCTAACACTAATGAGATTATGTTTGAGACCTTTGACAAGTATAACATTATCTATGGAGGTAGAAGAATTTTTACCAACTTTTCCAACGCCGATTACTTTGCCGGTGTTGTTGTCTCCATAGATCACATTTCCTCCGTTTGTAGGCTCTATTGCGGTGAACTTTGATTCATCGCCGGTCATGTGTTTGGAGCATCCACTATCAACATACCAATTTGTATCCTTAGCTCCAACACGTACCTACAAAACAATTAAAATTGGGATTTAGGTACCCAAGTGAATTTGGGTCCTTGATGGTTAGTATGAGCATAATGCCCATAAGGTGCCCATCTCGTATCTTGACTACGAAAGTTTATATGTTTAATTCTAGTAAAGCATACGGGTGCTATATGACCTACTTTATTGCAATAATGACATATGACATTTGGATTATGCATCCTATGCATGTTTCTAAATGGTTGCCTAGGTTGTTTCCTAAATGCAACATCTTTTGATCTATATGCATTGTGATTATAATTTCTAAATGAAGCATGTTGAGGAGGATGTTTAAAGGCTTCATTCCTTTTAGGCATGCTTGCCTTTTGGGCTTGCGGTTGCCTAATAGGAGTTTTAGTATTTTTAAATTTTCCTTTTTCAAAACCTAAACCTTCCTTATTATGAACATGCTTTTGATTTTTCAACATTTTATCTAAGTTCTTTGAAGATTCATTGAACTTAGCTAAAGTGTTCTTAAGATTTGTAATTTCATTTTCATGCATTTTACAAGATTTGTATGGATCACTACTTGTGCTACACTTATCTTTTCCAAGATTGATATTCTCATTTTTCAACATCTCATTTTGTTTTAAAAGATCCATATTCTTTTTCTTTAGGAGAGAATAATCTTGGGTAAGTTTTGTGTACACCTCAAGTAAGGCATCATATTCATCTTGTAAATTAAAAGAAGTGGAGTTGTCATTACTAACCTTTTCTTCGCTTGCCATTAAGCAAAGATTTGCAACCTCGTCGTCATCGGAGTCGGATTCATCCTCGTTCTCCCATGATATGTATGCTTTCTCCTTCTTCTTAAATTTCTTGTTTTTGTCCTCCTTTTGAAGTTTTGGACAATTGGGTTTAATGTGTCCAACTTCTCCACACTCATAGCATTTTGGTACCTTTGTTTTGCTCTTGAAGTTTTTCTTCATTGCAAACTTATTGAATCTTTTTAATAAGAGTGCAAATTCTTCATCTCCTTCTTCTTCATTATCATCACTCTCTTCTTGTAGTGATGTTGTTTTAAGGGCGAGACTTTTCTTCTTGCTTTCTTCACCTTTTTGTCTATTTAGCATAGTCATCTCATAGGTGAGAAGATTACCTCGTAGTTGATCAAATGTAAGTTGATCATAGAGCCTTCCTTCCACAATGGCGTTCACTTTGGAGTTCCATTTTGGTGTAAGGCTTGTAAGCACCTTGGTCACAATTTGTTTATCATTGTATTTTGTGCCAAGCATGCTTAGGTTGTTGAAGATCTTGGAGAGTCTTTCAAGAGCTTCTTCAATGCTCTCTTCATCTTTCATTTTAAAATTTTCCCATTCATGAACCAACATAAATACCTTTGATTCTTTAACGTGGTCGGTTCCTTCGTAAGTGATTTGGAGTTTATCCCAAATCTCTTTAGCGGTTTCACATGTAGAGATCTTCATATAATCATGCTCGTTAAGTGCACAATGAATGAAGTTGATGGCTTTATCATTCATTGCCACTTTCTTCCAATCATCGTCATTATATTCACTTTCTCCTTTCGGTACTTGCTTTAAGACGGAGACTTCTCCTTCTTTAGCGCTTGTTGTCTTTGTTGGAATGTGATTTCCATTCTCAATCACTTTCCAAATTCTCACATCTTGAGAACGGATCCAAATTCTCATCTTATTTTTCCAATAAGAGTAATTTGTTCCGCTAAAAAGAGGAGGTCTAGCGGTTGAGTTACCTTCACTAGTGTTGTTGTTGTTAAAGCTTGTGCTTGCCATGATCTTTTCCCTTAAACGGTTAAGTCTTTCAAAGGGTTAAGCTCTGATGCCACTTGTAGAACCTATGCACAATTACTCAAGAGGGGGGGGGTGAATTGAGTATTGCAACAACAATGTATCTTTTTGCGAAAGTTAAAGACAATATACAAAAGTGTTATTGTACTAGTATTTTTCCAAGAGCTTAACTCAATTGCTAAGCATTTATAAGGAGCTTTTACTTTCCAATAGACACCAACTCAAATAAATTGATCAAGCTTTTCACCAATCGGACTTAAGCTATTCCTTAAGTACTTACGAAGCTACTTTTCGATCACAATTTATTTGCTCAAAGGTAAAAGACAATAATATTGAAGAGATGAGTTTGGAGAGATGCAAACGCTATTTAGAGTGGTTCGGCACAATCCTTGTCCTACGTCCACTTTCTTTCTCAATCGCTATTGAGAAGTTCCACTATTGCCAAGCTTCAAGGTGCTCGCGCAAAACCTTTTACAATCCGAGTCCTTAGTTTCTAACACCTCACGGTATATGATCACCACTCGTATACTAACCCACTCCACTTAGAGATACCTCCTCTAAGATTTGCCTTGAGTACTTAGTATACTTCTTTGGTATCCTCACCGACTATAGTGTTTATAACTCTTGACTCAACCTTGGAGATCACACTCCAATTTACAAAGTGTTACAAGAAAACAATTCTCAAAGAATTGTTGAGATGAAATGAGTACTCTCTAGAAGAGTGTATGATTACAAGTTTAGCACTATTGAACCAATTGATATTGCTCTCTCAAATTGTGTATTATAACACCTTAAAAATGTGTAGAATGAAAGAATATGAACAAGATAGTTTGCAAATACTCACTTGTGTGAAATAAGGCTTTAATCCATCTATTTATAGACTTCCCAAACCTTAGAAACGTTTGGGAGTTAATGGGATGGAGCCGTTTTGTTAAAACTAGCCGTTTTTTATGTTTTTGAATCATTTGCATCGATGCATAACACTTTGCATCGATGCAAATGTGTCTTTGAAGCTGAAATTTGAATTTTCAGCTAGGTTGCATCGATGCAAACATCTTTGCATCGATGCAACAAGTCGTTGCATGCTTTGCATCGATGCAAGATGAGTGTGCATCGATGCAAACCTTAAAGAATGGCTTAAAATCACTTCAAACTACTTAGGATTGATCTCAAACTTGTTGGAGTCAATTCCTATGCTTTTGTACCTTTGAAAACAAGTTTTAAACCATTTGGCTAGCATCGAATTGCAAGATGTGCATCAAAACATTTTGTGAGTGTGTGTTGAGAGATTTAGCAATTGGTTCTTAACAAGAAGTTACCTAAGTCCTAAGACACTATACTTGTCTTCAAATGATGTGGACTTGAGTTTCTTGTTGTTGTTGTGTTGCTTTCAACTCTTCATTCCTCAACGTTGAATGTTGGTTGATCTTTCAACATGCTTGTTCATTCAAGTTGTTTGTTGGTTTGTCTTTCATGTCGTTTGTTGGTTTGTCATTCATCAAAACCTACGAATACAAACTTTGCATACAAGCAACATGATTTACAATTTCCCCCTTTTTGATAATGACAAACCAATTTTGAGGATATGCATTTATAAATGATTTTGAAAGCAACAATAATGCACTTTGTTTTATAGAAAGCTTTGGAGAAGACTTCACAAAAAAATCATTTACTTCTTTCAAAGCCGTTTCCTTTACTTAGGCAAAACCAACTTCAACCCCCCATGATAAATTCTAAAGCGTTTCACTATTCAAAATTGCCTTAGTCTTGCAAGAATTCAGAATTCAAAGAGTACTTAAAACCTTTCTCAAAACATTTCAAAATGAAACTTGTCAATTGACATTCAGGTTCTTTCAAAGTCATTGAAACTTCTTTAATTGAAATCCCAAGTCAAATTCAAAGGCATAAACCCTTTTCACGTTCAAACAGCTTTAAAACACAAGTTTCATCTAAATAACTTTCTCTTGAAAGAGATACAATGCCTTTCTTAAGAAGCAAGACTAAATTACAATTTCCCCTTTTACTAACTCATTTCAAAAGCATGAATCATCCTTTTCTTGATAATTCAAATAAAATAGTAGAAGTCTTTAACTCATCATTCTCCAAACAACATTTCAATAAAGACTCGGATTTTTTTGAAATTTCGGCAGCACCTCCCCTAAAACTTGGACTTTGCCACCCGGTTCGGGTCCCAACAAAACCATTCCACAATCCTTTTCTAACAGTCCAAACTTCAAAAATCAGTCCAAGGCAAGCCAAAAATCCAACAGTCATCTCAATTCCATATTTCAAGAAAACCGTTTCAAAATCAAATCATTATCAACCGAATACACTCATTTCTAAAGCTTTAAAGAAACGGTTCAGCAACAGTCATTTATCAAAAACCAGCTCATTTAAAGCCAGCCAGGCTGAAATCAAGAGTGCATTCTATATTACACATTCTCAAAAAAAAAATCCATTCAATTCAAATCATTTTCCAACGAATTCAACCCGATCTCAAAGCTTTAAAAGAATTAACTTCAAAAGCATTTCGTTTCACAAAACCACACAACAGTCCAGTCAAACAAACACCCATAATCATACAAAACAATCAAATAATACATAGGACTGATACAATCACCAAATACACATCCTCACATCAGTACCCATATGTAATAATTCCAATAATAAACTATAGTTTTCGGAAAGCGCCCCTACCTCAAAACGCAAATTCATAACCCAAATGCCTCATCAAGTCCTTTCTGTCTGAAACTGAACTGGCGGCAACCAAAATCTCAGCTCCAAGCCACTTTCGCAACAGTCTCAACAACTCTAATCGCAACATACAACAACCGAAACTCAATCTTATAGCAATTAACGCCACAAACCTCAGCGTATGATAACAGAACGGTAACTAAAGGGCTTTCAAATCGAAACGCTTACCGAACTAAAGAAAGAGCGGCTGAACCGAAACAGCAGTGGTCTCTGAACCAGTTCGGCGGTGGCCCCGGCAGCCACCTCCAGCGGCTGCGGCGACCCGACTCCGGCAACGGTGACTGAAACCAACATGCCGCAACAATAAAACTCCAGAATCTCATAAGAAACGAAAATCAAATTCGAAATCCTTACCGGCATACTTTTTCTGGCGACGGCAGCAAGGTCTCAAGCGACAGAAATGGCCAAAAGCTCCGGCGGCGGTCCCGGAAGTCATAGAACCATCCCCGGCGGTCAGAATCACAGAGATGCAGCTCCCTTCTCCGGCAGCGACACCGGCGGCGGCCTGAACCCCTTGACATCATCAGAACAGCCGGCGATGACCAGGGACGCGATGAACACCGCGACAGCCACAGTAGCAGCGGCGTTGCAGCAGCGGACCCCTTCTTCACAGCGACCCAGCAGTGGCGGTTCTGGAGGAACGGCGACGGCAGCTCAGCAACGGCGATGACAGCAGCGTCGCCTTCCCCTCGCGCGAGCACGCGCGCTCCCTCTTTCTCGTGTCGGGCTCCTACATCGCATCCCTCACGCCCGCAGTCCTGGGTTCGACGCGGCTTAATGATGATTGACGGCGACTCCCAGATCTCCATCGACGGCGGCGAGGTGCGGTGGCCAAACAGCGCCTCCTTCCTCTCCCCTGCGCGCTCCCTTCGCGCACGAGCTCTCCCTCTCGCCGTTGCGATTCTCCTCAGGCGACAGAACGAGGTGGTGGTTGGCAGAGCCACGATTGGGTAGGGGCGACGGCACGGTTATGGCGACGAAGCTCCTCGCAGTTCTGGCGACAAGGAGGACGGCGTCTCCCTCCCCTCTGAACCCTCCGTCTCTCAAATCCCCCTTCAGCTTCTCTTCTTTCTCATTGCAGCGTTGCTGCTGCTTCTGATTGAGTTGCATTTGTGTGAATGGAAGGAGGAAGGGAAGCAGGCTGAGTGCGGCGGCTGGGTTGGGAAGGATTTGGGTTTCACTTTCAAAAGTTAGGGTTAGGGACATTTTTGTAAATTCAAATAAAAATAGGGGTAATATGATAATTAGGAGCAAATTTTAACCCAATAAAATTAATGTATGAAAATACTATTTGCTCATCAATTTTACAAATTATTTTCAATAAAATGTCCCAACCAAATAATTAGAAATAATATACTTAATTTCTTCATTTTCCAAAATAGCAACATTAATATTTAAAATATCACTTATCTAATCCAAATCATATAAAATCCTTATTATTTCATAACTATCAACTTTATAATTCAAATATAGAAAATGATCCAATAATTATAAAATTGGATAATAATCATAACTCATCTCAAATTCAATAAATCAAAACTTGCCTTAATTTTCCTTAATAGAGAAATTTCTGAAATTAAAGCTACAGAAACACTGAATTTGAAATTAGCTAATGATAGCCCTTTTTCAGAAGATCTAGGTCTTACATTCTACCCACCTTAAAAACAATTTTCGCCCTCGAAAATTGATACAAAACGAAAGAAGTTTCATAACAGTTTATTCTTGAACACATTTAAGGAAGAAGCAAAATATCTCAACATATAAACATATATACAGTTTTACAAATACTTGGATGGTCGTATGCATAAGGGTGCAAAGGTAGGAGTGTGATTGCAAAGCAAACGTTACAAGATAGGCTCAATGCACAAGGTCATATGATCTCAAAGCTTTACAAAACTTGAGGTGCCAAAATAGGGTGCAAATCAAGATAGGCGTTCACAAAGCAAGGTGATAATTAGTGTGGAAAAAGGCTACAAGGCATGTCAGTATTTAAACAGCGGCATAACGTTCGCTCGCAAATCTTGTTCCCACTTCAGAACTTTAATTTCCCAACTCCACCAATCATTTTACAATCTCTTAGCCGATCATAAGCTTAAAAACTGCAAACCCGTTCGCAAGGAACAAAACACCCACAACTCATAACGTTGCACACCTACCGCTACAGCTTCCGTATACACATATCACATCTTAAAGAACTAACGCATCACGTTACTACGTCTACAAGTCGCACGTGATATCGAAACAATTCTCGAGTCTACTCAGAAGGATATAAGATTTAGAAAGGAGAGTCAAATATCAAGGATAGCAATAATAGATTTGAGATGATGTATCCAATCCCAGATGACCAAGGATACTCAAGCAATGAAGTTTACTAGACACACTTCAATTGATAACCTCAAAGATGACCCTTGAATCAAAGAAATCCAATAGGATCAATAAGAAGAAAATTCAGCGCATTATTTTGAAACAAATTCAAGCTGAGTCGAAGTAGCATGAGGTTTGCAGTAGAGAAGATTTCAACCCAAGACAAAGCTCACAGAACTCAAGAGCATGATTAAAAATACTTCCGAATGCATTGTCCACGAAGAATCGAAAACTTGCGGAAAAATTACTTCGCAATTTAGAAGAAAAGTTAAGTAACAAACATTCCCCAAGAGAATAACAAAAGCAATAACGTGGCTTTGCTGTAATACAATTTTATGTTGAAATAGATCATGCAAAATTTTAAAAACAAGGTGCACACAAGTTTGGCTAAGGGCTAAAATATCTCCTCAAATATTTTAGAAAGATAATTAGGTGCACAACTTAACCAAAAGCAATCATAAAACTCGGAAGAGAAATCAAATGCTTGTTCAAAATTCCCAAAATCCATATTCAAACAAGCGTGTATAACATTTATAGCAAGGACGAAAGAGAAAGTTAAACTCTTTTTAGAAAGGAAATCCTGAGGCAAAGATTTGCTTACAATCTGGTAAGGAAATAAGTGGTGCGTTACAAACAAACCAGTTTCCACTAAGCAAGGAAGCTTTCCAAAACCTCATTTAGAATAGCGCATGCCAACTTTAAATTAACTTCGCCAAAATTGAATAATGGTTTCAATCTCAATCAAACAACTGAAAAATAAATTCCGTTTAAAACTTCATACAAAAGAGTTCAAAACTTCTTTAAAAGATTCAAAGCAAGACTCCAAAAGTGTTCTTAAAATCACCATCTCAGAAGAACATTCAAGAAGTTTAAGATGTACTAAAAAGGAGTCAAGCCATACTAGAAAGGATCTTAAATTAAAGTAGTTCAAACAAGAGCCATTAGACATGAAACATCAAACAAGTTTTAAATTGATCCAAAAGAATACAAAAGTTATAGAAAAAGACAACTCAGTCATTTGTAATTTCTCAATGATAAATCTTTGACTAAAAACTCTTGTAGAGATAATGGGAGAATAAACAAGGCATAAACTTGAAACGAATCAAACTGACCCACATAAGGATGAGATTCACAAGAGGGGACAAACCAAGATCAACGGTAATGTTCACAAGATGTAAAAGATTAGTTAGAAACAGAATCACATATGACATTCATAGAGGTGAAAAGCTTAAGAAGGAACCAGTCCGTTCATAAGAAGAAAGCTATGAGTCCAACATTTTCAAAAGAACAATGGCGTAAACCATGTAGTATGCTAAACCAAACTTAATTCAAAATAAGTTAAGTAAAGCTTATCAAACGAAACTCAACCGAGACAAAAGTGGTAAATCCCTTCTTTTCAAAATTTTGAAAAATATCCAAATACGTAATCAAATGAAGATGTGCATTGGAACCATAGTAAAATTACTAGAAAGTCAAATTGTATTTGAAGTAAATGCGGTTCCGTAAACCAGTAAAAGTACAGGTGAGGTATTAGAAATAAATAGTTGTTAAACTGTATAAGAAATCTTCAAGGTTTCATATGTAGATAAATATGTATCTATTCAACAGCAATTTTCATAAAAATCTCAAAATTAGCTGTAATCACTGTCAAATAAGAAGAAAACTGAATCAACAAGTTCTCTAAGAATGAACTTGGAACCCGGAGTTAAAAGTCACAGCACATTAAGACAAGTTCAAGGCTACATCAAGGAACACGTGAATCAAGAAGAACTCAAACAGAGGAAGATAGATATAACAAAGATTCCAAACAAGCCTATGCAATTAAGATCAAACAAGAATGGATATGAATAGAGGAATAAAGTTGAAAAATCAAACTACTTTTCAAAAGGATTAACAACCAAGAACTTCAAGTTAGGATACGAAAGAACAGATCGACTCGAACAGAATTCAAGACACACAACTGAATAGCCTCGAGAAATAGTTTCTAGCGTTCCCAAAATCCGTGATTCGCTTTACTCAAAACTCGTATAACATCTATGATAACCCATCAGTGCCTTCATATACATAATCCACTAGTATTAAGCTGGCCAAACTTAATATCAGGAATTATGCAATGCAAGACTAACAGCGTTAATCAATAGACCGTCATGTGCATAAAGCTCTAATTCTCGTCATTCGACAAGACCTAATACATGACAAACGCTCAGAGTATGCAATTGAAGCATAGTCGGTCCATTCCTCAGGCTCTACAGGAAGGACTGCTCTGATACCATATTGTAACACCCTAACTACCAAAGCTCACGCTTCCGGCTGCGCGCCTTTGATAGCTCGGACATTACGATGACTTTTACATTATTTAATACTAAAATATGAGCATGTTTAAATCTTTAAACCGCAATACCGCTCCCAAAATATTTTCATCCGATAACATACATCCATAGATACCATACAACTTACAAAACTCATAAAGAGTACATCCATATATATATATATATACATACATATAAATGATATTACAAGCATTAGACAATACAATTCCTATCCCTCTTACAGAATATCTCAAGATAAAGGCGAGGGTACAAATAATAGTCTAAAACAATACAGAGCATTTCAACAACTAAATAAACTTCTCGTGACTTCTGCGCCCATAACCTGAAAGGGGAAAAATGTAGGGGGGTGAGAACATCATCCTCGAAAGGGTTCTCAGTAGAGGGTTTTTGGTAATTACTGTAATAGGATACGTGAAGATAACCGCACCAGTGATTCATAACTGTCTTATGCCTCTTTTCAAAAACAACGGTTTACAATGAAAATAAAGTCGGAAATCTTTTCGGAAAGAAGAGCCGTTCAATTCTCAAAACTCAAAAGCCTTTCAAAACGGTTTATCTATGCGGAACCAAAATAGCCTTTCATAATTTTATTCCAAACCAGAAACACAAAAACCAAAATCAACCATCCGTTCATCTCTTTCCAACCACGGCCCTAGGCCCAAACAATCCAACCAACAACCAATCACCACAATCCAACAGAGTCCCAGATGCAAACACAAACAGGAAGTTCAAGCACAAACAAACAGTTATTACAAGTAGAACAGTTAGCAATTAATCACATAGGCAAACCAAGTATAATATGCACACCCAACCAATGTCACACAAATGCATATGATGCATGCCTGTCCCTAGTGGCTGATGATATCATCTGTCGGTTATAGAGCCAACCCGACAAGTCCTGGTAGCTAACCATTGGACTGTCCCTCTGTCGTGCATCCCCAACTCGGGTTATACTCATCATAAACTTGATCATAATCATGATCCATATCCATCACCCTCACTGGTGAATATTTACGGGGGCGAGCTCATCGGGGCCTTTCACAGTGCCCGGCCACACTTACGACATAGGGTCAACAGAGTATCAAGTCTCGACCTGGAGCACGTGGTGGCTAGCCACTGCTACTACCCAGGGAAACTCGTATCTCAGATAGTGGAAGTGCAACATTCACATTTATCAATGATTCAGCATAAACATGCATTCAATCTCATCCATGGATCAACATCCATCTCAGCCATCCGGCTCACGATTCAGTCCAGAACCAGCCAATATTCATATCATACACAGCCATTCCGGCTCACGGTTCAATCCAGAACCAACCAATATGTATAATCATACACAGCCATTCCGGCTCACAACAAAACAGCACTTCCACCATTCAACATCATTAAATTCATAAAGTCGGCATTTAAGCCATAAATCATTTTCTCAATTCATTTCACTTTGGAATCGAGTTTCAACTCTTTTCAGCCTTGGCTTTAAAGATCTCATTTCTCAAATCATCTCAGGCTCATAAGCCACTTTTACTCAAGGTAAATTCCCCTTTGAAAACAATGCCACTCTCGGCATCCTCTTTCCAAACTTCCATAACCATGGCAAGTTAAAGATTTATTGTGAAACATTCAAAATCATCCATTCAACAATGGAATTTTATAACAAAGTTTCTCGGCAGAGTCCCAAGTCTTTAGGGGAGAATAACATATCTCATTTCGCCAAATTCATTTAAAATCATTAAAACATTGGCTTTCTGATTTGAGTAAGAAAATAGGATCTAAGCCAAACCGAGTCACGTAAATCATTTACTTCTTTCAAAGCCGTTTCCTTTACTTAGGCAAAACCAACTTCAACCCCCCATGATAAATTCTAAAGCGTTTCACTATTCAAAATTGCCTTAGTCTTGCAAGAATTCAGAATTCAAAGAGTACTTAAAACCTTTCTCAAAACATTTCAAAATGAAACTTGTCAATTGACATTCAGGTTCTTTTAAAGTCATTGAAACTTCTTTAATTGAAACCCCAAGTCAAATTCAAAGGCATAAACCCTTTTCACGTTCAAACAGCTTTAAAACACAAGTTTCATCTAAATAACTTTCTCTTGAAAGAGATACAATGCCTTTCTTAAGAAGCAAGACTAAATTACAATTTCCCCTTTTACTAACTCATTTCAAAAGCATGAATCATCCTTTTCTTGATAATTCAAATAAAATAGTAGAAGTCTTTAACTCATCATTCTCCAAACAACATTTCAATAAAGACTCGGATTTTTTTGAAATTTTGGCAGCACCTCCCCTAAAACTTGGACTTTGCCACCCGGTTCGGGTCCCAACAAAACCATTCCACAATCCTTTTCCAACAGACCAAACTTCAAAAATCAGTCCAAGGCAAGCCAAAAATCCAACAGTCATCTCAATTCCATATTTCAAGAAAACTGTTTCAAAATCAAATCATTATCAGCCGAATACACTCATTTCTAAAGCTTTAAAGAAACGGTTCAGCAACAGTCATTTATCAAAAACCAGCTCATTTAAAGCCAGCCAGGCTGAAATCAAGAGTGCATTCTATATTACACATTCTCAAAAAAAAAAATCCATTCAATTCAAATCATTTTCCAACGAATTCAACCCGATCTCAAAGCTTTAAAAGAATTAACTTCAAAAGCATTTCGTTTCACAAAACCACACAACAGTCCAGTCAAACAAACACCCATAATCATACAAAACAATCAAATAATACATAGGACTGATACAATCACCAAATACACATCCTCACATCAGTACCCCTATGTAATAATTCCAATAATAAACTATAGTTTCGGAAAGCGCCCCTACCTCAAAATGCAAATTCATAACCCAAATGCCTCATCAAGTCCTTTCTGTCTCAAACTGAACTGGCGGCAACCAAAACCTCAGCTCCAAGCCACTTTCGCAACAGTCTCAACTACTCTAATCACAACATACAACAACCGAAACTCAATCTTATAGCAATTAACGCCACAAACCTCAGCGTATGATAACAGAACGGTAACTAAAGGGCTTTCAAATCGAAACGCTTACCGAACTAAAGAAAGAGCGGCTGAACCGAAACAGCAGTGGTCTCTGAACCAGTTCGGCGGTGGCCCCGGCAGCCACCTCCAGCGCTTGCGGCGACCCGACTTTGGCAACGGTGACTGAAACCAACATGCCGCAACAATAAAACTCCAGAATCTCATAAGAAACGAAAATCAAATTCTAAACCCTTACCGGCATACTTTTTCCGGCGACGGCAGCAAGGTCTCAAGCGACAGAAATGGCCAAAAGCTCCGGCGGCGGTCCCGGAAGTCATAGAACCATCCCCGGCGGTCAGAATCACAAAGATGCAGCTCCTTTCTCCGGCAGCGACACCGGCGGCGGCCTGAACCCCTTGACATCATCAGAACAGCCGGCGATGACTAGGGACGCGATGAACACCGCGACAGCCACAGTAGCAGCGGCGTTGCAGCAGCGGACCCCTTCTTCACAGCGACCCAGCAGTGGCGGTTCTGGAGGAACGGCGACGGCAGCTCAGCAACGGCGATGACAGCAGCGTCGCCTTCCCCTCGCGCGAGCACGCGCGCTCCCTCTTTCTCGTGTCGGGCTCCTACATCGCATCCCTTACGCCCGCAGTCCTGGGTTCGAGCGGCTTAATGATGATTGACGGCGACTCCCAGATCTCCATCGACGGCGGCGAGGTGCGGTGGCCAAACAGTGCCTCCTTCCTCTCCCCTGCTCGCTCCCTTCGCGCACGAGCTCTCCCTCTCGCCGTTGCGATTCTCCTCAGGCGACGGAACGAGGTGGTGGTTGGCAGAGCCACGATTGGGTAGAGGCGACGGCACGGTTATGGCGACGAAGCTCCTCGCGGTTCTGGCGACAAGGAGGACGGCGTCTCCCTCCCCTCTGAACCCTCCGTCTCTCAAATCCCCCCTTCAGCTTCTCTTCTTTCTCATTGCAGTGTTGCTGCTGCTTCTGATTGAGTTGCATTTGTGTGAATGGAAGGAGGAAGGGAAGCAGGCTGAGTGCGGCGGCTGGGTTGGGAAGGATTTGGGTTTCACTTTCAAAAGTTAGGGTTAGGGACATTTTTGTAAATTCAAATAAAAATAGGGGTAATATGATAATTAGGAGCAAATTTTAACCCAATAAAATTAATGTATGAAAATACTATTTGCTCATCAATTTTACAAATTATTTTCAATAAAATGTCCCAACCAAATAATTAGAAATAATATACTTAATTTCTTCATTTTCCAAAATAGCAACATTAATATTTAAAATATCACTTATCTAATCCAAATCATATAAAATCCTTATTATTTCATAACTATCAACTTTATAATTCAAATATAGAAAATGATCCAATAATTATAAAATTGGATAATAATCATAACTCATCTCAAATTCAATAAATCAAAACTTGCCTTAATTTTCCTTAATAGAGAAATTTCTGAAATTAAAGCTACAGAAACACTGAATTTGAAATTAGCTAATGATAGCCCTTTTTCAGAAGATCTGGGTCTTACAGTGGAGCTCTGCTGTTCCTCATGATTTAATGCAAAGTACTACTGTTTTCTATTCAATTCAACTTATTCCGCTTCTAAGATATCCATTCGCACCCAAGAACATGATGAATGTGATGATTATGTGACGCTCATCATCATTCTCACTTATGAACGCGTGCCTGACAAACACTTTCGTTCTACATGCAAACAAGCTAGAATGAATATCTCTTGGATATCTAATACAGGGGACCGAGTCCGAGATATTAGAATCCTTGTGGTATAAGTTAGAACCATGGATGGCCATTCCTGAGATCCAAAAAGTCTAAACCTTGTCTATGGTATTCCGAGTAGGATCTGGGAAGGGATGGCTGTGAAGAACTTCAAACTCGCGAGTGCTAGGCGTAGTGACAGACGCAAAAGGATAGTAAATCCTATTCCAGTATGATCGAGAACCTCCAGATGATTAGCCATGCTGTGACAGAACATTTGGACCATTTTCACAGAGAGGATGGGATGTAGCCATTGACAACGGTGATGCCCTTACAGAAAGCTTGCCATGGAAAGGAGTAGGACTGATTGGATGAAGACAGTGGGAAAGCAGAGATTCAGAGGAACGAAAGCATCTCTATACGCTTATCTGAAATTCTCACCAATGAATTACATAAGTATTTCTATCTTTATTTTCTGTTTATTTATTATTATTATTCGAAA
Organism: Arachis hypogaea; assembly: GCF_003086295.3. Lineage (NCBI taxonomy): Eukaryota > Viridiplantae > Streptophyta > Magnoliopsida > Fabales > Fabaceae > Arachis > Arachis hypogaea. The sequence goes on along the minus strand of NC_092050.1, from coordinate 121,670,736 downwards.
ACTCCATAACCATTTGATATCCGCCTGACTGAGATTTACAAGGTGACCATAGCTTGCTTCATACCAACAATCTCCGTGGGATCGACCCCTACTCACGTAAGGTTTTATTACTTGGACGACCCAGTGTACTTGCTGGTTAGTTGTGCGAAGTTGTGAAGTTATGATTGGACCATGGTATGGTGCACCAGTTATTGGCGCCATTACCAGGGAGAGAACGAACAATAAATTTTACAACCTCAGAGTAACAATTTCGCATACCAAGTTTTTGGCGCCGTTGCCGGGGATTGTTTGAGTTTGGACAACTGACGGTTCATCGTGTTGCTCAGATTGGGTAATTTTCTTCTTATTTTGTTTTCAAAAAAAAAATTTCAAAAAAATTTTTCAAAAATCTTTCAAAAAAAATTTTATTATGTTCTTCAGAATTTTTAAGAATGAATTCTAGTGTTTCATGAAGCATGTTGAAGCCTGGCTGGCTGTAAAGCCATGTCTAAATTTATTTGGACTGGGGCTTCCAACCCAATATTATCAAGAGCAAGCTAGTGGTTGCTAATCCACCTGCTGCTGTTCCTGATCCACCTGATTTACATGCTAAAGCTTGACTGGCTATTAAGCCATGTCTAACCCTCATATTGGAGCTTTAGATTAAAGAGCACAAGATTCCTGGAATTCATATTAAAAATTTTGGAATCCTTATTTTTCTTTTTCACATTAATTTTCGAAAAATCCAAAAAAAAATCATAAAATCATAAAAATAAAAAATATTTTGTGTTTCTTGTTTGAGTCTTGAGTCAATTTCAAGTTTGGTGTCAATTGCATATTCATTTTGCATTTTTCGAAAAATCATGCATTCATAGTGTTCTTCATGATCTTCAAGTTGTTCTTGGTCAGTCTTCTTGTTTGATCTTGATGTTTTCTTGTTTTGTGTCTTTTCTTGTTTTTCATGTGCATTTTTGCATTCATAGTGTCTGAACATGAAAGATTTCTAAGTTTGGTGTCTTGCATGTTTTCTTTGCATATAAAAATTTTCAAAAATATGTTCTTGATGTTCATCATGATCTTCAAAGTGTTCTTGGTGTTCATCTTGACATTCATAGCATTCTTGCATGCATTCATTGTTTTGATCCAAAATTTTCATGCATTGAGTCTTTTTCATGTTTTTCTCTTTCATCATTAAAAATTCAAAAATCAAAAAAATATCTTTCCTTTTTTCTCTCATAAATTTCGAAAATTTGGATTGACTTTTTCAAAAATTTTAAAATTTAGTTGTTTCTTATGAGTCAAGTCAAATTTTCAATTTAAAAATCTTATCTTTTTCAAAATCTTTTTCAAAAATCAAATCTTTTTCATTTTTCTTATTTATTTTCGAAAATTTTAAAAATATTTTTCAAAAATATTTTTCTCACTTTTATATCATAATTTTCGAAAATCACATCATCAATTAATGTTTTGATTCAAAAATTTCAAGTTTGTTACTTGCTTGTTAAGAAAGATTCAAACTTTAAGTTCTAGAATCATATCTTGTGATTTCTTGTGAATCAAGTCATTAATTGTGATTTTAAGAATCAAATCTTTTTCAAAACTAATTTCAATCATATCTTTTCAAAAATATCTTCTTATCTTATCTTTTTCAAATATCTTTTCTAACTTCTTAACTTCTTATCTTTTCAAAATTGATTTTCAAAATTTGTTTCAACTAACTAATTGACTTTTTGGTTGTTTCTCATCTTGTTCAAAACTACCTAACTAACTCTCTCTCTCTAATTTTTGAAAATATCTTTCCTCTTTTTCAAAATCTCTTCTTAATTAACTAATTATTTTAATTTTTGAAAATTACTAACCTTTTTCAAAAACTATTTTCGAAAATCACTAACTCTTTTTTAAAAATTATTTTCGAAAATCCTCTTTCTCTCTCATCTCCTACTATTTATTTATTCATCTACTAACATCTCTCCCCCACTCACCAAAAATCCGAACCCTCTCTCTCTGAGTTCAGATTTTCTCTTCTTCTTTTCTTCTACTCACATAAGGGAACCTCTATACTTGGGCAAAAAGGATCTCTATTATTATTATTTTTCTGTTCCCTCTTTTTCATATGAGTAGGAGCAAGGACAAGAATATTCTTGTTGAAGCAGACCCTGAACCTGAAAGGACTTTGAAAAGAAAACTAAGAGAAGCTAAAATACAACAATCCAGAGATAACCTTACAGAAATTTTCGAACAGGAAGAGGAGATGGTAGCCGAAAATAATAATAATGCAAGGAGGATACTTGGTGACTTTACTGCACCTAATTCCAATGTACATGGAAGAAGCATCTCCATCCCTACCATTGGAGCAAACAATTTTGAGCTTAAACCTCAATTAGTTTCTCTGATGCAACAAAACTGCAAGTTTCATGGACTTCCATCTGAAGATCCCTTTCAGTTCTTAACTGAATTCTTGCAGATCTGTGATACTGTTAAGACTAATGGAGTAGATCCTGAAGTCTACAGGCTCATGCTTTTCCCGTTTGTTGTAAGAGACAGAGCTAGAATATGGTTGGACTCTCAACCTAAGGATAGCCTGAACTCTTGGGATAAGCTGGTCACAGCTTTCTTAGCTAAGTTCTTTTCTCCTCAAAAGCTGAGCAAGCTTAGAGTGGATGTTCAAACCTTCAGACAGAAGGAAGGTGAATCCCTCTATGAAGCTTGGGAGAGATATAAGCAACTGACCAAAAAGTGTCCTTCTGACATGCTTTCAGAATGGACCATCCTGGATATATTCTATGATGGTCTGTTTGAATTAGCTAATATGTCATTGGATACTTCTGCAGGTGGATCCATTCACCTAAACAAAACGCCTGCAGAAGCTCAAGAACTCATTGACATGGTTGCTAATAACCAGTTCATGTACACTTCTGAGAGGAATCCTGTGAGTAATGGGACGCCTCAGAAAGAAGGTGAATCCCTCTATGAAGCTTGGGAGAGATACAAAGAACTGACCAAAAAGTGTCCTTCTGACATGCTTTCAGAATGGACCATCTTGGACATATTCTATGATGGTCTGTCTGAATTAGCTAAGATGTCATTGGACACTTCTGCAGGTGGATCTATTCACCTAAAGAAAATGCCTGTAGAAGCTCAAGAACTCATTGACATGGTTGCTAATAACCAGTTCATGTACAATTCTGAGAGGAATCCTGTGAGTAATGGGACGCCTATGAAGAAGGGAGTTCTTGAAATTGATACTCTGAATGCCATATTGGCTTAGAATAAAATATTAACTCAGCAAGTCAATATGATTTCTCAGAGTCTGAATGGAATGCAAGCTGCATCCAACAGTACTCAAGAGGCATCTGCTGAAGAAGAGGCTTATGATCCTGAGAACCCTGCAATAGCAGAGGTAAATTACATGGGTGAACCCTATGGAAACACCTATAACCCCTCATGGAGAAATCACCCAAATTTCTCATGGAAGGATCAACAAAAGCCTCAACAAGGCTTTAATAATGGTGGAAGAAATAGGTTTAACAATAGTAAACCTTTTCCATCATCCACTCAGCAACAGACAGAGAACTCTGAACAAAATACTTCTAATTTAGCAAACTTAGTCTCTGATCTATCTAAGTCCACTGTGAGTTTCATGAATGAAACAAGGTCCTCAATTAGAAATTTGGAAGCACAAGTGGGACAGCTGAGTAAAAGAATCACTGAAACCCCTCCTAGTACTCTCCCAAGCAATACAGAAGAGAATCCAAAAGGAGAGTGCAAGGCCATTGAATTGACCATCATGGCCGAACCCACAAGAGAGGAGAAGGACGTGAATCCCAAGGAGGAAGGCCTCCTGGTACGTCCAGTGATCAATAAGGAGTTTCCCTCTGAGGAACCAAAGGACTCTCAGGCTCATCTAGAGACCATAGAGATTCCATTAAACCTCCTTACACCCTTCATGAGCTCTGATGAGTATTCTTCTTCTGAAGAGAATGAGGATGTTACTGAAGAGCAAGTTGCCAAGTTCCTTGGTGCAATCATGAAGCTGAATGCCAATTTATTTGGTAATAAAACTTGGGGAGATGAACCTCCCCTGTTCACCAATGAACTAAATGCATTGGATCAACTGAGATTGCCTCAGAAGAAACAGGATCCTGGAAAGTTCCTAATACCTTGTGCCATAGGCACCATGACCTTTGAGAAGGCTCTATGTGACCTTAGGTCAGGGATAAACCTCATGCCACTCTCTGTAATGGAAAAACTGGGAATCTTTGAGGTACAAGCTGCTAAAATCTCATTATAGATGGCAGAAAATTCCAGAAAACAGGCTTATGGACAAGTAGAGGACATATTAGTAAAGGTTGAAGGCCTTTACATTCCTGCTGATTTCATAATCCTAGATACTGGGAAGGATGAGGATGAATCCATCATCCTTGGAAGACCCTTCCTAGCCACAGCAAGAGCTGTGATTGATGTTAACAGAGGTGAACTAGTCCTTCAATTGAATGGGGACTCCCTTGAGTTTAAAACTCAAGGACATCCTTCTGTAAACATGGAAAAGAGGCACAGTAAGCTTCTCTCAAAACAGAGTCAACCAGAGCCCCCACAGTCAAACTCTAAGTTTGGTGTTGGGAGGCCACAACCAAACTCTAAGTTTGGTGTTGAACTCCCGTATCCAAACTTTAAGTTTGGTGTTGGGGAGTCTCAACAATGCTCTGAACATCTGTGAGGCTCCACGAGAGCCCACTGTCAAGCTATTGACATTAAAGAAGCGTTTGTTGGGAGGCAACCCAATTTTTATTTAATTATATTTTTATTAGTTATATGTCTTCATAGGTTCATGATCATGTGGAGTCACAAAAATAACTGAAAAAATTGAAGAAAAATAAAAAACAGCATTAAAAACAGCACACCCTAGAGGAGGAGTTCACTGGCGTTCAAACACCAGTAAGGAGCATCTGGCTGGCGTTCAATGCCAGAACAGAGCATGGAGCTGGCGCTGAATGCCAGAAACAAGCATGAAGCTGATGTTCAACGCCAGAAATATGCTGCATCTGGGCGTTGAACGCCCAGAACAAGCATCAATTCGGCGTTTAAACGCCAGAATTGCATGCAAAGGCATTTTACATGCCTAATTGGTGCAGGGATGTAAATCCTTGACACCTCAAGATCTGTGAATCTCACAGGATCATCTCAGGATCTGTGGATCCCACAGGATCCCCACCTTCCCTCCTCATAATCCTAGTTTCTTCCACATCTTCTTCTTCATCTATTCTTTCTTCTCCTGCTCGAGGGCGAGCAACATTCTAAGTTTGGTGTGGTAAAAGCATTGCTTATTTTGCTTTTCCATAACCATTGATGGCACCTAAGGCAAGAGAAACCTCAAAAAAAAAAAAGAGAGAAGAGAAAAGGGAAGACAAAAGCTTCCACCTCCAAGTCATGGGAGATGGAGAGATTCATGTAAAGGATCTATAGCTCAGTGGTAGAACATTTGGCTGCAAATCAAGAGATCCCTGAGATACCTCAGGGGATACATTTTTCCCCACACAATTATTGGGAGCAACTAAGGATAGTAGCACCAAAATCACTAGGGATCAAGCAACAGAGACAAGGAAGAGACATAGAAGAGCTCAAGGACATCATTGGTTCCTCAAGGAGAAAACGCCACCATCACTAAGGTGGACTCATTCCTTGTTCTTAAACTTTCTGTTTTTCGTTTTCTTATGTTAAATGTTTATCTATGTTTGTGTCTTCACTATATGATCATTAGTATTTAAGTGTCTATGCCTTAAAGTAGTGAATATGAATCCATCACCTCTCTTAAATGAAAAAATGTTTTAATTCAAAAGAACAAGAAGTACATGAGTTTCGAATTTATCCTTGAACTTAGTTTAATTATATTGATGTGGTGACAATACTCTTTGTTTTCTGAATGAATGCTTGAACAGTGCATATGTCTTTTGAAGTTGTTGTTTAAGAATGTTAAATATGTTGGCTCTTGAAAGAATGATGACAAGGAGACATGTTATTTGATAATCTGAAAAATCATAAAAATGATTCTTGAAGCAAGAAAAAGCAGCAAAGAACAAAGCTTGCAGAAAAAAAATGGTGAAAAAAAAATAAATAGAAAAAGAAAAAGCAAGCAGAAAAAGCCAAAAGCTCTTAAAACCAAAAGGCAAGAGCAAAAAGCCAATAGCCCTTAAAACCAAAAGGCAAGGGTAATAAAAAGGATCCCAAGGTTTTGAGCATCAGTGGATAGGAGGGCCTAAAGGAATAAAATCTTGGCCTAAGCGGCTAAACCAAGCTGTCCCTAGCCATGTGCTTGTGGCGTGAAGGTGTCAAGTGAAAACTTGAGACTGAGCGGTTAAAGTCAAGGTCAAAAGCAAAAAAAGAGTGTGCTTAAGAACCCTGGACACCTCTAATTGGGGACTTTAGCAAAGCTGAGTCACAATCTGAAAAGGTTCACCCAGTTATGTGTCTGTGGCATTTATGTATCCGGTGGTAATATTGGAAACAAAGTACTTAGGGCCACGGCCAAGACTCATAAAGTAGCTGTGTTCAAGAATCAACATACTGAACTAGGAGAATCAATAATACTATCTGAACTCTGAGTTCCTATAGATGCCAATCATTCTGAACTTCAATGGATAAAGTGAGATGCCAAAACTATTCAAGAGGCAAAAAGCTACAAGTCCCGCTCATCTGATTGGAGCTATGTTTCATTGATAGTTTGGAATTTATAGTATATTCTCTTCTTTTTATCCTATTTGATTTTCAGTTGCTTGAGGACAAGCAACAATTTAAGTTTGGTGTTGTGATGAGCGGATAATTTATACGCTTTTTGGCATTGTTTTTGTATGTTTTTAGTAGGGTCTAGTTACTTTTAGGGATGTTTTTATTAGTTTTTATGTTAAATTTATATTTCTGGACTTTACTATGAGTTTGTGTGTTTTTCTGTGATTTCAGGTATTTTCTGGCTGAAATTGAGGGACTTGAGCAAAAATCAGATTCAGAGGTAGAAGAAGGACTGCTGATGCTGTTGGATTCTGACCTCCCTGCACTCAAAGTGGATTTTCTGGAGCTACAGAACTCAAAATGGCGTGCTTCCAATTGCGTTGGAAAGTAGACATTCAGGGCTTTCCAGAAATATATAATAGTCCATACTTTGGCCGAGTTTAGATGACGCAAAAGGGAGTTGAACGCCAGTTCTACGCTGCAGTCTGGAGTTAAACGCCAGAAACACGTCACGAACCAGAGTTGAACGCCAAAGACACGTTACAACTTGGTGTTCAACTCCAGAAGAAGCCTCTGCACGTGTAAACTTCAAGCTCAGCCCAAACACACACCAAGTGGGCCCCGGAAGTGGATTTATGCATCAATTACTTACTTCTGGAAACCCTAGTAGCTAGTTTAGTATAAATAGGACTTTTTACTATTGTATTTGACATCTTTGGAACGTTTAGTCCTTAGACATTGGAGGCTGGCCATTCGGCCATGCCTGAACCTTCATCTCTTATGTATTTTCAACGGTAGAGTTTCTACACTCCATAGATTAAGGTGTGGAGCTCTGCTGTTCCTCATGATTTAATGCAAAGTACTACTGTTTTCTATTCAATTCAACTTATTCCGCTTCTAAGATATCCATTCGCACCCAAGAACATGATGAATGTGATGATTATGTGACGCTCATCATCATTCTCACTTATGAACGCATGCCTGATAAACACTTCCGTTCTACATGCAAACAAGCTAGAATGAATATCTCTTGGATATCTAATACAGGGGACCGAGTCCGAGATATTAGAATCCTCGTGGTACAAGTTAGAACCCATGGATGGCCATTCCTGAGATCCGGAAAGTCTAAACCTTGTCTGTGGTATTCCGAGTAGGATCTGGGAAGGGATGGCTGTGACGAACTTCAAACTCGCGAGTGCTGGGCGTAGTGACAGACGCAAAAGGATAGTAAATCCTATTCCAGTATGATCGAGAACCTCCAGATGATTAGCCATGCCGTGACAGAGCATTTGGACCATTTTCACAGAGAGAATGGGTTGTAGCCATTGACAACGGTGATGCCCTTACAGAAAGTTTGCCATGGAAAAGAGTAGGACTGATTGGATGAAGACAGTGGGAAAGCAGAGATTCAGAGGAACGAAAGCATCTCTATAAATCTATTTGAAGCTGCTCAGAAGCTTCACATGCCTAGTTTGGGTCCCCGGAGGCTATTGGCATTCCAAGCATTGGTGGAGATTTCTGGATGAATTTAAGCATAAGCCGCCATAACAGGAAGCTCATCCAATGTCCAGCTTAAGGACTTTAACTAAAAGTTCTAGGTGGCAGACAACCTACCATGGTATGATCGTTCCTTTTTCAATTTTTTTTATTTAGTTTTATTTGTTTTCAAGTCTTATTTCATTTTATTATATTGAACTTGGAGTTTTGCATCGCATTCATATTAATCATTACATTCTGCATACTGCATATATATAAAAAAAAGTGTTATTTTTTTGTAGTTGAATAAAGGGGACACAAAAGAATTCCCCAAATGTGAAATAAAGCAATGCACATGGGATAAAAATACTAAACATTAAGGCATGAGCATGTAACATCAAAAGTGGGAAAATATGGAAAAATAGGTAAAGAAGCTTTGCTTTAGAAAGTATGTATGTTAGGTGAGATCTTAGACTAATTAAGGATTCACTTATTAGCTCACTTAGCCTTATACATATACCCTTACCTTTACCTTGGCCCTATTACAACCTTAATTCAAGACCTCGTGATTTTTGGTATGTTTATATTCTATAATTGTTGATTAGTTAGATGAAGAACAAAGTTATAGAAAGTAAGAATAAAAAGAAGAATAGAGTGATTAACCCAATAAACACTGAGTGACTAGAGAGTAAACACAAAATCCAGTGAGGGTTCAATAGCTCATTTACATATATCTCTGCTTAAATTATTAATTGTCTTGCAAATTTATAAAATGTTTTTTCTCTCCCATCTCAATTGTAAAGGCACTTTATCACTATCTAAGGCTTGGTTATATATATATATGACTCCTTGAGAATGTGAATTAATTCAACTACATGCAAGCTTTATATTCAAGTGAATAAAAATTAGAATTGCATGATGCATCATTCATTTAGGTAGTTGCATTTAGATTAGATACCCATATTTTATGATATATTTTGTGCTTAATCTGAGTGATTTATTCAATCCTTCACCCACTTATTCATATTAACTGCATGGTTTTACTTTCCCTTCCTTATTATGTGATGTATGTGAAAAACATGTTTCCTATGCTTTAAAATTAATTATTTTAATTACCTTTATTTCCATTCGATGCCGTGATTAGTGTGTTGAGTAGTTTCAAATCTTCTAAGGCAGGAATGACTCAAAGGATGGAAAGGAAACATACAAAAATGGAAGGAAAGCATAAAACGGAGTTTGTGAAGAAACTGGCAGTCACGCGATCGCATGGACGACGCGGTCGCATGCCAGTGCGAAGAGAGCGCGACGCGAACGCATGACTGACGCTATCGCACGCCTCGAGCGAAACACATATGACGCAATCGCATGACTGACGTGACCGCGTGACCCACGCGGACGCGTGACAGAGGCCACGCACCAGAAATTGCAGAAAATGCTCCCAGCGAATTCTGAAGCCCTTTTTGGCCCAAATCCAAGTCCAGAAGGCATAGGCCAGAGGTTATGAAGTGGGGGAATGCATCCATTCAAGGAGAGTCTCCACTTTTGTTAGTTTTCATGATTTAGATTTAGTTTAGAGAGAGGTTCTCTCCTCTCTTTAGGATTAGGATTTAGAATTAGGATTGTATTTGCTTTCAGGATTATCTCTTTATCAGGTTCAATATTCCCTTTTATTTACTTTTGCAATTTAATTTATGAATTCTACCATGTTACAGATTACTCTTTGAATTAATGTTATTTGAAGTATTTCAGTTTATTATTGCTTTCTTTTATTTACATTATGGTTATTCCCATCTGAAGACATTTTTATTCCAGTAGATTTACTTTTCTCCTTTTGGTCTTGGTTAAGAAATTAGTAACTCAGGAGTTATCAAACTCAAACATGATTGATAATTGTTATCTTTGTTAATTAAATTGAACTTCTATAATTCCAATCTTTTCTTAGGAAATAAATAGGATCCGAAGATCAAACTAATTAATCTCTTGACCTTCCTTTATCTTAGTAAAGGTTAACAAAGTGGAATTAAGATTCAATTCTCATCATCATTGATAAGGGTAACTAGGATAGGCTCCAAATTCTCATACATTGCCAAAAGTTTATTTACAGTCATTTATTTATTTTACTTGCCATTTAAATTGCTTGTTCTTCATTTACTTTATTTGCTAATTAAACTATTCACTCCTCATTCTCAAAACCCCAATTTACAATCTCCATAACCAATAATAAGAACATACTTCCCTGCAGTTCCTTGAGAAGATGACCCGAGGTTTGAATACTTCGGTTATCAATTTATTTAGGGGTTTGTTACTTGTGACAACTAAAAACGTTTGAAAGAAAGGTTGATTGCTTGGTTTAGTAACTATACTTGCAACGAGAGTTTACTATAACCTCTAAACCATCAATCTTCTTCAGTTCTTTCAGCTACTCTGATAGCAAGAAGTATTACAACTACTTTACATATTAAATATTAAAATAGGAGCCTGTGACCCGACACTGTATCGCTGATTTCTTTGAAAACCAGGAAATAAATACTTTATCTTAAGAAAAATACAAGCAGGCATAGATTCATATACAAGACTTCTTACATAATATCTCATAATATATTATACAAATAAAACATACAACTCCTATCCCTCTTACAAACTTGTAATAACAAAGACGAGGGAAGAAAATAATCTAATTAACACATCAGCATATAAACCAAACGTAGTATAACTCTTCTTAATGCCTCTTCATCTGGTTCCTGAAAAGGTAAAGCTGTAGGGGGTGAGAACCTAACCACACGGTCTCACCACGGAGTTTCAAAGTTGTCATAAGAAGATATCTAATAAGAAAACTATTTTCAAGCTCAGTGATTATCATTGCCTTATGAATCTTTTAAAAACCAATAGGAAATCATTCAAAACCTTTCCAAAGAAACAATTTTTAATATTTCAGAAATCCAAAACCTTTCCTTTCTTATAAGAAAATCTCAAATCAGACATCAACCACGCAATCAAATAACACAATCATTAATTTAGCACCAAAGTTCATTCTCAAATGTAGCACGCCAGGACAAACACAGGCAAGACAGACAAGGAAAGCACAAGTAGGTAGCAGTTACAACAAATAGTTCAGGTAGCAGTTAAGAACAGTTTAGCAATTAGGCAAACCAAAACAAGTTCAAACCCAAGCAAAGCATACAGATGCATATGATGCATGTCTGTCCTATGGCTGATGAGGCTCATCTGTCGGTTATCCAGCCAACCCGACAAGTCTGAATTGTCCTTAGACTATCCCCCGACGTGCATCCCCAAGAGTTTATGCATAGCTTTTCTCAAATAATCAATATTGCTCAATGGGGGTAACATTCCCGGGAATTTATATAGTGCCCGGTCACACTTACGTCGTAGGGTCAACAGAGTATCAAGTTTTCAACCTGGTACAAGTGGTGGCAAGCCATGGTACTTTATCCAGGGAACCTCGTATCTCAGATAATTCAAATTCATAATCCAAATGAATAATTCAAAGATCATATTTCAACATTCTCAATCCATATCTCAACATTCTCATCATTCTCAACATCATCATCATTCATCAATCCAAATCTCGTTTCTAAATTCATTCAAAAACCATATTTCAAAGAAAATCCTCATCATTCTTCTTTCTATTCCATCCATTAACAATCCCAATTCAAAACATAATTCTTTCTTTGATAAATAAATCAATCTTAAAACATATAATGTTTAAAAACAAATCTTTTTAAGTAATTACTTCAAATAAAACTTCCAATTTTATAAAATTTCGGCAGCATCTCCTCTAAAACTCAGACACTGCCACCCTTTTCGGGTCCCATCCAAACATTTCTCAAACCTTTTCTCAACTATTTCCAAATCTCAAACATTTTCTAGAGTTGAACCAGTTCCAATATCAGTTTATTTTCAAATCAAATAAATTCCAACAATAAAACTCTTTTTAAAATCAAATCAGCTCAAATATTAAATCATTTATAAAATCAGACCAACTCAAAATCAAACCGCTCCCAGAATCAATTTATTTTCATATCTCAAATTATTTCCAAAATCGATTCATTTATGCTATAAAAGAAAACTCTAAAACCAAGAAAATCCACCTTTCACAATAATCAAGTAAATAACATTTCAAACCGCTTTTTACCAACAACCATACACCACTCACGCAATCAAGCACCCAATAATCCAATCCAACAAACCATCACATCCACAAGACAAATATAATCACAGAAGTATATCTTTTTGCTTCAATATCTATTTATCATAATTCTGTAATGTAAAATAGATTTCAAGAAAAACCCCTACCTCGATGTCTCAATCGCAGAATTTAACTCAATAATCCCCTTTATCCCCAATTTATGGCAGCAGCAACGATCTTTGCAGCTCCATTATCAATTATGACTTTGCAATAGATAAATCGACAGTGGCTAAAATGGAAACATACTTCTGTAATTAGAGTAAGGGTAGCACAAGGAAACCAAATAGCAGTAGGATAAAGGCAGATACATTATAAATTTTAGAATTAAAGGATTTGAAATCAAAATAGGAAGAATAGTGCTACCGGAGACAACAACATTCAGTAGTTCCAAACAAGGGTGGCAGTAACAACACTCCGAGTGATTAAGACAGTAGAGACACCAATAATAATAAGAATAGTTGAACAAAATAGAAGTGGAACAAATTCAAGAAAGGAAGAAACAGTTACCAGTAAATCTGGCCCGGTTTTGGCGACGACGTATAACTAAGTAACTCGCAACAATAGAAACCCAAGAAGACAGAGGCTTTAGCCGTGGTCTCCGGCGACGCAGCAGCAACCTGGGTGCAACCACGGCGGGCCCAACAGCTTCAGTGACAACTCCTGGCAAGCACAGCAATTCTAATCCCACATATAATAACCGAAACTCAATTATCAAACAAATACCACCATAAATTCCTCAATAACTTATAACAAAATGACAACTATAAGTGTTCAGAACGAGGAATAACTTACTGTAATTAGGGGACCTGTGGAAACGGAGCAGCGGCGGCAATTCCAGCACTCAGAAGAACCGAAACCAACCTAAGCAAATTGGGCCAGTACCAAAACTAGAACCAGATGGGGTTTGGAATGGTAGGAGCGTCGTCCGGCAACTGCAACAGCATTTTCTAGTATCCTTCAACGAGCAGAGATAGAATAGTAACGGCAACTCCCACCACCGTCACCTCCTCTCTTCCGGTGACCAGCTCCAGTGGCAAGGACGGTGAAGGCTTCGCGGCGACGGCCATGGGAGCTCGGCGCAAAGCTGACAGCGACGGGAGGCACAAACGGCGGCGATTCCTCCTGCGGACGTAGCTGGCGGCGCGAATCGTTCTCCCTCTGCCCGATCTTTCTCTCTCCTCTTCGAGACATCGCCGACAACAGTGGTGGCAGAAGCTCGTGCTCCTTTATTCCTCAGCGATAGCGACGCGGCTCGTGGCCCCCGTGAACGGCGACGATAGGGCGTGGGTCCTCTTCCGCCCCGCTGCGCCTTTCATTTGCGAACCTTCTCTCTCGCACGCGGCTGGACTAGCGGCGACGGCGGTGGCAAGACCCTCTACGCGCCATCGTGTTCTTCCTCTCTTCCCACTTTTCTTCTCAGTTTTCCCCTCCCCTCTCTGTCCCTTCTCCGTTCTCCCTCTTCTTTCTTTTTCTCTATTTTTTTTTGTTTTGGTGAATTGGTGATTGGCTGAGGGTTTTGTGGGGTGGTGGCGGTGTTGTTAGTATTAGGGAGGTTAGGGTTTAATTGTATATTTGGGTTAATTAGGATTTGGTAATTCTAATCAAATTAGGGTATATTTTATTAATTCGAAATCTAATTTAATCCCTTGAAATTAATTTAAAAATATTACTTAATTATCAATTTGCTAATTAGATTTTAATCAAGTATCTTAATTTAAAATTAGAGATGATATAATTTTTTTCTTTGCTTATAAAATTAAAATATTAAATTCTAAAATCTCAATTATTTAAACTAATTCATATAAAATTCTTATTCTTTTACAACTGCTAAATTTTATAATTTAAGTATTGAAAATTATTCAATAATAATTAAATTAAGTAAAATTTATATTTTAATTATCAAAACCCGATTTAATTTATTTTCAATAAAATAATTTCTGAAAATAAAATATCTAATAAATAAATAAATTTGAAATTGGCTCATAATAAAATTTTCCAAAATTTCTGGGTTTTACAAGTAATGCACCAAATGAGAAGGATGTGTGGTGTGAAATAGCCGAAGTTAAAAAGGGAAGAATTTATCGACTTGGAATTGAATCCACTATAGTTGAGAAAATACCTAGTTATCATGGCTCCAGTCCTCTGTCATCCGATTGGTTGTGAAGGTCAGAACATGAAGAAATAAAGAAGAAAATACAAGAAGAGAACGATGACTTGAAAACTAGGCTGGAAAAGACAAAAAAAGGACTTGAACTCGCTACTAGAAAACTAGTTATTACAGACGGATATTTTCGACGGATTTTATCCCACGAAAATACAGACGAAATTTTAGAGGGATTTTTTTGTCGAAAAGCAAAAAAATGAATTAGCATAAACTGCAGATGGAAAACAGAATCCGTCGATAATTTTGTCAGTAAAATTAACTTGTTTTCATGGAAAATGGTTACAGACGGAAAATCTGTCTGTAATTTAAAATTTTCCGTCAGAAATATAGAGTTAACCCTAATTTTATCACCACCCTATCGAGCTCCATTCACACTCCAGACCTAAACTTTCTTCGAACGTTGCCAGCAGCCCTCATCCCTCTTCAAAGTTGTCGTCGAACTCTTCTCCTCCGGTAGAAGGTGCTGTCGCCGCCGGCGGGGATAAACCGTGGGTGCCTTCGTCATCTGGGGAAGCTCTACTCGGCCCTCTTTGTATTGTTCCTCCTCTCATCACCATTGCACGAAGTTCTGAGTTGAGCTCGTGGTGTCGCCGTCGCGAAGGGTTCCTCCCCTCCTCGCCGTGCGTCATTTCTGATTCTTTACTCCTCGCCGTTTTTGGCTGTTGCCCCTTCTCTTCTCTGATTTTAGGTAACTCTATCTCAAACTCTCATCGCGAGCTCACTCTCTCTCACACTCTCCGAGCTCACTTTATCATCTCGCCATCTCTTCGGTAAGCCAATGCTTCTTCAATTTCATCTTTTTTTCCAATTAATTTTTAAGATTCTGAACTGAATTTATGTACAGAGTTTGGAATTAAATTATTTATTTAATTTTTGAATGCTGATGTGATTCTGAATTCAATTTAATTTGGATTTTGAGTTTGGAAATAAATTCAATTTGATTTAAACTTTTGCTCCTGTGCCGGATTCTAGCTTCAACGAAGATGATTTGTATCCTTTTCCAATTTTTGGTTGCTGAACAATTTTTAACATAGAACTGAAAAAAATGAAAATAAAAAATTCTCTGAGTTTCTGCTTCTTGTTATTAGTTATTTGATGCTAAATATTTGTGTCCTTGATTGATCTTATACTACTTGGTTTTCTAAGGAAGTATTCTAAAACAATGATTTTTTTAATTTCAAATTTTCTATTATACATTGCTAATTGTCCATATTATTCTTGATGCTTCATAGTTCAATTCACAGTTAGAGATCATCAGAGTAAACTAAGTCTCCAACAATATTCAAGTTTTATACGAAGAAAAATAGAAGTATAGAACTCTGAAAAGGCTTTAGTGTATACCTGGGAATATAGTTTATCTAATTTAAACACAAACATGCAGATAGGGATGAGAAATCTTCTATAAAATTTCAAACAATGCAAAAAAAAAAATGACAGACATAAAATGATACCTATAACTATGGAAGAATACTGCATAACTGCATATAAGTTGAAATGTTGTAATAAAGACTGCGCTTACATGAAAATAAATTATAATCTCCTTATACAGAAATAGATGTCACTCCTTTCCACATTTCATGTCTAAGGTATTCCAAAATTTTCACTCACTTGAAGTATTTAGTGTCAAGGAAAGAGCAATCAATGAAAGAGAAGAGATGAAAAGAATCTGTTAAGAGAGAGTTGTTAGTTAGCTGGTGGTAGTTAGGTTCGGTTTAGGCAGTTATACAAGTTTGCCTTCACTGGAAGCTCACCTGATATGAATATTAAAAGGAAGATTAAGAATTCAATTACTGATCTTTTTCCTCAATCTAGTTCTGATCCTCTCTCTCTCTCTCTCTCTCTCTCTCTCTCTCTCTCTCTCTCTCTCTCTCTTTTTTCCCCGCTTCTCATTCTCTTATCCAAATGCTCAGTTTCTTACAAACCAACATATCTCTCAATTTCTAAAGAACTCTGTAATTTAGGACTCTAGTTTGATAATAAAGGTTATCATTGATTCAATATACAGTTTTCATGAACTAAAAAACTTAAAAACTAATCCAGTTTTCTCGCTTACATAGTTATAAGACATCTTGTTATAAATTTTTTAGAGAAAGATTATTGACCATTGCTGCGCCACACAACCTTTTAGTTTAGCACTTTGATTTCTTCTGTTAGAATTTGTTCCTGCAGAATTTGATTTAGTTAGTTGCTTTCTGGTGCTTAAGTATTTTTTTAATGGGAATAATCAAGTAATCTATCTTTGTTCCTTCTTAGTGAGAATTCCAGAAGCAGTTGTTGACCTTTTTCATTCGGACACCTTGGAGACTCATTTTATTATTTAACTTGATTGAATTTAGTTCATAAAAAAAACTTAGATGTATAGCATTACTCTTTTAATTATATTAAATACGAATATTCTAGCACAAATTAATTGTTTAGTAGATAAAAAAGATGGATCACAACTTGGAGGATGATAGTTTTCTTTATTGTAATACAGGGGTGCATTCTTACTGTTGCTGGGGTGACTATAGCTATATACTCTACACCTTTTATTGGCCTTTTAAATTTAGTTGCTCTAGCTGTTTGGCCGGACTGGTTGGTTGTTGCCACTTGTGAAACATTAAGAAAGGTTATCCTCTGCAACTTTGAAGTATTTTTCATTACTTTAAGAGCAGAAATAAGAGTTGGAAATGCTTTGTTTCTTAAATTCTTCTTGATATCTTGCAACGAAATACATAACTGTAACCTGTTACTCTATGAACAGCTCATTGTTGATTAACTGTCATCTTAAGATTATGTGAATTTTCTGTTCATATTCTATGACTCTGCAGATGAGAAAAGCTATGGATAAACCATTTTCTGTTCATATTCTATGACTCTGCAGATAGGGATGAGAAAACGGTTATTCTATGGATCGGATAATAAGGAATTGCTTCAAAGGTAAAGCATTCTTGTTCTTCATATCCTATTATCCTGAGAAGTGGTCATCATTCATAATGTGTACTAATGTTAAACTTGTCATGAAATTCTAGATTCACTTCCAAATTGTTGAAACTAAGCATACATGTGGATATATATATATATATATATATATATATATATATATATATATATATATATAATACTTCAAAAATCTTATTAAAGTTGAGAGCATTATATATAATTTCGGACCAACTAGGTGGGGGGAATTTTTGTTGCATATTGTAATTAGTTATTATCAAGCTGTGGTGCAGGTTCACTGCACAATTCAAAGATGAAATCAAAATACCAAAAGGATCTGTGATTAACCTCTCAAGAGAGAAGGGCTATGCTCTCCGCACATCAAGTAAGATATCTTTATCCCTGTCCATGTCTCTATTATCTCCATCTTCTTAACTTATAGAATTATAATGTAGTGCATACTTATTTCTCTTATGCTTGATGAACTATGTGGATGATGAGAATTCAGGTCTTTTGAACATTAATTCGGAAGATTCAGTTGAGAACTCATGCATCTGTTATTTCTGATTGCTTCTTTCTTTAATTAGTGCTTAGTCTAACTTACGGAGTTCCCTATAATAATACATCATATTTTATATTTTGAGGTTGACAATTTGATCATGTAGAACCTCTCCATCAAACCTATAAAGCATATTTCTTATTATCAACAGAAAATGGCAAGTATAAATATAACAGATAATGGTTGAGGTTTGTCTTTGTTTAGAGGTTTCTTTTAAGAACTTTTAAGAACTTTTAATAAATCATCATATGATTTGTATTTTAGTTATACATTTGAGGCTTTGACATTATCTTTATTTGTTGTAGTTGATGGACAGGAAGTGGGAAGCATCCAGAGTAAACTCCTGTGTAAGTCAATCTTAGATTTATATTTGGAAGAGCACCTAGAAATCAAAATTCTGTTCCTGATTTGCGAGAATAGATTTATAATCTCAATGAAGAGCTTTTTCAGCGTGTTACTCAATGTCTTATGTTAGCTATTATGAAAAGGTTAGATCGTCAAGTAGTTCTAGTGCAATTCCACTACCACCGCCACCCTCAATGTCTTCGGATGAGGACTATGATGATGATGAGGATGAAGATGACACTGAAGACTATAGTTGATAGTTTTAGTATGGTTGAACAATATACTAGGAATTATAGTTGATGATCAATACACCTTGTTTATGTTTTGAATTATATTGACTTGCTTGTTTATAGTACTTTTCTTTTAGTTTGATAATACAATGAATTTTTTTAGATAAAAATTTGTATTAAATTTATATTTATTTTATATGAAAACAAGTTTATTTTGTAATTGGAAAAAAATTTATTTTACCTTACTGACAAATTTACAGACAAATTTTCTGTCTGTAATCAGAGTGTGACATGATTTTCCAAGGTTCAAATTACAGACAGAAAATCTGTCAGAAAATCTGTCTGTAATTACAGATGGAAAATCCGTCAAAAAATCCGTCTATAATTACTGACGAAAAATCTGTTGGAAAGCTCGTTGACTTTGGGAAATGGATGGAGAATTTACAGAGGGAAAATCCGTCGGTAACTGGTAAAAATCCGTCGGTAATTTTCCGACGGAAAAAAATCCGTCGGTAAATAATTTCTGACGAGGCTTTTACAGAGGGACAAAATCCATCGGTAATTTCGTCGGTAACTAAGAATCTGTCTATAATAAAGACTAAATCTGTCTGTATTAAACCATTTTCTACTTGTGTCAATAACCGTTTGCTTTAACAAATGATGAAAAAGCTTAATTTTAAAATTTTAATTCCTCAACTAGAAGGTGGAGAAAGAAATATAGGAGAGGATGAAGATAGTGAATGTACGTCTGAAGAGTGATATGTCATTGTAATTGTGCTATTAGTTAGTTAATAACTTTAAATGATGTAATTAGTAATTTGAGAGTATTGTTTACTTATTATTGTTGTTGCCTATGATATTGAATTGATGAGTTATTTTGGTTATTGTTAAAGTGTGTTATGTTATTTGAGATATCTCTATTATGGGTTGGCTTTTATGTGTTAAGGTATAGGTTTTGTGTTGATGCTTTTTCAATATTTGATGGCCTAGATGTAAAAATTTAGTAAAAAATTGATAATTAAAAAATTAGGATCAGCCACAGAAGTTTGGTCACTAAAATGCTTGGTTGCTAAAATACAGGTTCCCACTTAGCGACCGAATTAGAGACTAAAACGTTGGTCACAAATTAGCAACTAATTTAGCGGCTGAAATATCGATCGCAAATTAGAGACCGAAATACTAGTCGCAAATTAGTGACCAATTTAGTGACTGAAAAGTAGGTCGCCATTTAGCGACCAATTTAGCGACAGAAATTCTGGTCACCATTTAGCGACCGATTTTGTTAGCGACCAATTTAGTGAGTGATACCCTTTGGTGAGGGTTTGGTGGCCTTGTTCACAAATTGGTCGCTAACATTTAGCGACCGAAGTTGGTCGCTATTTTCTTATTAGCGACCAAGGTTTTAGCGACCACCCAAAAATCGGTCACTATTACGGTAATTTCTTGTAGTGCTCGTAATTGTCTTAAATTGGCGAAATGATCTTACAGTGAATTTGGTTGGTGGGTGTGTTTACCTAAAACACAAACACCATAATACACGTTCATTGTTTATTTAATGAGACACATAATTTTGATAGATACAAAAAGACAAGAAGGTACTGAGGGTTAGAATACTAATATGAAGATATCGTCATATAAACACTAGTTTTAATATTTATTTTTAATTATACTCTCATTTTAAATTTATACACCTAAAACTATTCTTCATATTCTTCCCCTTTCTCATTCTCCTTCGACTACAAAAAGTTATGGTTAAAACGGCAATTTTTGAGATATTATGGCAGTTTAAACTACCATAATCTAGAGCATCATTCTGTTTATTGCGGCGATTTTCATAAAATTGCCACAATTACCAAAGTTAATATGACAGTTTTGTCACGTTTAATATGGCGGTTTGAAACACCATTTTAACCAGATAAAACGACAATTTTTTGATGGGTTAAAATGGCAGTCTAAAACCACCTTTTTCCGAAATATAATGGCATTTTTCTTTATTTAAAATGGAGGTTTTAACTGCTGTTTTTACCTTAAAAAATGGCAATTTATATTATGCCTTTGAAATGGCGATTTTTAACCGCCGCTTTTGTAAGAAAATAATGGCATTCTCTTTATTTAAAAATGGCGGTTTATACCTGATTAAAATTGTCATTTTCACTTGATTATAATGGCAATTTTTTGCTCTTTTAAAAGTCGTTTTGACAGTATTAAATAATTTTTTGGTTTGAAATGGCATTTTTGGAATTTAAAACTTTAAAATTTCGTAATAACCAAAAATTTCATAAACCAACATCATAATATATTATTTTTAATGCATACATAATCATTGAAAATCAAAAGTCATAACTAGTAAATAAAGCGTCAAACATTGCATGGTTTTTCAATTATACATAATTACATATCTTCTAAACATATGGTTCTTAATACATAATATTTATCATACGAGATCATGGTTCTTTGTTGTTCGCTTCAGAAGACTTACTTTTCAATTTTTTTGGTGATAAAATTTCATTCTCTTGATCTAATCCCTACAACAAAAGAATAATTTGTGAGCATAATAAAAAGTATAAATTGTACTTATTCATGCTAAATATTTTTTTAACCATTATTAATATCACTTAACACTACCAGAAACACGGGAGTTACCAATGGGTAGGTACCCACAAATGATAAACAATGGCAAAGCTCAATGACCGTGGTAACCAATTGCAACGTATTGTATCTCTGTGGCCAAATTTTGCGGAGTTTTTCAATGTTTTTGTTTGTCCGTGACCAACTTGAGATAGGTTTTCTCATTTGCTATAGACCCAATGATCACCATGACAAAACGGAATAATGTCCACTTCCAATTCCACATTTAATTTGGTGTTTTCCTCTAACCCTTTCAAAATATTTTTATGGAGTTCATATTTTTCTCAAATTTAAACCTTAACCTCAAATAAATATCAGGGTGCAGGTTTTTTTTTTTTCAGTTTTCCAATAGTTGGTTTCTTCTTCCTCTTTCCCAGTGCCTGAAAATTAATAAGGTATGTTAATTATCTAATTTTAGATGCAGTTTATGATTTACAATTTTCATACTTTCTACTAAAGTTGTTAATTTTTCGCTTCTTGATTAAATAATAATTTCGTAGTGTGGTTATGTTGTTCATTAGCGGTATAAAAATTAGATGCGGATTATGATTTTCAATTTTACTCTTTCTTTCATTTTTACCATGCACATTTTTCCTGTCGATATTCTTTTTCTGACCAAATACAATTTATTCTTTCCTATTTATTTATGGTGATTATGTTTGTATTTCTTACCCTTTTATTCTTTACTATTTATTTATGGTGGAGTTAAATTTTAATTCTGTTAGAGATGCATACTTGAGAGTACAGCTACAAGAGAATTCAATGCTACAGTAATAATGATCCATGTTATATATGTTAAAATTATAAGAAGAGTACAAAAGAGTACAAAAAGAAACTAATTTTATAAACTACTTATCTACTAAAAATCACTTTTTATGTCAGTTATATTTTTTTAATATATATGATGGATCATTATTGTAGCATTAAATTCTCTTTCAATAGTTTGGTGATAATTGTTGTGACTCTTGTGTCTGTATTCTTGAGTATGCACCTTAAACAGAATCAAAATTGAACTCCACCATAAATAAATAATAAAGAATAAAAGGGTAAGAAATACAAATAACAAAGAACTTGCAAAATTTATTTTATTCTGATGACTCACTGATAAAAAATAAATACATGTATATAATTAACTTACAGATGGAATATAAATTGATTTGAAATTAAATTTTACTCTAAATTAAAAATTATAGCTACTTTACTAAACAAAATTTAAATTAACATCTATAATAAGATAAACGAAATTTTTAGCACCAAACTTAAAAGCAATTTTTATTTATTATTCTAAAGTGAAGTTTCTTTTTCCTAAAATAACCTCAGTTATATATAACTTAGAAAAAAGTACTTTTTTTTGTTTCTAAGACTCAATTCCAAAATCTATCGATTAAAATGTGAAATAAAGATTTAAAAGCACAACTTAATTCAAATAACTGAAAAGTAAATTTAGATGTGATTTTTTAAATATTTATCTTTTAGGTACTAATTCTCTAGAATTTATCTTTTAGGTACCAATGCTATAATCTTATCTTTTTTAATTTGTTAGTAAAAATTAGATAAAATTTAATTTTTAAAATATGTAATTATCTTATATTTATTATTTACAGAAAAAGTATTATAATTATAAATATCAATTCAATTTTCCTAAAAATGTATGCACTAATAATTTTTTATAAATACACAAAGAAACTAAACTCATCATTTTATTTTAATTTAAGAATTTGCGCCAAAAAGACCAAGCTTAATTCAAATCATGTCTTTAATCTGCACCAAAACCCCAAACTTTAATCAAACCCCCCTCTTTTATTTTTCAGTTTCGGATCTCATTCCAACTCCCACTCGCCGGCCCTAATCCGCCTCTGCATGTAGCCATCTCTTCGGGCTCAGACCTCGCACCCTCGCTAGCCTCCGATCTCGCGCCTCTGGCAACATCCACGCTTGTGATACGCGCGCACAGGTCACAGCTCTCACTCGCTGATGTTGCTATACCTCCTACCTGTGGCCGCCTCCTCCGATCCCAGACCTTGCACCTCCGGCAGCCTCCGACCTCGCACTTCAGACGACCTTCATAGTCGTGCTTCGCGCTCACAGGTCGCAGCTCTTACTCGGTCACACTGCTCAACGTCGTTGTCGTCAACAACATCAATGTCTCCAGGTTTTTTTCCAAATTTGATCCTTTGTAAATTTTTATTTTATTTGGTATGTCTCTATTTTAGAAAAAAAAAAGAAGGGATTAGATGAGGATTTTAAAATGGGCATGTGTCTATATTATTTGGTTTGATGTTGTAAGGAATTATCCTTTGATTGCCAGCTTCGTACATAGCATCAATTGCAAGTCCAAGTTCGGCACAAGACTAGCCACAACCTAGCACTTGAATCCCTAATACAGTAATTTTCTCTCTAACATGATGCATTTTATGTGTGACGTTTTGATCCAATAGATTGATATCACTAACACATAATGGAATCGTAGTCCTCATTACTACATTGACGGGTATTTTTTCCATGTGGGGCTTTTCAATTTACTTATATAAAATGAATGCTAATCCAAAAAGGGTATAAAATTTACTGCTAATAAACTAGTTACTGTGAAAGTGGATATAATTGTTCATATTTTCAGAAATTTGTATTTACTGCAGAAATTACCTTTCATCCCTCGAATTATTGATTTAAGCTTTGGTTTTATTATATATTGTTGTTATTTCTCTTGCATGATCACGGCAAACTACTCAAACCTTGACTAGGAAGACCTTAAATAATTTATCATTCCTGGGGCACAAATTGTAATTTTCAGTACCACTTACATAGTTAACTTTATTCACATTGCTCATAAGATAGGCATTATCTTGTGGCACTCCTCATGGATCATATGTTCTTGAATCTAGTTGTATGATTTGTTACTCTTGATGTTCATATTTGGGTTTAAAACTTAAGAGATTATAAAAGGTCAGAGGAACATTATGCGACCGAACCAAATATATATTTACCAGTTTTTAAGCAGGAAATCATTGATTTAGTATGGTTGGACATGAGTGATTTCTTTCAATTATTAATGATGAAACTTTGGAAATATTCTGAATCTGAATTGAAGTTTGACTTGTTAAATATGCTCTATGATTGACTTACTGAATATGTTGTATTGGTATTATGCTTAGTAATGTTTAATTTAGTTAAATGTATAATCATTTATGAAACTCTTTTTATGTTGTTTGACTTATTGTATTTCAATTATATGAACTATTTTATCTCACTATTTTATTTGACTTTTTTCTCTGGATTCTTTTTACGCTCTCTATGACTTTGTGTCGCAGGCATTTAGTATATTATGAAGCATAAACGTAATATTTTCAGACAATCAATCCTTGAAGAGCTACGAAGACAAAGTGAAGACATAAACTTGAGTTCGGAAGATGGTTTGGAACAAACAAGTCTCAATGATGATGGGGATAAATTTTCAGAGACGGAGATGTTAAATCAAAGTGGTGTTGATCTACCAGAACCTACTGCACCTAAGAATAAGAGAGATGAGAATGAGCTGCTGCTTGTGAAGGTCAAAGGTAGATTTATTCAAACTCTAACTTCTCTTTTCGAGCAACTAGGAAATAGTATTGGTGTCAAATTTTGTTATCCGAATGCTCCTATAAAATAAAATACATGTTGCATTGTAGCTTTTTTAATATCTTTTTAAGCAAATTAAGAGGTGTTGTCATCTTGGAGTCCGGAACTGATTTCAGCTGAAATGGTTACCTAATCCCTAATGTTGTTGTTTATGTCTTGGTCTATATCTTGAGCAGCAGTGTCTTTTAACATTAAATGATAGATTGTTCTTTTCAGTTTTCATTTTCATTTTTTGGTTTAGCTTTACCGAAATAACAATATGTGACTAAATCTAGTTACTTTATTTTCCAGTCCATTGTCTTGAAATCATGTGCTCCTTTAATTTGTTCCAATTAGTTCTCCTTTATTTTGCTCCTTTATTTTTTTAATATACATGCTTTTTTTATTGAATATTTATTATGGATATCTAGTAACATTTATTTACTAGTTTCTTGTTCTTAAAAATCATAGAAACAATGTTTGCAAAGCACCAAAAATCATGAGAAACTTATAGTTTCACATGCCAGTGGAAGTAAAAGCAAAGCTAGAAGAGTAACTCAGATGGTATTATTTTTTTATTATTGAGCCTAGTATTGTTATACTATTTCTATAAAATTAGCGATTTTAATTAAATTTGTGATTACCTTTAATATTCTATTTATTGTATTAGGAAAAAAATTGGGAAGGCCTGTATGTCGAAGCGAGGTTATTGTATCAACTCTGCTAAAGAAAGATGGGAGTTATGAAAGCGGGGAAGGGCAACGATTAGCTGAGTGTTTGAAATTTTTTTATATGGCTGTATATTTTTTTATATGCCTTAATTATGTCAATACTCTACTCCAATGCAATGTGCATTTGTTTGTAGAAAAAATAGCAGAGCATTTGCGTGAAGATCAAGAGCGTACTGCCACTGAAGGTATTCATTCAAAAGTCTTAGCTAATCCAGATGATGTAATTGGAAAAGCTTGTGGTCCTGAGAATGGTAAGTGAGTACGTGGTCTTAGTAATGCTGCATGTCCCAGTGGTTTTGGTAAGTCAAAGTGCATCTTTGGAGGGGCAATATGCGAAGGTTCTAGCAGTGCATCGCAACAGTATGTTGCAGATTTAGAGAGGCAACTTCAAGAAGCTAAAGATCAAGTGACAACTCTCCACAGATTTCTACAACATAAGTATGGTGATGAAGTACCTACCTTCTCTGATTCTGTGCCACACATTCAGTCGGATTGATGCACCTCATGTCATGTTTATTTTAATCTTAATTTATATCTAGTTTACACTGTTATTAGAGATACTTTTATTTTTTGTTGTACAGAATTACAGAACTTGGTTTTTGTTATTTCTTTACTATATATATGAAAAATACATATGATTTACCGTTATTACTTAGTTTGGTATTTTTTTGTTTTAATAGTTATTATCGTTGCATTGATGGTTTTTATTATTATACAATATTTTTATCATGTTAGTATATATATAGAAATAAATATATGCAATAACAATTTAAAAAAAATATTCAATTGGTAATTATGGCTGAGAGTTTTTTTTTAATTAATAAAAAAAATTAGCTACGGATCTATGTGTTGGTAAATAGCCCATTAATATTGGCCATGGAAAAAAGCGTGAAAAAAAAATCCGGCCTGCCAAATGTTTTTTGTACATGTTTTTTTTGCCACAGAAAAAACCATGGCTAAACAACCCAACAATGTTTAGTCACAGAAAAAATGTGGCAAAAAAGTCTAGCCTGCCACTATTAGCTACGGAAAAAATTGTGGCAAAATTATACATGTTAGTTACATTGTTGTCATTTAGCCACGGTTTAGAGTGTGGGCAATAATGTAAAAACCGTGGCTATTCAAATGCCTCCATGGGTCACAAAAGTGTGGCTAACAGGTCAAAACCGTGGCTAACTGAAAAGGCGTCGCCCTTGTTAGCCACGAATATGTATTCGTTGTTAAGGTTTAATCGTCACGGATTTTCTTGGTTTTAGCCACAGTTTTTTTCGTGGCTAACCACCGCATTTCTGGTAGTGTAACATTATAATTTGCTACATATCTACATCAATCTTTATGAACAAGGTAATTTAGCTTGATGGGTTTGCTGGGTTACGTAAGCATATCCTTACACAATGTGTGAATTCAAAAAGCCACTATATGCATCTTTAAGGCTTTGAGGCAAATCTCAATGAAAAATAGTTACAAAGGGTGTATTCCTATCACAAAGCCACTAAAGCCTTAACATAGAACACAAAATTGATGAATTTCGATGGAAAACATAGGAGATTATGAATTTCAAACCATTTGAAAGAAGCTCGTTAATGAGGTTTGAAATATTGGATGCCATCTTTATTTATTCCTCTAGCTAAGTTTTTACCTAATGATAACAGTACAATTAGCAACGACTAAATTACTTGCAAATCATAAGATTAAGAATACAAATTAAGTGGTAATTAAATCTAACATGACAATAAAATTTCAAGAGTTCAAGCATATAATATTCTTACCTGGTAGTATCTTGCTCCATGAGAATGAGAACCTATATGCATTGAATCCTATGTCCTTCATTATATTCACATATTCCTAATAAGAAAAGTGATTCTTAGCCATCGTTTTAAATTGAGGTTTACACATCACTAATTATACAATCATAATATTAACCTTAATTAAGTAAATTAATCACAATAGGCTACTTCCTAACCATCACATTAAAAACTCAAATAGTTGTTAAAATATGGCAGAGGTTCAAGTTTAATGTGACATAAGATAAAATACTAGTTGTTCTTTTGGGCCATTCACAGTTATTATTTTTCTTTAGTTTATATATTTTTTTATTTACAAGCACCACCCAAAATAGTAAACTAACTTAAGCTAAAAAATTTTACATTAAACTAAACTCACTTATAATCAAAATTTATCGTTAACCAACCCTCTAGAATATGCTTGTAGAAGATCAAGCACAAGGAATGGATGTGCATTAATCTGAAACATTCAATTGAGATATGTTTAAGTTTATAAATAAAAACTAAGGAATAAAGAATAATAATAGTTTTATAAATAAGAATAAAGTATCGTTTTTGTCCCCAACGTTTGGGGTAAGTCCCAAAGTTGTTCCTAACGTTTCAATCGTCCTATTTAAGTCCCTAACGTTTCAAAACTGACTCAATGTTGTCCTGCCGTTAGGGATCCGTTAACAGAATTGACGGCAGGACAAAATTGAGACGATTTTGAAACGTTAGGGACTTAAATAAGACGAAAACGTTGGGACAAAAATGATACATAGAAATAAATTTTAATTTTATCTTTCAATAATATCAATTTTTTACTATACATAGTATTTAATTATTTTTTAATCACATCTAAGTAAATTACACTTAATCATATTACTTTCATTTTAAATAAATTATTTTTTTTATAATTTTACTCTTAAATATTTTTAGTTATCATGAAATGTTTGTAGAATGACTAGTATATAAACTTGCAGAAAAAAATAATATATATACAAAAAATATAAATTATACCTTTTGTCTATAATGTATCAAAATTCTTTAAAATTATAAAAAAATAAATTTATTTAAAATGAAAGCAATGTGATTAAGTGTAATTTATTTAGATGTAAATAAAAAATAATTGAATACTATGTACAGTAAAAAATTAATATTATTGAAAGATAAAATTAAATTAAAATTTATTTTTATGTATCATTTTTGTTCCTAACGTTTTCGTCCTATTTAAGTCCCTAACATTTCAAAATCGTCTCAATTTTGTCCCGCCATCAATTCTGTTAACGAATCACTAACGGTGGGACAACATTGAGTCAATTTTGAAACGTTAAGGACTTAAATAGGACGATTGAAACGTTAGGGACAACTTTGAGACTTACCCCAAACGTTAGGGACAAAAACGATATTTACTCTTTAAATAATAAAAACTTATGTACATACCTAATATTTAACATCATAATTCAAAGGATCATTGAGAAAGTATTGGAACTGCAAGGCATAAGAGAAAGTGATTCTGAACCAATTATAGGGGCACAAATGAAAATATAAACAATGATTAATAAACAATGCCAAAATCAGTAACATAGGCACAAAATGAGAATATAAAAAAAAAATACACAAATCATGTCAATTATATCTGCTAAAGAGATGGGCACAAAACAACTTACTGAAAAATTATAGTGTTCCCATTCGGTGGCCATAGATCAACGAGCTAAGAAAACTTTACAACCAATTTTCAGGGAAAAATGTCAAATTAGTAGAATGCTAGCACATGTTCACAATTACATATAAGATAAATTAATATAGAAACCAACTTTATAAATTAGCTAAACCTATAAAATTAAATAAAATCCCAACTGAACCATTAGAAGTTAGATTTTTTACTCTCGAAGCACCAGCGGAAACATGACAAATTAGTAGAATGCAAAACTTGAAGGTACTACCATTATCAATATAACATTGAACTCATATAGCAAATCGTTCACAAGAAAAATGTCATGCATATCATACAAAAGGAATTAGAAGAATTCAGTGAAGATGAAGAATCCAGTGCAAAAGAATTTAATGAACCTTACCCCTAATTTCTGACCTAAAATAAGTCGAGCAAGGAAGAATAATCAAAACCTAGAATTAAACAAAAGAAGCAGTAGCAGTTAGCATAAAACATGGAATATTTACAGAGTAATGAACTCATCAGTGTCTAATTATATAACCATTATGCGTACAAGATTAAAAATAATACGGATAATTTTTTGCACTACTTTATAGAAAGCTTTCCAAAATCCACCTCCAGTTAAACAAGAATACTAACATCAGAGTCCTTCATCATTCATATCTTTAGATTTTAGAAATAGAAACATTTTCTCAGCTAAATCAATTTCCATTTCAAAAACAAAATAATGTCTCAAAATCCTTTGATTATAGTTGAATCAAGAAATACTAAAACTAGCACGTTCTTCTGAAGTTGTACATTGATGAATTCATAGATTGAGTCCTG
Source organism: Arachis hypogaea (assembly GCF_003086295.3). NCBI lineage: Eukaryota > Viridiplantae > Streptophyta > Magnoliopsida > Fabales > Fabaceae > Arachis > Arachis hypogaea. The sequence goes on along the minus strand of NC_092050.1, from coordinate 121,640,918 downwards.
CGAAGAATCTCATCTAGCTTACGGAATTAACAAATTTTCTGAAACAAAAGCAGAAAAAAAGAAATCAAGTACACTGTTGTAAGCAAATCAACGATGTCTCTCTTAAGAAATTTCTCTATCGCCGTCCTTTTTCTCCTTATCACATCGATTGGATTCTTTGTCTATTTAATCAATGATTCACATAAGAAAATAAAAGGAGATAAAATAAGAAATTGAAAATTGAAAATCACAATCAGCATAACCGCAACAAATGAAAGGCATGAAGAAGAAAGAACAGAAGCAGCGAAATCAAAGTGCGAAACCATTTTGCGACGAATCTCTGACCGAGGATGCCGTCGAACATTTAGGAAGATCTAATTCGGTGGCATAAGTCAGTAAACAAGCATTCTCTATTTCTTCCTACTAGAGTATAAATTAGATCTAAAAGTATGAAGTGAGAGAAAAAATCAAAAGAAGAAGAAGAAATAGATTATCTATTAGAAGTGACGGAGAAGGCGTGACCAAATCACAGAGCTTGTTGAAGGCAGCAACAATGGCATTGCTTCCAGCGGCAAGGAGATGAGTTGCAATGAGGGGCAATGAGGAGATGAATGAAAGAGGTGGAAGATGAACAACGATAAGAAATCAGGGTTCGTCATTCACACATTACTCTCACTTTCTCAATGCAACAACACTAAAAATATACCTTTGGATTCCTTAATCCGTCGGTAATTTCAAAGGTAAATTTGGGCGCAAATCTGATTAAGCTTGGCGCCAATGTTACTGTCAAATATACTAGTGGATAAATCCGACCGTAACACATAAATGAAACAGATCGTTTTGCTAATCGCATAATCTTTACCGTTGGATTTTTTATTGGTAAGTCTAACGGTAAATTTGGGGTAAATTTCAATCGCGAAACCACCCCCTAACTTTTGCAAACGCACTCTCTCTCTTTTATTCTTCTCTCTTCTCTCTCTCTCTCTATCTCTCTCTCTCTCTCTCTCTCTCTCCTCCATTGAAGAAGGTTGTTGCACCACCACCCAGAGTTGTCGTCGCCACCAACTTAGCCCTGTCATCATCGTAGATCAGCATGTCACTGTCGCTGTTTCTAGAGTCTCCATAGAAATCCTCTGCCGTCGTTGTTGGTGTCCTTTGTCGTCAGAGGTCATCACCGAGTCCCCGTCACTACCGCTGAGGTCCATCGATACTACACCAGAGGTAAGTTTGTTGTCCATTTTTTCTTTTGGTTGCTAGTTATATTACAACTAGGATTTACTAAACCCTATCTCCACCACCGTACATTTCACTAACGCTTCCTGTTACCACCACGCTTCCACCATCCTACAACCACCATCAAAGATAATTTTTCTATAGTTTTTTTCTTCAGAATTTTTTATTTGTTTAGAATTTTATTAAGTATTTTATTAAATTCTTGATTAAATTTTGTTAACGAAATGTGTAATTAGGATTTTCTACATTAATTTAATTAGTATAATTAGAAACTAAATTAGATTAGATTAGGTAGGGTGTAATTTATGGTCACTAGTTTGATAAATTAGTTTAGGATTTACTTTAGAGTTGAAATTAGAGTAATTTAGAGTTGAAATTTTTTTTATCTGTTTAGGATTTTATTAATTTTTTATTAAATTCTTGATTAATTTTTTAATGAACGTATGATTAGGGTTTATGTTAATTTAGTGTAGTTAGAAATTAAATAATGTTAGGTTAGGTAGGACGCAAGTTTTGATAATTAGTTGGATAAATTAGTCGAGGGTTTACTTTAGAGTTGAAGGTAGAGTAATTTAGAGTTGAATTTTGTTTAGGATTTTATTAATTTTTTTGTTAAATTCTTGATTAATTTTTTAATGAAATGTGTGATTAAGATTTGTTACATTGATTTAGTGCAATCAGAAAATAAATAATGTTACGTTAGGTAGGGTGTAATTTAGGGTAATTAGTTGGATAAATTAGTTTAGGATTTAGTTTAGATTTAAAATTAGAGTAATTTAGAGTTTAATTTAGGTAAATTAAATAAATTTAAAATTAATTTGGGTTTCCAAATTAGATTAATTAGTTAATATTTATAAGATTTTAGAAATGTTTCTAAAATATTTGTATAAGTGTTTTTACAAAAGTTATTAATTTTTACATTTTACTTATTTTATTTCTATTTTATGATTTTTTTTGTTTGAATATTGTGTAACTTTAACCGTGGGTTATTCGTGTTGATAATATACGTGGGTTTCTCGTGCAATATTGAGGTTGATTTTCTATCTCTAAACATATTAAATTGTTAAAATTTTAATTTTAAGACGAAAGTAAGAGAAGGTTTCCTAATGATACCTTCTCAAAACTCTTGTTTGCTGAAAAATTGCGAAGTAATAAGGGATGCACACTAGAACAGCTAAGATTTGATGTTTGCTTGAATGTGTGTTTGTTTTAATTTATGCTTGTGTGAGCATGTTAATAGTCTGACACGGAGCCTTCAAGACCTAGGTCACCAACTGCTTCTGGATGAGGAGAGGTATAATGGGCTCCTCGCATACATGGCAGAGAAAGATGCTCGCGATACAGAGACAGAGACCCTGATGCAAGAGTTGGAATAGATCCAGCGCATGCAACATTAGATGGCAGTCTACTATCAGCAGATGCGCACTGGTGGCAGCGCCGCTGCTGGAGGGGGCTCATCATCCTCTGCTCAGACACCAGCATAAGCACCAACACCACCTCCTAGACCGCCAACTCAGCAGGACCAGGGAGACGATGACGACAATTATCAGGACTCATACTGATTAAGGCATAGTTTTGCTTTGTTTAATAATATTAGTAGTTTATCTGTTTGACTTTTTCTTCTACACATTTGTTATTTTAGATTATACTTATATATCTTTGATTAAAAATACTATTAGATTTTTATCAATTGGGATTTCACTATTAATTCTTGACATATTAATGATAATATATTCAGTTATAATAGGTATGCTATATAACCATTCGAAAAAAAAAATTAAAGTTTATCGTTGGATTTACCATAAGTTGAATCTGCTGGTAAATAAATAATATATTACCATCAGATTTATCGAGAGATAATTCCGACGATAGTAAATATGTGAAAACCTAATTTATAGTGCCACATTTACCGTCGAAAAATAAAGCTACTGTGAAATTTTTTTGATAATAACAACCTCTAAGGTTTCGCCAATTAATAGTTTATGTCCACTTGTAATTAGAGGCGGACAAAAACAATGGCTTCTAAATATTTAGCGGTGAAGTTTTTACTGTCTGACTTAGTCTGTCGCTAAATCTGATAGTGAATCTGACGGTATTCGGTAATTTTCCTGTAGTGACTATTACCTCTCAACCCTCCCTACCACTAGCCCACTGTCGCATTTCCTCCTCCCTTTGTGCCCTCAGAGCACTGCCATATATCCTTCTTTCCTACCAGTAGCCTATCGCCTCCTCTCTTTCTCCTTTCCTTCCATCCAAATCGCCGCTACTTCTCCTCCCTTCATGCCACCGACCACTGCCACCTCTCCTCCCATACTTCCACCCAAACCGTAGTTGTCACTCCTCCTTTCCTTCCTCCATTTTCTCCTTCTTCTCTTTTTTTTTCAATCTTCATGATTGTCCCTTCATTGTCGTCGCCCTTTGTCACAGTTGCCTCTACTTCATATCTTGTTAACATGTTTCCAGATCCGCACACCTTTTTCCATTTCGATCTGTCAATTCGGCTCTGCCTACTATTCTATTTACAGATCCACCTTCCTCCGTTTCTCCTCTCTGTCACCATCTTCCTTCACCATAGCTTCTCTTTCGCGCCTTCTGGTTCTCTTTTTTTGTATATTTTAATTTTTTTTTATTTATTTGTATTTTGGTTAAGTTTTGTTAAAGTGATTTTGTATCGGTTTTGTTGGATTGAATTTTCGTCGGTGACATTTGTTAGATTGGTTATTTAGTTTAGAGTGTTAATGGTGGTTGTTTGGTTGAGATGGTGGCTGTGACGTGGTGGTAGTAGTTTCTAATAAGGGTAATATTGTTATTTCAACAAGATTGTGATTTGTGTGTTCTGTCTTGTGCTTGTATAACAAACAAGTCAAAAAATTTATATCTTGTTGTGTCTGTATCTTTAGTGTCTATGTCTCTGTGACTATATTTTAAGTGATACACAAAACAAATGCAGCCTTAGTGAACAAGCACAAGTCACATGACTGGGGCTAATGATGTGTTAAAATTGCATCGTACTATTAGAAAATTTTTAATTTTTGGCATATTTTATCGACATATTCTTATATTTTAGTTACAAATAGAAATTTACATTACCAACGGAAATATTTTCAAATACTCTGATAAAAATAGGACCAAAGTTTAAACAAAATTATAGAGATGATTTCTTTGTGCCTCATCTTGGACTAACGTTGGTGTCAAATAGATTAAAAGCTGAATGAATATAGATTCAAATGTTCTTAGTTAGTAATTTGAGGTTGTGCCATTAGGGTTTGAATGTTCTGCTAGAGTTTTTAAGTGTTGTGAGTCAAAGTGTCACCTTGAATCCTTATTCTACTATCAACAAGGAGACCAAATCTCTGCCATCTGGTACAATCATAATTGGAGATAGGGAGATAGAGGCTACAAGTGAGGATGAAAAAGAGCGACTACAATGGGAAGGAGTGATTCTCTTCGATGATTCAAACATGAGAGGAGGAATGGAGGAATGTGGAAGAAGCATCGTGGAAAGACTACTAGATGATAAAAGTTTTAGCATTGGAACAATTGAACCTGCAATGAATGCTATTTAGGGACAACTTCATAGCTTGTAATTTATAGATCATAGGGACAATATCTTTCAATTCTTTTTCAAGAAGGAACAAAACATGACCCAAATCAAAAAGAAAATGCCACGCTTATTGTAACACCGTACTACACAAAGTCTTATGCTTAAGTCATAAAACAGAGGTGGCGAGGTATTACGACCTCTAAAAATAAAATTTAGTATATATAGTAGTGTGAAAAATGTTTATAACTAGGAGCCTTTGAAGAAAAAAGGGTAAATCAAAACCGTTAAATTGAAAAGCGCAACACTCCGATCGATAACGTAAACGAAGCAGATAAAGTAAGCCGACACGGATACATGTACAATAGAGTACCAAGATACAGCTAGCAAAGCTCAGGTCTCGGTTCGCAAAGGTAACTGGTCCGAGCACATAGTTATACATATATAGATATATAGGAAAAACCCAAAATACAGAGTTACAAAACCTGAGTCTCCAAAATAACCTCTAAGAGGAGTCAATACAGTATATATACACAATGGAGATAATAAGTATCTAAGCAAGTACATAAAACCAAAATAAAGTCCCGAGAGCTAAAGATCTTCGCTAAAATAGAAGTCTCCAGCATGCCTCAACGAGGAGCCTCACGTCCTGCATCTGAAAACCACAAAATCCACATGGGTGAGAACTGGAGGTTCTCAGCATGGTAACAGTGCCCAAATATCTAACATATAATGTCATGGGAAAGCTAAAGGCAATCCTAGACTCCCAATTCATAATTAAAGCATATAAACATAACTAAGCCAAGAGAAATGAAAATAGGCAACTAACTAAGGATCTTCAGTCTAACTAAAAATTTCCTTTCCAAATCATTTGAAACTTCCAACCACCACCAGTAATTTGATATCGGAAACACAATTATATCAAGCAAAGAAATTCACAAATAGGAAGCAAATACAGCAGTTAAACAAATAGCAAGTAATTATGCAGTCAATTAGGCATTCCAAACAAATTACATATAATGCATATGTTGTATACCTGTCCTAGTGGCTGATAAGTCTCATCTGTCAGTTATAAAGCCTACCCGACAAGTCCTGGTAGCTAACCATTGGACTATCCCTATGTCGTGCAGCCCCAACTCGAGTTATACTCAATCATAATTATCAACATATATATATACACAACACCCACACTGGTGTTTATTCAAGGGGGCGAGCTCATTCTGAACTTTCATAATGTCTGGCCACACTTACAACATAGGGTCAGCAGAGTATCAAGTCTCAACTTGGAGCACGTGGTGGCTAGCCACTGCTTTCACCCAGGGAAACTCGTATCTCAGATAGGTGGAAGTGCAACAATCACAATATCAATTAATCAGCATATATGCATTCATTCTCAGCTATAAATCAACATTTATCTCAGCCATTCAGCTTATAATCATAATTCATAATCAGCCATAATCCATCATCACATATAGCCATTCGGCTCACATCATCCCCAGCACTCCTACCATTCTCTTCAGCAACTCATGCTATAATCAATCATAATCCATCATAGATTTTTCTTTTACTTCTTTCACAAGTTACCTTTCTCACAGCCCTCACTAGGCTTCATAACCCTCTACCATCTATCAGGCTTTAAACACGAAAAAATAGGATTTTGAATGCTGGTGGAATGCATAAAATCAGAAAGCATAGTTGCTGAGAAACAGGGGCTCGTGTACGCAGCCTCTTGCTCGCATACGCGAGGAGCATAGGCAATAGCATATGCTCGTGTCGCGTGTTCCTTCTTGCGTACGCGAACTTAGCAACCTGAATCGTTTGCTCGCGTCGCGTGCCAGGTGGTCGCGTACACAACCTCAAAAATACCATTCTCACGTACGCGACCCACACCATGCGTACGCGAAACCTTAAGGTAGTAGCCATTGGTCACGTCGTGCATGCATCTCGCGAACTTAGCAGAAACCTGAAAAAGCTGCTAAGTCCTGAAATGCTTAGCTTGCACACCAAACTTCGATCGAGCATATCTTCCTCATTTTAAAACATTTTCCCACCATTCTTTGAACGGCATAAATATCACGGACCCAATTTCATTTTTAAATAAATTTGACACAAATTGGGGGTCTAGAGACCAAGTTATGCTCCTTCAAAGTTGGGCCAAAAACCATTATTTTCACAAACTTTGCAAAACCTCCAATTTTCAAAACACAAAACTTCCAAAACCTTTTTAAACCAACCAAAACTTAGCCATTCACATCAAGCATATTTCAACTTCCCATTCATTCCTCAACCCACCAATTCTTCCACTTTTAACCAAATCTCAATTCAATAAATTTAATTCATAATCAACATTTCACACCTCAATTTCTAAATAAATGTTCAATTTCATCAATCAATATATATACATATCAATATCACATACAATCTTCATACTCATCAACAAGAACCTCAATCTTACCAACAATTAGGCATATCATCCATATTACTCATAACCTTACATGCTTTATCAACAATTAGCACCACTCACAACCAATCAACCATTATTCATATATGCAACTTAATCCATATCATCCAACAACCACATCAACATTTTAAAATCCTATCCTAGGGTCACTAGCCTAAGTTTTCACATTACATTACATTTTATATACAGGAAATCGAAACCATACCTTGGCCGATTCTCCGCTCAACTCGGAACACTTCCAATTGCACTTTCCCTCAACTTTCAATGCCTCAACACCATACCAACCAATTTTCAGTGCCACAAGCCCACTCCACACTTTCCAAGACCTCAATCAAGCTCTAATGTACACACATACATTGCCTAATATACATAATATACACCCACACATACAAATCAATCACTAAATCACAAAATTTCAAGTATTTGACTTAGGGAGAATCTTACCTTACCCAAAGATAAAAAAGGTAAGACTAAGCTTTTCCTTCAAGCTAATTGGATCCTATAACATCAAAGAAGCCAAAATCTCAACATTTTTACCCAAGAATTTCAAAATCAAGGGCTGAGAAAACTGGAAGAAAAACGTGGCTTACCTCAAGAACAAAGTTATGGGATTTATAGAGCTCGACACTGGGGTCGCGTGGCCGCAAACGGTACGGCAATCAGAGCTCCGGATCAAAAGTTGTGATCAAATGAAGTTGGAAATGAATGAGGGCAAGGGTTTCATGCTTTTCCTTTTCCCTTTCAGCATGTTCTATGTTTGAGAGAGGAGAGAGGGTGCTGAGTCCTTTTTTGTTTAATAAGGCTTGGTTGGGCCTTGGGCCCAATACAGGCCCGGTTCGTCCGGTTCGGCCTAATCTTGGGTCGAATTCTTTAAAATTAGTGTCAAAATTCTCGTTTTAATTTTCTCTATCATATTAAACCATAAAATTTGCATTTTTAATTTTCTAGAATAAGTTTTAATTTATGAGTTAATTAGTCATTAATTAACCGAATTTTACACTTATTAAAAAATTTCATTCTAAATATTAAGAGATGGAATAAAGAGATGGACATTGAGAGGGAGGACATTTGTTATGTCGATATGGATACAATTATAGTGTATGCCTAAGTAATATAAAACCAAGTAATTAGGGAGGAAGATTGGTGAATCTTTGGATCAGCTATTGGAGGTTGATTTGTTTTTGATGAAGGGATAGGAGGCTCAGATTGTTAAAAGGAAAAATCTAAAATCATAAGTGACAATAATTGATGATTGGATTAGTCAGATGAGAGAATTAAGGAGGCGTAAATGATACGTGCTTCAAATATTCATGATATGAAGAGTTCAAGTGTTATTTAGAAGATATTAGTTTATACTTTTAGAATATTTTAATTTAATTTGATGTATTTTTATTTTGTTTATTTAATTACTAGATTGGACCTCATAAACTAGAGTAGTCATAATACATAATGATTTAGAGGTTTGAAAACCCCTTTTTTTGGTTTCGTAGATGAAACCATGGTGTGGACAATTGAGGTTAAGGAGTCCCTCTCTTGTTGCATCGGAGAATTGGGTAGAAGGTTGAGAAGTCCCTTCGATTCAATTTCCAAACTATGGTGTTGACAAGTTAGGTTGAGGAGTCTCTTTTTTGTTGCGTCAAAAAATTGGGTAGAAAGTAAAGTGATTCTCTTTGTACTCAATTTCAATCTATCCTTTTTGTTTCTATTCAATTTCAATGTATCTTTTTTTATTCAGTTCGAATCCTTATCTTCTTGTTTATCTTTTATTTCTTTATCATTTAGTATCAGAGCTCAGGTATTAAATTAATTCTTATTAATCTATATTTATTCTTCTTTAATCATAAAAGAAAGAGTTCAGTGTCTGTCACGTCTTTCTTTAAGTTCTTGTGTTCTTGTTTCTGTTTGCGTTTCATTATTTTTTGTCATTATTGTTGATTTTATTGTTTAAAAAAATTGAAAAAAACATACAGTGCAAAAAAAAGAAAAGAAATACAAAAAGGGAAAGAAAAAATAATATCTTTCTTGTAATTATTGTCCTTTTATATACTATTTTTTCACCTACAAGATTCGAGGACAAATTGTTTTTGAAGAAGAGGAGAATAATACATGCTTCAAATGTTTGTGATATGAAGAGTTCAAGTGTTATTTAGAAGATATTAGTTTATATTTTTAGAATGTTTTAATTTGATTTGATGTATTTTGATTTTGTTTATTTAATTACTAGATTGTGCCTTATGTTTGTGAGCTCAGGGTTTTCTATATTTTAACCTAATAAGAGGTTATAAATACTTCATAAACTAGGGTAGTCGTAATACAACATGATTTAGAGATTTGAAAACTCCTTTTTTGGTTTCGTGATGAAACCATGATGTGGACAATTGAGGTTAAAGAGTCCCTCTCTTGTTGCATTGGAGAATTGAGTAGAAGGTTGAGGAGTCTTTTTCTTGTTGCGTCAAGGAATTGGGTAAAAAGTAGAGTAATTCTCTTTATATTCAATTTCAATATATCCTTTTTGTTTTTATTTCAATTATAATTTATCTTTTATATTCAACTTCAATTCTTCTCTTGTTTATTCTATTATTTCTTTATCATTTGGTATTAGAGCTCAGGTATTAGATTAATTCTTATTAATCTATATTTGAGCCCACAAACATAAGGACCAATCTAGTAATTAAATAAAAAAAATTCAAATACATCAAATTAAATTAAAACATTCTAAAAATATAAACTAATATCTTCTAAATAACACTTGAACTCTTTATATCACGAACATTTGAAGCATATATCATTCTCCTCCACTTCAAAAAAGATTTGCCCTCGAATCTTATAGGTGAAAAAATAGTATATGAAAAGGACAATAATTTCAAGGAAGATAATTTCTTTTTTATTGTTTTTTTTCTCTCCCTTTTTGAATTTTTTTTCTTTTTTTTTTGCACTATATGCTTTTTTTTTTAATCAATAAAATCAACAATAATGAAACACAAACAGAAACAAGAACACAAGAACATAAAGAAAGACGCGACAAACATTGGACTCTTTTTTATGATAAAAGAAACAAATATAGATTAATAAGAATTAATCTAATACCTGAGCTCTGATACTAAATGATAAAGAAATAAAAGGATAAATAAGACAAGAATTGAAATTGAATAGAAAAGATAAATTGTCATTAAAATAAAAATAAAAAAGATAGGTTGAAATTGAATACAAAAAGAATCATTCTACTTTCTACCCAATTTCTTAACGCAACAAGAAAGGGACTCTTCAACCTAACTTGTCAACGCCATAGTTTATAAATTGAATCGAAGGGACTCCTCAACCTTCTAATCAATTCCCCGATGTAACAAAAGAGAGACTCCTCAACCTCAATTATCCACATCATAGTTTCATCACGAAACCAAAAAAGAAGTTTTCAAACCTCTAAATCATTCTGTATTATGTCTATCCTAGTTTATGAGGTATTTATAACTTCTTATTAGGTTAAAATATAGAAAACCTTTAGCCCACAAACATAAGGCCCAATCTAGTAATTAAATAAACAAAATCAAAATACAACAAATTAAATTAAAATATTCTAAAAATATAAACTAATGTCTTCTAAATAACACTTGAACTTTTCATATCACGAACATTTGAAATATGTATCACTTGCAATATGAAGTGCTGAATCTGAAAAAATTACATCAAAAAACAGTGTAATGTGCAGTCGTTAAAAAAGCATGAAGAAAGAAAATTGAGGGATATAAATCGAAGAATAGAGATTATGCTTGTGAGTGGGTGTGCAAAAATAGAAGTTATTAATGATTATGTTATTATTAGTTTGTTGCGTTTAAAATTTAAATATGAAATCAAAGTAACAATTACCATGACAATGTGGTTGGTAGGGATGGAAAAAAAAATCTGCCGAAGCAGATATGTGCGAAAATTTGTTGCGACTAGAAGGTAAATGAAGATTCATAAAATTTTCATGGAGATGGGGACTCGTTCCCGTAAATAAATGAGAATGGAGACGGAGGTAGAGGTACCGATCTCGTGAGGACTTCTAAATCTTCGCAAATGAGAATTTATTAGAATATTCTCACTTACTAAGATAAGTTATATTATTTTATATGTTAGAAATTATTTTTATTTTATTTTCTTTTAATATGTATGTTAAATTATGTTACATTGTGATTGAATTGTGTTAAATTATGTTAATTTTATTAGATTATGTTATGATTGTATGTTAATATTTTTTTAAAATTTTTTAAAGGTAATATACATGGATACTTCATACTTGCGGATATCTGCCTTCTTCGTAGAGACAATTATATAGAAACCCACGACGAGAATAAAGCAAAAATGAGAGATATTTTCTTAAATGGGGATGGGACGAAGGAGGGTACGCATCCCTACAGATATCAATCGTCATTTTTACTAGTCAATTAAAAAAATAAAATATAAAGTTATGTAATTATAGTCAAATGGAAAAGTATTATCAAGATCGATGTAATACAAATAATAATTGAAAAATAAAATTAAATCAATATAGTTTTAAAATGTGCTACAAACATCTTTTTAGTCATTTAATAGTCCAATCTCCTAGGAATCACGTAAGTATATCCGTATTTCGTTTATGCAAAATGTTTATAGTTTAGACTTATATCATTTGTATGGTAAACAAAATAAATATTACATAAATTAATAAATATCTGACAAATTACATATATTAGTAAAGAAAGTATTTAATTTATTTATTTAAAAAATTATCCGATAAAAATGTCAACAAAAATAACTACAAAAGAAAGAAACTCACCCGGTAAACACAAGATTGTTTCCTTTCGCAAAACAGACCAAAAGTGATTGATCAAAGGTAGGCATGTCACGCTAGATGTTACATGACTTAACACTTCTACTAGTTAGTTAGTATAGTGAGCTTATGTGTATAGTGTTGGTTACAAAACTTATTAGTGACTTAGTTACTTTGTACAAGAAAGAAGAATTAGTTAGCAGTAGAGTAATTAGTGACTATATATATCAACAGTATTATTTTGTATGGATAGTTTTGCATTCCCATTTTTCAAGTGGAATGGTGATTGAGATGTGAATAAGAAACACACTCTCCCTTCTCTGAGTTTCGTGAAGTCACTCTTTCATCTTCCAGAACTCACCACTTTCACATGGTGCGGTGAGCGTGGATGGAAGGATTGAGAAACTTCGAAAGAAACTTGAATGCAACTTCAATTTCGTCTCCCTGTTGATTCAATTAACCTGTATGCAGTTTCAATTCCTTCTTCTTGCAAATTCAATTTCATCTTCTTCTTCTTTCTTTCCTCTTCGATTTCATCTTCTACTCCGTTTCTTCTTCTTCTTTGTTTCTTCTTCCTTCTTCCTTGAACTCACACAATAGAGACTGATGAGAGCTACTTTGTTCTGCACAAAACTAATTCAGACAAATAGTGATCCGATCAGCGAGTTCTAGGGCGAAAATTCTACAAATCCATCAGTTCTTGAAATTTCTTTAAAATTGAATCCAGAGCAAGAAATTGAAGAAATGGCGTCAGATAACAATCCACCGTTCTCTTCTATAGACATTCAGGCTCTTGCAAGTTTGGTTAACCAGATCAATCTTATGCAATCGAATGCAACAAGAACGCAATCAAATCCTGCATTGGATCCAGTGAGTCCCTATTTTCTGCATCCCGGAGAAAATTCAGGTTCTTCTTTACTTTCGACTCCTTTAGTAGGAAACAATTACCCAATTTGGGAGAAAGCTATGTGGAGAGCACTTACATCAAAGAATAAACTAGGATTTGTAGATGGATCAATTAAAAAACCTGAAAGAGGAACTGCATTGTTTGAAGCATAGGAACGATCTAACACATATGTGGTTTCTTTGATTAATCAATCTTTAAGCCCTGAGATAGCTAAGAGTGTAGTGTGGATAAATTCTGCTAAGGAATTGTGGAAAGAATTAAAGCATAGGTACTGTCACGGAGACATATATAGAATTGCAGAACTAGAGGAAGATCTATTTGCTACAAGACAAGGAGAGTTAACAATTACTGCTTACTATACAAAATTGAAAGAGATTTGGGAAGAATTAGATAATTTGCGCCCGATCCCGATCTGTTTAAGATGTTCTGAAAACTGCACCTGTGAATTGAATATATTGAGAGGTTATAAGGAAGACTCAAGTGTTGTAAGACTCTTGCGTGGATTGAATGATCAATATTCTACTGTACGATCTCAAATCATGCTGATGAAACCATTGCCCAAGGTAGATGCAGTTTTTTTCTGATTTGCTTCAGCAAGAAAGGCAGTTTAACATGAATGAAATGGTTGAAGGGAAGGCATTGATAACCAATGCAAGAACTGATGGTGGAATTATTAGAGGAAGGGGTAAAGGCAAAGGAGGTAGGGGAGGCCATGGCAATTATCACAAGACTGGAAGAGGTTCAAAGCAGTGCAGTTATTGTGGCAAAAATGGCCATCTAATAGACACATGCTATAAAAAGCATGGATTCTCTCCTCATTTCAAGAATGATGGTGCCTCTATCAACAATTTGGTTGCTGAAGAAAGTGATGATAACAGCAATCAGTCTCAAGAAGCATTCGGCAATTCTGAGCTTGGCTTTACTTTAGAGCAAAAGGAAGCATTATTAGCTCTCTTGAATCAGCAAGATGCACAACCAAAGCATAGCATAAATCAAATTGTTGCCACCACACTTCCGTCAAACCAAGGTATATCTTACATAATGTCAATGTCCATTTTCAGTCCAAAATCCTGGGTCATTGACTCAGGTGCTACAAATCATGTTGCCTATTCAAAGTCATTTTTTCAGTGCCTATATCAAATAAAACCTGTTCTTATTAATATGCCTGATGGTACCAGTACAATAACCCAATATGCAGGAACCATAGTATTCTCGGACCAGTTTAAATTGTTTCATGTGTTTTTCATTCCAACATTCAAATTTAATCTAATATCTGTGTCTAAATTGACTGCCGATTCAAAATTAAAACTTACATTTGATGAATTTGGTTGTGAAATTCAGGAAAAGATTACCATGAAGACAATTGGTGTAGCTGAACAGAGAAGAGGCTTGTATGCTTTTGAAAACCTCACACCTGTTCAAGCTGCATCTTCATCTGTTCTTCCATCTACATCTGCACTGGCTATTGAGCCTACACAATCTGCATCTTCATCTGTTCTTTCATCTGCATCTGCACTAGCTGTTCAGCCTGCACAATTAGATAACTCTGAGCTCTGCCACCTCAGATTAGGACACATACCTCATGATAGGATTGATGTAATGAAAAAAGAATACAATGACTTGAATTTTTCTGCTTGTAATAATCCTTGTGACTCATGTCACTATGCAAAACAAAAAAGATTACCATATGCAACTAGAGTTTCAAAGAGTGAAAATAAATTTGACATTGTCCATATGGACATTTGGGGACCTATAAATACAGCTTCAATTTCTGGTTTCAAGTATTTTTTAACTGTGGTTGACGACAAAAGTAGATTTACATGGCTGTATTTTATGAAATCAAAAGGAGAAGCCGCTGATTTGGTCAAAAATTATGTTAAAATGGTTGAAACTCAGTTTGGCATGGTAATTAAAAAGGTTAGAACAGACAATGGAAATGAATTTAAGCTACCAAATTTCTATGCATCTAAGGGTATAATACATCAAACTACCTGTGTTGAGACTCCTCAGCAAAATGGCATAGTAGAGAGGAAACATCAACACATTTTAGAAATTACAAGAGCATTGATGTTTCACTCAAACATGCCTAAAAGGTTCTGGAACTTTGCAGTAGGACATTCAGTGCATCTAATAAACAGAATTCCTAGTACTCTACTGCAAAACCAGTCACCCTACTACATTTTGAAACAAAAATTACCTGATATATCATACCTCAAGGTGTTTGGATGTCTCGGATATGCATCAACATTAACAGCACATAGAACAAAACTAGATCAAAGAGCTACAAGTGTGTATACTTGGGGGTCAAAGATGGAGTTAAAGGACACATTCTTTACAATGTTAAGAGTAGAAACATTTTCATTTCTAGAAATGTTCAATTCTATGAAAATTTTTACCTCACATACTCAAACCAATTCTAATAACAATTTACATCCATCACCACATTGCCACACTAACTCAAACATGCATCCATATCCTGACATAGCATCACAACCTAGAAGACCCTTAAGAGAAAGAAGACGTCCCACATACCTCAATGATTATCACTGCAATAGCATGAATGCATCAGCAAATGATTTTTCTAACATTTCACACAATTCATCGTGTTCTTCTCAAGAATTTTTTGAAAATTACATAAATATGTTACTAAACCAGGCAGATCAATTTTTTGACAAGTCTTCCATTCTTTTCTTTGAGTCTGAGTCCCTAGTTCCTCTCCTTCCTTTATCACCTGAGTCAATCACACAAAAATCCAACCAGGCCAAATACAAAGAACCAAAAACCTATGCTGAGGCAGTTTGTGATCCGAACTGGCAAGAAGCTATCAATGCAGAATTAATTGCTCTAAAGGAAAACCAGACTTGGACTCTTACCAAGCTTCCTCATGCTAAAAAGGCAGTAGGATGCAAATGGGTGTTCAGGTTGGAATTGAATCCTGATGGATCTGTGGAGAGATACAAGGCAAGACTGGTAGCTCAAGGCTTCACCCAAACAGCAGGGGTGGATTACTTTGAAACCTACAGTCCCGTGGTAAAAATGAGCACACTGAGGATAATTTTGTCAATAGCAGCCGTAAAGAATTGGTTTGTACACCAATTAGATGTCAACACTGCATTTTTACATGGAGATTTAGCTGAAGAAGTATACATGCGACCCCCTCCAGGTTTAACATTGCCTTCACCAGACTTAGTTTGTAGATTAGACAGATCCTTGTATGGTTTGAAGCAGGCCAGTAGACAATGGAACACCAAATTATCAACCACTTTGATCGATTTTGGCTACACTCAATCTCGAAATGATTATAGTCTCTTCACAAAATGTCATGGTTCACAATTCACAGCCATCTTGGTATATGTAGATGACTTAATCGTTGCTGGAAATAACATGGATGAAATTGGGTCTGTCAAGAAGCACTTGCATGATTTGTTTAAGATCAAAGATTTGGGTGACTTAAACTTTTTTCTAGGCCTTGAAATAGCTCGAAGCAAGAGGGGCATTGCAGTATGTCAACGAAAATATTGCATCGACCTATTGAAGGAGTATGGATTAATGGATGCAAAGACAGCAACTACACCAATGGATTACACAATAAAATTGGCAAAAGATTCAGGGAGTTTACTCAATTCAGCATCTGAATACAGAAGATTAGTAGGAAGATTACTCTATTTGACCAATACTCGACCTGATATTGGATATGCAGTAGGAAAATTAAGCCAATTCTTAGACTGTGCTACTGACAAACACTTTGAAGCAGCCATCAGAGTATTAAGATACCTCAAGGCCAAACCTACCCTGGGTCTAATGTTCTCATCCCAAACTGACTTGGAACCAACTGGTTTTTCAGACAGTGATTGGGGAGCCTGCTCAGACACAAGAAGATCAATTTCAGGGTACTGCTTCTTCATAGGAACTTCTATTGTATCCTGGAAAAGCAAGAAACAAAACATAGTGGCCAGTTCTTCATGTGAGGCAGAATATAGGGCCCTTGCAATGGCCACCAGAGAAGCGCAGTGGATCACCAATATACTTGGAGACTTGAAGATTGAATTGAGTAAGCCAATTGCAATATATTGTGATAGTCAATCGGCCTTGCATGTTGCGGCCAATCCAGTTTTCCATGAAAGAACTAAGCATATAGAGATGGATTGTCATGTTGTTCGAGACAAATGGCAAGAACAAGTGACAAAATTGCTTCCTGTTTCAACTGTTAATCAAACTGCAGATATATTGACTAAAGCTTTAACTCCAAAGATGTTTCAAGGCTGTCATGACAAGCTCAGAATGATAGATGTAACTGATTCTGGCTTGAGAGGGGGTGTTACATGACTTAACACTTCTACTAGTTAGTTAGTGTAGTGAGCTTATGTGTATAGTGTTGGTTACAAAACTTATCAGTGACTTAGTTACTTTGTACAAGAGAGAAGAATTAGTTAGCAGTAGAGTAATTAGTGACTATATATATCAACAGTATTATTTTGTATGGATAGTTTTGCATTCCCATTTTTCAAGTGGAATGGTGATTGAGATGTGAATAAGAAACACACTCTCCCTTCTCTGAGTTTCGTGAAGTCGCTCTTTCATCTTCCAGAACTCACCACTTTCACACTAGATCCCACTTCAGTTAGCATTGGTGCAAAAGTTTACTTTTAAGTAGATAGTCTTGTATGATTTTGGTTTCAAAGAATACTTTTACGTTTTTATCTTTTATAGATATTTTTGGCGTTTCAAGGACCTTTCTCAAATTACAAACTCCACAAATGAATTTTACAATAAATTGACCTGGGACAAACAAACTTTTAATGTTACAAGAATCGAACCAAGTGATTAGTTTAATGATTTAATAATTCAACCAAAATCGAACCATAATTAAACTAATTTAATTAAATATAAAATAAAATTATTAAAAGATCATTTCTCTATATGTGAATTTTTGCAAGTCAATCAGGTCATTAATTCAAAACATTCAAAACATGCATCCGACACAAGAATCATAAGCATAATTCAACGAAATCATATGAAGCCATATAGTAAATCCAATGTAGAATTGTAACAATGTTGTTATTTTGAATCAATGACAACAAAATAACAATTCACCAAAACAAGTACAACAAATTAGATTTAAAAATAAATATGAGCAGAATTAATAAATTAAACTAAAAGAAAATTAAATTTATAACTCAATCTCAACAGAATTAATTCAATATCAACAGACTGAATTCAAATAAAAATTCAAAAAATTAATATCTCAAAACTCAGCAAAATCATCAATAATACATCATATGCATATTTAGAACAAATTTCAAATTTCAAAGCAATAGAGTCATAGAGAGTTAGAGATTGAGACTAGAGGGTTGAAAATTTAAATATTTTGGTCATGGAGATAAAATGTAAAAGTGAGGGAGGTTGAGACACGACGGAGGGCAGAACATCAGTGACTGTTAGACACCACGCGAAGTAGAAAGGCAACGACGACGAGGCAGGGTGCAGAGCAGAGATGCAGCGACGACAAGACTGGCAGGGAGCAAAGAAGGGGCAACAACCAAAAACAACGAAGAGGGAAGAAGCAACAACGACGCATTGCGAGAAAGGGAGAAGCAGCAACGACGCATAGCGAAAAGGGGAGAAGCGGCAATGACCCATGACGAAGAGCGGAGAAGCGTCGAGACCCATAGCAAGGAGTGGAGAAGCAGCGACAAATAAGACTCATACAGAGAGAGCGACAGAGAGAGAAGGTTCGGCAATGAGTTTGAGCTCTGAAGTGGGATGGTGGCTACTCTTCGAAGAGAGGGACAGATTAGGCTTTTTCTTGCCTGAGTGAGAGCGAGAGAGAAAAGGGTGGGGGTTGCTCGTGTTTTGTATTTTTTTTTTTTTAAACGACGACACCGTTTTGATTGCAAGAAGAGTGAACCATCCCTTCAAAAAATCGGCTGAATTTAACCAGTTTACCAGTTCAACCAATTTTTTGCAAGACAATTTGGGGAGTCAACCGGACCGGCCAGAAGACTAGTTCCCAGTTAAACCGGTCAATCCAGTTTTCAAAATCTTGCAAACTTCCTTCGAGAGTAGCCGAAACAAGACCAATATTACACCTATAGTGTTGATATATCAACAAACTGCATTCACTCGCACTAGGATTAGTTTCTTCTAGTTACAAAAAGTATAGTCTGCAAAATTGCCTATGATGTCAGGCTATACATTGATTTATGAACACAATAGAACTATTTCATAGCTCCTTTCTATTTTGAGCTGAAGTGGCTTGGTAGAGCCCCTGGATCAACTTGCCAAAAGCCTCTCAAATTGCCATGCTCTTCTGTCAGTTTGAAAGCTGGGATTTGATGAGAGAGCCTAAGCAATTCTTCTCTCGGGATTCTCAATTCTACAGTTGATTGGCTCCTGAAAACTGAACTGAAACCACTGACCAACTCCAAAACTCGAACTTCTGTCCACAAATCGTTTCCCCCAAGAACTTCCACTATGTCATACACACAATTTTTCAAGTCAGAACATTTGATTTTACTTGACCATGTTTTATATATGGCCCAAACTTCACCTTTACTTGGGAAGATGGCATAATATTCGCCCTCGCCAACAGGATCAGCATGCACAAGATGGGAAATAGAAGAGGTATTGCTGTAAACACTCTGTTGAACTGTGTGACTAATTTTAAATCTGCCACAGGAAATAAGCATGTCTTGGTCTTCCCATCTAATAGTAATTTCTGGAAGCCAGCAGCAAGTAAGCCAAGTAACATTCAATTCCACATCTGGGCTAGTCTTGATCTTAATAATCTGACCATAGTACTTCGGCAATCCATCCTCATCACTGTAAAATGCCCAAATCTGACCGACATGGAACTTTTCAAGAGACCTCCCAGCTTCAAAATCAAACAACAAAGATTCTGGGACTTCAATAGCTTCTGAGGTAGAAGCTATGGGAGCATGAGGGTTGACCGAATAATTAACAGAATCCTTAGTTTCCTTCATCAAATTGATTCTTTCCAAATTAACCTTACCTGCAGATACATCCTCAGATGTCATCAAAGGTGTTGTATTCTCACTTCCATATGAACTATGACCAATCTCCATATCCAAACCTTCTGGAGCATCAATCTCTTCAATATTCATCGGCAAACATGCAGGATCAAGTTCATAAGTTCCTTTAGGAACATTTACACCTTTTTCACCATTCATCTTGAAAGATGGAACCCTGTGAGAGAATCTGTATAGCTCTGCTGGCGGAATTTGAAGTGGGCAGTTACTTGCCTTCATACTTCGACAGAAGAGACTTACAAAACCTTTCAACTTAAACAAATAAGCAACAAATAAACCAACACCGTCAGCATAATCTGACAAAATTTCAACAAGCTCAAATTCATACTGCTGATGTGATTCAACATCCATGTACCATTTGATATCCCAATTTTTATATAGAGCCCAAATTTCTCCCTTTCTAGGATACACTTTAAAAGTATTGCCGCAAATGTTTTCAAAAGAAACCATATAAGAGAACATCAAATGATCTTCAGTGATGTCAGTTCTACCAGGTTTATACTTACCACAAGCTACAGGCAAATCCTCATTTACCCAGTTGATTTCATCATTGTCATCTGGATGTGGCTCAAACCACATTATCTTGACCTTGAATCCAGGAGAGAGAACATTTCTGATTAAAGCATAGAATCTAGGCATGGCATCTGCTGTATCATAAATAGCCCAAATCTGCCCAGCAACAAAACATTCTTTTCTCTTGAACATGTCAAAGTCATTGAACTCTGCATCAGGATATAAGTAAACATTTGGATGATGTTTTGCTTTGGAGGTTAAATCTGGATAAGAATGCTCTGAATTTTCATCCATCTCCTTAGAGCCTCCCGCTGCTTGTTTTCCTCTGACCTCGTCATGAATTTCACTATGATTTTCACTTGACTCCTCCATCTGCTTCCTCTTTTTATTTCCATTGGTCTTTCCAGAGACGTTAGCAGAGCCCTTTTTCTCAAAAGTTTCTGCATTAGACCGCTCAGAATGCAAATTTCCTTGAGCTCTAGGACCTTCCTTGGAAGTACCATGATGCTGATCATCTTTATGTTGTCCAGACTCTGGCCGACTTGAATCATTTGCTCGTGAAGTGCGTTGCTTATCCACATTAAATGCAATGAAAGGCTTGTGGCAATTTTGACAGCGAAGAGATTTATTTAAAACTTCTTTGTAATACTGATACTTCACTTTGCAAAATGGACAGCTAGTCCAAAAGGTTGGGCGGCTATTGTTTGGTCCCTGCTGTGCTGTCTGCCTGGATTGCTGCTGACGATGACTTGAGTTTGTAAAATTGTGTCTGACATTTGTTTTCACCGAAGAATTAGAATTTGTATAAGCCTTCTGCTGATTATGACATGATGAAGCAGTTTTGTTGACTGGAACTCCACGTTTCATGTCATGCTGATATCGTTTATCTTTGTCTAAGAGCACCCTTTGAGCTTCCCCAATCAGCTTAAAAGCAGCTTCTGCACCAACAAAATTGTTTTTGTCAGGATGAAGTAGGAGGGCAAATTTCCTGTAGTGCTTCTTAATTGTTTCATCACTAGCTGTCTGCTCAAGTTGAAGAATTCCATACCAATCCATCTCATTGCCAAACAATTTCTGCTCAGCAGAGCAGTGGACATCGCATACACTTATCATTTGAGCTAGATTCTCCAGATGAGGATATAACTTCTGAGCCTTAAGAGCAAATTTGCGGGCCCCTGTAAAATCCCTGTTTTTCATCTTCATTTGAGCAATATCCTTGGCCCTCATGGCCTCTTCTTTATTGCAGTCCATCGGTAGTACAAGATTGAAACCTAAACGCAGGTTCTACAGCCAAGAGCAATAACAAAGGATTTGAATTTAATTTAACTGCCCTAAGACCAGGCAGACCAACATTAAATTCATAAAGGAAAGAAATCTTCCAAAAGCCCACCAGCCTCCAAAAATAGCTATGCTCCTCACAGTCTACTAAACCCTGCAGTTTCGGTGTAACTTGGAAATATAAGCATCAATGCCAACTAACAAATCACAAACAAAAGGTAAGATTTGAAGATAATTTGATACCACAAACAGACTTGTCAAATGTCAATACACAAGCAATGCATAAATAGGAGGTTGGATCATTGATTCAATCCTAAACTTTGCAAATGCCCAAGGAAACAATTTTTAAACACTTGCAAGTAAACAATGCTTCAATATAATAATTACCTCAAAAGTAACATAAAAAAGTGTTAAACCCTGCTAAATGAACTTAATTATAATAATAAAAAAATTCAAACGCGCAAACACAAGCTCTACAAACTTCTCTCCGGTCCCCAATAGCAAGATGATTAAATGAGTAACAAAACTGAAATAACAGATAAAATCTGACCTAATACGAAAGCGGCAACTGGGAAGAAATTTACCAAAATAATAATAATAATAATATAATGAGAACTAAGGGAATAGCTTGAAGCTAGAAATTGAAAGCAACCAATACGTTCAAGAAATGCGTATGAACCAAGACATTAGTTTTCCCGAAAATCCACATGCAAGGAGATGAAGTCAACAGTGGAAATGTTTTGGGGGAAAATGTAATAAAGTAAACTTAGCACCTTGCGGAGGCAGCGGAAGCAGCAGAGCAGATGCAGAGCGGAGCAGACCAAATAAGAGTGGGAGATGTAGTTTTGGAGGAGACGGAGGGTAGGGTAGGGATTTCTTAGCTGTTCTTTTTTCTGAGTAAAATAGAAAGCAGCGGTGTTCGTGGGTCAGTGAAATCGGGTTAGTTCTAGCTTGGATCTGGGTCTAATTATTTAGGTTAAATAACTCCGTGAGTCCCTATGGGGGCATTATTGGTTTATGTCCGTGTCTTTCAAAGACACGCGCATAACACCACATGTACATGTGGCCGAAGGCAGGTGTTGTAGTGGCAAAGCTGTTTGTCTCGGGTACAGTCACCCCGAGTTTGATTCATAGCCGTGGTTAGGTTTGTGTGTGTGCGTGAATGGGTATGAAAAAAAAAATACATATATTATTTATTTTATTAGATATAAAATTTAAGAGACAATTTTATACAATTATTTACTGTTTCAAATTCAATTTTCCAGCAAGCAGCAAATCGGCAAATTGGAAGGGTTGTCAGTGGAGGGACACAGACAAACCGGACAACAACCGGACAAGGACAAGCAAGGCTCAGGGGGATATGATGGTGGATCTTCATCATCTCGTTAGGGACTTCAGCTGAGGTTGGTCCTTTTTACAATACAAATTATTTTATGGATTATTTAGATTTAAGCTTTCTATTTTGGAATATTAGAGGTGCCTCTAATAAATTGGTCCGGGTTCATAGTAAGGAGTTAGCGAATAAATTTCATCCTACTTTTTTCATTCTGTTTGAAACCCATATTGCTTTCGAGAGGATGAAATCTTTTTGGAATAATCTAGGTTACCAGGATGTTGGTATTATTGAGGCTAATGGTCATAGTGGGGGTATCTGGGTTCTATGTTCTAATTCAAATATTTCTATGAGAGTATTAGATGTAGTTGATCAATGTATCAGTTTTGAAATCACTATGGGCAATACATCTAGTTACTGCAGTGCGGTGTATGCTAATCCGCATATACATCGGCGTAAAGAACTGTGGGTGACTTGACAAGGATTGCTAATATGATCCACGGACCTTGGATTGTGTTAGGGGACTTTAATGATGTTTTGTTGCAGAGTGAAGTTAGAGGGGGGCAATTTAGACTTGCCAGAGCAGAACAATTTGCGGAAACATTGGAGGATTGTGGGCTGTTTGATATGGGGGCTATTGGGAGAAGATTCACTTGGTACAGGAAGGTGAAAGGTGGGGTGCAGGTGGCCAAGAAGCTTGATAGAGCAGTCATCAACCAGGACTGGCGACTAATGTTTCCGGAGGCTTATACTGAGGTGCTGGCGCGCCTTCACTCTGATCTTTGCCCATTATTCACTAGGTGCAAGATGGCAAAGAGGGCTACCAAGGGCCATCGTCCGTTCAGATTCCAGGCTGCGTGGATGACTCATCCTCTTTTTAGGAATGTTGTTGATACAGCTTGGAATAGAGGAGCTCCGGATGTAGTCAAATGTTTGTTGAAGGTTCAAAAAGATGCAACTAGCTTCAATAAAAAGGTTTTTGGCAATATTTTTATTAAGAAAAGGGAGTTGGAGAGGCTTTTGAATGATGTTCAGATTACTCTGGAAAGTCGGGAGGATCAACAGCTTAGGATCAAAGAGCAAGTTTTGCATCAGGAACTGAATGCTGTCCTTCTTCAAGAAGAGTTGTTGTGGTATCAAAAATCTAGAGAACAATGGGTGAGATGTGGAGATAGAAATACAAAATTTTTTCATCTGCAAACAGTTATCAGGAGAAAGAGGAACAAAATTCATGGGTTATCTTTGGAGGATGGGTCTTGGGCCACGGAGACTACGACTCTAGAAATGGCGGCAAATTCTTTCTTTCAAAAGCTTTTTTCTACAAGGGAGGATATTGACCTGGACGCCATGGGGCCTTTTCCTTGCCCGTCTCTTAGTACTGAGGCTTGTCAAAAGTTAGTGGAACCAGTGACGTCTGAAGAGGTTAAAAGAGCTGTGATGACCATGAGTTCATTTAAAGCCCCAGGGCCAGATGGATTTCAAGCAATTTTCTACAAAGAGTTCTGGGACTCTCTTAGCAACGATGTGTGTAGACTGGTCAAGCGAGTCTTTGAGGGTGAGCTACTGAATGCGGCTATTTTCGATACTCTCATTGTTCTAATTCCTAAAGTGGAAGTTCCCTCTTCCTTACGGGAGTTTCGGCCTATTAGCTTATGTAATGTAATTTATAAAATTGTCACAAAGGTTCTAGTTAACAGGTTCAGACCTTTCCTGTCGGAGATCATTGGTCCTTTGCAAGGAGGGTTCATTCCAGGAAGAGGAACCACAGAGAATATTATCATTGCTCAAGAGATTATGCACTTCATGAGGAACACCAAGTCTCGAAAAGGGATCATGGCATTCAAGATTGATTTGGAAAAAGCTTATGACAGGGTAGACTGGCGTTTTCTGGAAGTTACTTTGGTCCGGTTTGGGTTTCCAAAGGCTACCATTAATCTTATATTGAATTGTGTGACTTCCTCTTCGTTGGCAGTTTTGTGGAATGGGAACAGGCTCCAAAATTTCAATCCGAAGAGAGGGTTGAGGCAAGGAGATCCTATGTCTCCTTATCTATTTGTACTCTGTATGAAAATGCTTGCCTGCTTTATCTCTCATAGAGTTTCCCAAGGTTTGTGGAACCCAGTTGCGGTTTCTAGGAATGGACCACGACTCTCTCATTTGATGTTTGCAGATGATCTTTTGCTTTTCTGTAAGGCATCAAAAGCTCAAGTAATAGAGGTCATGCATTGTTTGGACTTATTTTCTAGAGCATCAGGTTTAAAGGTAAATCTTCATAAGTCAAAGGCCCAGTGTTCCAAGAGGGTGTCGGAGAGGAGAAAAGAGGTTCTCTCAGGGGTCTCTAACATCCGGTTCTGCAATGATTTGGGTAAATACCTGGAAATTAACATCGGTCATGCCAGAGCTTCTAGGAAGACGGCTCAGGAGATTATTGAAAAAATTTCGAGAAAGCTCTCCAGTTGGAAAGGACGCCTACTGAATAAGGCAGGGAGGCTTTGTCTTGTTAAATCGGTTATGGCCTCTATCCCAGTTTATGAAATGCAAATTTCTCTTCTCCCGAAGTATGCATGTAATAAAATTGATTCCTTGATGAGACAATTCTTGTGGAAAGGCCAAGCGACTGGAAAAGGGCTGCCTCTGGTCAGGTGGGAGGTCGCCATAACTCCTAAAAAGGCAGGAGGATTGGGTATTAGGGATACTTCCTGTGCTAACATGGTGCTTCTGGGAAAGTTGGTATGGGATTGTCTAAATAATAGTGAGAAGTTATAGGTGCAGGTTCTGAAGCATAAATATCTCAGGAATCAATCTGGTATGAACGGAAACAGTAGAAATTCTTCATCGGCTACCTGGAAGAACATTGTTAGTGCCTATGAGCATCTCAAGGAAGGGCTTCATTGGAATATTGGAGATGTCCACAAATCAGTTTGGTATGATAAGTGGACTCCTTTTGGTAAGCTTTGCAACCTTGTTCCTTATGTACATATTTCTGAATCAGATTTCATGGTGGCTGACTTGTGGAAAAGGGTGTCTTGGGAGGTTGATAGTCTTACCACGCCTATTCCGCATGAGATTAAGCAGTTTATTTGTGGTCTGAGATATCCTAGTTTGACTGAGTTGGAGCCACAATGGGAGTGGTGGCTTGCAGCAACAAAAAAGTATAGTGCAAGGGAGGGTTACAGATGGTTATTAAAGAAAACATTAAATTGGAATGCCAACAGTAATTAGAACTGGTTGTGGAACACAAACATTCCAGAGAAGTTCAAATTTACTATGTGGCTTAGCTTACATGATGCTCTACCAACTGAGACCTTTCGATTCAAGCGGCATTTAGCTTCTTCAGATATGTGTAAGAGATGTAACAAGACGCAGGAGACTATGGAGCATTGCCTTAGAGACTGTGAACGATCAAAGGCAATCTGGTATATGTTGGATCCTAGTATCCTGGACTCGACGGCTGGTACTGCTCTTGAAGAGTGGTTTCGGAAGGCCTTGGCTAACAATGAGGCGTCCTTTGGTGCATGGCTTTGGTGGGTATGGAGACATAGGTGCAATGACATATTCAACACTGACAACCCTTGGACAGACCATAAGGTTGTTGCCTTGGCCAGAATTACCGCCAAGGACTTACAGGTTTACAGGAATCGAAGCAATGCCTTTAGGTCTCTCCGAAATTGCCTGTGTTGGGAACCACCGGTAGGCAATAGTTTTAAAGTTAATTGTGATGCAAGCTTGTATATGGATTCAAATTTAGCGGGATTTGGGTGTATTATTAGAGATTCTAAGGGAGATTGGATCTTGGGCTGCTCTGGAAGCATTCCCCCTTGGTCTATACTCAGATGTGAATTATTTGCTGCTTGGAGGGGGCTGGTGTTAGCTTGGGATTGCGGTTTGAGGGATATTATTTGTGAAACAGATTGCCTTGACATTCTGCCCATCATGCATGAGCTTACAAGTGGGTATCCATCTGAAGTAACAGATTTGGTTCATAAGATTCAGGAGCTTTTATCTCGTCCTTGGCTTGTTCACGTTGAATGGGTGCCCCGAGAAGCAAATAGAGCTGCGGATTGGATGGCTAAATATGGTGCCAAGAGTAACTCTAATCATGTTATTTGGTCTGAGCCTGGTGTTGATCTCCAACGAATCATCCGCTCGGATTTAGAATAGTTTTTGCTTTGTTTCTTTCCTTGTTTAGTCACAAAAAAAAATTCAATTTTCGAGTCTCTTATCTGGAGCAGTTTTCAATTTGATTATCCAGATTTTGGCCTTTTGCAGGTCCAAATTGATTTGGTAGTCCCACACTCTTAATTAATATTTAACAATTAAATATCTTTCTTATCTTAACCAATAAGATAAAATAAGATAACAAAATTCAACTATATACCTCTTATATCTCTCAAGTATGTTACATATTTCTAACCCTTACATATATTTCTGAGATTCATTTTGATTTGAGCATCAGAGTGTCTTTGCAAATATCACTGCCACCACTTTAAAAAGATCCGATCTTGTTACCACCTAAAACCAGCGAGTTTCTCCGATCCATCTCACAATCCGTACTAACGATGTCTTGTATATTAGCGCCATCTATTGGGACTTGCCAAGTCTTGGCGACATGAGGGAAGAATTTGAGGAGCGGTCCTTAAGACATCTCCACAAATCAAACCCACCAAACCCAACGCACGAGCCTCAAAATGACATTTCTCCACCAATTCACAGGAGGATAACCAACACTGTGCACCGTCAGCCAACCCCTGATAGGAAAATGACCAAGAGAAGATGACTGCCAGCTAGATAAAACCAGAACAACCGACGACCTAGGAAAGAAAGCGATCCAAATAATCCAAGAGCTCTACCAGATAGTATAAACCCTAGAGGGTCGGGTTGCTTCCAAAGAACAATACCACCTAGAACATGCAAGTCAAGCAACATTCAAGAGCCAATCACGGCAAGAAACCAAGAACGAAAGATCGCCCAACCGGCGTCACAGAAAACACTGGAATCGTAGTGTTTTCTAGGAATCAGAGTGCCATCACGATGACGAAGATAGAAGACACCAACAAGACTCTAAACAAACAAGGAGTGAGCACATGATAATGGGAGCCACCCCGTTCACTGAGAGGATCCTAAAGGCCAAGTTACTAAAGGGTTTTGACAAACCAACCGATATGAAGTATGACGGTACCAAAGACTCCCAAGAACACCTAACGGCTTTCAAGGCCAGGATTCGATGCAGGGCTTTTTCGGTTACCTTGGTCGGCCCGGTAATCAAGTGGTTTAATGCTCTTCCGAACGGCTTAATTGCCAGTTTTGATGATACATCCAAGAAGTTCATGGCACAGTTCACTGCTAGAATTGCAAAAGTAAAACATCTGACCAGCCTGCTTAAAGTCACGTAACGGCAAGACAAGCCCACGAGGAAGTACCTCGATAGGTTCAACGACGAGTGCCTAACAGTCGACGAGCTCACAGATTCTGTGGCCAGCCTCTGTCTAATTAATGGGCTCATGAATGAAGACTTCCGTAAGCAACTCATGACCAAATCGGTCTGGACCATGCATGAAATCCAAAATGTTGCTAGGTGTAATGACCCAACTCCCAATATGCCATGGTCATACAAGAAGTTAAGTGTTACTAACTTGTCCTTCTCAATTATTAACTATTATTTAATATATGAGCCTGTTCCTTGTTAGAACGTTGCCAATTTTACAAGTAACTTTAATTTTTTTAACTTATATCGTTGCGAGCGAGGGAGTAAAATAAATAAGCACACACTGATAGAAATATAAGGAAGTATAAAGAAACATAGAAACACAGCTGATAATATATATCATGTACACTATAACAAAACATGTAGCGTTCACAAAAGATCAAGTCAGTTTACATCCTTGTCATCCTACGTAGTTAATATATATACGACACTCCCAGGGCCTGGCCCATACAAAAAGCCGCTAAAATGGCACCCAGGCTAGCCTAACCACTATATAGCTCCTAGCTCTCGGTTGTACTAACACAAGTGAGAGACTAACTAACTGATAATGTCAGACTAGAGTGTCATCAAAAGAATGCCCCTACTGCTGTCAGACTATATCTACACATGGCCGTTCGGAAGATCGTCATGAGGCTCGCCCATCTCCTCATCCTGCCCTATCTTTATCTCAGGATCCTCCTCCTCCTCCTCGTCCGCAGCTACAGCTATACCCTCAGAACCACCAGAAGCACTACTGTCACTATTTACAAAACCATTCGCGAGCACAGGTCCGTTCGCATATATAGGAGCTACCCCGTCGTCCGGTAGTGTCGACTCATCAGGATGTGGAAAGTTAGGGATCGGCTCAATGGGAAAGTCCCGCTCTGGTGAAATCACAGGTACGTACTCTCCAGCTAACTCAGGCTCATCAGGAAAGATAGGCTCAGGTGCTGCCTCATTCAAGGGTTGAGCTGGTATAGGGTGTCCGGGACCATCAGGAAAAGGATGTCCAGGTGCGTCAGGGTGTAACTAGGATAAGGGAAAGTGGTAAAGAGCGTCAGGGTCAAAATGCAGGCTAGACAGAGGATGTTGAAAAGCTCGATTAGGTAACGCATATCGTCTAATACGAGGCTCCAATCCCATAATGAAGTAACTATGATGTACGGGGTCCTCGTAGACGTAAGGGTCCTCGAACTCATAGAATATCACACCCGTCTCCATCTGAAGAGGAGGAAGGGAGAGAAGGGGGTAAGAACTGATGAGTCCTTAGTAGGGCCGGGGTTATTAGTTACATTCTTTTATTCGGCGTCGATTAGCAGGCAAATAATAGGATATGGCAAAGCAGTAAATAGAACATAAAGATAGATAGAGAAGATAGAGAAAACAGATAGCAGAACACAAATAGAAGAATACAAGAAAATTATACGAACACAAACACAGAGAATAGAATACAAACAAAGAAAGTATACATTCATGCAACAAACATAATAGAGAAAATGCACAACCAAGTATGATGCATGTCTAGCCCTAGTCCAGGTAATGAGCTCATCTGTCGGTTTCTACCCACTTCCGACGTAACCCAGCATTACTAGCCGGATATGGCTTTCCTATTGGCTATACCCCTGTGTACAGGAAAAAACCCCTCTGCCACCACAAGGTCCACTGCACGCAGGAAATGGTGCAGCCAACTCACCTTGATTCCAGCCTTGATAAGTCATACGATCATGTAGAGAAAGATGAGAGGATCATTTTGGTTGGATTGGAATTTTGATTTGAGTTTTAGTTCAGTAGAAATCAAGCTTTGAAGATTTGGAACTAAGAACTTTTCTCTCTTGGAAATTTCGGCCACAAGGAGCAAATGAACCAGCCTTGGGGCTTTTGGGAGTGTAGGGTGAGTTGTGATTGGTTGGCTTGGAGGTGGGTTAAAATAATATTAAAATATCTCAGATGTATAACTACTAAAACTAGATGTATCGGAACACTTGTGAAAACATCTCTAAAAATTATTTTCTGAGCTACTAGCATAAATGATACTAGTAACATATTTATTATGATAGTAAAACATGTATAATGAAGCCTTAGCATTGCTAAAGTCATCAGAGAGTGCTGGTGCTAAGCTGCACCAGTAAACTGTGAACCCGATTAAACCGATTTTCTGTTTTTAACTAAAACTAACCAGGTAACCTTATATTATTATTCAAGAAGCTTCTAATACTCATATAATGATAATATTATCCTATTATCCCTCTTCTCTCGTGAATCAAGTCTGGTTCGTCAAACTGAGACTATTTACGAAAAACAGAATCAAAACTCCTAACCGATACGGTTCAAAACTAGGTTCTTTGTGATTGCGTTATCGAGCTTGCCTCATAAAAGGTTCTAACTTAAAGATGACATAATGACAATGAGTATTGAGATACTTGATGATATATCAGAGGTTCTCCCCTTACTGATCTTCTGGAGAAATCCGTACTTTCAGAAAAGATATCACGTACTCGAAAATCAGGGTTGTTACATTCTACCCTCCTGAAAGAAAATTTTGTCCTCAAAATTTTAATTACCTGAGAACAGACGTGGGTAATCAGCTTTCATCTTATCTTCTAGTTTTCAAGTGTGCTTTTCTTCTCCTCTTTGTCCCCATGCTTTTCTTCTCCTCTTTGTTCAAAATCAGTTTTGCCTCTTAGTTGCTTATCACTTCTTTCTACGATCTGAACCAGTGATGTTTTATATGTCAAATAATTTCGTAACTGTACTGTTTTCGGTTGTAGAACGTGACTCGTGTCGGGAATATATTTCTTAAGTTGCGAGACATGAAAAACATCATGAAGATTTGACAGGTATGGAGGAAGGGCTACTTGATAAGCTACTGGACCGACTCTTTTAAGTATTTGGAAAGGTATTATGTATCGAGGGTTAAGCTTTTTAGTCTTAAGGGCTCTACCTATTCCAGTAGTCGGAATTACTTTTAGAAAGACATGATCTCCCTCACTAAACTCTAAGGGTCTACATCTATTATCGGCATAGCTCTTTTGATGACTTTGTGCTGTCTGGATCTTCTGACGAATCCTCTTTATCTTCTCAGTAGTTTCTTGCACTAAGTCTGGACCTAAGACACTAGCTTCTCCGTCGTCATTCCAACACAATGGTGTCTGACATCTTCTTCCATAGAGAGCTTCATAGAGAGCTTCACCAGAACATTTGCACAGAGCTTCATATATTTTTTTATTTTTTACTTTTGCACACTGTCACTTGTGCCCTACATTCGCAGGTTTGAAGATCGTCACAGTCATCCCTTCCCAGATCCTACTCGAAATACCACAGACAAGGTTTAGACTTTGCGGATCCTGGATCCTACTCAGAATACCACAGACAAGGTTTAGACTTTCCAAATCCCAAGAATGGCTGCCAATAATTCTAGCCTATACCACGAAAGTTCTAGTCTTAGATTAGAAACCCAAGAGAGTATACTCCAACTATCATCCAATGACTACGTTGAACATCATGTAGATTGCTTTGTGGTTGTCAGGCACGCGACCTTGGCTAAGCGAGTAACGAAGATTGGGTGATTGTCACGGGTCGCCCCTTCATTCTGACTTAACTGAATTAAGTACGAGAGTATATCTTGGAGAAGAAGTAGGCGTTAATTGAATAGAAAACAGTAGTACTTGCATTAATTCATAAAGAACAGCAGAGTTCCACACCTTAATCTATGGGGTGTAGAAACTCCACCGTTGAAAATACATAAGTGAAAGGTCTAGGCATGGCCGTGAGGCCAGCCTCCAAACGTGTACAATGGTAAAGTCTAAGGAATAAACTTCCAAAGATTCAAAAGCTCTAAAATAAATCTCTAAAAGTAGTTTTTATACTAGACTACTAATCTAGGGTTTACAGAAAATGAGTAACTAAGTGTAGATAGTGCAGAAATCCACTTCTAGGGCCCACTTGGTGTGTGATTGGGCTGAGCATTGAAGCTTTTTCGTGCTTAGGCTGTTCCTGGAGTTAAACGCCAGCTTTGGTACCAGTTTGGGCGTTTAACTCCAATTCTGGTGCCAGTTTGGGCATTTTACGCCAATATGTTTTAGGTTAACTTTGAACGCCAGTTTAGGCCATCAAATCTCGAGCAAAGTATGGACTGTTATATATTAATGGAAATCCCAGGATGTCTACTTTCCAATGAATTTGAGAGCGCACTAATTGGGCTTCTGTAGCTCCAGAAAGTCCACTTTGAGTGCAGGGAGGTCAGAATCCAACAGCATCTGCAGTCCTTTTTCAGCCTCTGAATCAGATTTTTGCTCAGGTCCCTCAATTTCAGCCAGAAAATACCTAAAATCGCAGAAAAATGCACAAACTCATAGTAAAGTCCAAAAATGTGATTTTTGAATAAAAACTAATAAAAATATAATAAAAATTAACTAAAACATACTAAAAACTATGTAAAAACAATGCCAAAAAGGATATAAATTATCCGCTCATCACTATCCGCTCCCGACGTAACCCAGCATTACTAGCCGGATATGGCTTTCCTATTGGCTATACCCCTGTGTATAGGAAATAATCCCTCTGCCACCACAGGGTCCACTGCACACAGGAAATAACACATCTGCCACTGCAGGGATGTATGCCGACACACCTTCTGTATACAGAAAATAACCCCTCTGCCACTACAGAAATGGAACAGGTGGTCACGGTACTTCTGTAGCAGGAAATAACCCCTCTGCCTTACAGAAATAAAATATGGATCTATACCGCAGGAAAGCATTCTCAGTGGTCGCACCACCATCTATCTGACTGCCACAATGCAGCAGATGAACATATAGATATCTCTGGGGTTGCCTTAATGCAACAAATGACCTCTCAATAGGTCCTCTACTCTTTATCATATTACTTTTTCTGTTTGTCTCTTTACTCTGCTTTGATTACTCTTTTCTCAGTATCTTTTTACTCTGCTCTGATTTCTCTGTTTAACGTTAGTATTTAAAGCTTATGTAAATTTCGGTATGAATAGTTAGCCTGTCCCAAGTAGAGGTTCATTAAGTCTATACTGAAACAGTTTAACTTTTTATACAATACCTAACCCTAGTCGTAATTCAAGGACAAACTATGTTGCCCTAGTTCGTTCGCTAGTCTCTGTCTGTTTTTCTGTCATTAATACTTTACAGACTTTTTCTTCGATTTTTATCTTTTCTTCAACTTTTTATCTTTCTTTTATCTTTGCCTCAGTAATATGTTCTTACCACTCCCTAAGTGTTTTATGAAGTAATTATGAGATTCTGCGCTTAAAGTTGTCTTTCTAAAGCTTTTATAGAAAACTGTCTTTTCTGCATTATTTTATTATTTTTATTAAAATATTATTTTTAATTAAATATTATTATTTAATAGTTTATTATTATTTATTATTTTATCATTAAATTTTTTAAAATTACCCCACTTTAACTTTTAACCTTTAAAATTCACTTTTTACCACCCGTAACTTTTAATATTTCTACTTTAACCACCTTAACTTTTAGAAATTATCAAATAACCCCTTAAACACCAAAAATTTTACTTCCTTGCCCTTTTAAAGATCTAAAGCCTGTTCTTCATTTTTCTTCATCACACTCAAAGTGTTCTTCATGTTCTTCATAAATTTTTCAGATTCTTTCTCTGTTTTTTACCCGTTTTTCAGTCTTTTCAACAATCGATTTTTACCATAATTCATAATAAATTTGTAGCCACCAAAACCCCATCTTTTCCACATGATTTCAACAAAAAAATTAAACCCCAATTTAAGCTCTAGGGTTCATTTTCCAGCAGCTCCAAGAACACAAACTCAAAACTTGAATTTCATCAAATTTCATCAAATTTGCACCAAAATATCAACAACAATCACTCATATAAATCATCAATTTCAAGCACAGCCAAACCATATCATAATTACACAACTCAAACACAATCAGTCAAGATTGAATTCGTCAAACCCTACCTGGTTTTGCTGCTCCAAATTCGGTTATACTTTCAGGTGGTCCTTAAGCACTTTTTCCGCCTAAATCACATCAAGAACAACTTTAAATTCAAAAACCCTCAACTAACCAAATCTCACTTAGCATGTTAGAAAGTTATTTCTAACCTTATACTTGCTAGAAATTCATGTTTCTTGGCCCTAATGTCAAGTTAAGCATGATTCCTAAGGAAGAACATCAAGAAAATGCATATTTAAGCATGTTTCCTTGAAACCGAATCAAAAGGAAGATGGTGCAGCCAACTCACCTTGATTCCAGCCTTGATATGTCATATGATCATGTAGAGAAAGAAGAGAGGATCATTTTAGTTAGATTGGAATTTTGATTTGAGTTTTAGTTCAGCATAAATCAAGCTTTGAAGATTTGGAACTAAGAACTTTTCTCTCTTTTTCTCTCTTGAAAATTTCGGCCACAAGGAGAAAATGAACCAGCCTTGGGGCTTTTGGGGGTTTAGGGTGAGTTGTGATTAGTTGGCTTGGAGGTGGGTTAAAATAATATTAAAATATCTCAGGTGTATAACTACTAAAACTAGATGTATCGGAACACTTGTGAAAACATCTCTAAAAATTATTTTCTGAGCTACTAGCATAAATGACACTAGTAACATATTTATTATGAGAGTAAAACATGTATAATGAGTCCTTAGCATTGCTAAAGTCATCAAAGAGTGCTGGTGCTAAGCTACACCAGTAAACTGTGAACCCGGTTAAACCGATTTTCTGTTTTTAACTAAAACTGACTAGATAACCTTATAATATTATTCAAGAAGCTTCTAATACTCATATAATGATAATATTATCCTATTATCCCTCTTCTCTCATGAATCAAGTTCGGTTTGTCAAACTGAGACTATTTACGAAAAACAAAATCAAAACTCCTAACCGATACGGTTCAAAACTAGGTTCTTCGTGACTGCGTTATCGAGCTTGCCTCATAAAAGGTTCTAACTTAAAGATGATATAATGACAATGAGGATTGAGATACTTGATGATATATAAGAGTTTCTCCCCTAAATGATCTTCCGGAGAAATCCGTACTTTCAGAAAAGATCTCACGTACTCGAAAATCAGGGTTGTTACATTCTACTCTCCTGAAAGAAAATTTTATCCTCAAAATTTCAATTACCTGAGAACGGACGTGGGTAATAATCTTTCATCTTATCTTCTAGTTCTCAAGTGTGCTCTTCTTCTTCTCTTTGTCCCCATGCTACTTTAACTAAGCGAACAGTTTTGCCTCTTAGTTGCTTATCACTTCTTTCTACGATCTGAACCAGTGATGTTTCATATGTCAAATAATTTCGTAACTGTACTGTTTTCGATTGTAGAACCTGACTCTCGTCGGGAATATATTTCTTAAGTTGCGAGACATAAAAAACATCATGAAGATTTGACAGGTATGGAGGAAGGGCTACTTGATAAGCTACTGGACCAACTCTTTTAAGTATTTGGAAAGGTCCTATGTATCGAGGGTTAAGCTTTTTAGTCTTAAGGGCTCTACCTATTCCAGTAGTTGGAGTTACTTTTAGAAAGACATGATCTCCCTCACTGAACTCTAAGGGTCTACGTCTATTATCGGCATAGCTCTTTTGACGGCTTTGTGCTGTCTGGATCTTCTGACGAATCCCCTTTATCTTCTCAGTAGTTTCTTGCACTAAGTATGGACCTAAGACACTAGCTTCTCTATCGTCATTCCAACACAATGGTGTCTGACATCTTCTTCCGTAGAGAGCTTCATAAGGTGCCATCCCGATACTTTGTTGGTAGCTGTTATTGTAGACGAATTCGATCAACGGCAAATACTTATCCCAACTGCCTTGGTTATCCATCACACAAGATCTTAGCATGTCCTCTAATGTCTGGATTGTCTGCTCTGATTGTCCGTCTGTCTGAGGATGGTATGCTATACTCATGTGCAGTTCTGTCCCCAATGATTTTTGAAAAGCTCCCCAGAATCTAGAAGTAAACCTCAGATCTCGATCTGAGACAATTGACGAAGGTATCCCATGCAATCGTATGATTTCTTGAATATATATCCGTGCCAGCCTTTCTAATGTATAGTCAACTCGAATTGGAAGGAAATGCGCCGATTTTGTCAATCTGTCGACAATTATCCAGATGGCATCATGTCCTGTTGAGGTTCTTGGCAATTCCGTGACAAAATCCATGGTGATCTGCTCCCATTTCCATTATGGTATTTCTAAAGGTTGCAGGGTTCTTGACAGTTTCTGATGTTCCACCTTCACCTTCTGGCAGGTTAAACATTTTGAGACATAGTCAGCTACTTTTTTCCTTAAGCCCGGCCACCAAAATATTTGTTTCATATCTTGATACATCTTTGTCACTCCAGGATGCATAGAAAATCTGCTTTGATGAGCTTCTGCAAGAATCCTTTGTCGCAATTCTTTAGAATTAGGCACACAAATTCTATTCTTGTATCTCCAGAGACCGCTACGATCTTGTCTTACAGCTTTTGGTTCTTCTACTCCCACACGTCTCAGCATCGTCATCATTTCTGAGTCTTGAACACAGTCTTTGGTATATCTGGCTCGCTTACTCAAATTTGGTGATAACCTGATCGCAAGTCAATCTTCGAGAACACAGTTGCACCTTTTAACTGATCCATCAAATCATCAATCCGTGGAAGTGGATACTTGTTCTTGATAGTGACTTTATTTAGCTGTCGGTAATCCACGCAGAGCCTCATTCCACCGTCCTTCTTTTTTACAAATAATACTGGAGCTCCCCATGGTGACGCATTGGGACGAATAAATTTCTTTTCAAATAACTCATCCAACTACTTCTTCAACTCTGCCAGTTCCAGTGGTGACATCCGGTACGGTGCTATGAAAATTGGTCCGGTTCCAGGTACAAGATCAATGCTGAACTCTATCTCTCGCTGAGGAGAAAACTCAGGTATGTTGTCCGGGAAAACATCAGGAAATTCCTTTACCACTCGAATCCATTCTAGGCTTAATTCACTGTCATTCGAGCTAGCCACTAACAGAACATACCTCTCACAATCACTCCCGTCTAAGGTAACTCTTACAGAATTCAGATATAAAGTATGGGATAGAAATGCTTTAATATCTAAACTATCAGACGGAATAACAGCAGTTCTTTCAAAGCAGTTAAGGAAAACATGATACTTAGATAACCAATCTAATCATAGAATAACTTCTAAACCACATAGAGGCAAACAAATTAATTCATGTATAAAAGTCCTATCCCTAATAGCAAATGGTACTTGCAGGCACACTAAACTGGTTAACGTATTTTGGGATGCAGGTGTATGGACAATTAAATCAAAGTTTAATTCAGAGAAATCTAATCCCAACTCACGAGCAACAGTTAAAGAAATAAAGCAATGCGATGCACCCGAATCATACAGCACAGTTAGAAATCGATTCTTGACATAACACTGACCTTGGATCAGGGCATCTGATTGCATAGCATCATTAGCAGTCATAGCAAATACTCGACCTTGTTGTTGGGTTCGTACTGGATTCCGAGCAGATCTTTTTGGGCAATTCCTCGCCAAGTGTCCAGGTTCCCACAAGTGAAACAAGCGTTCATTCCTTACAGTATCTAAATCTAACATAGCCATAGCCATGGAGATCATAACAGCTATGAGGATAGCTGTACCTCGCATCGATTCGTCATTCGAAACTCGGTTAAACTATGCATATTCGCAGTCATTAAGGTCCTATCTGCACCAAACAATCAATATTAAGGTGATCAGTCTTAATATCTCAAGTTAGGCACGAACATTCCCAAAATAAGAACTCATAGACATTCATGCCAAATGTATCTTGAAGATACCCTAACAGCATGAGACACACAAACAGAGTATACAATGAAGCATAGTCAGTCCACTCCCCAGGCTCTATTGGGAACGAACTGCTCTGATACCAAATTGTAACGATCCAACTCCCAGTATGCCATGGTCATACAAGAAGCTAAGTGTTACTAACTTGTCCTTCTCAATTATTAACTATTATTTAATATATGAGCCTGTTCCTTGTTAGAACGTTGCCAATTTTACGAGTAACTTTTTTTTAACGTATATCGTTGCGAGTGAGGGAGTAAAATAAATAAGCACACACTGATAGAAATAATAAGGAAGTATAAAGAAACATAGAAACACAGCTGATAATATACATCATGTACACTATAACAAAATATGTAGCGTTCACAAAAGATCAAGTCAGTTTACATCCTCGTCATCCTACGTAGTTAGTATATATACGACACTCCCAGGGCCTGGCCCATACAAAAAGGCGCTAAACTGGCGCCCAGGCTAGCCTAACCACTATATAGCTCCTAGCTCTCGGGTGTACTAACACAGGTGAGAGACGAACTAACTGATAATGTCAGACTAGAGTGTCATCAAAAGAATGCCCCTACTGCTGTCAGACTATATATACACATGGCCGTTCGGAAGATCGTCATGAGGCTCGCCCATCTCCTCATCCTGCTCTATCTCTATCTCAGGATCCTCATCCTCCTCCTCGTCCGTAACTACAACTATACTCTCAGAACCACCAGAAGCACTACTGTCACTATGTACAAAACCATTCGTGAGCACAGGTCCGTTCGCATATATAGGAGCTACCCGTCGTCCGGTAGTGTCGGCGCATCAGGCTGTGGAAAGTTAGGGATCGACTCAGGGAGAAAGTCCCACTCTGGTGGAATCATAGGTACGTACTCTCCAACTAACTCAGGCTCATCAGGAAAGATAGGTTCAGGTGCTGCCTCATTCAAGAGTTGAGCTAGTATTGGGTGTCCGAGACCATCAGGAAAAGGATGTCCAGGTGCGTCAGGGTGTAACCAGGATAAGAGAAAGTCGTAAAGAGCGCCAGGGTCAAAAATGCGGGCTAGACAGAGGATGTTAAAAAGCTCGATTAGGTAACGCATATCGTCTAATACGAGGCTCCAATCCCATAATGAAGTAACTGTGATGTACTGGGTCCTCGTAGACGTAAGGGTCCTCGAACTCATAAAATATCACGCCCGTCTCCATCTGAAGGGGAGGAAGGGAGAGAAAGGGGTAAGAACTGGGGAGTCCTTAGTAGGGCCGGGGTTATTAGTTACATTCATTTATTCAGCGTTGATTAGCAGGAAAATAATAGGATATGGAAAAGCAGAAGTATACACACAGACAAACATAGAGCAATAGATCATACACACAAGAAGAAAAGCAACAGAGAATAATGTGCAGACAAGAATGATGCATGTCTAGCCCTAGTGCAGGTAATGAGCTCATCTGTTGGTTTCTACCCGCTCCCGACGTAACCCAGCATTACTAGCCGGATATGGCTTTCCTATTGGCTATACCTCTGTATACAGGAAATAATTCCTCTGCCACCATAGGGTCTACTGCACGCAGAAAATAACACATCTGCCACTGCAGGAATGTATGCCGACACACCTTCTGTATACAGAAAATAACCCCTCTGCCACTACAGAAATGGAACAGGTGGTCACGGTACTTCTGTAGCAGGAAATAACCCCTCTACCTTACAGAAATAAAATATGGATCTGTACCGCAGGAAAGCGTTCTCAGTGGTCGCACCACCATCTATCTGACTGCCACAATGCAGCAGATGAACATATAGATATCTCTGGGGTTGCCTTAATGCAAAAAATGACCTCTCAATAGGTCCTCTGCTCTTTATCATATTACTTTTTCTGTTTGTCTCTTTACTCTGCTCTAATTACTCTTTTCTTAGTATCTTTTTACTCTACTCTGATTTCTCTGTTTAACGTTAGTATTTAAAGCTTATGTAAATTTCGGTATGAATAGTTAGCCTGCCCCAAGTATAGGTTCATTAAGTCTATACTGAAACAGTTTAACTTTTCATACAATACCTAACCCTAGTCGTAATTCAAGGACTAACTATGTTGCCCTAGTTCGTTCGCTAGTCTCTGTCTGTTTTTCTGTCATTAATACTTTACAGACTTTTTCTTTGATTTTTATCTTTTCTTCAACTTTTTATCTTTCTTTTATCTTTGCCTCACTAATATGTTCTTACCACTCTCTAAGTGTTTTATGAAAGGAATTATGAGATTCTGTGCTTAAAGTTGTCTTTTTAAAGCTTTTACAGAAAACAGTCTTTTTCGTATTATTTTATTATTTTTATTAAAATATTATTTTTAATTAAATATTATTATTTATTATTTTATCATTAAATTTTCGAAAATTACCCCACTTTAATTTTTAACCTTTAAAATTCACTTTTTACCACTCGTAACTTTTAATATTTCTACTTTAACCACCCTAACTTTAAAAAATTACCAAATAACCCCTTAAACACAAAAAATTTTACTTCCTTGCCCTTTTAAAGATCTAAAGCCTGTTCTTCATTGTTCTTCATCACACTCAAAGTGTTTTTCATGTTCTTCATAAATTCTTCAGATTCTTTCTCTGTTTTTTACCCGTTTTTCAGTCTTTTCAGCAACCGATTTTTACCATAATTCATAATAAATTTGCAGCCACCAAAACCCCATCTTTTCCACATGATTTCAACACAAATTGAACCCCAATTTAAGCTCTAGGATTCGTTTTTCCAGCAGCTCCAAGAACACAAACTCAAAGCTTGAATTTCATCAAATTTCATGAAATTTGCACCAAAATCTCAACAAGAATCACTCATATAAATCATCAATTTCAAGTACATCCAAACTATATCATAATTACACAACCCAAACACAATCAATCAAGATTGAATTCGTCAAACCCTACCTAGTTTTGCTGCTCCAAATTTGGTTATACTTTCAGGTGGTCCTTAAGCACTTTTTCCTCCTAAATCACATCAAGAACAACTTTAAATCCAAAAACCCTCAACTAACCAAATATCACTCAGCATGTTAGGAAGTGATTTCTAACCTTATACTTGCTAGAAATTCATGTTTCTTGGCCTTCAAGTCAAGTTAAGCATGATTCCTAAGGAAGAACATCAAGAAAACACATATTTAAGCATGTTTCCTTGAAACCGAATCAAAAGGGAGATGGTGCAGCCAACTCACCTTGATTCCAACCTTGATAAGTCATATGATCATGTAGAGAAAGAAGAGAGGATAATTTTGGTTGGATTGAAATTTTGATTTAAGTTTTAGTTCAGCAGAAATCAAGCTTTGAAGATTTGGAACTAAGAACTTTTCTCTCTTTTTCTCTCTTGGAAATTTCGGCCACAAGGAGAAAATGAACCAGCCTTGGGGCTTTTGGGGGTTTAGGGTGAGTTGTGATTGGTTGGCTTGGAGGTGGGTTAAAATAATATTAAAATATCTCAGGTGTATAACTACTAAAACTAGATGTATCGAAACACTTGTGAAAACATCTCTAAAAATTATTTTCTGAGCTACTAGCATAAATGACACTAGTAACATATTTATTATGAGAGTAAAACATGTATAATGAGGTCTTAGCATTGCTAAAGTCATCAGAGAGTGCTGGTGCTAAGCTGCACCAGTAAACTGTGAACCCGGTTAAACCGATTTTCTGTTTTTAACTAAAACTAACGAGATAACCTTATAATATTATTCAAGAAGCTTCTAATACTCATATAATGATAATATTATCCTATTATCCCTCTTCTCTCATGAATCGAGTCCGGTTCGTCAAACTGAGACTATTTACAAAAAACAGAATCAAAACTCCTAACCGATACGGTTCAAAACTAGGTTCTTCGTGACTGCGTTATCGAGCTTGCCTCATAAAAGGTTCTAACTTAAAGATGATATAATGATAATGAGGATTGAGATACTTGATGATATATCAGAGGTTCTCCCCTTACTAATCTTCAGGAGAAATCCGTACTTTCAGAAAAGATCTCACGTACTCGAAAATCAGGGTTGTTACACTAGGGAATACAAGAACGACGAAGAGGTAAGCCAAGTCATGGCATCCAATAAATGGCCGCACGACACCTCGAGGTAACCCCCTGCCCAAAGACACCCCAAAAGAGCACTTCAAACCCACTGCCCCTAGTCGGCCACCCAAGGTGGGAAAGTTCACGAACTACACCCCCTACCGGCCCCAATCATGGAGATCTATCACTGATGCATGAGTATCTTAAGTACTTTTCATTGGAATTTCTTATAGAAAAGTTATGACTTTTGCTTGATAATCATATGATTTTCAAAGTTCTTTTATTAGCACTTTGATTTTCTTAGTTTCATTATTCTTGAAGAAAAATGTTAGGAAAAGAGAAGCAAAAGCACAAGGAGGAACCAAGAATTGAAGACAAGTGTAGAAAGAATTTATGGATGCTGTCAACCCAGACCTCTTCACACTCCAATGAGCATAACTTGGGCTATAGAGTAGCAATTCACACAGTATCAATGGCACTAGAAAGCTAACTTCTAGAGCTTTCCAACGATATATAATAGTCTATGATTAATGTAACATCCTAACTTTTAGCATGTTATGATCGTACCAAAAGTAA
This sequence comes from Arachis hypogaea, assembly GCF_003086295.3. Taxonomy (NCBI): domain Eukaryota; kingdom Viridiplantae; phylum Streptophyta; class Magnoliopsida; order Fabales; family Fabaceae; genus Arachis; species Arachis hypogaea. The sequence goes on along the minus strand of NC_092050.1, from coordinate 121,597,929 downwards.
CGCATTACGGACCTGATTTCCTTTATTATAAATTTACTATTGAGCCTTTACATCGATATCACGTTTAAGTTTTTGAGAAAATTCCAGAAAAAAATCTTGTTTTTATTAACTAAAATCACATATCAAGAGATCTTCAAACACTAATATTCACATAATTACTAATAATAATAAGTGCTATGCAAATAAATTCAATATAAAACTCGAATACAATTCCTATCCTTCTGTATAAAATAAAATCTAAAATAACAAAGGTGAGGAAATTCTATAAAAGCAACTCAACTTATAACTTAACTCAAATAAAACTAATAACCGTCTGCAGTTTCAAGCTGAGTCTTCGAACCTGTGTCACTGAAAGGGTGGAAAATTTTGGGGTGAGAACAAACCGCACGTTCTCAGCAGGGAATGGGAATGCCGTAAAAGTAATGAAATAAAGTGCAAATAATTAACTTTACTCAATAAAACTATATTTTTATCAAACCCTTTGAAAATACTCTTGGTTCTACTTTAGCTAACTAATTACCTCTTTTTAAAATCTCTAAACTCAAAACAAGTTTTAAATATAAAAACTAGTCACATTACCCATCTCTCAGCCACATAGTTAATCCTCAGTCAAATATCAATTTGTAATCACTTTAATACATTCACAAACAAATAGTACAAGCAAGAGATTCAATTCAATGTACAAGCATTCACAACAAGACAAACATCACAATCACAAAGAAATAAGATAAGCAAGCGCAATCAAATGCAAATGTGCAAACAACATGATGCATGTCTTTCCCTAACGCAGGCCATGAGCTCATGTGTCGGTTGCCTACCCGCTCCCAACATTACCTGAACACAAATCCCAAATACGGCTTTTCAGATGCATACAGTGTGCTTATAAGTCGTACGGCTAGGCCGCATACAGTGTGACTTTAAGTCATACGGTTATGCCGCATACAGTGTGACTTTCCAAATCAATAAGCGTACATATGGAAAACAGTTCTCAGTGTGTGGGCGTCCCCACTTTACATTTGACACTAAGGCCCAAACAATGTCACATCTGCTCTCCTGTGGCAGACATTCCTTTAATTAATATATGCCTTTAATCTTTGTTCTCTGCTCTCTTGTGGCAGAGATTCTTTTCATTATCTCTCTTTCTTTTACTTTTCCTTCTTCTTCTTTTCTTTTTTTTATCATACCGAACTCAACACATAACTTAAAGCAAAATCTCTTCTTGAAAAATTGAATCTAAAACATTATACTTTTCTTAATAAACTGAATTGAAAACAAAACTCTATTCGTAATAAATAGAAATCAAATAATATTCTTAAATCAAATTTATTTTTAAATAACACTTTAAATAAAGTTTTAGAGTTCTATAAAAATTTTAGCAGCATTTCCTCTAAAATTCGGACTATGTCACCCTTCCAGGATCCCAACTAAATCATTTTTTATTCTCAAAGATCATCCTTGATAAATCAGACATTCCAAATCCAATGCCAAATCATTTTAAGAAATAAGCCTGTAAATCAGATTTTTAATACAAAGTTTGCTTCTTAACGTAAATACATATTTAAATCAGATTTTCAAAACAAAATCACTTTTTTGTATACCTTTACAAAAACTCGGACAAAACATCCTCTTAAAAATTAGACTTCAACACTCCTCCAGACTCCATCATTTTCTCAATAATCAACCTACTTTATTTCAGTTTAGTAACCAACGGTTCACTTTAACATTCAATACAACAATATCCAATCAAGCTAGCATATTCAATTAACAACAATTCCCAATCCAGCTTGCAACAGCGCCCACTATCATCAAATAAATCTAAGATAAACAATCAAACCAAGAAATTAACCTGACTAAAAATTTCAGCAACAACACAATCTCAATCCAAATTCAATTCATGTTTCAATTTAACAAACAACACCAATTAAACACCATTCACAACCACAAATCAACAAATCCTCATCAATTAGTAATACTACACACTTATGAATTATTTGTAATTATTCAATAAATTTTTTAGGTATTTTTAAATTAAAATATTTAAGTTTAAAAATAAATTCCCTACTTCCGTACGAAATCAAAGTCAACACAGATTTTGAAAAAATTTTTTTGACCGAACTGCTGAAGAAGAAAACGTCAGAAATCGCCTGTGTCTCCTAAAATTTCAATTGGCCGAACTCAAATGAAAAGAAGAGCTACGTCACCGTCAACTTCTACCAAATAAAAATAACGCCAACATATAAAGAAAAAGGATACAAATACTTTTATTGGATTAAATTTTTTTATTAAAATTACGAATTTCAAAAATCGAAGCCAGAAGCTTTAGTGATGGTCACGGTTCCATGGAAGCATCCATGGTTTCACGTTCTTTCTTTCTCTTGGTTCTTGGCTTCGGTGGTTTTAATTGAGCATGAAGAAAGTTTTAGTGCTTATCTAAGTTAATGATGTGTCATGTTTATAATATATATATGTCATGTTTATAGTATATATATGTGTATTCATATAAGCTAGGCTTCTTTCTTTTCCTTTTGCTAATGGCTTCGGCCAAATATGATTTAAACTAAGGAAATAATAATAATAATAATAATAATAATAATAATAATAATAATAATAATAATAATAATAATAATTAATTTAAATTTTTATTTATTAAAATAGTTTTTAATAAATAATTTAAGCTAATAGAATAAGTCATGCTTTAATTAATCTTTAATAACCATAACATTTTAGTTAGTTATTTTTGGTAAAATAATTTTTTTAAAAACAAAATTTGAATATAATATAATAACTTATAAATAACTAATTATTTAATTTTAAAAAATGCAGAATGTTATAATTAATCTCTGGACTCACGGCGCTAAACGTTCTGAGCACTAAACGCCAAACCACGTCCCACTTACCATTTTGTGTGGGAGTCCCGGCACTAAACGTCAGAAAACCGGCGTTAAATGCTAGAAGGATAGTAAGGAGTCACGAATTCATCAAAATCAGTGCCAAAAGAAAAAGCGCTCTCTCTATCGCCACTCAGTACTACTGACTACTCTCTCTTTCATCTTTCATTCTTTTTAGTTTTAGGTTTTACACATTAGATTAGGATTTCTCACATTAACGTTCTTCTTCTCTTCTCTTCTCCTCCCTCCACTCATTTTCGTTGTTATTATATTTCAATCCTTTATCTTCTCTAAATCTGTTGCATTCTCGTCCTCCACCATTTCAGTTTTATCGAGTAATTACAGATATGAAGCACTTTGTGTTTATCCCCAAAGTCAACGTCTCTCTCTAGAACTCTCCTTCATTCTCTCCTCTTCGGCATGCTGTCTCTGACAATGTTATTTTTTCTATTATATCTCCTTCGTCTTTGTCTTTGCTTTTGTCTAGTGATGATAAATGAAGAGTTGGTGACTGGAATTGTCAACTGTCATCACAAATCTGATGCCACCGTAATAGCATATACAAAGAAGGTCATCCAACACTGCCGTTTCTTAATGCCATTTGCCTTTACGTCATCCTCTGTCAACACCGTTGTCCTCCTTCTCGTCATTTGCCTCACTTCTATTGTGTCAACAAATTTTTACCCTCCCTCTCAAATATATTTCTATTTTTTTTTTTAATTATTTTATTTGTTAGTTTTTAATTTAAATTCTTTAAGTGATATTTGAATTGGAGTTATTAATTTTAATGATTTGAGATAAGATTGAAAAATCATTAATGATGATAGTGATGACAGTGGAAATTAGTGGTAGGGTGGTGGCACTATTGTTGAGGTTGTTTTGGTTTAATTTGGAGGTAAAATTGATTTTTGAATTAAGTAGATATATCTTATGCATTATCATTAAATATGTTATAAAATTTGTATCCTTGTTGTTTATTTATTTTTGTATCTTTGTCTCTATGTCTCTATTTTTTTGAGATAATAACTAAATACAACTTATATTTTTTTAAAATTGTAATTAGATCTTTACATTTTAAAAATTTTTAATTGGGATTTTATACTAATTCTAAATTATTGATTAGATTCCTATTAATTGTAAATGTTACAAAGATGTTTTTATCCATTCACATCACTAGTGAATATACTTTATCATATTTTGTAAAATTAAATATTTTTATAGATGGTAAAAATGTGATAATAAATTTAAAAAAGATGTAGGAATTCAATTAAAAAGTTTTAAAGTGTAAAAATTTAATTACAAATTTAGTAACATTATATAGATTAACGGAGCAATTTAACCAAATATTTATGGATCTATTTATGAGATTCTAATCTATCTCTAGGCTCGAGGAAATTTTATCGTTTTTGAGTTATAATTATACTGGATGAAAAACGCTGAGGTGCATGACTAGAACTTTGGCCCTTATCTGATTGAATGATATAGCCAAATCAATTTTATAAGTTTTGAGAAATTTTTTTTTTTGGCTTTTAATGATATTTTCGAATTCAGCAGGTTAAGAATTAATTTATTGTAAACTTGAATTTTATTTAAGGGTTTGTTGTTAACTAATGAGTTGCTATATAACAAGGCGCAATTCAAACCTCCGACATTTACTTAAGCGAATAAATAAACTAATCACTCTATCAATTTAAATTAGTATTTTAAATTTCAAGTTTGACCAAATCATATTAAAACTGGACCAAATTTGACCCAAGCGACTAGATAGTCGATGCCAAATTTCATCCCTAATAAGAAGTTGATATAAACTTGGTTAAGTATATATTTTTTAAAAATTTTAAAATAATGTATTTTTTTAATTCAGTTTTAAACCGAACTATTGGGAACATGGCATTGCCATGAAATTCGAATACTTGAAAATTGAAATGTTTTGAGAAGCATTTGATTTCCAATTTGAAAGTGTAAAGAGTATTTTCTTAAAGTCCATGTATTTTCGTTAAAAAATAATTTGGAATTGTTGGTACATTTAATAAATTACTTGTTACGCAAGTATAACCGACAACACTCACCCAAACACCACTTTAACACTTCAAACATATTCTATTATACTCAACTAAGTTTTTTGATAGTGTTAGTAAATTCAAGGTTTAATTACTCTGTGTTGGTCCTATAATTTCGCAAAATTTTTAATTAGGTCCCTATATTTTTTATCCTTTCAATTGGGTCTCTATACGTTATTTTTTTTTTCAATTTAGTCCTTGTTAACGTTAAACGTTAAAAAAATGTTAGTAAATTGTGAAATTACTTGTATACCCCTAGGGACCTAATTGAAAAGAAAAAAAATATAGGGACCTAATTGAAAATTTAGAAAAATTATAAATATTCAATAAAAGATATTCCTATAATCCCTATTTAATGATTCTACGACATTAAAAATATTTCTATAATCCCTTTTATTTTATCACTATCATTTTTTTCTTATTTATATACAAATTGTGACATAAAAAATATTTCTATAATCCCTTTTATTTTATCACTATCATTTTTTTTCTTATTTATATACAAATTGTACCAAAAATACTGTCTCTTTATTTTTTTGACTTTCAAAATACATTATCTTAAGAAGATACAAAAATAAAAAATAATGGATAAAATGAAACAGAGAAATAGTAGTAATAAGTATAATATAAAATTCAATTTTCATCACTCAAGTATTTATTATGACCAACATAATGAAAGAACTTGCATATGGCATATGGTAACAAGAATCATTGATAAAATAATAACTAAAATTGTTTACAAAAATTGAGTTCTATATAATTCCTCAAACAAGAGAATAAATTTGGCTGACAAAAACTCAAAATCAAGTATATTGAAGAAATGAATTTTCCTTATGGTAACAAGAACCATCAGAAAGAAATCCCTAAAGGCTGTTTGCTCTAGCATAAACAGATATTCCATCTCCCTTGGATATGATATTTGCCATTGCAACTGATGCCAAGTGACGCAGGCCGTCGACAACCAAAAGTGAGTAGGAAATACAATGCATCCTCACACTGTACAAAATCCTTGGTCCATTCAATCTGCAACAACTTAGTTTCAGCTTGTATATACAAAATGATCTGGATGCACACAGCTAACGATGTTCACAGCAAAATTAAATCATAGGGATGGGGATACTTCCTAGCTCCTACTAAGAGTCCAAGCAGAAAGAAGCTTTAAAAAATAAGTATGCCAAAGTAGAATTCATTTAAGACATCAATGATAGGAAACCATCATTTAAAGCAAAACTTGATCATTACCTTTGTCAAGCAATTTATGCAAGTAACAAGAGTTTTCTCATCCTCAGTAACCAATAGGGGGACAATAACCTGAACTGAAATATTTTAATTATTGATATCATTATTAAGTTAATAAAGTAACCCAAGTCCCATTCATCTGAAATACATTTACAAGCAAGAAAAGCCAACAAGTGAAAAATTCAAGAAATACATACACTTAAACATCTGAATGGATCATGCTGGGATAAAACAATATTCAGGCAGTGCTCTGCTTCATTTGAGACCTGAAAACATGACAAAATTTGCTGAAATTAGGAGAAGAATTAACAAGAAGACAAACAAGAACATCACAATGCTGGATACCATAGGAACTCTATCCTTTGTTACATTAAGCAGCTTTTCAATAACAATTTCGACTGAACTTTCCATGGCATCTTTCTAGAAAGAATAAACAGAAAGATATAACAACCTCTTATTATATTCCAAAAAGCCCATAAAAGAAATATGTATGGTTGCATTTACCAATATAGGCAAGGGCACAATGAAACAAAGTGGAGTGCATAAAAGGGGGTAAGAACCTGGGTTTTAAGCATTTCAACAAGCATTGAAAGAGCAAGCTCTCTGATTGAGGAATCTGAATCATCCAGCACCTCAAGCACAACTGTCAGAATCTGATTGAAGTACTGCAATGACGATGAAACAAACATCACAAAAGACAAAAAAGAAAAATCTAATATACTGTGCTATGCCGCAATGGTGAAATTTTCTTAGCTTTATCCCGACTAACCCCATTCTCAAAATGTTATCATTTTTTCAAACTATTAGTCAGCTCTTAATTTCTCAGGCTTGCATTCACAGTCCAAATCCCAAAATGAAAGCTTAGAATTAAAATTAAAAAAAAAAGATAAAACAAAAGTATCCGTCCAATACATGTTTCCATCAGAAAGTATGAAGCTTTTTTTTGGGGGGTACATGCTAAGACCTCCAAATTACAGGTCAATGGTGCAGCAACATCAAAAAACAATTTAGTATTATTGTAACAAATCTAAAGGAAAATTTCTAAAATAAAAAGTGTATATAGATTCTGAGTAAGGAAAAATAAGGTTATTTCGCCCCTACCTAAGTTCAAGATGCAGAACTTCTTCAGAAACTGTTTGCTTAATTGCGGCCCTGCTGAATCAGGCTTCGACTCCATTAACTAGCAGCAGCAATTTGAAAATTTTGCCGATCTATGGCTGGCGGTGTGCGCATTGATGGGTTTGGGGCAAGAAGGAGAGAGAAAGCTGACGTTGATTGCAACGCTGTGTGGGTCTTGTGGAGAGTTCGGAATGCTGAGATATTTGAAGGAGAAAGAACCACAGCTCAAGTGATTTTTGTTACAGCATCAAAGCTCCAAGATTTGTCGCCAACACTTCCAACCTTGATTCATCTTTTTTCTGTTGACTGTTGCTGGTAGTGGATGAATGGCCTTCTTCTAGTGGCGACGAGCATGGGAGGGACGCCGAGCAGAGGAGATGCCACAAGAGGGGACCTTATGGTGGATCCAGCGGGAGCTCAAGAAGTTAGGGCTATTGGGTTAGGACGGGGTGAGTGTGGGAGTGGGACAAAATAATAAAGGGTTTTTTGGAAATTTTGAAAATATAATGGTATCTTTGATTAGTTTTTTTTTTAAATATGAGAATATTCGTTTATTTAACAGAATATTCCGTTATTTTAAATGTTTTTATTACGGTAGGGACTAAATTGAAAAAAAATTAACATATAGGGACCCAATTAAAAGGAAAAAAAAGTATAGGGACCTAATTGAAAATTTCGCTAAACTATAGGGACCAACAGAGTAATTAAACCTAAATTCAATTCTCACTGTAACCTAATTTGGACTTCCTTCTTAAGTTTGCACTTGATAAACCCAATTTTGTGGTTTATCTTGTGTTTAATTTAGGGAATTTTATTAACTTATCTCACATTTATTCAATGAAATAACATGGTTTTGTAATTCTCCTTAAATTTGTGCTTAAGAGTAAAAACATGCTTTTTAGGTCTTTAATTTGCTAAATTTAATTCACTTTAATTCTATTCGATGCCTTGATATATTTGTCGAATGATTTCAAATTCATAAGGCAAGTATTGGATGGAAGAAGTAAAGAGAAAAGCATGCAAAGTGAAGAATTCATGAAGAAATGAGCATTTGGAGTATTCAGAGCGACGCGCACGCATGAAGAGGTGCATCGTCGAAGGTGACACGTATGCGTGACATGACGCATACGCGTGACAAGAAAAATCCAGACGACGCGTACACGTGACCTATGCGTATGCGTCACAAGCAGCACGTGACCTCATTAAAGTGAATACGCTGGGGGCGATTTCTAAGCCGCCCGGCCCAAATCCAACTCATTCCTGAGGCTATTTGATGCAAAATTTAAGATTGGACAAAGGGGAAGCAATTAGTTTAGGTTAGGAAGTATGTAGGGTAGTTTCTAGAGAGAGAAACTCCATCTTCTCTCTAGAATTAGGGTTCTTAGGTTAATTTTCTTCGTAGATTTAGGTTTTAATTCTTGTTTTCATCTAGTTTTCCTTGCAATTTCTTATTTCTGCATCTTTGCTTTCTTAGTTTTACTTGTTATTTCCTTTATTTTGTTGTCTTTATGCTTATGAGCACTCTTGTTGATTTTAATTTCCTTTAATACAATTTATGTTTTATGTTCCTTTATTGTTTAATTGAGTTGTTGTTATTGTTTTCTTGCATTGGGTAGTTATAGAATTTATATTTCTTGCAATATAATATGCTTTCTTTTTATGCCTTCCAAGTGTTTGACAAAATGGTTGGCTTAGGTTTAAAGTAACTTTTTGAGCATTCTTTGGTAAGAGAAATTAGGCAATCTTGAGTCATTAATACCCAACTTATGTTGGTAATCTAGAGTTGTTAGTTAATATTGTTTCCGCTGACTCTAATCTCTTGCTAACTCAGTTAGTAAGTTGATTAAGACTTTTGGATTGAGATTAACTAGTCTTATTTGACTTTTTCTCATGTGAAGATAACATTATACCTTCTTCCAATGTTGAAGATGACTAAATAGGATTAGCTTTTGTTCATTATTATATTATGATTGATGACTAGGATAGAAAGCCTATATTCTCAATCCTTGCCATGAATGTCTCTTTTTATTACTTGCTTTCTTTAGTTGTTTGATTTACTTTTCTTGTCATTTAACTTTCTCGTCCCCTTATTTGCAAACCTCCCTTGGATATCATAACCAATAATGTGCATACCTCATTGAAATTCCTTTGAGAGACAACCCTAGATCTAATACTCTCGGTATTTTTATTGGTTTGCACTCGTGACAAACAAAATTAAACTTTGACTTGAGGATCGATTGTCAGTTTGGGCTACGCTCACAATGAAATTATTTTGTTAAATTCTAAACCGGTATAAATCATCATTTCAAGTTTTTGGTGTAACACCCTAACTATCAAAAGTCACGCTTCCGGCTGCGCCACTCTGATAGCTCGAATATTACGACGACTCTTATACTATTTAATACTAATTATATGAGCATGTTTAAAACTTTAAACCGCAATACCGCTCCAAAAATACTTTTGTTAGGTAACGTACATCCATACATACCATACAATATATATATATAATACTTTTACAAGCATTAACTAATACAATGCTTATCCCTCTTACAGAAAGTATAAAGATAAAGGCGAGAGAACAATAAATAATAACTAAAGCAATACAAAACATCACGACAACAACTAGATAAACTCTTCGTGACTTCTGCGCCCATATCCTAAAAAGGAAAATTTGTAGGGGGGTGAGAACATCATCCTTAAAAGGGTTCTCAGTAGATGATTTTTGAGAATTACTATAATAGGATACGTGAAGGTAGAACCGTTACAGTGATTAATAACCGCTTGATGCACCACTAATTCGTGGTACATCTTGTGCTTAATTGAGTGGATTTTATCTACTATTCTCACACTTATTCAAGTAAATTGCATGTTTTACATTTTTCTTCCTGATTTTGTGCTATGATTGAAAACATGTTTCTTTGGTCTTAATTTAGCTAATTTTAATCCTCTCTCATTACCATTCGATGCCTTGATATGTGTGTTAAGTGTTTTCAGAGATCACAGGGCAGGAATGGCTTAGAGGATGGAAAGGAAGCATGCAAAAGTGGAAGGAATACAAGAAGCTGAAGGAACTGCAAAGCTGTCAGCCCTGACCTCTTCGCACTCAATCGACCATAACTTGAGCTACAGAGCTCCAAATGAGGCGGTTCTAGTTGCGTTGGAAAGATAACATCCGAGGCTTTGCAACGATATACAATTTGCCATAGTGGCCATGCAGCTAGGTGACGTGCACGCGCACATTAGCGAAAAGTCCATCGGTGCGCACGCGCACCTGGCGCGTACGCGCGACATGCGCGACATACTGCAAATGCAGAAATCGCTGGGAGCGATTTCTAGGCTATTTTTGACCCAGTTCTTGGCCCAGAAAATACAGATTAGAGGCTACAGAGTGGGGAAATCCATTCATTCAACAACTTTCATTATTCACAATTTTAGGTTTTAGATGTAGTTTCTAGAGAGAGAGGCTCTCTCCTCTCTCTAGGTTTTAGGATTTAGAATTTCTATTAGTTTTAGGCTTATTTCTTTCCAATTTCAGGTTCAATGTTCCTTTACTTTAGTTTCTCTTCTACTTTTATTTATTCTATTACTTTAATTTATGAATTTTCATGTTAGATTTGATTTTATATTTAATGCAAATTGAGGTATTTCAGATTTATGATTGCTTTCTTCAATTTATATTATTGATGCTTTCAATTTAATTTAGATTTCTCTCCAACTTGGCTTTGGAGTTGATTAATATTTGGAGACCCTTGAGTTGGAAGACTCAAGAGTTAATAGGTAATTGGAAGTTGTTGGCTGGCTTTTTAGTCTCTAACCTAATCCTTCCCAAGGAAAAGGATTAGGACTTGTGAATAGAAGTTGGCTCTCAACTTGACTTACCTTTATTCGGTAAAGGATAAACAAGTAGAAACAACAACCTATTATTATTAATCTTGGAAAATCCAACAAGGATAGAACTTCCGATTAATCTTCTCCTTGCCAAGAGCTTTTCTAGTCATTTAATTTTCATTATCATTTACTATTCTTGCTTCTTATCTTAAAAAACCCCAAAAATATACTTTTCCATAACCAATTATAAGCACACTTCCCTGCAATTCCTTGAGAGACGACCCGAGGTTTAAATACTTCGGTTATCAATTTTATTAAGGGGTTTGTTACTTGTGACAACCAAAACTTTTGTACGAAATGATTCTTTGTTGGTTTAGAAGCTATACTTTCAACGAGAACTTATTTGTGAAATTCTAGACCACGCAAAAATCCGTTCGTCAAAATGGCGCCGTTGCCGGGGAAGTGCAAACATGTGCCTTATTATTGGTTATTGTAAATATTTGCTTTTTGCTTGTTTGTTAGTTTTTGTTAGTTTATGACTTAGTTGCTTATTTTTACTAAGTTTCTGTTTTTTATTTTCTTTAACTACTATGAATTCTCACCCCTTTGGCTATGAGTTTAGTTCAAATTATGTTGTAGGGAATGGAGACTACAATGAGAATATGCATCAAGGTTGGGAGGAGCCACAAGAATTTGATCAACCCTCTTGGCAACAACCTCCACCAATATACTATAACCAAGAGCCATTCCAAGAAACATATCAAGATGACGGCTATGGTGAGCACTCTTTTGACTACCAACAAGCACCACTATATGTCTATGAACCCCCTCCTCAACAAAGCTTTGAACCACCACACTCACAAGCCCATTTTCACCATTCACCTCCATATGACCCTAACCTATATCCACCATACCAACCACCTTATGAGCCGAACGAACCATACATAGAACCACCCCAATTCCAAAATAATTACTCTCATGGACCACCACCTCCATATTCACCATCTCCATACCCTTACCTAGAAGAACCACCTCCATATTAGGAGTCCTTTCTCCCAACAAATGAATTCTCCTATCCACCCCAAACCTCCATGGAGAACACACTTACCTCTCTCATTGGTCTCACCTCTAAACTCCAAAATCTTATATCCCGCATGGACCAACCCTCTACCTCCAACAATCAACCCTCAAGCTCTAGTGTACTTCCTCTTCAACCACATAATGATCTTTCCATCTCATCACCACCCTCCATGGAAGAGCACCCACATCCATCAATCCAAGAGCACCATAATCCCAATTATGCTACTGACCCAGAACAAGAGAGAAGGGATCGGTTTCACGAATTCATACTTCACAAGAAGCTAGAGGAAGCTCTAAAGGTGGCGGTAGAAGAGACACTTGAAGGAAGTTGTCAAGAGATGGAAGACAATAAGGAGGAGCTGGATTTTGTACTAGAGCAAGAGGAGAAAGCCAAAAATATAGAAGAAAAGGAAGTGGTTGAAGATTTAGGAGATGCAGAACCTCCATTTGAACCTCAAGTCATGGAGCCTCCTTCCAAGATGGTTGAATTTGATGTTGAGGAGGGTGTACAACTGATGAGAGGATAATTTATACGCTTTTTGGCATTATTTTTAGTATGTTTTTAGTATATTTTAGTTAGTTTTTATTATGTTTTTATTAGTTTTTATTCAAAAATAATATTTCTGGACTTTACTATGAGTTTGTGTATTTTTTTGTGATTTCAGGTATTTTCTAGCTGAAATTGAGGGACCTGAGCAAATATCTAATTCAGAGGCTGAAAAAGGACTGCAGATACTGTTGGATTCTGACCTCCCTACACTCGAAGTAGATTTTCTAGAGCTACAGAAGCCCAATTGGTGCGCTCTCAATTGCGTTGGAAAGTAGACATTCTGGGCTTTCCAGCAATATATAATAGTTCATACTTTGCTCGAAATTTGATGGTCCAAACCGGCGTTCCAAGTCAGCATAGAAATTCTGGCGTCAAAACGCCAGAACTAGCATGAAAGCTGGAGTTAAACGCCCAAACTGGCACAAAAGCTGGCGTTTAACTCCAAGAAAGGTTTCTACACGTGAAAGCTTCAATGCTCAGCCCAAGCACACACCAAGTGGGTCCCGGAAGTGGATTTCTACACTAACTATTCTAGCTTACTCATTTTCTGTAACCCTAGGTCACTAGTTTATTATAAAAACTACTTTTAGTGATTCATCTTGTACCTCATGACACTCTATACATTTCATATTGTATCTTCTATGGCATGGGTCTCTAATTCCCATGGTTGGGGGTGAGGAGCTTGATGAGAGAACTTTTGCATGGTCTAGAAATTTGCGGATAAATCCTCGTTGCAAGTAAAGTTTCTAAACCTTCAAAAGTCCTTTCATACAAACGTTTTGGTTGTCACAAGTAACAAACCCCTTTAAAATTAATAACCAAGTATTTAAACCTCGGGTCGTCTTCTCAAGGAATTGCAGGGTGGTATGTTCTTATTATTGGTTATGAGTCTTGTAAATTGGGGGTTTTTAATGTATAAGATAAAAAGTAAGAATAGTAAATGGAAAGAAAGTAATATTGTATTAAATTAAATAAATAATAAAACTCTTGGCAAGGTATAAGAACTGGAAGTCATATCCTGGTTATCCTTATCAATTGTAATGAGAATTGGATTTTTCTCCAACTTTGTTAACCTCTAACTATGAAGGTAAGTTAAGTGGATGAATTAATTCTGATTCCTCAGGTCCTAGTCTTTCCTTGGAAAAGGCTAGAGTTATTGGAACTCGACTTAATTCTTGAAGAATTCCAATTTTCAATCAACAATGAGTTTGATAACACAAGAGTCGCCGATTATTTAACCAAAGCCAAAAGGGGAAATATCTAAATTAAATTAAAAGTATTCATATAAATAAAGCAAAGCAAAATTAAATCTGAAAATACCTCGAATTGCATTAACAAAAGAAATCAAATCTAACATGGATATTCATAAATTAAATTGAGAAAATAAATAAAAAGAACATTGAACCTGGGATTGAGAGGCACTCCTAAAACTAAGAGAAATCCTAAATCCTAATCCTAAGAGAGAGGAGAAAACCTCTCTCTCTAAAAACTATATCTACTCCTAAAATTGTGAATGTGAAAGCTTGTTTTTGAATGGATGCATTTTCCTGCTTTATAGCCTCTAATCTGCATTTTCTGGGCCGCAAACTGGGTCGAAAACAGCCCAGAAATCGTTGGAGAAGAAATCTGCCACGCTGATTTTCGTAACTGCGACGTGTCCGCGTGGATGATGCGTTCGCGTCGCCTAGCATCAGGGCAACTATGGTATATTATATAACAAATTGAAGCCCCGGACATTAGCTTTCCAACGCAACTGAAACCGTGTCATTTGGACCTCTGTAGCTAAAGTTATAGCCGTTTGAGTGCAAAGAGGTCAGGCTGGACAGCTTAGCAATTTCTCCAACTTCTTGTATTCCTTCCATTTTTGCATGCTTCCTTTCCATCCTCTGAGCCATTCCTGCCCTGTAATCTCTGAAATCACTTAACACACATATCAAGGCATCTAATGGTAATAAGAGAGGATTTAAACATAGGAAACTTAAGGCCAAAGAAACATGTTTTCAATCAAAGCACATAATTAGGAAGGCAAATGTAAAACCATGCAAATAGTATGAATAAGTGGGTAAAGAGTTGATAAAAACCACTCAATTGAGCACAAGATAAACCATAAAATAGTGGTTTATCAACCTCCCCACACTTAAACATTAGCATGTCCTCATGCTAAGCTCAAGAGAAGTTATAAAGATGAAGAGGGATGGTAGAATGTATGAAATACAACCTATGAATGTAACTACATGCAAAAATGTTTCTACCTACTTGGTTAAAAGTAAATAAGCTTTTCAAGACAAACATAAATCAGACTTCACTAATTCAAATTATACAATAAAAGACAAGTAAACTTGTAAGAAGATAGCTCATGAAAGCAGGGAACATAGAATCAAGCACTGAACCCTCACTGGTAGTGTATATCACTCTAACTCTCAAGTGTTTAGGGTCAATCACTCTACTCTTCTCTAATCATGCTTTCTAAACTTTGTTCTTCATCTAACCAATCAACAAATATTTAGCATACAGATGCAAACATCATAAGGTCTTTTCAGGGTTGTAATGGAGCTAAGGTAAAGGTAATGATATATATATGGCTAAGTGAGCTATAATTTGAATCTTTGACTAACCTAAGTTCTCACCTAACATACATACACTCTATAAAACTTTAAAATCATACCTAGCTACCCATAATTCCCACTTTTGTATGATTCCCATACTCATGTACTCTATTTTTGATATTTCTTTACTTTTGTCACATGTGCATTGATATTTTCATTAACTTAGCATTGGGGTAATTTTGTCCCCTTATTTATTTATTTATTTATTTATATTATATATATATATTTTTTTTTCTTTTTCTCTTTTTCTCTTTTTTTCTCTCTTTTTTTTATTTTTTTATTTTTATTTATTTATTTTTTGAATCATAAAAGCAAACATAACTTATCAATGCACATGGATTCTCCATTATTTTTCTATTTTGATTTTTCATGAGTAAGTTTCCAAATTCCCAATATTCAAATAAATTAGAGACATGATACATTCCCTTATTAACCCATGTTCCTATAGTTTCCCCACACTTAATTGTTACAGAATCCCTATCTTAAGCTAACCAAAGATTCAATTGGGATATTTAATTGTTTTTCTGCTTTAAGGCTAGTGATGTGGTAAAATACAGAACAAATGGGGATTAAAAAGGCTCAAAGTAGCTGACAAGGGTGATTTAAAGGGTAGGCTTATTTGGGATAAGTGAGCTAAAATCAAACAATGGCCTCAATCATATGCAAGCATGTAAATACATTAAATAATGGACATATAGATTGGAATAAAATATAGATTACAATCATAGAGAAGGAAACACACAAGAATAAAATATTTATGGTTAAATAATGTAACCATATAAATAAGCTCAAATCTCACAGGTTGTGTGTTCTTTAGCTCAAAAACCATGTTCCAAATACAACTTCAAACAAATTTAACACAAAACTTTTTCAATTTAAATTAGTGAAATTTTTCAAAAATAGGGTCTAAAAAAGAAATTTATTACTTTAACCAAGTAGCAACTAAATGCACAAAATCAAATAAATATGCAATCAAACATGCGAATGCAACAACTAACAAGGAAAATAAACCATTGGTGTTGAGATAGAAGAGTAACTAACCCATGGAGATCGGTATCGACCTCCCCACACTTAAAGATTGTACCGTCCTCGGTGCATGCTGAGATGTGCAGGTGGACGGGTTGTTCCAACTGATGCTTTCCTTCAAGGATTGTGCAGATGGACTTGTCTGTCTTTCCCCATGTAAACGTCTTCTGGTCCTCTTCCTGGTGGCCATCCTAAAAGAAAAAGGGAAGAAAAGTAACCCAAAGAAAACATAAAAAAAGCAAATAAAACATGGGTTGGTTAATGCCAAATAATGAGGGTCTCAATTACATGGAAGCTTCAACATGTACATGAGAAAACAATAGAAGCCATGGCATACCAATGGTGCAAAATTTGCAACAAAGGAGAGGAAAATGTGGGTAATGCAAGATAGTATAAGTTCATATCAATGCAAGAGAAGTACAAGTATCATAAAAGATTAGCATTGATTTAAATAATGTTACCCAATCAGAATAAAACAAGTCATAAACACTAAAATAATACCAGAAAAGATATAACAGTTGAATAAGAACATTTGAACACCAATGGTAAAATAATAAATTTAGAAAAGAAAATAAAAATATACAAAATTAAAATGCAATGAATGAAAGTATGCAAATAAATAAAATAAAATAAAAGATAAGAAGAATGAGAAGGGAAAGAAATAAAGTAAGAAAGAAAGAAGAAAGAAGAAAAGATAGAAGAAATTAGGATTGGGGAAGAAAAGATAAGATAATTGGCTGATCTGGATAAGCTGTGCGGCGCAAGCGACGCGGACACGTGGGGGACATGGTCGCGCGGATAGCGCTTCTATGAAATGACGCGGACGCGTCATCCACGCGGTCGCGTGGATCGATCTGTGCCATTAGCGCGAGGGCAGCCGCGCGGTCGCGTAACTTTCTGTTTGAAGCTCATATTGCCAAATTTTAGGGTGACGCGGTCGCGTGGGGGACGCGATCGCGTGGTTGACCAATATTGGGATATGACGCAGACGCGTGGGGCACGCGTTCGCGTGGTAAGGTCTGGGCGTCTAGCGCCAGTCCAGCATCACTCCAGCTCATCTTTCGGCCATACACCCTTTTGACGTCGATTTTCAGGTCACGCGGTCGCGTGGGAGGCCAATGTTCCCACCTGACGCGGTCGCGTGGGGTCAAATTATGCTAAAGGCGCGCCTCCAGCCATGCTCTCGCGTGACTCTCTGTTCGTTTTCTTTTCTTCCCATTGCACTAGTGACGCGGACGCGTCAGCGACGCTGCCGCATCGCGTGCGTGCTTTTTTTTTTTAATCTGAAAAATGCAGAATGAAGTGTTAATATGAATGTGATGCAAAAACTCCAGGTTCAATATAATAAAATAAAATAAAACTCAAAAACAAATAAAACTAAATAAAAATGAAAAAAAAAAGAACGATCAAACCATGGTGGGTTGTCTCCCACCTAGCACTTTTAGTTAGAGTCCTTAAGTTGGACATTTGGTGAGCTCCCTGTTATGGTGGCTTATGCTTGTATTCATCCAGGAATCTCCATCAATGTTTGTGATTCCAATGGCCTCCGGGGTCTCAAACTAGGCACAGAAAGCCTTCAAGTAAGTTAAAGCAAATGACAAGGCCCCAAGAGTGTTGATTGCCAAAATGAATTCCGGGGTCCCAAATCTTGCTTTTGCACCCGTCTTCTTGTTGATCATCATGATTCCATCCGGGTGGTAGGCAATCTGAATTCTCACTAAAGCGGCCAAACAACTTCCTAGACCCATTCAGTGGAGCTTTACACCAACCTTTACATTTAAACTTTAAGCTTCCAACCATAATGAACCTTGCAGGACAATTCTTACCACTGACCATCTTCCTCTTACTCTTAATGCCACAAAGAGCTCTAAGTTGACCATTCGTCTCCAGTAGCCCATATTCAAGTGGGATCAGAAAGTTAAGGGATATGAATTTTACCCACTTGAATGTTGTGAAGGATAATGGCAACTTAGAGGGAGGAGTCTCCAATAACTTTGGCAAGGTGATTTCAAGCTCCACTCCCTTGTGCTCTTTGACAACTTCCACCTCTTTGCAAACTTCTTTAATTTCAACCTCTTCCTCTTGGTAGCTTTTCTCCAATTCAATATCTTCTTTATTGCTTACCGAGGGCATGGGAGGCTGTGCTTCTTCTTCTTTAATCTCTATCTCTTGATCGACCTCTTCCAAGTCCTTAGTCATGATATGCATTGGAGGTTGTACACCCTCCTCAGCATCAATTTCAATTGCCTTGGAAGGAGGTTTTATAACCTGACTTTCCCATGGAGGTTCAGCATCTCCTAAGTCTTCAACCACTTCTTCCTCTGCAACTATTATGGCTTCCTCCACTTGTTCCAATACAAAGCCATGTTCCTCATTGTCCACCGAAGTTTCTAGTGTCTCCTTCATGCTTTGCTCTTCTTTTGATTCTCCACATGTAGCCATGGGAGTTCTTTAAGTTCTCAGATATTGGGAAGCTATTATATTTACTAACTCGCCTAAGGCGGTCGCGAAATTTAGCACACTCTTATTCATCCTTTCTTGCCTTTGAAGAATAACACGAAGTCTGTCATACATTGGAGGTTGGGGTGGATATGAAGATTCATTGGTTGGGAGAGAGGGTTCATAATAGGAAGGTGGTTCATCTTGATAATGATATGGAGATGGTGAATATTGAGGTGGTGGTTCATGAGAGTAGTTGTGTTGGAAAGGTGGTGGTTCTGGTATAGTTCATTTGGCTCATAAGGTGGTTGGTATGGTGGATACGGATTAGGGTCATATGGAGGTGATTGGCGGAAAGGGACTTGTGAGTATGGTGGTCCAAAGTCATGTTGAGGAAAGGGTTCATAGGCATATGGTGGTGGTTGTTGATAGTCCATTGGAGGTGGTTGTCGCCAAGAGGGTTGATCAAATCCTTATGGCTCTTCCCATCTTTGATTGTTCCAACCTTGATGCCTGTTCTCATTGTAATTTCTTCTGCCTGCAACATAATTGTAACCAGACTCATAGTCAAAGGGGTGAGAGTTCATAGTAGTAGGAGAAAATAAAAATAAAAACTAATAAAAAAAATATTTTGAAAAAGATATGATTTTTGAAAAAGGATAAGAAAAGATTTTGAAAAAGATATGATTTTAAAAAAAATATTTGATTTTTAAAAATAAGAATGATAAGAAATATTTTTTTTAAATATTTACAATAACCAATAATAAGGCACACGTTTGCAATTCCCCGGCAACGGCGCCATTTTGATGAGAGAACTTTTGCGTGGTCTAGAAATTTGCAGATAAATCCTCGTTGCAAGTATAGTTTCTAAACCTTCAAAAGTCCTTTCATACAAACGTTTTGGTTGTCACAAGTAACAAACCCCTTTAAAATTGATAACCGAGTATTTAAACCTCAGGTCGTCTTCTCAAGGAATTGCAGGGAGGTATGTTCTTATTATTGGTAATGAGTCTTGTAAATTGGGGGTTTTTTAATGTATAAGATAAAAAGCAAGAATAGTAAATGGAAAGAAAGTAATATTGTATTAAATTAAATAAATAATAAAACTTTTGGCAAGGTATAAGAACTGGAAGTCCTATCCTGGTTATCCTTATCAATTGTAATGAGAATTGGATTTTTCTCCCACTTTGTTAACCTCTAACTATGAAGGTAAGTTAAGTGGATTAATTAATTCTGATTCCTCAGATCCTAGTCTTTCCTTGGGAAAGGCTAGAGTTATTGAAACTCGAATTAATTCTTGAAGAATTACAATTTTCAATCAACAATGAGTTTGATAACTCAAGAGTCACCCATTATTTAACCAAAGCCAAAAGGGAAAATATCCAAATTAAATTAAAAGTATTCATATAAATAAAGCAAAGCAAAATTAAATATGAAAAAACCTCGAATTGCATTAACAAAAGAAATCAAATCTAACATGGATATTCATAAATTAAATTGAGAAAATAAATAAAAAGAACATTTCCCTGATTGAGAGGCACTCCTAAAACTAAGAGAAATCCTAAATCCTAATCCTAAGAGAGAGGAGAGAACCTCTCTCTCTAAAAACTACATCTACTCCTAAAATTGTGAATGTGAAAGCTTGTTTTTGAATGGATGCATTTCCCTGCTTTATAGCCTCTAATCTGTGTTTTCTGAGTCACAAACTGGGTCGAAAACAGCCCAGAAATCGTTGGAGAAGAAATCTGCCACGCTGATTTTTGTAACTGCGACGCGTCCGCGTGGATGACGCGTTCGCGTTACCTAGCGTCAGAGAAACTATGGAATATTATATATCAAATCGAAGCCCCGGACGTTAGCTTTCTAACGCAACTGAAACCGTGTCATTTGGACCTCTGTAGCTAAAGTTATAGCCATTTGAGTGCAAAGAGGTCAGGCTGGACAGCTTAGCAATTTCTCCAACTTCTTGTATTCCTTCCATTTTTGCATGCTTCCTTTCCATCCTCTGAGCCATTCCTGCCCTGTAATCTCTAAAATCACTTAACACACATATCAAGGCATCTAATGGTAATAAGAGAGGATTTAAACATAGGGAACTTAAGGCCAAAGAAGCATGTTTTCAATCAAAGCACATAATTAGGAAGGTAAATGTAAAACCATGCAAATAGTATGAATAAGTAGGTAAAGAGTTGATAAAACCACTCAATTGAGCACAAGATAAACCATAAAATAGTGGTTTATCAGAGCTCTGCTGTGTTTTGATGAATTAATGCAATTACTACAGTTTTCCATTCAATCATGCTTACTTCTATTCTAAGATATTCACTCGTACTTCAACTTGATGAATGTGATGATCTGTGACACTCATCACCATTCTCAACCTATGAACGCGTGCCTGACAACCACCTCCGTTCTACCGTAGACTGAGTGATTATCTCTTAGCCTCCTAGTTCAGATCAGAGTCTTCGTGGTATAAGCTAGAATCAATTGGCAGCATTCTTAAGATCCGGAACGTCTAAACCTTGTCTGTGGTATTTTGAGTAGGATCTAGGATAGGATGACTGTGACGAGCTTCAAACTCATAAGTGCTGGGCGTAGTGACAGACGCAAAAGGATCAACGGATCCTATTCCAGCATGAGTGAGAACCGACAGATGATTAGCCGTGCGGTGACAGCGCATTTGGACCATTTTCACTGAGAGGACGGATGGTAGCCATTGACAACGGTGATCCACCAACATATAGCTTGCCATGGAAGGAGCCTTGCGTGCGTGAAGAAGAAGACAGTAGGAAAGCAGAGATTCAGATGACAAAGCATCTCCAAAACCTCAACCTGTTCTCCATTATTGCATAACAAGTATTTATTTCATGTTCTTTTACTTTTTACAATTAAATCTGAGAATTATTGATATCCTGACTAAGAGTTACAAGATAACCATAGCTTGCTTCAAGCCGACAATCTCCGTGGGATTGACCCTTACTCACGTAAGGTATTACTTGGACGACCCAGTGCACTTGCTGGTTAGTTGTGCGGAGTTACAAAAGTGTGATTGTAATTTCGTGCACCAAGTTTTTAGCGCCGTTGCCGGGGATTGTTCGAGTTTGGACAACTGACGGTCTATCTTGTTGCTTAGATTTATTTTTTTGTTGGTTTAGAGTCACTAAAATTGAGTCTTTTATTTGAGTTAGTTTCATATTTTAAGTTTGGTGTCAATTGCATGCTTTTATTTTTTTTAATTTTTCGAATTTGCATGTTCTTAGT
Source organism: Arachis hypogaea (assembly GCF_003086295.3). NCBI lineage: Eukaryota > Viridiplantae > Streptophyta > Magnoliopsida > Fabales > Fabaceae > Arachis > Arachis hypogaea. The sequence goes on along the minus strand of NC_092050.1, from coordinate 121,575,833 downwards.
TCTTTCTTGATCTTTAAAAATTCTAAGTTTGGTGTCTTCTTTGTGTTTTCTTTTAAATTTTCGAAAATTTGTGTTTGATTTTCTAAAAATTTTAAGTTTGGTGTCCCTTGTGCTTTTATTTACTTAAAAATTTTTCAAAAATTTGTTCTTGGTGTTCATCTTGATCTTCAAAGTGTTCTTGGTGTTCTGGTGCACGAAATTGCGATAATCAACAATGGCGCCAAAGACTTGGTGCTCTCAAACGTGAATCACACTTTGTCACAACTTCGCACAACAAACCAGCAAGTGCACTGTGTCGTCCAAGTAATAAACCTTACGTGAGTAAGGGTCGATCCCACGGAGATTGTCGGCTTAAAGCTAGCTATGGTCACCTTGTAAATATCAGTCAGGCAGATTCAAATGGTTTTGGTGAATTGATAATAAAAATATAAATAGAACGTAAATTAAAGATAGAGATACTTATGTAATTCATCAATGAGAGTTTCAGATAAGCGTATGGAGATGCTTAGTTCCTTCTGAATCTCTGCTTTCCTATTGCTGTCATCCAATCCTTCATACTCCTTTCTATGGCAAGCTGTATGTTAGGCATCACCGTTGTCAATGGCTACATCCTATCCTCTCAGTGAAAATGGTCCAATGCACTGTCACTGCATGGCTAATCATCTGTCGGTTCTCGATCATGCTGGAATAGGATCCATTGATCCTTTTGCGTCTATCACTACGCCCAGCACTCGCGAGTTTGAAGCTCGTCGCAGCCATCCCTTCCCAGATCCTACTCGGAATACCACAGACAAGGTTTAGACTTTCCGGATCTCAAGAATGGCCATCCATGGATTCTAACTTATACCACGAAGACTCTGATTAAGGAATCCCAGAGATACTCATTCAATCTAAGGTAGAACGGAAGTGGTTGTCAGGCACGCGTTCATAGGTTGGGAATGATGATGAGTGTCACGATCATCACATTCATATTAAGGTGCGAATGAATATCTTAGAATCGGAATAAGCTTGAATTGAATAGAAAAATAATAGTACTTTGCAATAATTCATGAGAAACAGCAGAGCTCCACACCTTAATCTATGGTGTGTAGAAACTCTACCGTTGAAAATACATAAGAACAAGGTCCAGGCATGGCCGAATGGCCAGCCCCCAAAACGTGATCAAAGGATTAAAAGACAATCCAAAGATGTAAATACAATATTAAAAAGTCCTATTTATACTAACTAGTTACTAGGGTTTACAGAAACGAGTAAATGGTGCAGAAATCCACTTCCGAGGCCCACTTAGTGTGTGCTTGGGCTGAGCATTGAGCTTTACATGTGTAGAGGCTTCTCTTAGAGTTGAATGCCAGTTTGTAACCTGTTTCTGGCATTTAACTCCACTTTGCAACCTGTTTCTGGCGTTTAACTCCAGAATGCAACATGGAACTGGCGTTGAACACCAGTTTGCATTGTCTAAACTCGAGCAAAGTATGAACTATTATATATTTATGGAAAGCCCTGTATGTCTACTTTCCAACGCAATTGAGAGTGCACCATTTGGAGTTCTGTAGCTCAAGATAATCCACTTTGAGTGCAGGGAGGTCAGAATCCAACAGCATCTGCAGTCCTTCCTCAACCCCTGAATCTGATTTTTGCTCAAGTCCCTCAATTTCAGCCAGAAAATACCTAAAATCACAGAAAAACACACAAACTCATAGTAAAGTCCAAAAATGTGATTTTTATTTAAAAACTAATAAAAATATAATAAAAACTAATTAAATCATACTAAAAACTATGTAAAAATAATGCCAAAAAGCGTATAAATTATCCGCTCATCACAACACCAAACTTAAATTGTTGCTTGTCCCCAAGTAACTGAAAATCAAATAGGATAAAAAGAAGAGAACATACTATAAATTCCAAAATATCAATGAAACTTAGCTCCAATCAGATGAGCGGGACTTGTAGCTTTTTGCCTCTTGAATAGTTTTGGCATCTCACTTTATCCTTTGAAGTTCAGAATGATTGGCATCTATAGGAACTTAGAATTCAGATAGTGTTATTGATTCTCCTAGTTCAGTATGTTGATTCTTGAACACAGCTACTTTATGAGTCTTGGTCGTGGCCCTAAGCACTTTGTTTTCCAGTATTACCACCGGATACATAAATGCCACAGACACATAACTGGGTGAACCTTTTCAGATTGTGACTCAGCTTTGCTAAAGTCCCCAATTAGAGGTGTCCAGGGTTCTTAAGCACACTCTTCTTTTTTGCTTTGGACCTTGACTTTAACCGCTCAGTCTCAAGTTTTCACTTGACACCTTCACGCCACAAGCACATGGTTAGGGACAGCTTGGTTTAGCCGCTTAGGCCATGATTTTATTCCTTTAGGCCCTCCTATCCACTGATGCTCAAAGCCTTGGATCCTTTTTATTTACCCTTGCCTTTTGGTTTTAAGGGCTATTGGCTTTTTGCTCTTGCCTTTTGGTTTAAAGAGCTTTTGCCTTTTTCTGCTTGCTTTTTCTTTTTCTTTTTTTTTCGCTATTTTTCTCTTTTTTTCTTTTTTTTTTCTCGCAAGCTTTTGTATTCACTGCTTTTTCTTGCTTCAAGAATCATTTTTATGATTTTTCAGATCTTCAAATAACATTTCTCCTTTTTTCTTATTCTTCAAGAGCCAACATATTTAGCATTCATAAACCACAATATCAAAAGACATATGCACTGTTCAAGCATTCATTCAGAAAACAAAAAGTATTGTCACCACATCAAAATAATTAAACTAGTTTCAAGGATGAATTTGAAACCATGTACTTCTTGTTCTTTTGTTTTTAGAATATTTTTTCATTTAAGAGAGGTGACGGATTCATAGGACATTCATAACTTTAAGGCATAGACACTTAGATACTAGTGATGATATAGTAAAGACACAAACATAAATAAAACATAAAGCTCAAAAAATCGAAAAACAGTAAAATAAAAAGACAAGAAAATTAAGGAATGAGTCCACCTTAGTGAGGGTGGCGTCTTCCTCTTCTTGAAGAACCAATGGTACTTTTGAGCTCCTCTATGTCTCTTCTTTGCCTTTGTTGCTCCTCCCTCATAGCTCTTTGATCTTCTCTAATCTCATGGAGAATGATGGAGTGCTCTTGATGTTCCACCCTTAGTTGTCCCATATTGGAACTTAATTCTCCTAAGGAGGTGTTGATTTGCTCCCAATAGTTTTGTGGAGGAAAGTGTATTCCTTGAGGCATCTCAGGAATTTCATGGTGGAGAACTTCCTCATGCTCTTGTTGAGGTCAATGATCTCTTGTTTGCTCCATCCTTTTCTTAGTGATGGGCTTGTCCTCTTCAATGAGGATGTCTCCCTCTATGTCAATTCCAGCCAAATTGCAGAGGTGGCAGATGAGGTGAGGAAAGGCTAACCTTGCCAAAGTAGAGGACTTTTTAGCCACCTTGTAGAGTTCTTGAGGTATAATCTCATGAACTTCCACTTCCTCCCCAATCATGATACTATGGATCATGATGACCCGGTCTACAGTAACTTCAGACCGATTGCTAGTATGAATGATTGAGCGTTGAATAAACTCCAACCATCCTTTAGCTACAGGCTTAAGGTCCAATCTTAATTGAATCGGCTTGCCTCTTGAGTCAACCTTCTATTGAGCTCCTTCTACACATATGTCCATGAGGACTTGGTCCAACCTTTGATCAAAGTTGACCGCGTGCATTTTCTTCCATTATTGGCAAGTTGAACGCCAGCCTTACATTTTTCGGACTGAAATCTAAGTATTTTCCCCGAACCATGGTGATCCAATGCTTTGGATTCGGGTTCACACTTTGATCATGGTTCCTAGTGATCCATGCGTTTGCATAGAACTCTTGAACCATTAAGATCCCGACTTGTTGAATGGGGTTGGTGAGAACTTTCCAACCTCTTCTTTGGATCTCAAGTCGGATCTCCGGATACTCATTCTTTTTTAGCTTGAAAGGAACCTCAGGGATCACTTTCTTCTTGGCCACAACTTCATAGAAGTGGTCTTGATGGACCTTTGAGATGAATCTCTCCATCTCCCATGACTCAGAGGTGGAAGCAATTGCCCTCCCTTTCCTCTTTCTTGAGGATTCTCTGGCCTTAGGTGCCATTGATGGTTATGGAAAAACAAAAAGCAATACTTTTTACCACACCAAACTTAAAATGTTTGCCCATCCCCGAGCAAAAGAAGAAAGAGAAAAGGAGAAGAAGAGAAAGAATGGAGGAGAGGGAGAGAGGTGTGTATTCGGCCAAGGGTAAGAAGAAAGGGATGTGTTGTGTGAAAATGAAAAAGGAATGAGGGGTTTATATAGAGGTGGGGGAAGGTTTAGGGTTCGGCCATTAGGGTTGGGTTTGGGAGGGAAAAGAATTTGAATTTTAGAGGTAGGTGGGGTTTATAGGGAAGAGAAGATGGATGTGAGTGGTGAGGGGGGTGATGGGAAAGAGTGATTGAGGTGATTGGTGAAGAGGGTTATGAAAAGGTGTGAAGAGGAGAGAAGAAAAGGTAGGGATCCTGTGGGGTCCACAGATCAAGTGGGGTCAAGGACTTAACATCCCTACTCCAATTAGGCGTGTAAAACGCCCTTGTTGTGCAATCTTGGCATTTAACGCCAGACTGCTGCTTGTTTCTGGCGTTAAACGCCCAAATGTAGCCTGTTTCTGGCGTTTAACGCCAGGTAGATGCTTGTTTCTGGCGTTAAACGCCAGCTTGGTGCTTGTTTCTGGCGTTAAACTCCAGACAGATGCTTGTTTCTGGCGTTTAACGCCAGACTGCTCTTCCTCCAGGGTGTGCTATTTTTCATTCTGTTTTTTATTTTTCAGTAGTTTTTGTGACTTTACATGATCATCAACCTAAAGAAAACATAAAATAACAATAGAAAATAAATAAATATGCTTAGATAACATTGTGTTGCCTCCCAACAAGCGCTTCTTTAATGTCAATAGCTTGACAGTGAGCTCTCATAGAACCTCACAGATGTGCAGAGCATTGTTGGAACCTCCCAATACCAAACTTAGAGTTTGAATGTGGGGTTCAACACCAAACTTAGAGTTTGACTGTGGGGGCTTTAGTTGACTCTGCAGTGAAAGAAGCTTTTCATGCTTTCTCTCCATGGTTACAGAAGGAGATCCTTGAGTTTTAAACACAAGGTTGTCCTCATTCAGTTGAAGGACCAACTCTCCTCTATCCACATCAATCACAGCTCTTGCTGTGGCTAGGAAGGGTCTTCCAAGGATGATGGATTCATCCTCATCCTTCCCAGTGTCTAGGATTATGAAATCAGCAGGGATGTAAAGGCCTTCAACCTTTACTAGCACGTCCTCTACTAGTCCATAAGCCTCTTTTCTTGAGTTGTCTGCCATCTCTAATGAGATTCTGGCAGCTTGCACCTCAAAGATCCCAAGTTTCTCCATTACAGAGAGTGACATTAAGTTTATTCCTGACCCCAGGTTACACAGAGCCTTCTCAAAGGTCATGGTGCCTATGGTACAAGGTATTAAGAATTTACTAGGATCCTGTTTCTTTTGAGGTAGAGTTTGCTGATCCAAGGCATTTAGTTCCTTGATGAGCAATGGAGGTTCATCCTCCCAAGTCTCATTGCCAAATAATTTGGCATTCAGTTTCATGATTGCTCCTAAATATTGAGCAACTTGCTCTTCAGCAATATCTTCATCTTCTTCAGAAGATGAATAGTCATTAGAGCTCATGAATGGTAAAAGGAGGTTCAATGGAATCTCTATGGTCTCTAGATGAGCCTCAGATTCCTTTGGTTCCTCAAAGGGAAACTCCTTATAGGTCAATGGACGTCCCAGGAGGTCTTCCTCACTAGGATTCACGTCCTTCTCCTCCTCTCTGGGTTCGGCCACACCAAGTAAGGTTATGGCCTTGCACTCTCTTTTTGGATTTTCTTCTGTATTGCTTGGGAGAGTACTAGGAGGAGTTTCAGTGACTCTTTTACTTAGCTGGCCCACTTGTGCCTCCAAATTTCTAATGGAGGACCTTGTTTCATTCATGAAACTCAGAGTGACCTTAGATAGATCAGAGACTATATTTGCTAAGCTAGATGGATTCTGCTCAGAATTCTCTGTCTGTTGCTGAGTGGATGATGGAAAAGGCTTGCTATTGCTAAAACTGTTTCTTCCACCATTATTAAAGCCTTGTTGAGACTTTTGTTGATCCTTCCATGAGAAATTTGGATGATTTCTCCATGAGGGATTATAGGTGTTTCCATAGGGTTCACCCATGTAATTCACCTCTGCTATTGCAGGGTTCTCAGGATCATAAGCTTCTTCTTCAGAAGAGGCCTCTTTAGTACTGTTGGATAATTCCTTCAATCCTTTCAGACTCTGAGAGATCATATTGACTTGCTAAGTCAATATTTTATTCTGAGCCAATATGGCATTCAGAGTATCAACTTCAAGAACTCCCTTCCTTTGAGGCGTCCCATTATTCACAAGATTCCTTTCAGAAGTGTACATGAACTGGTTATTTGCAACCATGTCAATGAGTTCTTGAGCTTTTGCAGGCGTTTTCTTTAGGTGAATGGATCCACCTGCAGAATGGTCCAATGACATCTTAGATAATTCAGACAGACCATCATAGAATATATATAGGATGGTCTATTCTAAAAGCATGTCAGAAGGACACTTTTTGGTCAGTTCCTTGTATCTCTCCCAAGCTTCATAGAGGGATTCACCTTCCTTCTGTTTGAAGGTTTGAACATCCACTCTAAGCTTGCTAAGCTTTTGAGGAGGAAAGAACTTGGCTAAGAAAGCCGTGACCAGCTTATCCCAAGAGTTCAGGCTATCCTTAGGTTGAGAGTCCAACCATATTCTAGCTCTGTCTCTTATAGCAAACGGAAAAAGCATAAGCATGTAGACCTCGGGATCAACCCCATTGGTCTTAACAGTATCACAGATCTGTAAGAATTCAGTTAAGAACTGAAAAGGATCTTCTGATGGAAGTCCATAAAACTTGCAGTTCTGTTGCGTCAGAGAAACTAATTGAGGTTTCAGCTCAAAGTTGTTTGCTACAATGGCAGGGATTGAGATGCTTCTTCCATGTAAATTGGAATTTGGTGCAGTGAAGTCACCAAGCATCTTCCTTGCATTGATATTATTTTCAGCCATGTCTCCTTCTTTTTCGAAAATTTCTGTCAGATTTTCTCCAGAGAGTTGTGCTTTAGCTTCCCTTAGCTTCCTCTTCAGAGTCCTTTCAGGTTCAGGATCCGCTTCAACAAGAATGTTCTTATCCTTATTCCTGCTCATATGAAAAAGAAGAGAACAGAAAATATGGAATCCTCTATGTCACAGTATAGAGATTCCTTTATGTGAGTAGAAGAAGATAAAAATAAAAGAAGGAAAAGATAAGAATCCAAACACAGGAGAGAGGAGTGGGTTCAAATTCTTAGATGAAGAGGAGTGTCAGTAAATAAATAAATAATTAGAAGGAGATGAGGGAGAAGAATTTTCGAAAATCATTGAAAAGAAAAGAAAAATATTTTTGTTTTTAAATTAAAATTAAAGTAAAATTCAAAAAATTAGAAAGAAAAATGAAATTAATTTAAATTGAAATTTAAAACAATTATTTGATTAAAATTGAATTTTGAAAAAGAGGGAAGAGATTTTCAAAAATTAGAGAGAGAGTTAGTTAGGTAGTTTTGAAAAAGATATGATTGAAACAAAAAGATAGGATTAGTTGGAAAGGATTTGAAATTTAATTTTGAAAAGATAAGAAGTTAGAAAAGATTTTGAAATTAATTTTGAAAAAGATATGATTGAAACTTAATTTGAAAAAGAAATTTAAAAAGATTTGATTTTTGAAATCAAAGTTGATTACTTGACTAGCAAGAAACTAAAAAGATATGATTCTAGAGTTTAAAGATTGAACATTTCTTGCTGGGCAAGTAACAAACTTAAAAAATTTTGAGTCAATCACATTAATTGTCAGCATTAATTTCGAAAATGTGAAAAAAAATAAGAAAAAGATTTTTGAAAATCATTTTGAAATTTTCGAAAATCATAAAAGAAAAATGAGAAAGATTTGAATTTTTTTGAAAAGATTTGAAAAAGATAGAATTTTTAAATTGAAAATTTGATTTGACTCATAAGAAACAACTAAATTTTAAAAAGTTTTGAAAAAGTCAACTCAAATTTTCGAAAATTTATGAGAGAAAGAGGGAAAGATATTTTTTTGATTTTTGAATTCTTAATGATGAAAGAGAAAAACACAAAATTGACACAAAATATAGAAATTATGAATCAAAACAACTAATGCATGCAAGAACACTTTGAATGTCAAGATGAACATCAAGACTTATTTTTGAAAATTTTTAAGAAAAGAAAAATATGCAAGACACCAAACTTAAAAATTTTTAATGTTGAGACACTAACAAATTGAAAATGCATATGAGAAACAAGAAAAGATACACAACAAGAAAATGCAAAGATCAAACAAGAAGACTTGTCAAGAACAACTTGAAGATCATGAAGAACACATGCATGAGTTTTCGAAAAATGCACAAATTTTAAGAACATGCAATTAACACCAAACTTATGACTTGACACTAGATTCAAGCAAGAAACGTCAAATTATTTTTGGTTTTATAATTTTATTAATTTTTTTTGGATTTTTTTCAAAAATCATTTTGAAAAAGAAAATAAGAAACTCAAAATTTTTAATAGGAATTCCAGGAATCTTGCAATGTTAGTCTAAAGCTCCGGTCCAGGAATTAGACATGGCTCACTAGCCAGCCAAGCTTCAGCAGAACATTACATTCAACAGCTAATTTGCTAAGAAAGACAAAGAAGCTCTTCTCTTGAGCATAAGTGAAACCTCGGTCCAAAAGATTAGACATGGCTTAACAGCCAGCCAGGATTCAACATATCTCTTGAAACTCTAGAATTCGTTCTTAAAAATTCTGAAGAACATAGAATAATTTATTTTTGAAAATTTTTTTTGTATTACTTTCGAAAATAAAAAATAAAAAAAACATAAAAATAAAATAAAATTACCTAATCTGAGCAACAAGATGAACCGTCAGTTGTCCAAACTCGAACAATCCCCGGCAACGGCGCCAAAAACTTGCTGCACGAAATTGCGATCATCAACAATGGCGCCAAAGACTTGGTGCTCTCAAACGTGAATCACACTTTGTCACAACTTCGCACAACTAACCAGCAAGTGCACTGGGTCGTCCAAGTAATAAACCTTACGTGAGTAAGGGTCGATCCCACGGAGATTGTCGGCTTAAAACAAGCTATGGTCACCTTGTAAATCTCAGTCAGGCGGATTCAAATGGTTATGGTGAATTGATAATAAAAATATAAATAGAACATAAATTAAAGATAGAGATACTTATGTAATTCATTGGTGAGAGTTTCAGATAAGCGTATGGAGATGCTTAGTTCCTTCTGAATCTCTGCTTTCCTATTGCTGTCATCCAATCCTTCATACTCCTTTCTATGGCAAGCTGTATGTTAGGCATCATTGTTGTCAATGGCTACATCCTGTCCTCTCAGTGAAAATGGTCCAATGCGCTATCACTGCATGGCTAATCATCTGTCGGTTCTCGATCATGCTGGAATAGGATCCATTGATCCTTTTGCGTCTGTCACTACGCCTAGCACTTGCGAGTTTGAAGCTCATCGCAGCCATCCCTTCCCAGATCCTACTCGGAATACCACAGACAAGGTTTAGACTTTCCAGATCTCAAGAATGGCTGTCCATGGATTCTAACTTATACTACGAAGACTCTGATTAAGGAATCCCAGAGATACTCATTCAATCTAAGGTAGAACGGAAGTAGTTGTCAGGCACGCATTCATAGGTTGGGAAGGATGATGAGTGTCACAATCATCACATTCATATTGAGGTGCGAATGAATATCTTAGAATCGGAATAAGCTTGAATTGAATAGAAAAATAATAGTACTTTGCATTAATTCATGAGGAACAGCAGAGCTCCACACCTTAATCTATGGTGTGTAGAAACTCTACCGTTGAAAATACATAAGAACAAGGTCCAGGCATGGCCGAATGGCCAGCCCCCAAAACGTGATTAAAGGATTAAAAGACAATCCAAAGATGTAAATACAATATTAAAAAGTCCTATTTATACTAACTAGTTACTAGGGTTTACAGAAATGAGTAAATGGTGCAGAAATCCACTTCCGAGGCCCACTTGGTGTGTGCTTGGGCTGAGCATTGAGCTTTACATGTGTAGAGGCTTCTCTTGGAGTTGAACGCCAGTTTGTAACTTGTTTCTGGCGTTTAACTCCACTTTACAACCTGTTTCTAGCATTTAACTCCAGAATGCAACATGGAACTGGCGTTGAACGCCAGTTTGTGTCATCTAAACTTGGGCAAAGTATGAACTATTATATATTGCTGGAAATCTCTGCATGTCTACTTTCCAACTCAATTGAGAGCACGCCATTTGGAGTTTTGTAGCTCCAGAAAATCCACTTTGAGTGCAGGGAGGTTAGAATCCAACAGCATCTGCAGTCCTTCCTCAACCTCTGAATCTGATTTTTGCTCAAGTCCCTCAATTTCAGCCAGAAAATACCTGAAATCATAGAAAAACACACAAACTCATAGTAAAGTCCAGAAATGTGATTTTTATTTAAAAACTAATAAAAATATACTAAAAACTAATTAAATCATACTAAAAACTATGTAAAAACAATGCCAAAAAGCGTATAAATTATCCGCTCATCATGTTCATCTTGACATTCAAAGTTTTCTTGTTTGTTCTCTCTGTTTTGATCTAAAATTTCTAAGTTTAGTGTCATTTTGTTGTTTTTCTCTTTCCTCATTAAAATTCAAAAATAAAAAAATATCTTTTCCTTATTTTACTCATAATTTTTGAAATTTTGCATTAAATTAGTCAAAGATTTTCAAAATCATACCCTTTTTTTAGTCAAGTCCAAATTATAATTTCAAAAATTGATCTTTTCAAATCTTTTTCAAAAATCAAATCTTTTTAATTTCTTCAATCATTTCTTCTCAATCATATCTTTCTGATTGTTAATTCCAAAATCTTTTTAATTAATTAATTTAGTTTTCAATTTGCTTTTATTTCATTTTCTTCTAATTTTCGAAACTTTTATTTTATATTCCATTTATTTTGTTTTATTTTATTCGGTTACTTTTAATTAAATAAAATAAAAAAATTTAAAAATATAATTTAATTGCAATTCATATCAATTCCTTTTTCTGCATCATGGACATAAGTGGAAATGAACAGTCCAGAAGGACTCTGGGGTCATTTGCTAACCCCGTTACAGCTGCATATGGGAGTAGCATCTGTATACCTCCCATCAAAGCAAGCAGTTTTGAGCTAAATCCTCAGCTCATTATCATGGTGCAGCAAAATTGCCAGTATTCTGGTCTTCCACAGGAAGAACCTACTGAGTTTCTGGCAGAGTTCTTACAAATTGCTGACACAGTACGTGATAAAGAAGTGGATCAGGATGTCTACAGATTATTACTGTTTCCATTTGCTGTAAGAGATCAAGCTAAGAGGTGGTTAAATAACCAACCCACAGCAAGCATAAAAACATGGAGACAATTATCAGACAAATTCTTGAATCAATTTTACCCTCCAAAAAGGATGACACAGCTGAGGCTGGACATCCAAGGCTTTAAACAAGAGGATCATGAATCCCTTTATAATGCCTGGGAGAGGTACAGAGGGATGCTAAGGAAATGCCCCTCTGAAATATTTTCAGAGTGGGTACAGTTAGACATCTTCTACTATGGATTTACAGAAAGAGCTCAAATGTCTCTAGACCACTCAGCTGGTGGATCTATACACATGAGAAAGACGATTGAAGAAGCTCAAGAACTCATAGATACGGTTGCTAGAAATCAGCATCTGTACTCAAGCAGTGAGTCCTCTATAAAAGAAGAGGCTAGGGCAGTAACTACTGATCCTAATCCTCAAGAACAGATTGTTGAACTTAATCATCAATTACTCCTTCTGACAAAACAATTAGCAGAATTTAAAGAGATGCCCCAGGACACTAAAAATGCTAACAAGAATATGGAAGCACAATTGAATCAGACAAGACAGCAGCTATCTAAACAGATAACAGAAGAATGCCAAGCTGTCCAACTAAGGAGCGGGAAGACATTGAATAATTCAGCTCAAAGTAGCAAAAAGCCAAGAAAGGAACAACTGACAAAGAATGACCAAAACACTGCCCAAACTCCCTCTGAGGACAGCAAGAACCCAGAGAGGAATAATTCTGGCGTTCAAATGCCAGAAAAGGGTGAAAGACTGGCGTCAAACGCCCAGTGGATGCCCACTTCTGGCATTCATGCCAGAAAAGGGAGGAAAGCTGGCGTTGAACGCCCATTCCTTGTCCAGTTCTGGCGTTCAAACGCCAGAAAAGGGTGGGAAGCTGGCGTTAAACGCCCATCCAGCACCCAATCCTGGCGTTCAAACGCCAATGAGGGATCAGACACCTGCAAGTGCTGATAGTAACCCCTCTAAGAAGGCTTCTCTAACCACCTCTGTAGGGAATAAACCTGCAGCAACTAAGGTTGAAGAATATAAAACCAAGATGCCTTATCCTTAGAAACTCCGCCAAGCGGAGCAGGATAAACAATTTGCCCACTTTGCAGACTATCTTAGGACTCTTGAGATAAAGATCCCATTTGCAGAGGCACTTGAGTAAATACCCTCTTATGCTAAGTTCATGAAAGAGATCTTAAGTCATAAGAAGGATTGGAGAGAAACTGAAAAGGTGTTTCTCACTGAAGATTACAGTGCAGTCATTCTGAAAAGCTTACTAGAGAAGCTTAAAGATCCAGGAAGCTTTATGATACCATGCACATTAGAGGGTGCTTATACCAAGACATCTCTATGTGACCTTGGAGCAAGTATCAACCTAATACCTGCATCCACTATCAGAAAGCTTGGCTTGACTGAAGAAGTCAAACCAACCCGGATATGTCTTCAACTTGCTGATGGCTCCATTAAATATCCATCAGGCATAATTGAGGACATGATTGTCAAGGTTGGGCCATTTGCCTTTCCCACTGACTTTGTAGTGCTGGAAATAGAAGAGCACAAGAGTGCAACTCTCATTCTAGGAAGACCTTTCCTAGCAACTGGACGAACTCTTATTGATGCACAACAAGGGGAAGTGACCCTGAGAGTCAATGAAGATGAGTTCAAGTTAAATGCTGTCAAAGCTATGCAGCATCCAGACACATCAAATGACTGCATAAGCACTGATATTATTGACTCTTTGGTGGAAGAGATCAATATGACTGAAAGTTTTGAATCAGAGCTAGAAGACATTTTTAAAGTTGTTTAGCCTGATTTGGAGGAATCAGAGGAAATAAAGGAACCTCTGAAAATTCCTCAGGAAGAGGATAAGCCTCCTAAATCTGAGCTCAAACCACTACCATCATCCCTGAAATATGCATTTCTGGGAGAAGGTGACACTTTTCCAGTGATAATAAGCTCTGCCTTAAATCCACAGGAAGAGAAAGCACTAATTCAAGTGCTAAGGACACACAAGACAGCTCTTGGGTGGTCCATAAGTGATTTTAAAGGCATTAGCCCAGCAAGATGCATGCACAAGATCCTATTGGAGGATAATGCTAAGCCAGTGGTTCAACCACAGAGGTGGCTAAATCCAGCCATGAAGGAGGTGGTTCAGAAAGAGGTCACTAAGTTACTAGAGGCTGGGATTATTTATCCTATTTTTGATAGCCCCTGGGTAAGCCCTGTCCAAGTTGTACCTAAAAAGGGAGGCATGACAGTGGTTCACAACGAAAAGAATGAACTGGTTCCTACAAGAATAGTTACAGGGTGGCGTATGTGTATTGACTACGGAAGGCTCAATACAGCCACCAGAAAGGATCATTTTCCTTTACCATTCATAGACCAGATGCTAGAGAGACTAGCAGGTCATGATTATTACTGCTTTTTGGATGGCTATTCAAGTTACAACCAAATTGCAGTAGATCCTCAAGACTAAGAGAAAACAGCATTCACATGTCCATCTGGAGTATTTGCATACAGAAGGATTCCTTTTGGTCTGTGCAACGCACCTGCAACCTTTCAGAGATGCATGCTCTCTATTTTCTCTGATATAGTGGAAAAATTTCTGGAAGTCTTCATGGATGACTTCTCAGTATTTGGAGACTCATTCAGCTCCTGTCTTGATCATCTAGCACTTGTTCTGAAAAGGTGCCAAGAGACTAACCTGGTTTTGAACTGGGAAAAATGTCACTTTATGGTGACTGAAGGAATTGTCCTTGGGCATAAAATTTTGAACAAAGGAATAGAGGTGGATCAAGCTAAGGTAGAGGTAATTGAAAAATTACCACCACCTGCCAATGTAAAGGAAATCAGAAGCTTTCTGGGACATGCAGGATTCTACAGGAGGTTTATAAAGGATTTTTCGAAAATTGCAAAACTTCTGAGCAATCTGCTAGCTGCTGACACGCCATTTGTGTTTGACACAGAGTGTCTGTAGGCATTTGAGACCCTGAAAGCTAAGCTGGTTACAACACCAATCATCTCTGCACCAGACTGGACATTACCATTCGAACTAATGTGTGATGCCAGTGACCATGCCATTGGTGCAGTGTTGGGACAGAGGCATAACAAGCTTCTGCATGTCATTTACTATGCTAGCCGTATTTTAAATGATGCACAGAAGAATTACACAACCACAGAAAAAGAGTTACTTGCAGTGGTTTATGCCATTGACAAGTTTAGATCTTATTTAGTAGGTTCAAAAGTGATTGTGTATACTAACCATGCTGCTCTTAAATACCTACTCACAAAGCAGGATTCAAAACCCAGGCTCATAAGATGGGTGTTGCTTCTGCAAGAGTTTGATATAGAAATAAGAGACAGAAAAGGGACAGAGAACCAGGTAGCTGATCACCTATCCCGGATAGAACCAGTAGCCGGGGCATCCCTCTCTCCTACTGAGATCTCTGAAACCTTTCTGGATAAGCAACTATTCACAATTCAAGAAGCACCATGGTTTGCAGACATTGCGAATTATAAAGCTGTGAGGTTCATACCCAAAGAATACAGCAGGGTGCAGATGAAAAAACTAATTTCAGATGCAAAGTACTACTTATGGGATGAACCATATCTCTTTAAGAGATGTGTAGACGGAATGATCTGCAGATGCGTACCCAGAGAAGAGGCACAGAAGATCCTATGGCACTGTCATGGATCATAGTATGGAGGACATTTCGGAGGTGAACGAACAGCCACCAAGGTCCTCCAATGTGGCTTCTACTGGCCTACTCTCTATAGAGATGCCCGAGAGTTTGTGCGTAACTTTGACAGTTGCCAAAGTGCTGGCAACTTGCCTCATGGTTATGCCATGCCTCAACAAGGGATCTTAGAGATTGAGTTATTTGATGTATGGGGTATTGACTTCATGGGTCCCTTCCTACCATCATACTCAAACACTTACATTCTGGTGGCAGTAGACTACGTATCTAAATGGGTAGAAGCAATTGCCACACCCACTAATGATACTAAGACCGTGCTGAAATTCCTCCAGAAATATATCTTCAGTAGATTTGGCATCCCCAAAGTACTAATCAGCGACGGAGGCACTCATTTCTGCAATAAACAGCTATACTCTGCTATGGTCTGATATGGAATTAGCCACAAAGTAGCAACTTCATATCACCCACAGACAAATGGGCAGGCTGAAGTCTCTAATAGAGAACTAAAAAGAATCCTGGAACGGACTGTAATTGCCCGTAGAAAAGATTGGGTAAAAAGCTTGGATGATGCTCTGTGGGCATACAAAACAGCATTCAAGACTCCTATAGGAACCTCTCCATACCAGCTTGTGTATGGCAAGGCCTGTCATCTGCCCGTGGAACTGGAATATAAGGCCTACTGGGCAACCAGATTCCTAAACCTGGACGCTAAGTTAGCTGAAGAGAAAAGATTGCTCCAGCTGAATGAGCTAGAGGAATTCAGACTCAATGCTTTTGAAAATGCTAAAATCTATAAGGAGAAAGCAAAAAAGTGGCATGACAAGAAATTGTCATCTAGAGTCTTTGAATCAGGACAGAAGGTTCTGCTATTTAACTCTAGGCTCAGACTATTCCCCGGGAAATTGAAATCCCGGTGGAGGGGACCATATGTGATTACAAGTATATCACCATATGGATATGTTGAGCTTTAGGATTTTGACTCTGACAAAAAGTTCATTGTTAATGGATAGAGAATCAAACATTATCTTGAAAGCAATTTTGAGCAAGAATGCTCAAAACTGAGGCTTGAATAAAGCTCAGTCAAGGTCCAACTAAAGACAATAAAGAAGCGCTTGCTGGGAGGCAACCCAGCCATTAGCAAGTTATTTGTTTTACTTAGAGAAGTTTAATATAAATTCTCTTCAAGATTAATCATCAAATTGTAGGAATTCACAGAGTTACAGAAGGATTCAGCGCAAAAAGCAGAGAAAAGGAGCTCACTGGCAAGAAAACGCTAGTAAGGGGCATTTTGGGCGTTAAACGCCAGAATGGATACCATTCTGGGCGTTTAACGCCAGTAAAGATACCATTTTGGGCGTTAAACGCCAGAATGGGTACCATTCTGGGCGTTAAACGCCCACAATGGCCAACTTATGGGCGTTAAATGCCAGAATGGATACCATTCTGGGCGTTTAACGCCAGAAAGACAAGGGGAGAGGATTTTGTTTTCCACTTCAAAAATTTTCAATTTTCATGTTTTTATTCATAATTTTCTACATAATCATGTTTCAAACTTTCATCATTCACTCTCAATTTTTAAAAATTCAACAATTTTCTAAATCTCTTTTCAAATTTCTTTCAAATCCTTCCCAAATCTTCTTCAAAAACTCAAGTATCTTTTCAATTTCTTTCCAAATCTTTTCCAACTCATCATATCATCTCTTAATTCTTAGATGCATAAACAAATTTTCAAATTTAACCTCTTTATATCTTTTCCATTTAAAAATCTCATCTTTTCATATCATGGTTCTATTTTCTTCCACCAATCATATCTTTATGTCATATCTTTTTCAAAATTTTCGAAATCCCTCCCCTTCCCTTATAAATACACATTCGGCCATTCCCACCTCTCTACCATTCGAATTTGCCTCTCCTCCTCTCTCTCCTCTTTCCTTTCTTTTGCTTGAAGGCAAGCAAACTTCTAAGTTTGGTGTGTTTTTCCGTGATCACCGAGCTAAGACTCATCAAGATCATGGCTCCTAAGGAAAAACATACCAATTCAAGAGGCAAGAAAGAGAATACCCCAAAGAGTCTTTGGAATCAAGAGAGGTTCTTCACCAAAGAACATGCAGACCATTACCATAAAATAATGGGTCTAAGATCAGTGATCCCGGAAGTCAAATTCTATCTGAAAGAAGACGAATATCCGGAGATCCAAGAGCAAATTCGAAATAGAGGATGAGAAATTCTAGCTAATCCTGAAACAAGGGTTGGAAGAAACATGGTTCAGGAATTCTATTCAAATCTGTGGCTGACAAATAAGCAGAGAATAACTGGAACCGCCTTTCATACCTACCGAACCATGGTCAAAGGGAGGATTATTTACTTCCATCTAGACAAAATAAGAGAGGTCTTCAAACTGCCTCAACTACAAGATGATCCAGAATCCTTTAATAGGAGAATGGTGAGAGAAGATAAGGGGTTGGACCAAGTTCTAGAGGACATATGCCTCCCTGGAACTAAGTGGATAACCAATTCAAAAGGTGTCCCAAACCAACTCAAGAGAGGAGATCTCAAACCAGTTGCAAGAGGGTAGTTGGACTTCATTGGGCGTTCCATACTACCCACTAGCAACCGCTCTGAGGTCACTGTCAAAAGAGCAGTGATGATTCATTGTATTATGCTGGGAAACGAAGTGGAGATTCATCATCTGATTTCTTGTGAGATTTATACAATTGCAAACAAGAACTCCACTGAAGCCAAACTGGCATACCCAAGCTTAATTTCTCTGCTATGTAAAGATGCTGGGGTGAGGATGGGAGTAGATAAATTCATCCCAATCGAACACCCAATCACCAAGAAGTCAATGGAAGGACAACAAGTGCAAGACAATTCCATCAAAAGGAGGGCGCAGGAGTTCCTCCCAGAAATCCCTGAAATTGACTACTGGACCCGCCTAGAAGCATCTATCACCAAGCTGCAAGAAGCTGTGGATCAATTTAAGGAAGAACAGCAGAATCAAAACTGCATGCTCTGCAAGCTGCTTAAGGAACAGGAGAAGCAGGGGTGTGAGCTACAGGAGCTGAAGCGCCAGAAGCTCTCCCTTGAAGGATCAAACACCCCACAGATTGACGGAGCATCCACTTCTAAAAATCAAGGTTGTTGAGTCCTAACTCTGTGATAACCTTTATTATTAGGAATCTATTTTAAGAGTCATTCATTTTTCTGTTTTTTATTTTCTGTCTTCTATTATTATTGGTCTGCTCTTATATTTATTTTTGAGTCTTATTTTCATTCCATGATTAATAAAATTTAAAGTTCATGTCTTAAAGCTATGAATATCCTATGAATTCATCACCTTTCTTAAAAGAAAAATGTTTTAATCACAAAATAACAAGAAGTACATGATTTCGAATTCATCCTTGAAATTAGTTTAATTATTTTGATGTGGTGACAATACTTTTTTGTTCTCTGAATGAATGCTTGAACAGTGCATATTTTTGAATTTGTTGTTTATGAATGTTAAAATTGTTGGCTCTTGAAAGAATAATGAAAAAGGAGAAATATTATTGATAATCTGAAAAATCATAAAAATGATTCTTGAAGCAAGAAAAAGCAGTGAAAAGCTTGCAAAAAAAAATATATATGCAAAAAAAAAGAAAAAAAAAGCAAGCAGAAAAATCCAATAGCCCTTTAAACCAAAAGGCAAGAGTAAAATAAAAAAGATCCAAGGCTTTGAGCATCAGTGGATAGGAGGGCCCACAGGAATAAAATCCTGGTGTAAGCAGCTAAACCAAGCTGTCCCTAACCATGTGCTTGTGGCGTGAAGGTGTCAAGTGAAGAGCTTGAGACTGAGCGGTTAAATTCGTGGTCCAAAGAAAAAAGAGTGTGCTTAAGAGCTCTGGACACCTCTAATTGGGGACTCTAGAAAAGCTGAGTCACAATCTGGAAAGGTTCACCCAGTTATGTGTCTGTGGCATTTATGTATCCGGTGGTAATACTGGAAAACAAAATGCTTAGGGTCACGGCCAAGACTCATAAAGTAACTGTGTTCAAGAATCAACAATACTGAACTAGGAGAATCAATAACACTATCTAAATTATGAGTTCCTAGAGATGCCAATCATTCTAAACTTCAAGGGATAAAGTGAGATGCCAAAACTGTTCAGAGGCAAAAAGCTACTAGTCCCGCTCATCTAATTGGAGCTAAGTTTCATTGATAATTTGAAATTTATAGTATATTCTCTTCTTTTTATCCTATTTGATCTTCAGTTACTTGGGGACAAGCAACAATTTAAGTTTGGTGTTGTGATGAGCGGATAATTTATACGCTTTTTGGCATTGTTTTTAGTATGTTTTTAGTATATTTTAGTTAGTTTTTATTATGTTTTTATTAGTTTTTATTCAAAAATCATATTTCTGGACTTTACTATGAGTTTGTGTGTTTTTCTATGATTTCAGGTATTTTCTGGCTGAAATTGAGGGACCTGAGCAAAAATCTGATTCAGAGGCTGAAAAAGGACTGCAGATGCTGTTGGATTCAGACCTCCCTGCACTCGAAGTGGATTTTCTGGAGCTACAGAAACCCAATTGGCGCGCTCTTAATTGCGTTGGAAAGTAGACATCCTGGGCTTTCCAGCAATATATAATAGTCCATACTTTGCCCGAGATTTGATGGCCCAAACCGGCGTTCCAAGTCAGCATAGAAATTCTGGCGTCAAAACGCCAGAACTGGCATGAAAGCTGGAGTTAAACGCCCAAACTGGCACAAAAGCTGGCGTTTAACTCCAAGAAAAGTCTCTATACGTGAAAGCTTCAATGCTCAGCCCAAACACACACCAAGTGGGCCCCGGAAGTGGATTTCTACACTAACTATTCTAGCTTACTCATTTTCTGTAACCCTAGGTCACTAGTTTATTATAAAAACTACTTTTAGTGATTCATCTTGTATCTCATGACACTCTACACATTTCATATTGTATCTTCTATGGCATGAGTCTCTAAACCCCATGGTTGGGGGTGAGGAGATCTGTTGTATTTTGATGAATTAATGCAATTACTACTGTTTTCCATTCAATCATGCTTGCTTCTATTCTAAGATATTCACTCGTACTTTAACTTGATGAATGTGATGATCTGTGACACTCATCACCATTCTCAACCTATGAATGTGTGCCTGACAACCACCTCTATTCTACCGTAGAATGAGTGATTATCTCTTAGCCTCCTGGTTCAGATCAGAGTCTTCGTGGTATAAGCTAGAATCAATTGGCAGCATTCTTGAGATCCGGAACGTCTAAACCTTGTCTGTGGTATTCTGAGTAGGATCTGGGATAGGATCTGTGGTAGTCACGTAAGGTATTACTTAGACGACCTAGTGCACTTGCTGGTTAGTTGTGCGGAGTTACAAAAGTGTGATTGTAATTTCGTGCACCAACAACCTCCAAAGCATATCGTGGTTGAAGACTTGGAAGCGGTTGATCATGAGACATGTTTAATAATTAATGAGTTTCTACCTATAATTGAACTCTCTCCCATTGAACTAGAGGAAGAGGTGGAAGTTGTCAGGGAAGAGCTCAAGGGCATGGAGCTGGAAATCACCTTGCCAAAGTTGTTGGAGACCTCTCCCCCAAAGCCATCACCATCCATTCCTTCATTCAAGTGGGTAAATCTTTCATCTCTAAGCTTAATTAGCCCACTTGAATATGCTTTGCTTGAGACGGATGGGCAATTTAGAGCTCTTTGTGGCGTTAAGAGTAAGAAGGAGATGGTTAGTGGTAAGAGTTGTCCTGCAAGGTTCAATATGGTTGCATACTCCAAGTTGAAATGCAAAGGTTGGTGTCGAGCTTGATTGAATGGGTCTAGGAAGTTGTTTGGACCCTTCAGGGAGAATTCAAATTGCTTGCCACCTGAATGGAAGCATGAAGATCAAGAAGAAAGGGTGATGACCAATAAGGTTTGGGACCCCGGAATACACCTCAACCTTCCTCAATCTTGGGTCCTTGTCACTTGTTTACATTTGCTTGGAAGCTTGATGTGCCTAGTTTGAGATCCCGGAGGCTACTGGAATTGTAAACATTGGTGGAGATTTCTAGATGAGTTCAAGCACAAGCCACCATGACAAGGAGCTCACCATATGTCCAACTTAAGGACTTTAACTAAAAGTACTAGGTGGGAGACAACCCACCATGGTATGATCATTCCTTTTCATTCTTAGTTTTATTTTATTTTATTTTTATTAGTGTTCATTCATTCATTCATTCATTCTACATCTTCACATGCATTCTGTATTAAAAAAAAAAAGAGAGAGATCGACGCGCCAGCGTCTAGTGCGCACCCGCGTCCTTTGTGGATGCAAAATGGGTTAGATTGAACAGAGAGTGGCGCGGGAGCTGGGCGAGAAACGTACCTTAGGCACAATCCAGCCCACGTGCACGCGTACTGTATGCGTGCACGCCGTTTCCACTTTTGGCGACCCACGCGTCCGCGCCCTTGGCGCGTCCGCGTGGTTGGGAAAATTGGCGTAAAACCCTGTTTAACCCGTGAGTTGTGCTGGTTTAGGGCTGGTAATGTGCTAGAGGCACAAATCTACCCACGCGTATGCGTCCTTGATGCGTGCGCATCGTTTTTCCCACATGGCCATCCACGAGTGCGCACACAGGATGCGCACGCGTCGTTCGCAAGGCTGGCCCCCTACCCAAAATGACCAGTGAGTTGTGCGTGTGCGGGGCTGGACTCGCGCTAATGGCACCTCTGAGGCACGCATCCGCGCAATGGACGCTTCCGCGTCCTTCCTTTTTGCGCAATGCACGCGTACGCGTACCGTATGCGTGCGTGTCGCTTGCGCCGCCTCACTTAACTCGTACGCCGCCCAGATTTCAATTATTCCCTCCTCCCACATCCTAATTCTCTCCTCTTTATTCCCTTTCTATTCTTCGAGTTGTTACATTTGCATACTCACATTCATGGCATCTTAACTTCATTGTTTCTTCTCCCTTCCTTTTCTATATTTGTTGTTCTCACATTGGTATTAAAAATTTTCTTACTCAACTATTGCATATTTCTTGCATTATTTTGGGTGATCCTTGACCTATTTGCTATTTAGTTTACATGCCCTGTGCTTCTATTATTTTTTCACTTATATGTTGTAGCTACCATGTAGTTGAGAACCTTATTATTTGGCACTAGCCCACATATGTTTTCTTTCTTTTCATATCCTTGCTTGTGGGTTCTTTCCCTTCCTTTTACTCTTCTTTCAGGATGGCCACCAAGAGGGAAAAGCAAGAGTTTCTAACTGGAGCAATAAACAAGTCTGCCACACAATCTTTGGAAAAAAAAGCATCAGTTGGAACCACTCGCCCACTTGCGCATCTCAGCATGCACCGAGGATGGTGCAATCTTTATGTGTGGGGAGGTCGACACCGACTTCCGCGGGTAACTACTTCCTGTCTTAACACCAATGTTTAATTTTCTTTGTTAAATTAGTTGTCACATTTGCATATTTGATTGCATGTTGTTATATTTTGTGCATATTCTACCACTGCTTGGTTGAAGTAATAATTTCTTCTTCAAGAAACTTTTTTATAGCATTTCACTAATTTGATATTTTCTTTCTATTCAAGAAACTTTTTATAGCATTTCACTAATTTGAATTAAAACTTTTGTTAAACTTATTTGAAGAAATTTTATTTTGGAACATGGTTTAGAGCTCAAACACACAAAACCCGTGAGATTTTGAGCCTATTTGATTAGTTGCATTTTATCGACCAATATTTTATTTTTGGTGTGTGTTGTTCTCTCTAAAATTGTGATCTTTTTTATAACATTGGTGTTAAAACTAAGAATAACACACACCAAAAATAAATTATTGGTTGATAAAATGCAACCAATCAAATAGGCTCAAAATCTTACGGATTTTGTGTGTTCGAGCTCTAAACCATGTTCCAAAATAAAATTTCTTCAAACAAGTTTAACAAAAGTTTTAATTCAAATTAGTGAAATGCTATAAAAAGTTTCTTGAATAGAAAGAAAATATCACTTCAACCAAGCAGTTGGTAAAATATGCACAAAATCAAACAAACATGCAATCAAAACATGCAAATGCAACACTATTCTTAATTTAGGGTAACTACTTAGAAAACTGCTCTAAACCATGTTCCAAAATAATATTTCTTCAAACAAGTTTAACAAAAGTTTTAATTCAAATTAGTGAAATGCTATAAAAAGTTTCTTGAAAAAGAATTCATCATTTCAACCAAGTAATGGAAAGATATGCATAATTAAGCACAAGATGTACCACGAAATAGTGGTGCATCAAATCTCCCCACACTTAAACATTAGCATGTCCTCATGCTAAGCTCAAGAGAAACTATACGAGTGAAGAGGAATGGTAGAAAGTATGAAATGCAACCTGTCTATGTGAATGCAACTACATGCAAAATGCTTTTACCTACCTGGTGAAAAGTAAACAAATCCTTCAAGAAGAAATATGAACTGGATCTCACTAATTCAAATCATAAAATAAGGTACAAGTAAACTTGCAAAAGAAAATAGCTCATGAAAACAGGGAACAAGAAATCGAGCATCAAACCCTCACTGGAAGTGTATACACTCTAATCACTCAAGTGTTTAAGGTTCGATTCTCTCAATTCTCTACTAACCCTGGCTTCTAAGACTTGCTCTTCAAATAACAATCAACAGAAATTTAATGCACAAATACACATATCAAGAGGTCTTTTAAGGGTTGTAATGGGGTTAGGGTCAAGGTAGGATTGTATTTGGTCAAGTGGACTAAAATCTGAATCCTTGATTAACCTAAACTTCTCACCTAACTTAGGACAATCCATATAATCATAATATAAAGCCTAACTACCCATTAACTATGTTTTCCACATATTCATGTCTGGTAAATTTGAGTACAGTACATATGCATTGCTATCCCATATAATTTGGGGCTTTTTGTCCCCTTTTAGCATTTGCTCTTTTTCTTTTCTTTTTTTTCCTTTGTATTTATTATTTATTTATTTTTTTTCTTTTGTTTTTCTCAATGGTTAAATCCTTGACCATCAATAATAAAGTGTTTGATGCACCACTATTTCGTGGTACATCTTGTGATTAATTGAGTAGATTTTATCCACTATTCTCACACTTATACATAGAAATCGCATGTTTTACATTTTCTTTCCTGATTTTGTGCTATGATTGAAAACATGTTTCTTTGGTCTTAATTTAGCTAATTTTAATCCTTTCTTAATTGGGTCTAATGGATTTGATGATTTGGGAGCCTAGGTGGTCAATTTGATACTCATTGACGCCAACCCACTACTAATCTAATTAGTAGGTAGGTTGGGACTTATGGGTTGATGTGATCAGGGCCATTTGACGTACTTCAAGTCTAGGGGTAGATATCACGTGCTTAAGACTTTGAGAGTAGACTTAATGAGCTTGGTTCCTTATAATTGTCAAGGTATAGTTGTTAGACAAGGATGGTGATCCCAATTCCCGAACCTAGCCAAGAGTTACTTTTATTATTCATACTTGAAATCAACTTTCTCAACCAATTACTTTAGTTGTAGTTTCTTGTTTGGGTTACAATAGAATTAAGTGGAATGTTGTTTATTCATTGAAAGTGCTTATGTTTTGCTTAGTTGATTGAATTAATTGTTGCATTTTAAGACTACTTGTTTGTTAAGATTCCTATTTATTTTCATGCTTATAACTCATAACCCCGGATTTCTAACCAATGTCGAAGCACATGATTGCCCATTCCTTGTGAGACGACCCGAGGTTTGAATACTTCGGTTATTTCTATTGGGGTTGAACTTGTGACAACCAAATCCCTCTTCTAAATTTGACCCCCGAGGATTGTTGTTGGTAGAGCTATACTTACAACGCAGTTTTCTTAAAGAGAATCTTTACCAATACACCCTTGGCGCTTGCATGTCAAATTTTTGGCGCCATTGCCGGGGAATGGTTGCAACGTATGCCTTGATATTGGTTATGAGAATATGTGAATATTGTAGATAGTTTACTCTTTTACTTACTTAGCCATAGTTTATATTTCCTTTACATTTATGCTATGACTTTCAAGTTTGATGACTCGGTCTCAACCGAATTCTAGCTTGGCCAATTTTGATCCCGAGATCGAAAGGACTTTATTACACACTCGGCAAGCTAGGCGGCAGTTGGACTATACACCTAGTACTTTGGCCTCTCTTGAGGAAAATACCGAATCACTAGACGTTACCGAGAGTGACTTGGAGTCTGTTACTTCCTATTCTTCCGTTGGCACTACTAATACATCTTTGCATCCTACAGGTGAGCCACACATGGCGGAGCCACGCCGGATTACTTTGCATGAGCAAGGAGCTCCGGATATCATACTTCAACTGTTGCAAGCAAGGTATCCTAACCTTGATCTGAACTTTGAGTTGAAGAGTAGCTTGATAAATCTACTTCCTAAGTATCATGGGTTGCCGGGTCAAGACCCCATCCGACATTTGAAGGATTTTCAAGTTGTTTGTTCTATGGCTCGAAGGCATGGAGCCGATGAGGTAGCTATCATGGTTTTTGCCTTCCCATTCTCTCTTGAAGCGCAAGCAAAAACATGGTTCTATTCACTACCGGATGAGATTGTGACTAATTGGGATTTCTTGAGAAGAGAGTTTCTTGATAAATTCTTTCCATCGGAGAAGACCGACTACATCCGGAATGAGATTTCGGGCATAATGCAAAGAGACCAAGAGAGTTTGTACGAGTATTGGTCTCGGTTCAAGAGGTTATTGGAGTCATGTCCACACCACGGAATGACCACTAACTTGCTCATCAGCTACTTTACCGGAGGTTTTTGTACGGAGGATAGAAGATTGCTCACTGCTTCTAGTGGTGGCTCCCTTTCGAAAAACAAGACGGAGGGAGAAGCTTGGGATTTGATAAAGAATGTTGCCGAATCTACAGAACACACAAGAGTGATGAGTAATCCCCTTAAGGGTGTGGTAGAACCATCCCCTTCCGAATCAAGCTTAACCAAAGCACTTGGGGATATGACCACCATCCTTACACAAATTCAAAGGGATCAAAAGGAATACTACTCCATCAAAGCCGTCCAAGCCCCACCTCCAGTTGCTCAACTTGAAGGCCCTCCTAGAATTTGTGGTTTGTGCTCTAGCACCACACACTACACCGACCAATGCCATCAAATTCAAGAGGAACATGCTCTTGTGGTAGCCAATGTGAATTACAACAACCGTCCACCCTACCCTTCTCAAGGTCAAAACAATTACCATCAAGGTGGTAGTCAACATCAAGGGTGGAAGGATAATGCACAAGGAAGCAATCAAAGCCAAAGATGGAATAACTCTCCTTCTCATCACAACAACAACCAATCTTCATCCCAATATCACCACAACAACACCAACTACCAAGCCAACCAAAGCCACTCCAACCAAAACCAAAACAACTACACCAAGTACCAAGCACCATACCATAGACAACAAAATCAAAACCCAACTCCTCCATCTTCCAACAATCAAGTTGAAGAGCTTAGAGCCGCTATGGAAAAACGAGATGAGAGCAACAAGGCTCAATTTGATGCCTTGAGTACTCAATTGGCTAACCTCACCAACTTGCTTTCAAAGATGAACATGTCAACCCAACCACCAAACCCCAATAACAACATCAACCAACCCTCAAGTTCTTCTAACCTTCCATCCCAACCCCAACCAAACCCAAAGGGCGGTCTCAACGCCATCACTCTAAGGTTAGGGACTACATTAGAGGAGATACCTCCAAGGGGCATGGAGGATGTTCATGAGAAAGAGGTAGTTGTCGAAGCTCCACATAAAGAAGAGGTGGTAGACAAAAGGCATGAGGAAGAAGGAGTAAACCTCAAGGAACCCAAGAGGAAAGCTATAGTGGATGAGTCCCTTCCTATTCCATTCCTTTCCATGGTGAAGAAAGCAAAGAAGACACCGGAATTTGATTTGAACATACTTCAAGTGTTGAAAAAGGTTGAGGTAACTATACCGCTCCTTGATGCTATTCAACAAATTCCAAAGTATGCAAAATTTTTGAAAGACTTATGTACACACAAGGATAGGATAGGAGAATTGGAGACATTATCCCTGGGTAGTTCAATTTCTTCCTTGATGGAACCTACTCCAAGAAAATGTGGTGACCCAGGACCATGCTTAGTGTCTTGTTGTATTGGTGGATACACTTTTCGTGAATGTGTGACTTGGGAGCTTGTGTTAGCATCATGCCGCTTTCTATCTATGTGCGGTTGAATTTAGCTCCATTGAAGAAGTCGGCGGCGAGGTTTGCCTTAGCCGATAAAAGTGTGATCACAGTGATGGGAATAGCGAAAGATGTACTTGTGGCAATTAAAGATCTGGTCTTTCCGGTCGACTTCTACATCCTCGAAATGCCTCCAATAGAAAATAGAAGCTCATCCTCCGTTCTACTTGGTAGACCCTTCCTCAAAACCTCCAAATTCAAGTTAGATGCCTTCACTAGTGTATATTCCTTTGGGGTTGGAGATAAGACTATCAAGTTCAATTTAGAGGAAGCCATGAAACATTTCCCCGAAGAACATTCTATGCTCCAATGTGATGTAATGGATGAAGTGGTAGCAGAAGTGCAAGAGGAAGACCATGACAAGTCGTGCCACCCCACTGGTGAGGAGAAGGATGACCAAGAGGATGAACAAGAAGAAATTGTCAAGAATGAGTCCCATGAGCTTGATGAAAAGGAACCTCACCTTGAGGTAAAAAGTGAACTGAAGCCCCTTCCATCTCATTTGAAATATGCTTTCTTAGAGGACAACCAAGGGTTTCCGGTCATTATTGCTAGTGAGCTCTCAAGTGAAGAAGAAAGAAAGCTCCTAGACGTTCTAAGAAAGTACAAGAAAGTAATAGGATGGAGCCTAGCGGATATTGTGGGAATTAACCCCCGCAAGTGCATGCATAGGATATTTCTCCAAGATGGAGCCAAGCCAGTTAGGCAACCGCATAGGAGGCTCAACCCAACCATCCTTGATGTAGTGAAGAAAAAGTTCACTCGATTATTGGATGCGGATATCATATACCCAATTTCCGACAGTGAGTGGGTGAGCCCGGTTCAGGTTGTTCCCAAGAAGTCAGGCATCACAACGGTCAAGAAGGACGATGGTGAAATGGTTACTAAAAGGGTACAAAATGCGTGGCGAGTATGTATTGACTACAGAAGATTGAACGCCGCCACACAGAAGGACCATTACCCCCTACCCTTCATTGATCAGATGCTAGACCGCTTGGCAGGTAAATCTCACTACTGTTTTCTTGATGGATTTACTGGCTATTTTCAGATACATATTGCTCCTGAAGATCAGGAGAAGACCATGTTTACCTGTTCGTTTGGCACCTTTGCCTATAAAAGGATGCCATTTGGACTATGTAACGCACCCGCTACCTTTTAGCGGTGCATGACGAGTGTCTTCTCCGATCTAATGGAGAATTGCCTGGAAGTTTTCATGGACGACTTCAGCGTTTATGGTATCTCATTCGATTGTTGTTTAGAGAGTTGGCCAAGGTCCTAGCTAGATGTGTTGACACCAACCTTGTCTTAAATTTTGAAAAATGTCACTTTATGGTACGACAAGGCATAGTGTTAGGACATGTAGTCTCTCATGAAGGCATTTCTGTGGACCCAGCCAAGGTCGATGTTATTACTAATTTACCTCACCCCTCATCCGTGAGGGAGGTCTGCTCGTTTTTGGGACATGCAGAATTTTATAGGCGCTTTATCAAGGACTTCAGCAAGATCGCTTTGCCATTGTCGCGCCTACTCCAAAAAGATGTAGATTTTAAGTTTGACAGTGAATGTGTAAAAGCTTTTGAAGAGCTAAGGAGAGTTCTCACCACGGCACCGATCGTGCGAGGCCCCAACTGGACGTTGCCATTTGAGATAATGTGCGATGCGTCAAACTATGCTGTAGGTGCCGCGCTTGCACAGCGCGATGGTAAACTCCCTTATGTCATTGCTTACTCTTCTAAGACACTAGATGCAGCACAATCCAACTATACCACTACCGAAAAAGAACTCTTAGCCATTGTTCATGCTTTAGATAAATTCAGATCTTATTTGCTAGGTTCAAAGATAGTGGTATACACGGATCATGCGGCTTTAAAGTACTTATTGACAAAGAATGAGTCAAAGCCTAGACTCATACGTTGGATCTTGCTTTTGTAAGAATTTGACATTGAGATTAGGGACCGGAGTGGATCTCAAAACCCGGTTGCGGATCATTTAAGCCGCATTGAGAATTTAAAAACTGATCCATTTCCGATCAATGACTCATTCCCATTGGATAGTTTGTATGCTGTGTCGGATAGCTTTCCTTGGTTTGCCCCGATGGCGAACTACTTGGTTGCAAGAATCTTCCCTCCCAACTTTTCGAAAAACCAAAGGGACAAGTTGAGGAGTGATTCCAAATACTATATTTGGGATGACCCTCACCTGTGGAAGAGAGGCGTGGACCAAGTAATTCGAAGATGTGTCCTGGAATCCAAATTCCAACCGATCCTTGAAGCTTGTCATTCGTCCGAATGTGGTGGCCACTTTGGCCCACAAAGGACCGTTAAAAAAGTGTTGGATCGTGGATTCTGGTGGCCAACCTTATTCAAGGATGCTAACCGGTTATGTGTGTCTTGCCATCAGTGTCAGAAGTCAGGAAACGCATCCCAAAAGGATGAAATGCCTCAGAAACCTATGTTGTTCTGTGAGATATTTGATGTATGGGGCATTGACTTTATGGGACCGTTTCCCAACTCTAGTGGGTATCTGTATATTCTGTTAGCGGTTGACTATGTGTCAAAGTGGGTAGAGGCTGTGCCTACCCGCCTTGACGACGCCAATACAGTTGTTTCTTTCATAAGGAATCACATTGTATGCCGTTATGGGTCGCCACGAGCAATCGTGAGCGACCAAAGATCCTACTTTTGTAACAGGAAGGTAGAAGCATTGCTCAATTACTATGGAGTGACGCATAAGGTTGCTACTGCTTACCATCCGCAAACAAATGGGCAAGCGGAAGTGTCCAACCGGGAAATTAAGAGAATCTTGGAAAAATTGGTCAATCCACAAAGAAAGGATTGGAGCCTCCGGTTAGGAGATGCGTTATGGGCATATAGAACGGCCTACAAGACTCCGATAGGGATGAGCCCTTTCCGAATTGTCTATGGTAAGGCATGCCACCTTCCGGTGGAGATTGAACATCGAGCCTATTGGGCGGTAAAGCAGTGCAACATGGATCTAGTCAAGGCGGGTGAAGCTAGGAAGCTACAATTAGAGGAGCTTGAATGCTTGAGGAATGAGTCATATGAGAATGCCCGAATCTACAAGGAAAAGACTAAAGCATTCCATGACCATCACATTCGGAAGAAGGACTTTCAAGAAGGAGATGAAGTCCTCCTCTACAACTCAAGGCTCCGATTTATGCCTGGCAAGCTCCGCTCTAGATGGGAAGGACCTTTCAAGGTGAAGGAGATGATGCCCTACGGAGTGGTGG
Organism: Arachis hypogaea; assembly: GCF_003086295.3. Classification (NCBI taxonomy): domain Eukaryota; kingdom Viridiplantae; phylum Streptophyta; class Magnoliopsida; order Fabales; family Fabaceae; genus Arachis; species Arachis hypogaea. Next base: position 121,545,081 of record NC_092050.1, on the reverse strand, counting down.
AGTTGTTTGATCCCAAAAGTGAAGCGACTTTCAAGGTGAATGGACATAGAGTGAAGAAGTATCATGGTTGCAAGCCTCCAAGAGAGCTAGAAGTGTACATATTGGAGGATGTACTAAGAAGAGAGGAAGCTTAAGAAAAGGACCGTCCAACTTAAGGATGTTAAAGAAAAGTGCTTGGTGGGAGGCACCCCACCATGGTAAGATCTTCCTTGTTTATACCATCTTCTTAGTATTCTTAATTTCTTGTGAGTTTTGTGATCGTTTGATGACTAATTGAATGCCTAGGAATGTTAGTTTTGCTGATTTTATTAGGTAGGAAGAATGCTCTTGTAGATAGGGTGTGCAAAAGCAAAGAAAACAAAAATTTGTTCTTTGAAAAAGGGCACCGACGCGCCAGCGCATAGTGCGCGCGCACGCCAGTAGCAAATCCCCACTCTTGGGCCAAATACCCGAGAGTTATGCCCACTTCATGCCCAACTCACGCCAGGCACTCACGCGTCCGCGTACATGCCGCCTGCGCGTACTCTGGCAATTTAACCATCGACGCGCTAGCGCACGGTGCGCGCGCGCGCCAATGGCGAATATGACTTCTCTGGTACAAAAACTAGAGAGTTGTGCCACAATTGGGCCAACCTTGTGCCAAAACCCACGTGTCCGCACGTAGTGTGTGTCCGCGCCAGTGGCGAAACACCTCAAGCACGCGTCCGCGCAGGGTGCCCGCCCGCGCGCCTACCTCACTGACTCACTCTAGTACAAAAACCAGAGACTTATGCTAACTTTGTGTAAATTTTGTGCCTGAGGCACAACCTCTCTTGCGCGCGCGCGCCACTGACGTGCCCGCGCCATCTGCTAGCACTCTCACCGATGCGCCAGCGCACCTTGCGCGCGCGCGCCGGTTGCGCGAGTCAATTTAAGGCCTTCGCGCCTTTCCCTGTTTTCCTTTCTCTCAACCCCTTCTCTTCTTTAGTTTCTTTCTCTTCTCAATCCATCATTTCCCTTCTCTTCTTCTTCTTCCACAATCCACCACCATTGTCTCCGGTCACTCACCGGTGACAACCACTCTTTCCGGTAGCACTACACTTCTCCTATTTTCCCTATCATCCTCACAAAAGAAGGTTCAACTTTGTTCCTTCATACTCATCAAGGTTTTGTTTCTTCTTTTCCTTTACTTCCATTTTCCCTTACATTATTTCTTCTAGTTAGTTGCTTCTTATTGCTTTACTTTAGTCTCTCTTTTACTTGCATGACGATGTTTCTTGCTTTTTGTTTGCTTATTTTCCTTTTCTTTTCTTTATTTCTCCATGGATGTTGAATTTGAGCTTAGTTGCATTACTAGATCTTTTGTCACACTTTTACCATTGTGTGATGTCTATGTGATGATTGATGTTCCATTTTGGCCTTTGAATTGGTTTAGTATCTCATAATTACTCATTGCTTGATTATTGTACGCTAAGTGTTCGAGGAAATGCACATATACTATTTTGGCTCAAATTAGCCATATATTTCTCCATTTGGTGCTCCTTCCTCATTCACTTGCTTTCCCTTAGATGCATTGAGTCTAACTTGTGTGCTTAGAGTTGATACTTGCCAATTAGATATCATTGAACATGACTTGCTTTTTATTATGGATGCTTGAGACTACTCTTCTCATGCCATTGCATGCATTACTCCCTCTTGCATCCCATGCCAAGTGTTATGACACTTGCTTTTACATCTACCACGGGCATTACAATTCACTTGCATGTCTTTTGTGAAATTAATTCTTGGGTTTAATGTTTTCCTTCTTTCTCTCCCTTTTTAGGATGGCCACCAAGAAAGGCAAGGAGATAGCTCCAAGGAAATCAGCCGCAAAGAGGGCACCCCAAAAATCAAATTCTAAGGCGCGTTCTTCAATAGGAGCCAAACCCCTTATCGAAGAAAGGAAAGACACCCGCTCCTATTGATGAGAATGACAAGGGCAAGCCGGCGAAAGATCCTTCAAGGTTCCCTAACCGCTTCTGTGAACTTATGTTCCCCTCCATAGCGGTAAGGAACTATCACCCCGAGCATCTACTCGCTCCGCCGGACAAGGTTGCTCCTTATATTTTGCCCCGCATTGAACAACGAGGATGGGAGTTTCTTTTGCGAAAACCAAGAGAAATCAACCTCTCTTGGGAGGAAGAACTTTATACCAACTACCATCTTCCCTCTCTTCAATCGGTGTACATGCGCCGGAAGCAAGTCTCAGTTTCAAAAGAGGCTATTCAGCAAGTGCTTAATGTCCTACCAGTGCCAAGTGACATGGTTGGCTACCAAGAAGTCTTACGTCAGCGTGAGAAGTATGGATTCAACTGGGACTCGATTCTCTGAGTCATTGCTGAACCAGAAGGATTTTGGATCCATGGTCGACTCCGGATGAGGCCCAAGAGCATTGACGCTCGCTTCCTCACTGTGGAAGCTAGAGCTTGGGCCCAAATCCTATCCCACTATATGCTGCCTAGCACCCACAAGTCGTCCATCACGGCGGACCTTGCCTTGCTTGTTTGGTGTGTTCTCACGGAGAAGCCGGTGAACATTCCGCCTCTTGTCAAGCAAGCGATGAGTCAAGTTCAGGACCGGGGTAATTTGCCATTTCCAGCATTGGTGTCTGACTTAGTTGCTGCTGCGGGTGTTTCTTAGGAAGCCAAGGATAAGAAGATTATGGTTCCGGCTAAGGGCGATGTGGTCCCAAGCGAAAAATACCTACACCTTCCCATGAACAAACCAAGCCTCGACATGACCCCGCTACTTCTTTTTTCCTTCTAGCTCATCATCACCACCACTGAGATCCACACATCAAAGGATAGAAGATCTTCACCGGAAGCTTAATAGATATGAGCGGCGCAACCACCGTCGATATACTTACATCAAGACGCTTCTGGGTTTTGTTACCCCTAGCATGGAGGAACCCGAAATATTCACATCCACCTCAGACCCGAGTGATGGGAGCTCTGATGAGGGGGATAGTGAAGGCTCTGGTCCCGACCGTCCCTTGCGTATTATTCGTAGCACGGAGGACCGTGCTAATTTCTAAAGTGTGGGGAGGTCGTCCGACCGATCTCCATGGGTAACGTTCTCTTCCCCTCAATACCCATGGATTTATTTTTCTTTTTATATATTGCATGTGTAGTTATTTTTGCTTGTAAATACCATTTGCATGATAGTTAGTTTCTATAGCGTTACTTGGTCAAAACAATAACTTTCTTTCCAAGAAACTGTGTTCTGGGTGACCTACCAAAAATTCTGAAAATTTTTGCAGTAAACTTGCTCTAAGAATGTATTTTGGAACATAGTAATTGAGCTAAGGATACAAGCATGAAAGTTTTGAGCCTATTGTATGATTACATCTTTTAACCATTATTTTCATTCTTGTGTGCATATCTCTCTCTCTATGAGTGTGATCCTTGCTTTGTCTGATTCTATATGTCCATTGCTTTGTGTATGAATGCATTTACATGATTGAGGCCATCAATTCAATAGTCACTTCTCCCAAATAGCCTTAACCCTTATATCTACCATTGCTAACCAATTTTGAGCTTTTGATAAACCCTTTTGTTCTTAAATAGAGCACATCAACAACCCTAAGTGAAAAACCATGAATGTCCCTGAATTTGAATCCTTGATTGGCTTAGGTAAGTTAGGATGGGTAGCATTCAATTAGGAGGGTATACTTAGGAAATTCGGGTAGATATATAGGTATATAATTGTAGTGCAATTGAAAAATTCTAGGATTTTGGGAACATGTTCATGTGGCGGATGATTAAACTGTATGCATTGACGCTTGGGTTTACAAAGAAACCCCAAGAAAGGAGGATGCTTAAAAAAATAAAATAAAATAAATAAAAAAAAAAAGAAGAAAGAAAGCAATGAAAGGGGACAAAGACGCCCCGAGATAGAGTAATAAAAACAATGCATATGGGTGTGAATTGAAAAGAATGCATGAGTATGCAAAAAGGGTAAAATTCAAGGGTAGCTAGGAATATATTGTAGTTGTATAGGTTGTTCTACGTGTATAGTGGATCCTAGGTTGATCAAGGACTCAAATTTTAAACCCACTTGACCATATACATCCTTACCTTCACCCTAGCCCCGTTACAACCCATGAATAAGACCTCATGATACTTGTAAGTATGCATTAAGTAATTGTTGATTGTTAGATGAAAGACAAATCTTGGAAAGCATGATTAAGAGGAGATTGAGTGACGAATCCTAGACACTTGAGCGAATAGAGCGGATACACTTCCGGTGAGGGTTCGATGCTCAATGCTTGTTCCCGGCTTTCACAAGCGTTCGTTTAGCAAGTCATATGCACTCTTTAGTGATATTCAATTTGGTAGGATTCATAAATTGCATACTATTTTCACCCTATATGCTCACATGTATTCTTGAAGGATAGATTTACTCTTAACCAAGTAGATAGATAATCTTACATTAGTTGCGTGCATCCACTTAGGTAGTTTGCATTTCATAAAACCTTTCTCACCATGATCTTTGGTCTTTTCATTTTAAGCATGAGGACATGCCTGGTTTAAGTGTGGGGAGATTTGATAAACCCCGATCGTGTGGTTTATCTTGTGCTTATTTTGAGGGATTTTATCAATATTTCCCACACTTATCCACAAGAAATGCATGGTTTTGTGTTCACTTCCCAATATTGCTCTATGATATAAAACATGCTTATTTTGCCTTAAAATTTCCATATTTTAATCCTCTTCTATTGCCATTCGATGCTGTGATGTATTTGTTGAGTAATTTCAGGAATTATAAGGTAGGAATGACTTAGAAGAGATGGAGAAAGCATGTACAAAAGGGAGGAACATGAAGAATTGAGATCTTGGGAAAGCAGCATCGGCGCGCTTGCGCACTCCACGCGCACGCGTGGATGGGATGGGCTGGAAGCAGTGCGCAAGGATGGACGCATATGCGCAAATCAGGAGATTCTTATCGACGCGCACGCGCACTTGGCGCGCATGCGTAGATCGCAAGAGCAATCGGCGCGCGCGCACGCATGGAACGCACGCGTGGAAGGCTGCACGTGACCTCATTAAAGGAAATCGTGTCTGGCGATTTCTGAGGCTCATTAGGCCCAATTTCAAGCTGTTTCTGCATGGAAAAAGACCCAAGGATGCAAGGGGAAAGAGGGAGATCACTCATTTTTACACTAGAACATAAGTTTAGCTAGTTTTAGGTTCTTTGTTATTCTAGAGGGAGAAACCCTTGTTCCTCTCTAGATCTAGTTTTAATTTGATCTTCCCTTGTTGATTTGCAACTTGGATCTTGTTAATTACTAGTTTTAATTGTTCAATTTGAATTTCTTGTTACAATTTTGCTTATATCTTGTGATAGTTTATGAATTCTTGTCAATTATCATTTTATACCCATTTCATGAATGTTATGAATCTTGACTTGTTGATGTTACATTGATGATTTCTATGTTTAGTCTAGTAGTTTGGATGATTGTATGTTGATAATTGTTAGTGGGTATTTGTAGAATTCAATTTAATTGCAATTTTGAACATGCCTTTTGTTAGTGCTTACCAAGTGTTTGATGAATTATTTACTTTGATTATGGAGTAGTCTTTTTCACTCTTGGCCTAGGTCAAGGGAATTGGGTAAACTTGAGTCATTGGGTCTAATGGATTTGATGATTTGGGAGCCCTAGGTGGTCAATTTGATACTCATTGACGCCAACCCACTACTAATCTAATTAGTAGGTAGCAAGGTAGAGAAAATCGAGATTTTACATGAAATCGGAAAAGTAAATAAAAAACGTAAAACGTAAAATTTTAACAAGATTTAAATCGTAAAATCGTCAGACTTAGTATAAATTTTGTAAAATCGATAAACTCATTTAAAATCGTAATATCGGAAGATTTTAAGAGTTAAATCGAGATTCTAGCTACTATGGTAGGTAGGTTGGGACTTATGGGTTGATGTGATCAGGGCCATTTGACGTACTTCAAGTCTAGGGGTAGATATCACGTACTTAAGACTTTGAGAGTAGACTTAATGAGCTTGGTTCCTTATAATTGTCAAGGTATAGTTGTTAGACAAGGATGGTGATCCCAATTCCTGAACCTAGCCAAGAGTTACCTTTATTATTCATACTTGAAATCAACTTTCTCAACCAATTGCTTTAGTTGTAGTTTCTTGTTTGGGTTACAATAGAATTAAGTGGAATGTTGTTTATTCATTGAAAGTGCTTATGTTTTGCTTAGTTGATTGAATTAATTGTTGCATTTGAAGACTACTTGTTTGTTAAGATTCCCATTTATTTTCATGCTTATAACTCACAACCCCGGATTTCTAACCAATGTCGAAGCACATGATTGCCCATTCCTTGTCAGACGACCCGAGGTTTGAATACTTCGGTTATTTCTATTGGGGTTGAACTTGTGACAACCAAATCCCTCTTCTAAATTTGACCCCCGAGGATTGTTGTTGGTAGAGCTATACTTACAACGTGGTTTTCTTGAAGAGAATCTTTACCAGTACACCCTTAGCGCTTGTGTGTCACTCCCCACACTTAAACATTAGCATGTCCTCATGCTAAGCTCAAGAGAAACTATACGAGTGAAGAGGAATGGTAGAAAGTATGAAATGCAACCTGTCTATGTGAATGCAACTACATACAAAATGCGTTTACCTACTTGGAGAAAAGTAAACAAATCCTTCAAGAAGAAATATGAACTGGATCTCACTAATTCAAATCATAAAATAAGGTACAAGTAAACTTGCAAAAGAAAATAGCTCATGAAAGCTGGGAACAAGGAATCGAGCATCAAACCCTCACTGGAAGTGTATACACTCTAATCACTCAAGTGTTTAAGGTTCGATTCTCTCAATTCTCTACTAACCCTGCTTTCTAAGACTTGCTCTTCATCTAACAATCAACAGAAATTTAATGCACAAATACACATATCAAGAGGCCTTTTAAGGGTTGTAATGGAGTTAGGGTCAAGGTAGGATTGTATTTGATCAAGTGGACTAAAATCTGAATCCTTGATTACCCTAAACTTCTCACCTAACTTAGGACAATCTATGTAATCATAATATAAAGCCCAACTACCCATTAACTATGTTTTCCACATATTCATGCTTGGTAAATTTGAGTACAGTACATATGCATTGCTATCCCATATAATTTGGGGCATTTTGTCCCCTTTTAGCATTTGCTCTTTTTCTTTTCTTTTTTTTTCCTTTGTATTTATTATTTATTTATTTATTTATTTATTTATTTATTTTGTTTTTCTCAATGCATATGATTAAGATATTAAATTCATAAACATGTCCTCAATATTTTTCACATTTTCACACAAAGCCTAACATACTCAATTCGGAAACCAAACGTTTCCAAACCCACTTTCCCCACACTTAATTTATGAGCACTTTCACTACTCTAAGCTAATCAAGGATTCAAATTAAGGACATTATTGTTTTCCGCTTAGAGCTAGTGATGAGATAAAATAAAGAACAAAGGGGTAAAATAGGCTCAACATTGGTTTGCAAAGGGTGATGAAAGGGTAAGGCCATATGGGTATGTAAGCTTATTGAAACAAAGGCCTCAATCATATAGGTGCATGCATACATCAAACAATGGAAATATAGAATTAGGCAAGACAAAGATCACAATTTTAGAGAGAATAACACACACCAAAAATAAAATATTGGTTGATAAAATGCAACCAATCAAATAGGCTCAAAATCTCACTGGTTTTGTGTGTTCGAGTTCTAAACCATGTTCCAAAATAATATTTCTTCAAACAAGTTTAACAAAAGTTTTAATTCAAATTAGTGAAATACTCTAAAAAGTTTCTTGAAAAAAAAATATTACTTCAACTAAGTAGTTGGTAAAATATGCACAAAATCAAACAAACATGCAATCAAACATGCAAATACAACAACTAATTTAACAAAGAAAATTTAAACATTGGTGTTGAGACAGGAAAGTACTAACCCACGGAGATCGGTATCGACCTCCCCACACTTAAAAATTGCACCGTCCTCGGTGCATGCTGAGATGCGCAAGTGGGCGGGTGGTTCCAACTGATGCTTTTTTTTCCAAAGATTGTACAGCAGACTTGTTTATTGCTCCAGTTAGAAACTCTTGCTTTTTCCTCTTGGTGGCCATACTGAAAGAAGAGAAAAAGGAAGGGAAAGAACCCACAAGCAAAGATATGAAAAGAAAGAAAACATATGTGGGCTAGTACCAAATAATAAGGTTCTCAACTATATGGTAGCTACAACATATAAGTGATAAAATAATAGAAGCACAGGGCATGTCAACTAAATAGCAAACAGGTCAAGGAGCACCCAAAATAATGCAAGAAATATACAATAGTTGAGTAAGAAAATGTTTAACACCGATGTGAGAACAACAAATATAGAAAAGGAAGGGAGAAGAACATAATGAAGTTAAGATGCCATGAATGTGAGTATGCAAATGTAACAACTAGAAGAAAAGAAACGGAATAAGGAGGAGAGGAGAGGAGAAGAAAGAATTAGGATTGAGAGAGAATTAGGATGTGGGAGGAGAGAATAATTGAAATCTGGGCGGCGTACAAGTTAAGTGAGGCGGCGCAAGCGACGCGCACGTGTACGGTACGCGTACACGTGCATTGCGCAAAAAGGAAGGACGCGGAAGCGTCCATTGTGCGGAAGCGTGCCTCAGAGGTTGCCATTAGCGCGAGTCCAGCCCCGCACACGCACAACTCACTGGTCATTTTGGGTAGGGGGCCAGCCTTGCGAACGACGCATGCGCATCCTGTGCGCGCACGCGTGGATGTCCATGTGGGAAAAACGACGCGCACGTGTCAAGGACGCGTACACATGGGTAAATTTGTGCTTCTAGCACATTACCAGCCCTGAACTAGCACAACTCACGGGTTAAACAGGGTTTACGCCAATTTTCCTAACTACGTGGACGCGCCAAGGGCGCAGACGCGTGGGTCGCCAAAAGTGGAAACGGCGCGCACGCGTATAGTACGCGTGCGCGTGGGCTGGATTGTGCCTACGGCATGTTTCTCGCCCAGCTCCCGCGCCACTCTCTATTCAATCTAATCCATTTTGCATCCACAAAGGACACGGACGCGCACTAGGCGCTGGCGTGTCGATCTCTCTCTCTCTCTCTCTTTTTAATGCAGAATGCATGTGAAGATGCAGAATGAATGAATGAATGAATGAACACTAATAAAATAAAACAAAATAAAACTAAGAATGAAAAGAAACGATCATACCATGGTGGGTTGTCTCCCACCTAGCACTTTTAGTTAAAGTCCTTAAGTTGGACATGTGGTGAGCTCCTTGTCATGGTGGCTTGTGCTTGAACTCATCCAAAAATCCCCACCAATGTTTGCAATTTCAGTAGCCTCTGGGATCCCAAACTAGGCACATCAAGCTTCCAAGCAAATGTAAACAAGTGACAAGGCCCCAAGATTGAGGAAGGTTGAGGTGTATTCCAGGGTCCCAAACCTTATTGGTCATCACCCTTTCTTCTTGATCTTCAAGCTTCCATTCAGGTGGCAAGAAATTTGAATTCTCACTGAAGTGTCTAAACAACTTCCTAGACCCATTCAATTGAGCTCGACACCAACCTTTTCATTTCAACTTGGAGTATGCAACCATATTGAACCTTGCAGGACAACTCTTACCACTAACCATCTCCCTCTTACTCTTAACGCCACAAAGAGCTCTAAGTTGCCCATCTGTCTCAAGCAAAGCATATTCAAGTGGGCTAATTAAGCTTAGAGATGAAAGATTTACCCACTTGAATGAAGGAATGGATGGTGATGGCTTTGGGGGAGAGGTCTTTAACAACTTTGGCAAGGTGATTTCTAGCTCCATGCCCTTGAGCTCTTCCCTGATAACTTCCACCTCTTTGCAAGCTTTTGTAACATTAACCTCTTCCTCTAGTTCAATGGGAGATAGTTCAATTATAGGTAGAAACTCATTAATTATTGAACCTATCTCATGATCAACCGCTTCCAAGTCTTCAACCATGATATGCTTTTGAGGTTGTACACCCTCCTCAACATCAAATTCAACCGTCTTGGAAGGAGGCTCCATGACTTGAGGTTCAAATGGAGGTTTCACATCTCCTAAATTTTCAACCACTTCCTTTTCTTCTATATTTTCGGCTTTCTCCTCTTGCTCTAGTACAAAATCCAGCTCCTTCTTGTTGCCTTCCATCTCTTGACAACTTCCTTCAAGGATCTTTTCTACCGCCTCCTCTAGCTTCTTCTGAAGTATGAATTCGCAAAACCGATCCTTTCTCTCTTGTTCTGGGTCAGTAGCATGATTGGGATCATACTGCTCTTGGATTGATGGATGTGGGTGCTCTTCCATGAAGGGTGGTGATGGGATGGAAAGATCATTATGTGGTTGAAGAGGAAGTGCACTAGAGCTTGAGGGTTGATTGTTAGAGGTAGAGGGTTGGTCCATGCAGGATATAAGATTTTGGAATTTAGAGGTGAGACCAATGAGAGAGGTAAGTGTGTTCTCCATGGAGTTTTGGGGTGGATAGGAGGGTTCATTTGTTGGGAGAAAGGGCTCATAATATGGAGGTGGATCTTCTTGGTAAGGGTATGGAGATGGTGAATATGGAGGTGGTGGTCCATGAGAGTAATTATTTTGGAATTGGGGTGGTTCTATGTATGGTTCATTCGGCTCATAAGGTGGTTAGTATGGTGGATATGGGTTAGGGTCATATGGAGGTGAATGGTGAAAAGGGGCTTGTGAGTGTGGTGGTTCAAACCTATGTTGAGGAGGGGGTTCATAGGTATATGGTGGTGCTTGTTGGTAGTCAAAAGAGTGCTCACCATAGCCGTCATCTTGATATGCTTCTTGGAATGGCTCTTGGTTATAGTATGTTGGTGGAGGTTGTTTCCAAGAGGGTTGATCAAATCCTTATGGCTCCTCCCAACATTGATGCATATTCTCATTGTAGTGTCCATTCCCTACAACATAATTTGAACTAAACTCATAGCCAAAGGGGTGAGAATTCATAGTAGTTAAAGAAAATAAAAAACATAAACTTAGTAAAAATAAGCAACTAAGTCCTAAACTAACAAAAACTAACAAATAAGCAAAAAGCAAATATTTACAATAACCAATAATAAGGCACACGTTTGCACTTCCCCGGCAATGGCGCCATTTTGACGAACGGATTTTTGCGTGGTCTAGAATTTCACAAATAAGTTCTCGTTGAAAGTATAGCTTCTAAACCAACAAAGAATCCTTTCGTACAAAAGTTTTGGTTGTCACAAGTAACAAACCCCTTAATAAAATTGATAACTGAAATATTTAAACCTCGAGTCATCTCTCAAGGAATTGCAAGGAAGTGTGCTTATAATTGGTTATAAAAAAGTATATTTTTGGGGTTTTTAAGATAAGAAGCAAGAATAGTAAATGGTAATGAAAATTAAATGACTAGAAAAGCTTTTGGCAAGGAGAAGATTAATCGGAAGTTCTATCCTTGTTGGATTTCCCAAGATTAATAATAATAGGTTGTTGTTTCTACTTAGTTATCCTTTACCAAATAAAGAAAAGTCAAGTTGAGAGCCAACTTCTATTCACAAGTCCTAATCCTTTCCCTTGGGAAGGATTAGGTTAGAGACTAAAATTGTGAATAATGAAAGTTGTTGAATGATGAATTTCCCCACTCTGTAGCCTCTAATCTGTGTTTTCTGGGCCAAAAACTGGGTCAAAACAGCCCAAAAATCACCCCCTGTGATTTCTGCAGTTACAGTACGTCGCGCATGTCGCGCATACGCACCAAGTGCGCGTGCGCACCGATGGACTTTTTGCCAATGTGCGCGTGTGCGTCAAGTGCGCGTGAGCGTCACCTAGCTGCATGGCCACTATGGAAAATTGTATATCATTGCGAAGCCCCGGATGTTAGCTTTCCAAGGCAACTAGAACCGCCTTATTTGGACCTCTGTAGCTCAAGTTATGATCGATAGAGTGTGAAGAGGTCAGTGTTGACAGCTTTACAGTTCCTTCAGCTTCTTGTATTCCTTCCACTTTTGCATGCTTCCGTTCCATCCTCTAAACCATTCCTGCCCTGTGATCTCTAAAAACACTTAATACACATATCAAGGCATCTAATGGTACTAAGGGAGGATTAAAATTAGCTAAATTAAGACCAAAGAAGCATGTTTTCAATCATAGCACAAAATCAGGAAGAAAAATGTAAAACATGCAATTCACATGAATAAGTGTGAGAATAGTGGATAAAATCCACTCAATTAAGCACAAAATGTGCCACGAAATAGTGGTGCATCAAATCTCCCCACACTTAAACATTAGCATGTCCTCATGCTAAGCTCAAGAGAAGCTATAAGAGTGAAGGCAAAATGGTAAGATGTATGAAATGCAATCTATCTATATGAATGCAGCTAAATGCAAAATGCTTTTACCTACTTGGTGAAAAGTAAACAAATTCTCCAAGACGAACATAAATCAGATTCCACTAATTCAAATTACACAATAAAAGACAAGTAAACTTGTAAGAAGATAGCTTATGAAAGCAGGGAACATAGAATCAAGCATTGAACCCTCACTGGAAGTGTATATGCACTCTAATCGCTCAAGTGTCTAAGGTTAATCCACTCTACTCTTCTCTAGTCATGCTTTCAAAAACTTTATTTTTTATCTAACCAATCAACAAAAATTTAGTATACCAATGCAAACATCATGAGGTCTTTTCAAGGTTGTAATGGGGCTAAGGTAAAGGTGATGATATATGTATGGTCAAGTGAGCTAAAATATGAATCTTTGATTAACCTAAGCTCTCACCTAACACACATACACACTCTATGTAACTCTAAAATCATGCCTAGCTACCCAAAATTTTCACTTTTGCATTACATACTCATGTATCAACTTTTCTTTAATTTTATCACATATGCATTGATCGTTTATTAAACTTAACATTGGGGTAATTTTGTCCCCTTATTCACTTATTTACTTAATTATTTGAATATTTTTGGTTTTTCTCTCTTTTTTTTTTGGAAGCAAACATAACATATCAATGCACATGAGTTTTTAATTTTTCTGGTATCACATGAGTAGGTACCCAAATTTCCAATATTTTGTCAATGACTGTATACTTTCATCAACCCAAGTTCCCACAGTTTCCCACACTTAATTGACACACAATCTCTAACTTAAGCTAACCAAAGATTTATTTGGGGTAATTAATTGTTTTTCCGCTTAAGGCTAGTGATGTGGTAAAATATAGAATAAACGGGGATTAAAAGGCTCAAGGTGGCAAATAAAGGTGATTGAAAGGGTAGGCTATTTGGGATAAGTGAGCTAACAATAAATGATGGCCTCAATCATATGCAAGCATATAAATACACTAAACAATGGACATATATAATGGAATAAAATATAGATTACAATCATAGAGAAGAAAACACACAAGAATAAAAATTTATGGCTAAATAATGTAACCATATAATTAAGCTCAAGTCTCACAGGTTGTGTGTTCTTAGCTATAAACTATGTTCCAAATACAAGCTTCAAACAAGTTTAACACAAATTTTTAATTTAAATTAGTGAAATATTGTAAAAAGGGTCTTGAAAAGAAACTCATTACTTTAACCAAGCAGTGGTAAAATATGCACAAAAATCAAACAAACATGCAATCAAACATGCAAATGCAACAATGAACTACAAAGAAAATTAAACAATGGTGTTGAAAAGAAGGTAACTAACCACCGGAAGTCGGTATCGACCTCCCCACACTTAAAGATTGCACCGTCCTCGGTGCATGCAGAGATGTACAAGTGGACGGGTGGTTCCAATTGATGCTTTTTTTCTCCAAAGATTGTGCGGCAGACTTGTTTATTGCTCCGATTAGAAACTTTTCCTTTTCCCTCTTGGTGGCCATCCTGAAAGAAGAGAAAAAGGAAGGAAAGAACCCACAAGCAAAGATATGAAAAGAAATAAAATATATGTGGGCTAGTGCCAAATAATAAGGTTCTCAACTTCATGGTAGCTACAACATGTAAGTGAGAAAATAATAGAAGCACAGGACATGTCAACTAAATAGCAAACAAGTCAAGGAGCACCCAAAATTATGCAAGAAAGATGCAATAGTTGAATAATAACTTTTAACACCAATAGAAAAATAATAAACTTAGAAAAGAAAATATAAACATGCACAATGTTAAAATGTAATGAATGAAAATATGCAAATGAATTAAGTAAAAGAGAATGAAAGAGAATAAGGATGAGAGAGGAGGAGAAGAAGGTGGGAAAGGAGGACGAAAGAAGAAAGAATTAGAGAGAATTAGGATTGGGAGAATCCGGCGGCGCAATCGACACGCACGCGGACGGCGCGCGTACACGTGCGTCGCGCAAGAAGGAAGGGACGCGGAAGCGTCTAGTGCGCGTACGGATGCTACAGTTTGTGCCATTTGCACGATTCCAACCCCGCGCCGGCACAACTCTCGGGAAAACATGGTTTACGCCGATTTTCCCCAACCACGCGGACGCGCCATAGACGCGGACGTGTGGGTCGCCAAAAGTGGAAATGGCGCGCACGCGTACGGTACGCGTATGCGTGGCTCGATTGTGCCTAAGGCACGGTTCTCGCCCAGCTCCCGCGCAACTCACTGGTCAATCCAACCCAATACGCATTCATGAAGGACGCGGACGTGTCAACTTTATCCACTATTTCGTGAAAAATCTTGGGCTTAATTGAGTGGATTTTATCCACTATTCTCACACTTATTTATATAAATTGCATGTTTTACATTTTCCTTCCTGATTTTGTGCTATGATTGAAAACATGCTTCTTTGGTCTTAATTTAGCTAATTTTAATCCTCTCTTATTACCATTCGATGCCATGATATGTGTGTTAAGTGTTTTCAGAGATTACAGGGCATGAATAGCTTAGAGGATAGAAAGGAAGCATACAAAACTGGAAGGAACAGAAGAAATTGAAGGAATTGCTAATGTTGTTAGCCCTGACGTCTTTGCACTCAATCGATCATAACTTGAGCTACGAAGGTCCAAATGAGGCGGTTCTAGTTGCGTTGGAATGCTAACATCCCGGGGCTTTGCAACAATATACAATTTGCCATAGTGGCCATGCAGCTAAGCGACGCGCACGCACACATTGGCAAAAAGTCCATCGGCGCGCACGCACACCTGGCACGTATGCGCGACATGCGCGACGTACTGCAACTGCAGAAGCGATTTTTGGGCTATTTTTGACCCAATTTTTGGCCCAAAAAACACATATTAGAGGCTGTAGAGTGGAGGAATCAGGAAACGGAACTTTCATTCACAATTTTAGGTTTTAGATGTAGTTTCTATAGAGAAAGGCTCTCTCCTCTCTCTAGGTTTTAGGATTTAGGATTTCTATTAGTTTTAGGCTTATTTCTTATATCACTTAGTTATCCCCGGCAACGGCGCCATTTTGACGAACGAATTCCTTGCGTGGTCTAGAATTTCACAAATAAGTTCTCGTTGAAAGTATAGCTTCTAAACCAACAAATAATCCTTTCGTGCAAAAGTTTTGGTTGTCACAAGTAACAAACCCCTAATAAAATTTATAATCGAAGTATTTAAACCTCGAGTTGTCTCTCAAGGAATTGCAGGGAAGTGTGCTTATTATTGATTATGGGATTGTATCTTTTTGGGGCTTTGGATTAAGGAACAAGAAAATATCCCATGGAAGAATTGAGGTATCAGGAAGATTACTTTAATTTACGCGTACGCCTAGTTAAGGTTTCTAGGTAAAAGGAGATTCAAGTGGGCTAATTAAGCATATTTGACTTCCCTTCTATTACTTTTGCTAGGTGGGAGACAACCCACCATGGTATGATCGTCCATTTTCATTCTTAGTTTTATTTTGTTTT
Organism: Arachis hypogaea; assembly: GCF_003086295.3. NCBI lineage: Eukaryota > Viridiplantae > Streptophyta > Magnoliopsida > Fabales > Fabaceae > Arachis > Arachis hypogaea. The sequence goes on along the minus strand of NC_092050.1, from coordinate 121,529,190 downwards.
ATTTTTATTAATGTTCTTTCATTCATTCATTCTGCATCTTCACATGCATTCTGCATTTATTAAAAAAAGGGGATCGACGCGTCAGCGCCTAGTGCGCGTCCGAGTCCCTTATGGATGCGACTTGGGTTAGATTGAACAGAGAGTGGCGCGGGAGCTGGGCAAGCAACGTGCCTTAGGCACAATCCAGCCCACGCGCACGCGTACTGTATGCGTGTGCGCCGTGTCCACTTTTGGCGACCCACGCGTCCATGCCCTTGCCGTTTCCGTGTGGTTGGGAATATCGGCGTAAAACGTTGTTTTACCCGAGAGTTATGCTGGACTGGGGCTGGCACTGTGCTCGAGGCACAAAATTACCGACGCATACGCGTCCCTGCTGCGTGCGCGTCCGCGCACTGTGCGCCTCCACGCCTTTTCTTTTCCCTCCATGCACGCGTACGCGTACCATATGCGTGCGCGTCGATTGCGCCGCCAGCTTCCAAATTTCTCTCTTCCCTTCTCATCCTTATTCTCTTTCATTCTCTTTTCAATACTGCATTTGCATACCTTCCTTCATTGCATTTTAATTTTATTCATATTTTCTTCTTCTTTTCTAATTTTCTATTTTCCCATTGGTGTTAAATGTTCTTATTCAACTATTGCATCTTTTCTTGAATTATTTTGGTGCTTTGTGACTTGTTTTAAACTGTTGGGTGTTATTAATTATAAGTCAATGCTAATTTTATGACACTTGTATTCCATTTGCATTGATATGCACTTATATTGTCCTTCATTACCCACACTCTCTCCCCCCATTATTGCAATTTCTGCACTATGCATATGCCATTTGCTTCTACTATTTTCTCACTTGCATGTTGTAGCCACCATGTAGTTGAGATCCTCATTAATTGGCATCAATCCACCCATATTCTATTTGTTTTCCTATCTTTTTTTGTGGGTTACTCTTTTTTCTTTCTCTCTTATTTCAGGATGGCCATCAAGAAAGAAAAAGGAACAGCTTTTAAATGGGGCGAACAACAAGTCCATCTGTACAATCCATTAAAGAAAGAGCAGCAGTTGTAGCTCACAACCCCTGTCCATGTGCACATCTCAGCATGCACCAAGGACGGTGCAATCTTTAAGTGTGGAGAGGTTGATACCGACTTCCGCAGGTAACTACTTCCTGTCTTAACACCAAAGTTTAGTTTTCTTTGTTAAATTAGTTGTCGCATTTGCATATTTGATTGCATGTTGTTATATTTTGTGCATATTCTACCACTGCTTGGTTGAAGTAATAATTTCTTCTTCAAGAAACTTTTTTATAGCATTTCACTAATTTGAATTAAAACTTTTGTTAAACTTGTTTGAAAAAATTTTATTTTGGAACATGGTTTAGATCTCGAACACACAAAACCCGTGAGATTTTGAGCCTATTTAATTGGTTGCATTTTATCAACCAATATTTTATTTTTGGTGTGTATTGTTCTCTCTAAAATTGTGATCTTTGTCTTGCTTGATTCTATATTTTCATTGTTTGATGTATGCATGTACTTATATGATTAAGGCCTTTGTTTCACTGAGCTCACATACCCATATGGCCTTACCTTTTCATTATCCTTTGTAAACCAATTTGAGCCTATTTTACCCAATTTGTTCTTTATTTTAGCACATCATTAACTCTAAGCGAAAAATAATAATGTCCCTAATTTGAATCCTTACCTAGCTTAGACTAGTGAAAGTGCTCATGAATTAAGTGTGGAGAAATTGGGATTGAAAATATTTGGTTTGAGAATTGGATGTTGTATATTCTTGATAAAATGTGAAAAAGAATGTTAAACACATGTTTATGCATGCAATACCTTAATCATATGCATTGAGAAAGACAAAATAAAAGAAAAATAGAAAGAAAAAAAAAGTTTGAGGAAAGGAAAAGAAAAAGAGCAAGTAATAAAAAGGTACAAAATGCCCCAAAGTAAATGATAGAAATGCATATGAGTTATACTCAAAATCGGATGCATGAATATGTGGTAAACATAGTTAATGGGTAGTTAGGCTTTATATTATGATTACATGCATTGTCCTAAGTTAAGTGAGAAGTTTAGGTTAATTAAGGATTCAGATTTTAGTCCACTTGACCAAATACAATCCTACCTTAACCTTAACCCCATTACAACCCTTAAAAGACCTCTTGATATGTATATCTGTGCATTAAATTTTTGTTGATTGGTAGAAGAAGAGCAAGTCTTAGAAAGCAAGCTTAGTAGAGAATTAAGAGAATCGAACCTTAAACACTTGAGTGATTAGAGTGTATACACTTCTAGTGAGGGTTCGATGCTCGATTCCTTGTTCCCGTCTTTCATGAGCTATCTTCTTCTTGCAAGTCTATTTGTACTTCATTTTTATAATTTGAATCAGTGAAATCCAGTTCATATTTCTTCTTGAAAGATTTATTTACTTTTAACCAAGTAGGTAGAAGCATTTTATATTTAGTTGCATTCATATAGATAGGTTGCATTTCATACATTCTACCATTCTTCTTCACTCTCTTATAGCTTCTCTTGAGCTTAGCATGAGGACATGCTAATGTTTAAGTGTAGGGAGATTTGATGCACCACTATTTCGTGGTACATCTTGTGCTTAATTGAGTGGATTTTATCTACTATTCTCACACTTATTCATGTAAATTGCATGTTTTACATTTTCCTTCCTGATTTTGTGCTATGATTGAAAACATGTTTCTTTGGTCTTAATTTAGCTAATTTTAATCCTCTCTCATTACCATTTGATGCCTTGATATGTGTGTTAAGTATTTTCAGAGATCACATGGTAGGAATGGCTTAGAGGATGGAAAGGAAGGATGCAAAAGTGGAAGGAATACAAGAAGCTGAAGGAACTGCAAAGCTGTCACCCCTGAATTCTTCGCACTCAATCGACCATAACTTGAGCTGCAGAAGTCCAAATGAGGCAGTTTCAGTTGCGTTAGAAAGCTAACATCCAGGGCTTCGCAACGATATACAATTTGATATAATGGCCATGCAGCTAGGCGATGTGCACGCGCACTTGACGCGAACGCGCACATTGGCAAAAAGTCCATCGGCGCGCACGCGCACCTGGCACGTACGCGCGACATACGCGATGTACTGCAAATGTAGAAATTGCTGGAAGTGATTTATGAGCTGTTTTTGACCCAGTTCTCGGCCCAGAAAATACAGATTAGAGGCTACAGATTGGGGGAATCCATTCATTCATTCATCAGATCTCATAATTCACAATTTAGGTTTTAGATGTAGTTTTCTAGAGAGATAGGCTCTCTCCTCTCTCTAAGTTTTAGGATTCGTAGTTTTATATTTTTGAGTTGGATATTACAAGAGTTACTACCTCCATTGAAGTCTTTATTATTCTAGTTTGTTTCCTATTCCTTTACTCTTTTTATTACTTATTAACCCTATTCAGATAAGGATGTTGCATTTTGGGATTTATTAATGCGAAGAATCACTTTTACCTTTAATTAATTTTTCTTTCCTATTTTATTTAATTTATCATGTCTTCTTCTTATATGTTTGTGAGCATTACATTCATGTAATTGGGTTTATTGTTGGCTGGCTCTCTAGTCACTAACGCTAATCCTTCCCAAGGGAGAGGATTAGGACTTGTGAATAGAAGTTAGCTCTCAACTTATTTGACTTCCCTTCATTCGTTGGGGTCAACTAAGTAGAAACAACAACCTATTGCTATTAATCCAACAAAACTTCCGATTAATCTTCTCCTTGCCAAGAGCTTTTCTAGTCATTTAATTTTCATTACCATTTACTATTCTTGCTTCTTATCTTAAAAACCCAAAAAAATATACTTTTTCGTAACCAATTATAAGCACACTTCCCTGCAATTTCTTTGAGAGACGACCCAAGGTTTAAATACTTCGGTTATCAATTTTATTAGGGGTTTGTTACTTGTGACAACCAAAACTTTTGCACGAAAGGATACTTTATTGGTTTAGAAGCTATACTTTCAACGAGAATATAATTGTGAATTCTTTATCACACAAGGAATCCGTTCGTCATCGATCTTGTAGAAGGAAGCGGCCGACTTTGATAAAAAGTGTCTGCCCCGCTAAATGCATGCCAATTTTCATGTGGCGCTACTAGAAGAGCTCATCAATGTCACCTCACCATGGTCTTTTGTAAAATGGGATTTGGACCTGCTCGAACCATTTTCTCAGGAACCCAGACAGGTCAAATATGTTATAGTTGGGATTGATTATTTCACTAAGTGGATCGAGGCAGAACCTTTGGCAACCATTATAGCCTAAAGATGTCGGAGATTCCCCTACAAAAACATTGTTACCCGATTTAGGTTCCCATACTCTATTACTATGGACAATATTACTCAGTTCACCGACTTGACTTTTAGAAACTTGGTGGCAAGCCTCAAGATTAAGCACCAATTCACAACAGTAGAGCACCCTCAAGGCAATGGACAAGTAGAAGCTGCGAATAAAGTCATATTGGATAGGCTCAAAAAAGGAGTACAACATGCAAAATGAGCATGGGCTGAAGAGCTCGCCCAAATTTTATGGGCACATCGAACAACTCCCCACTCCACAACGAGAGAATCTCCGATCCGAATTGCTTATGGCATAGAAGTCATGATCCCTATTGAATTAACTGGAGAAAGCCCGAGGGTAAGGTTCTATAATGAAGTAGAAAATATCCAAACTCAAAAAGAAAAACTTGACTTCCTCCCAGAAGTCCGAGAATAAGCTCGGATAAGAGAGGAAGTGTTGAAATAAAGGATGTTCAGAAAGTACAACAAGAAAGTCATAAAAAAAAAACTTCGCCATGAACGACCTCATATTGATCAGGTGACATTAGAGTACAGAAGTCGGGCGAAAGAAAGTTGGCTGCAAATTTGAAAGGACCTTACAAGATCATTGAAGTCTTGGAAAAAGGTTACTACAAAGTGTCTGACCTACAAAGAAATGAGCTCCCTAGGTCGTGGAATGCATGCAATATGAAGAGATACTACAGCTAGAAAAACGCACGTCTTTCCCTGGTGTACTCTTTTTTTCGACTTCATAGTTTTTTTTTTTCTGAAAAAGAGTTTTCCTGAAAGAGGGTTTTAACGAGGCATCATAGCAAGGGTTAGGAGTTAAAAATAGAAAAACTCTTAGTCGCAAAATAGCATTTGTAAATCATTATTCATCAATGTTAATTTATTATCTCATTTTCTACCAATTAATTGTTCTTCTAATCTATACGCACCGATTTAAGCTCGATAAAGTGCAAAAATCATTGCTCAACCTAGATGGTTGGAAAGATAAAGCGACGAGGTCGAAATCGGTGTAAGAAGTTATATAAGCAGATTATGACCCGACGTTATAAAACTACTTGTACAAGAACAAGTTAGCAAAAGAGACAAGACTAAAACGAATCGCAAAAGTAACTTGATAAAAACAATACCGACTTATTAAGGTCGGATCTAGTTCTTGACATCATGAAAGCGAAATATTACCCGACTTTATAATATTTCGTTCAAATAGGGTATCCAACGTGATAAAACAACTTGACCAATTGAGTTGTAAAAGAAAGTCCTCACCAACTCTTAAAAAAAGATAGCATTCTCATATGATAAAAAGTTTGTTAAGTGATATTTAAATAATCACAAAAAAGTAAACAAAAGCACAAACATGCAAGTCAATTAATTCTACGAAAAACACTTTTTCACCTCAAAATAAGTGTGATATGCAAAAGCTAAAGTACTTCAAAAAGCCCCTAAAAGGGCAAAACTCTATAACCAGGAATATTCTGCAAATATTCAAACTAACTTATTACAATGAAAAGTGTTAAAAAAGACCCACAGATCGAGCCATTCAATATAAAAGAGTTTTGAAATAAAAAAGTAGAGGATCTTGCTCATCAGTAACCATAGGGCCTACCCCCATCTGCTTGAATATAAGGAGGAGTCTCAGAAGTCGGGATGAAAGAATCTACAGGTGTCTCCTCAGCTCGGATGCCTTCGGAGGTCTTCGGGTCCTTGGCAGGAGTGGACTCGGCCTTAGGGTAAATAATCCTTCCATCAATCACGACTTTATCAGGGTCAATAGGAGAAAGGTAGACCTCAGGAGCTAGAACTTGGAATTGAGCCTTTAGGTTCTCTATCAACTCATCCATTTCCACAGCCACTGACTCCTCCAGAACAACATACTGCTCTCTCACCTTAGCCATGTCCTCCTTCATATCTAGCTTCTCTCCAAAGACACGGGTATAACTCTCCTTGGCCTTTTTCAGCAACCCCTCGGCCAAGCCACAAGCAGCCTCGGATTGCTTCACCCTCTCACAGAGTCTCTTGATTCTCAGCCTCCAACTCTGACTTGATCTTCCGAAGGGAAGTAACCTCATCTTGGAGATCGGTCACTTCCCTCTGAATAGAGCTAAGTGGACTTGCCTGCAATTGTTTTAGGAGGGCGGAGCACACCCCTGCAGTCTAGATACCTCCTCGGGCAAGCACCTCTAAATATTTTTTAAGAAAAACATCATCAATACTTATATGATTATAAGAAAAGATGTGCTCCTCAAAAAAAGAAATGATTTTAAAGTCTTTATTGTGGACACTACTGAGATCGGAAGAAGGAGATTTTCACTTCCGAAAACCCTGATCGGAAAAGGAAGGCACGTGCAGAACTGTTCGGGGTAGGGGTGTCAAAATTCCCCGAAGCGCGGGGATCCCTGCGGGAACTGCCCCGAATGGGGACCTGAAGACGGGAAATTTTTCCCGTGGAGATGGGGATGGGGGCTAAAATCCCCCCGAGATAGGCACGGGAACCCGAACGGGGATCCCCGCCCCGTCCCCGATAATTCTCCGAATTCTTGAGTTTATTTAAATACCCTGAATTTATTTCTAATATATAGGGACTTTTTAGTAATTTCACTTATTGAAAACCCTAACCCTACCTTATTGAATGTCTTCCATTCTCTCCTACTACTCCACTTAGCGCCGTTTCGAAGCCCCAACTCTCCAGAAAAGTTCAAAACTCCCAATCCCCTATAGTTGTGTCCACAGGCACAGCTATAGCAGCATACCCCCTCGCCAGTCGTTACTGGCCACTCTTCCTGCTCAGTGCTTACCCCCTTATGGACTATAATTTGTTATGTTGTATTTCTGGACTTATAATCTTGGATAAGATATGTTTGTAATAATGTTTTGTAATTTTTTTTTCCACTATAATTTTCATATAAATGTTTAACATAGGGAGATGGAGAATGGGGCGCCGCGGAGAATACGGGGAATGCAGGAAATGGGGATGGGGACGATTATCCCCCCATGGCGGGAATCAGAGCTGGGATGGGGATAAATTCTGGGGGCGGGGACGGGGAGCAGAGAGGCATCCCCCGCCCCCGCCCGCCCCATTGACATCCCTAGTTCCGGAAAAAGATTCCGCATTCAAAGGTAGAGGAGACGAAAGGACAATTCTTACTAATTAGGAGGAGGAGGAATCTGACTTAGAAGGAGAGGAGGTATCACCCGACTTGCCGGCTCCTTCAGCTAGATGGCCTGAGCAGCAACGTTCTTCTTGGCCTGCTGAACTCTTTGTAAGGCTTCTCAATCACTTGTCATTTTTTCTACAAAAGGCAAAACCAGAAAGATCCAGGTTAGATAATCCAACAACACATAAAGGAAGTATCTACAAAAAGAATAGCTAACTACCTAATTCGATACGGACATAGCTCAGCTTGTCTATCAAGAACTTCTTTGTGTTAAGGTTCGGAGTTCGACCCCAACACTCCTGGAAAAAAAGCCATTATAGCCTCCTCTACCTCATCCAAATCCTTAATATTATATTTAGTAACGGTGGAGATCTCTTCCCAGTACAACCTAAAGGCAGGTTCGTCCCTATCATTAAGAAACAAAGGACGCACATCCTCAACAGCCCTAACCTTAAATTAGTAGTTCTTAAAGTCATGAAAAGATTCATCAAAGACAAAAAAAACTTTCCGACCTTAAATAGCTCGAAAAGAGAGCCATTATTGTTTTTTTCGAGCTAAAAGGCTTGGTGAGTTGAAACAAATAAAAAAAATTTTTGAAGACAAAGAAAAGTCAAGCTCCCGACTTATGAGTTGGTAAACTTCATAAAACCCCATGAGTTAGGGTGGAGTTGAAAGGGAGCTACTTTACATATATCAAAGCTCTTGGTCTCAAAATCAGAAAAAGAAAGTGTAACCCCTAGCCTAGTAAACAGGCAGTCGTACATGAAAAGAAAATGACTTTTCGAGTTACTAAGTCGGGGAAAGCAAATCCTATCTTCTGGGTCGGGGGTAATTCATACTTCCTCTCATCCTCTGAGGTCTTATTACAAAGTCTATGCTGTCTACAGAACATTTCTACATATTCATTATCAACTACAGGGACAACAGAAAGGATGAAAATATCTACCCAATCTAAACCTGGAGAAACCTTAGACGATATACTGAGAATAACCGAATGAAACATAAAGAATTATACTTACAAAAGTGAAATAGAGCTTTGTCACTATCAATAAACTACAAGCCGGGTATCATATCACAACCAAACGACATATAAAAGAGGTCAGACCATCCCTAACTTTGGGACCTTCAACTTGCTCCATTAGAACGGAAAATGGTGCCATCACTCTAAACGAAAATGGCACCATTTGGGGACAAGATAAAATCCCTAGAAAATTTAGCATCAAAGTCACAAATTCATATTGAAACAAATTCTACAAATTTCTTTCTACCAAATTTCACAAAATTCTTGCAAACAGTAATAAAGGTTCACGAAGAAGGGTTCAGGATAAAAGCAGAAAGGAAAAAGGATAGGAACTCCTATGAACAAGCCGCGAAAACCCATATTCGCAGGAAAACAATCTTTTACAAGCTAAGAATACTAAAGAAAGCTACATCAACCATGTAAAAAGCAATAAAGAGGAAGAAAAAATCAACCTTGTTAAAGAGAAGGAGGAAGTCACTGCGACAGTGGTGATGAACAATCCCCAGACATTTGTTCGAACAAAAACTTAAAGTTAGAGAAAACTTGGAAGAGGATCAAACAAAAATATAATCACAGTGAAGAAGATCAAAAATTGAGAAAGAGGAAGCAGAAGAATGAATACGAAGCGAAAAAGGAAGAAAGAAAAAATGACAATGTTTATATATATTCACTAGGGACAAACGGTATATTTACCCTCATTTAATGACATGCACGGTTACCAATGTAACTGAAAAGATGCGCAAACGGTTACGAAAAGACGTAATATTTAGATTCTTCGAACCCAATTTATTAAAAAATCTGCTTAAACTCTTGATAATTTAAGCATCGGAATCCCTTGCAGACTTGCCCTACCTTTAATTTGCTCACAAACAATTCGGACAGATTCATCCTTATTGGAAAAAACGTCAAACAAATCATTCGACGGTATTTAAACCTTACGTTCAAGTTCAAAACAACTCAATTTCAAGTAACCCACGAAACAAAACTCAAAATCTTTTTGTTTGAATTTAGATTATTTAATCTCTAAACTAACCTATCTTATACAGAAGTAATGACATTTATCAAAAATGTCATTAAGTACTCCAAATAATTAATAGATATATCATATTTATAAATTATTTAAAGATTATATTTTTGAAAGATGTGAATCTGTAATAACCATATCATTTCTTTTGTTCTAATTTTGCTAATGAGTTCTAACGACAATTATTAAATTTGTAAGTAACGTGTGTATTGAATATAATTTTTTTATTATAAAAAAAATCATTTTTATCCTTTATTTAAAGTTATAACGCATAGTAATATTGTCCATTATAATATTATTACATTTGCATATAAGTTTCCTCTTTCTTCCTTTTATCAGAACTAATTAACAAAATAAATTAGAGCAAAGAAAAATGATATGATTATTACAAATCTTAGATGTTTCAAGAATATAATCTCTAAATAATTTATAAGAGTAATACATCTTTCATTTTTGAGTTATCTATTTGAATAAACTAGTTCGTTGCCTTCAATTTCGAGAAAAATGATTGAGACAAAGGAAATTGACGGTTTAGAATATGATAAAAGTGAAGAAGCTAAGAGAGTTAAAAAAAGCAATAGTAGGTCTCAATAGTCAATTTCTAAATCTGGGCCTGCATGCATGGTAGTATATATCCATCTACAATGGTGATCGAGAATTGAACTCAACCGCGTGATGTGTACTCTACACCGAAAGAAAGAAGCCACATTGATTTTGCTGAAATGAAGGGTTGTTTTCGTCTTGTATTTCGTTTAAAACACGGACATGTTTCCATTGGTCGGTTTGGATCTGCCCCTCTTGTCCCGTTCTTTTTTCTTATGCATTTGGGTGCATGCAATTCTATTTCTTCTTTTGTATCTTCTCTTTTAGACCATGCTTCATATTCTCCCATCACTCAGTTTGAGCACTTACAAATTCAATAAATAACTTCGATACTCATATATATCTACCTCTACCCATCATTCAATACAAAAGATGCTCTACATAAGACATCACAATTGTTAACATTTAATGACATATTTTATATCATTTAAAGTGTTTCAACAATATATATGGGAGCCACTCAAATAATAAAATGTTTCTTTTAAATATTTTTTAGTAATTAAAATTTAATATATATAATTGATTAAATTATATTATTTTTGTTAAAATTAGACCAAACAAATTAATTTGACAAAAAACAAATGGTGAATCAAATTTTGAACTGGTCTAAATGAATATTATTTTTTATAAAAAATGATAACAATATCTTTATTACAAAAAAAGACTAAAATACTCCTATTATATATATATATATATATATGTATATATATAATAAGAGTATTTTAGTCATTTTCTATAATAAAAATATTGTAGAAAATAACACGATTTTGACAAATTAATTTATTTAGTTTAATTTTGACAAAAATAACACAATTTTATCAATTATATGTATTAAATTTTAATTACTAAAAAATATCTTAAAAAAATATTTTAAACGTCTTTATCTAAATGACTCCATATATATATATATATATATATATATATATATATATATATATATATATATATATATATATACTCCTTTTTGGGCCATATCACACTAACAGGCCTAGCATGAAATTTAAATGATGAGACTTTAGGTTTATTAAAAACGAACATAGTAACCAAGTTGGGTTGGTTAAGTGACTAGCTCATTAATTTGCTGGTCAATGGAGCTCCGACTCGCGACAGATTAATCCTTTGCCTATTGGATTGGAGGATACCATTGATAGCAAAAAAAAAAAAAAAAAAAAGAAGAAAGATGCTAATCAAGTTGGGTTGGTTTAGTAGTTAGTTCATTAGTCTATTTAAACAAGTATTGAGCATTCGAATCTCGCCTTATGCATGTAACAACACATTGACCTACGACAAACTCTTAATGAAACTCCGATATCCGACAAATTAGTCATTGACTTGTCGAGTTGAAGGATATCGTAAGAAAAAAGAAGATACTTTGATATAGAAAAAATATATATATATTTGTGGATCCTTCTTTTTCTATTTTTTTTTTTTTTAATAATACCACAAAAAAAAATCTATGTATCATATGGACATGTATGTGAGCACCCATCTATTAAAAATGGATTTGATAAAGTTTATATTTTTTTAATTTGTTTATTTTTTTTATAAAGATAGTTTTTTAAATATTGTAATAATAAACTGCAAGGCTTACTCTAGCGGTATCTATGTATACTTAACTTAAGAAGTGTACCAAATTTAAATCTTACATATGACTAGAAAATAGTTATACAGAACTCATAGACAGATAGAGGAGGGGAGGGAAGGAGAGAGGTGTATGTGTATATTAAGGTGTAACTTGACAAAAAAATTTATTCTTAATAATTATATTCGGTATAATAAAATAAAATAGTTTATATTAAGTAAAAGTTACAACAATAGTATTTGATGATGAAATTACTTTTAAAATTTAAATCATTATAGTAAAAGGTACAACTAAATTTAAATATTAATTAATATATAAAATTATATTAAACTTTTAATTCTAAAAAACATATTCATAAAAAACTACTTAATTTTTAAAAATTAAAAGTAAAATAACATTTTGATAATATATATATTAAATATGATGAGCATTTTAGGGTTTATATACCATTCTTAAAATGGAAGAAGGAGAAGGTAGCAAGAAAGCTGTTTTGATATGTGTTGTAGTGTGGATATTTGAATTTGATAATTACGACGTGATTTGATGCGGCGAATTACTTAACTAGTAGTAAAGTTAAGCAGAAGAAGCAGTGTGAATGAATGGAGACAGAAAAGACAAGAATGAGAGAGAAGAAAACAAGGAATAGAGAGATATCCTTTGAATAGTTGCATGATAAATGAATTCGCACCCTTTGAGGGGGGAGGGGGAGGGACACACACAAACACAAGAACTAAGCTTCAGATGCAATGGAAGCAGTAGGGCCATGCATCCGACAGGCAGTGAAACTCCGTGATATTAGGATCAATAGCATTGGCTGTGGGGGCTTAGCTTTTATCGGATACCCTTTTTTTCTGTTTAAGGTAAGTTGGACAATATGGTCCACCCTTCTATCTGCATTGCAACTAACTCTTATAATTATTGTTGCTGCTGCTTCTGCTCAATGCCCAGAGAGGGAAAGTGATGGCTACTCACTCATCTATCTTCACCTTCACGTTCCAACCACTCTGCATGCCATGGCCGGCCCAACCTTTCAACCCTGCCGCGTGTCTCTCTCAATTATTTCCATCACTTAATTGTCTTCCATTAACTACTCTTCACCCGTTAATATGCAACAAACTCTATTCAACTTCATTGGGTTTAAGTAAAACTACAAAATTAAGTATAATATTTTCTGAAACAACATTATATATTTTATCTACTATGTGCTCGTGTATTCTTTCAATGGATTCATCAATATACATTAGCAAGAGCTGTTTCATATACTATGCACACTGATAGTTCTGTTTGAAGGAGGTTGATGAAATTGTTGCATGAATTGAAAAGATGACTGACGTAACTTAGAGTCTTTGGTACCAACAACTTATAGTGCATGCTGCACTTACACCCACATTATTTCTTAAAAAAGGTGATTTCTTCCAAATCCATGGCAATTTTGTGGGTAAGTTACCCTTGCACATGTGTCATCATCTCAGCCATTGATCAAGAAAATTTTCAACCTTTCATTAATGCATTCATTGATAATAGCAAAAGCCTTTAATGAACATATACTATAACAAATACTACATTAATTATTGTATACATAAACTATATAGTGTATTGGGGAACATTTATAATTATAATTTATAATCTCTAACTTGTTTTTCATTTTATAAAATACCCTCCATCACTTTCTGAAATTCAACATGCATGTCTCACAAGCCTTTAATTCATGTTTCACTTCCTGGAAAACGCATAGAACCCACTGCCCACTGGTTTTTTCGCCTTCGTTCTATACCCACTACCCAACCCTGAAATTTGTTATCCTAGAACCCACTACCCAACCCTATTTGATTTTTTCGCCTTCGTTCTATACCCAGCGTCCATTTAGCAAGAATGATCTCCTTCGAGTAACAGGTTCCGGAACTGGTACTCTGCTTTCGTCGGATTGGCGTCGACGTCAACTGAGGAGAGGGCGAACGCTAAACTGATGTGGCTCCGGTAGAGAAATTTGTAGCAGAACTTCTGCTAGATCCGAAGCTGTGGCTGCTGGAAGCTGGTTTACCAACATTCATTTTTCGGCTGCCTTCGAATTAGGTGCGTCGGATTAGGTAAAGGTCACCTCCCTCCGACTCCGACAGTGCATTTTTTATCCGTTGAAGCTCAACCTCTGGTTGTCATCAAGGTATGTCCGATTAAGTTTTTTTCTTAATCCAGATTAGTTTAATTTGGATGATAGTCTATGCCTTTTAAACGGTTCTCTGTTTAGGGTGTTGGGTTGCTATCCTTGAATTTGGAAATTAAGTTACATTATCCAGTTCTATGCTGTGGCTAGCTTTGGGGAATTCAAATTAAAAGCTAATACTGGGGTCGAAAATAATTGGGTTAGTTTAATTGGTTTTGGTTCATTTAATTTTACATGCAGCTTAATTTAGCTTCCCGTAGTTGCTGCCATTGGCTCTGTTTATTGACATTTTTTGGTAAAATTATGGCAGGGGTTAAATTATGTCCATAAAGGAGGATGATGTTAAGAATAATTCTGATAATGATTTGGGTGATGATTTCGATTATCAACCGAATGCAGAAGATGATGCTGATGACGACGATGTGGATTCGCTGGATTCCACTAGCAAGAGTGAAGAAGTTTGTGGTGTAAAAAGAATAGCGGATTTAATGATGGAGGATATTTGGAACCTGGAGTTTAGGACAGAGGATGAGGCTTGCCAATTTTATAACGCTTATTCTTGTTGGCATGGATTTGTAATGAGGAAGGACGACGTGGTTAGGGATAATCAAGGTAGAATCATTAGCAGGCAACTTGTTTGCAACAAAGAGGGCTGGAGAAATATGAGGTATCTTGATATGGATGATAGATCAAGGGAGGCAAGGTCACTAATGCGAACCAAGTGTCCAGCTCGGCTTAGGGTAAAGCTTGACTACGGCTGCGGTAGATGGAAGGTATCATGTTTTGTGGAATCTCACAACCACGATCTGACGCCACCCCAATTTGCGCATCTGGTACCGGCCAATCGTCGTCTAACTGTCACTGATAGAGTCCAAGTGGAAAATCTTCAAAATTTTGGTGTCAAGAGCTGCCATATTATGGGGTATATTGCATTCCAGAAGGATGGATATCGTCATGCTGGCTTCACACGGAAAGATTTGTACAACCACATCGATCGCTATCGTCGGGAAAAAGTTAAAAACGGGGATGCCAATGCGGCAATAAACTATTTGATTGGCAAGTCAAACAACGATCCGCTGTTCTTTGGAAAGTATACGTTCACTAGTGACGAAAGGCTGGAGCATATTTTTTGGGCAGATGGGCAGTCAATTATCGACTATCACTGCTTTAGAGATATTGTTGCCTTTGATTCAACCTACAAGAAGAATAAATACAACAAGCCTTTGGTCATTTTCTCTGGATGCAATCATCACGGGCAGACTGTTATCTTCGGCTCCGGCCTACTATCCGACGAAACCACAGAGACGTATAAGTGGTTGTTGGAAACCTTTGTTGAAGCGATGGGTGGGAAAAGTCCAAAAGCAGTAATAACTGACGGAGACCTTGCCATGCGAGATGCAATCAAGAATGTTCTGCCTGATGCGACCCATCGGTTATGCGGATGGCATCTGCAGAGAAATGCATGTGAAAATATAAAGAATCCTAATTTCCTGCGTGATTTTAAGGGTCTTATATACGACAACAACGACCAGAGAGACTTTGATCTGAGATGGGCAGCCATTTTGGATAAGCACAACCTTGTTGGCAGTACCTGGATGGAAAAGACGTACGAAACTCGTGAGATGTGGTCCCATTGTTTCCTCCGGGATAAGTTTTTCGGTTACATAAGGATGACATCACAGTGTGAAGGTATAAATTCTCTCATCAGATTTTATGTTAATCGCAAGAACACCCTCATTGACTTCATGCATAACCTGGATAGGGCCTTAAAGGAGTATAGAAACAACGAATTAATAGCTGACTTTAAGTCTCAATGCTCAGAGCCAGTGATGATTACCTCGTTGGAGGTATATGAAAGATCTGCATCAAGTTATTTCACGCGAAATATTTTCAAAGAAATTCGTAATGAGATTCAGAGGGCAGGGGCTTTGAATATAACGGTACTAAGCACAACCTTGGACAAGGTAGAGTTCAGTGTGACTGCTCCCGGAGACCCGGCCAAAGATCGACGGGTGGAAGTCGATAGAGGTAAGAATCTGTTCTCGTGCTCGTGCAAGCTGTTTGAATCACGTGGTATTCCCTGTAGTCATATCTTCTGTGCCATGAAGTTCGAAAACATACTTGAGTTTCCAGATTCGTTGATATACAAAAGGTGGACAAAGAATGCAAAGAACGAATTTATTAGCACAAAAATGCCTGTGAAGGATGACATCGAAAGGTTCTTAAAGTTTCGAGTTGGAGCATTGGCATCGAATTGCAACAAGCTGTGTGATATTGCTTGCAAGGATCTTGCAGACTTTGATGAAGTCCAGTCTGAACTTGTCAATTTAGTTATCCGCCTGCAGTCACGCAAACAAGGCAAGTCAACTCCTAATGTTAACATGGAAGGCATCAACGATCCCTTTGTTGTCAAAAGCAAAGGAGCCCCTTCCAAGAGGTCTTCTTGGAGGAAGAAGAGAGCATGCTCTAATTGCCACAAGTACGGTCATTACTACAAGCGCTGTCCAAATCTGATGCAGCATAGTGTGGAAGGTAACCCTCGCGATCGATCATACGGCAATGCATCAGCCAAGGACTCAGGTTTTAGTCCAAAAAGTTTTGCTAATTCTTCGAGGTCGTTCTCAATTAAGTCCGAACACCACTCAGGACCTAATACCAAGGTACGATTTGTTTATTCTAAATAGGCACCTGCTGTGAAAATCTCATTCGGTGTGTGTCCCTTTAAAAACCATTAAACTATGTGAATGCTCCTCTGTTTGCGTAGCCTTTTAAAAAGGGTGGAACAAGGAAGTTTACGGCGACGGGTATGAGGAACCGGAAGGGTAAAGACAACACTTTTGTTGAGGTAATTTTTTTGAATATAAACATCTAATTTCCGTGTCATGAACTGGGTAAATTAATGAAGATCTCGTTCTTCTTGTCTAAAAAAAATTTATAAAACAGCGGAGCCTCCATGAAAGCAGTGAATCAATTGACATCGCGTCCACGAATGGTGTTTTCAATAAAAATCTCTACTTGTTAACACAGGTGTGATGCGTAAAAATCCTCTTAACCACTTTGCGATGAATGACCATTATGGTTTTATGCATGATTATAGTTTCTGATTGGGGATTATGATGTTATCAGCAGGTGAAGGAGTCACAGCAGGACAAGAGACATTCATTCACGAACTATGAATGCGTTAATGATGTCATTGATGATAAATGTGACACACGACATGTGCAGATCGATGTCCGAGATCTGTTACCATCGTCACTGCCTTGTGGCAACAAACAAGGATCGTACATGGTATTGTTCGCGTCGATGCATAGGACACTTTGACCATTTGAAGGAATTAGTCTTCTGAATTTAGTGCAATGCAAGTATAATTGGTTCTAAAAGCATGATCTATCCTGATTTACTGACCGCAATGTATTTGTCACTGCTTGGTATTGAGGAGTTTTAAGTTGTAGTTATTTACGTTAACTATGAATATGTCTATTAGGGTGATAATTATGTTCAATAATATGTATGTGATTTGCTTACATTGCTGTATTCTCGTTGCAGTAAATTGTGGTTGACTTTTGGGTAACGAGTTGCTACCATTGTGATTATGCAATTCAGTTGATCAATTAGAGTTATGTAAATTGATTTTTTTTCCTACTTAGTCCATTATGATGACAATAATGTTGAATAATATGCATGTGTTTTGCTTACATTGCTGTATTTTAGTTGCAGTTTATTGTGGTTGCATTTGGGGTAAGGACTTCCTACCATTGTGGTTATGCAATATAGTTGAAAAAATAGAGTTGTGTTAATTGATTTTTTTCCTTTCTTAGTGCATTTGATTTACCAACCAAATTATTAGATTGAATGGGTTGTAGTCTCCAAGGTTGAATTGTTCATAGATGGTTTTGAATCTCTTTTGTAACGTTGAGGTTGTGAATCTACTTTGTTATTATGAATTTCCTATATTCATTGAAAATTTTATTTAAGGGAAAATGGCACACTGTGTATGAAAGTAGTTTGAAATATATATAGATATATGAAGCAGAAAATTCGTAAACACAAACACATTTTTATTCGCTCATATCATAGTTTCGATTATTAGGTTCAATAACATTTTGAAGTTTTTAGAGTCTTACATACTGACAGAATTTAACATTAGGAACAATAAATGTTTGAAACACTGCGGACATTTCCTTTAAGTTGAACAATAGCGAATCTTTCTATGTTATCAGCTATTTGACTATAGCATGACTTTACTTTGATAGGCAGGGTTTTGCTTCCTGGGATTAAGAGCTTGAATATTTCCAAAATGTAGTCATCTAGCATCCGTAACATTGTTGACTATTATGACATGATATTAAGAAAACTCAGCACGACAACTATACACAATAGATGAATCAAAAAAATCAATTAATTCAGTAAACCTAAAAAAAGGGATCCACGAAACTGCTACTTACCCTTTAGCATTTGGGTTTTAGGTTCTTCATCAATTTCCTTTCCTAGTGGGCACAACCTACTCCGTGGTGTTTCCAATGTTTCATACATTTGAATCTGATTTCAAATTGATTAAAAAAAATACCAAATGAGAAACACACAGATCCTAATATCTTATAATGTACAAAGTCAAACATGTTAATCCAAGGGGAGATGAAAGAGTTATTACGATGAAGATTTTCACTTGAACGCCCGAAAGGTACTTACCACCACGAACATGATAGGGCTGAGGAGATAGGATGATGATATTAAAGTATGCGGTGGCCTACTTCGTTTACGATTATGGATCACCCCTCATGCATGTAGTTGAGAATGTGTTAGAATAATTTCCAAAATGACATTCTGCGTTAATTAATATTAAGCAACTACTAGTAAAACAAAATCAGTTGCTAGTTCGTGCTTTGTAAGACATGTCATAGACAACCATGAAATCTGATATCGTTGGAACTACCAACCGGAGATAAAATAAAAGGAAAATGGAGCATGAAAGAAGATATCAGTGTTTGGTTAAATGAAGGTTGGCACAGAATTAATGAGTTACTAGGATTAAAGCATGGATATTTTGTGGTTTTTAAGAGTACAAGTTAATCCAATTACAATTCAATGGTGATTAAGCTTACATGTGTTCCAGTATGGGTATATCGAGACTTCATACATCCTTCATGCAGCAGCAAAGGTTATTGACCATCATCTTCACTATTGTTCGCATGTACCTCATCCGTTAGTGTTTCTGGATATAATTAGGTGGCCTAAAAAATGACTTAAAAATCAACCTGGTTGCACAAACAACGACGCCAAAAATAACATATACAGAAATTTCGTAATCATTAAAGCAAAGAAATCAAATATTCACATACCCGAAAATAAAGAGATCCACCAAACTGCTACGAATCCTGTAGTCTTTGGGTATTAGGTTCTTCATCAATTTCCTTTCGCACTAGACACAACCTTCTCTGTGTAGTTTCCAATGTTTCAACACCTGTCCATCTAATTTCAAGGTGATTAAAAAAAAAGCAAATGAGAAACACACAGATCCTTATAACTTATAATGTACAAAGTCAAACATGTTAATCGAAGGGAAAACGAAGGAGTTCTTACGATGAAGATATAGGGTTGAACGCCTTAAAGGTAGAAGCCACCACAAACATGATATGGCTGAGGTGATAGGATGATGATATCAAAGTATGCGGTTACCTACTTTGTTTATGATTCTGGATCACCCTCTGATTACATCTGCTTAAGGACCTTAAGAAATAAAAAAAAAAGTACACACTCCACGCTAGACCTGGAACCCAGCTGAGATCCAAGCCCAACTACAATAAATTACCCAGCCTTGAGTCATTAAAAGAAACTACGGTTGGGCTATTTTACTCATTGATTGGGCCGAATTAAGTTTTTAATATTCTGTTCATGTACCAAAAAGAAAAACATTTTTCATTAAACCAAGTTCAAAAAAAAAAATTAACTGGTGACATATGGCTTCCTTTAAACATTAGCGGTGTTTTCATCTTTCTTGATTTACTTTTTTTCTTTAACATTTTAAGGTCCAAGAAAACCAATTTAAAAAAATCCCCCTTTAAATGGTCAATTTAATACCCAACATATTAAGAGAGTTTCATTTACAAAAATATGAGGTTTTGTTGTCTTCCTCACCGATTGAGCCAGATTTTTTTTTTTTTGTAAAGGCCAACAAAGTAATCAATTTATTCTGGAATTACTTCAAAAAAAATAAGGCAACTCTGCCATTTGTACTTAGAAAACTAATTTTTGTCCAATCAAGTTAAAATGGAAAAGTCAATTAAAAAACGAGCAGAAACCTATAATATTTGCGAATGCGATTCTGTTTTAGTTAATACCGAAATTTGTTTTCAACTTAATAACACCCAAAAAAAGTCAATATAATTGTTCAACAAGCAAGAAACATATAATACTTCCTAAACATACGAAAAAAGTCTTAGCATGATATATGGACAAAGAGGTCAAACACAGGGGCATTACGCCTTCAGTTACTCATCCTTATGCATCCTATCTGCATCGAACCTGGATGATCGTCACTGGCTCATTTGATATCACCTCGAAGACCCCCACACCACCTGGCTTAAAGTTGCATAATGAAGCAAAGATCTCCCATCCTCCAGAAATAACGCCGAAGCTACCATCCCTTTTTCCACTGTACCTTGTATATGTAGCTTCGACCTGTATGTGGCCATGTGTAAGGATTATAGGGTGCCTCTGAACAGTGAAGTGACTGAGATGAGGGACGTTCGGCTGATTATAACACAAGAAATTTCAGTTAGTATTAGCTAATTTAATGCTTTCTTCAGTAAAATAATATTTCAACCAAAATGTTGCAACAACTTAACGCTTACCAACAATCGCGACGACATCATGCGAGCAGTTAGGTCCATCACAAAAAAAGGCCACTTGCTTTTGACCTTTGCGGCAACCGCTTGATGAGCGGATATTTTATACGCTTTTTGGGGTTAATTTCATATAGCTTTTAGTATGTTCTAGTTAGTTTTTAGTCTATTTTCATTAGTTTTTAGGAAAAATTCATATTTCTGGACTTTACTATGAGTTGTGTGTTTTTCTATAATTTCAGGTATTTTTCTGGCTGAAATTGAAGGATCTGAGCAAAAATCTGATTCAGGCTGAAAAAGGACTGCTGATGCTGTTGGATTCTGACCTCCCTGCACTCAAAGTGGATTTTCTGGAGCTACAGAACTTGAAATGGCATGCTTCCAACTGCGTTGGAAAGTAGACATCCAGGGCTTTTCATTAATATATAATAGTCTATACTTTGCACTAGGATAGACGACATAAACTGGTGTTCAACGCCAGTTCTCTGCCCAATTCTGGCGTCCAGCGCCAGAAAAGGATCAAAAGCTGGAGTTGAACGCCCAAACTGGCACAAAAACTGGCGTTCAACTCCACAAATGGCCTCTACACGTGAATTGCTTAAATCTTAGCCCCAGCACACACCAAGTGGACCCCAGAAGTGGATCTCTGCATCATCCATCATAGTTTAATCATTTTTTGTAAACCTAGGCTACTAGTTTAGTATTTAAACAACTTTTAGAGACTTATTTTGCATATCATGATATTTTAGATCTGAACTTTGTACTCTTTGATGGCATGAGTCTCTAAACCCCATTGTTGGGGGTGAGGAGCTCTGTTGTGTCTCGATGAATTAATGCAAGTATTTCTGTTTTCCATTCAAACACGCTTGTTCCTATCTAAGATGTTCATTCGCGCTTAACTGTGATGGAGGTGATGATCTGTGACACTCATCACCTTCCTCAAACCATGAACGTGTGCCTGACAACCACCTCCGTTCTATATCCGATTGAATGAGTATCTCTTAGATTTCTTAATCGGAATCTCCGTGGTATAAGCTAGAACTGATGGCGGCATTCATGAGAATCCGGAAAGTCTAAACCTTGTCTGTGGTATTTCGAGTAGGATTCAATGATCGAATGACTGTGATGAGCTTCAAACTCGCGAGTGCTGGGCGTTAGTGACAGACGCAAAAGGATGAAGAATCCTATTCCAGTATGATTGAGAACCGACAGATGATTAGCCGTGCTGTGACAGAGCATGTGAACATATTCTTCACTGAGAGGATGGGATGTAGCCATTGACGACGGTGATCCCCTACATACAGCTTACCATAGGAGGACGTGCGTGCGTGAATCAGAAGACAAAGGAAAGCAGAGATTCAGAAGACAAAGCATCTCCAAAACTCCAACAAATTCTCCATTACTGCATAACAGGTAACCTTTAATACATGCTCTCTTGTTTATTCGCAATTCAACTGATCAATATAATTGACTTTCTAACTAAGATTTACAAAGTAACCATAGATTGCTTCAAACCAACAATCTCCGTGGGATTCGACCCTTACTCACGTAAGGTATTACTTGGATGACCCAGTGCACTTGCTGGTTAGTGGTACTAGTTGTGAAAAGTGTGATTCATAATTAGTGCACCAAGTTTTTGGCGCCGTTGCCGGGGATTGTTCGTGTTTGGACAACTAACGGTTTATTTTGTTGCTTAGATTAGGAAAAATTTTTCTTTTTTTGGTTTAGAGTCTTTTATTATTTATCCCTTGTTAAAACACTTTAAATTTATAGCTCAATTAGTTAGAACGTGGTGTTTATGTTCATGGTAATTGGCTATCATATTTTTAAAATCTTTTTTAAAAAAATATTTTTTTCTATTAAATCCTGTTCCAAACTTTAAGTTTGGTGTTTTCTTGTTAATTTTTCAAAAAAAAAAATTCGAAAATTTATTTTGGTTTTCTAAAAAATTTTAAGTTTGGTGTTCTTCCTTTGTGTTCTTGTGTTCTTGTGAGTCTTCAAAGTGTTCTTGAGTTCTCCTTGTGTCTTGATCTTAAAATTTTTAAGTTTGGTGTTCCTAGGTGTTTTCCCCCCAAAAATTTTCGAAAACAAGGAGCATTAGATCTAAAAATTTTAAATCTTGTGCTATCTTATTGTTTTTCTCTCTCTTCTTAAAATTTAAAAATATCTTTTCTCTCTATTTTAAAGCATCTTTTTCGAAAATCAATTTTTAAAATTCAGATTTTTTTTAAACTTCCTAACCACTTTCTCTCTCCTCAATTTTTCGAAAATCTTTACCCACTTTTATTTATTTTTATTTTATTTTCGAAATAAATTAATAAATAAATAAAGAAAAATATTTTCTCTATTTTACATCATCTCCCTTTCTCCATCATGGACCTAAGCGGAAATGAACAGTCCAGGAGGACTCTGGGATCATATTCTAACCCCTCTACTGCTTCATATGGGAGTAGTATCTGCATACCCTCCATTGGAGTCAGTAGCTTTGAGTTGAATCCTCAGCTCATTATCATGGTGCAGCAAAGTTGCCAGTATTCCGGTCTTCCACAGGAAGAACCTACAGAGTTTCTGGCACAATTTTTACAAATTGCTGACACAGTACATGATAAAAAAATAGATCAGGATGTCTACAGACTATTACTATTTCCATTTGCTGTAAAAGATCAAGCTAAGAGGTGGTTAAATAACCAACCTAAGGCCAGCATAAGGACATGGAAACAGCTGATAGAAAAATTCCTGAATCAATACTTTCCTCCAAAACGGATGACACAGCTAAGGCTGGACATCCAAGGCTTTAAACAAGGAGATAATGAATCTCTTTATGATGCCTGGGAGAGATACAGAGAGATGCTAAGAAAATGCCCCTCTGAAATGTTTTCAGAGTGGGTTCAGTTAGACATCTTCACTATGGGCTTGCAGAAGGAGCTCAGATGTCTCTAGATTACTCAGCTGGTGGATCTATCCACATGAGAAAGACAATTGAAGAGGCTCAAGAGCCCATTGATACAGTTGCCAGGAATCAGCATCTGTACCTAAGCAGTGACCCTTCCATGAAAGAAGAGGTTAAAACAGCAACTGCTGAACTCAGTCCTGTGAAACAAGCTGCTGAATTCAATCAGCAATTGGACTTCCTAACAAAGCAATTAGCCGAATTCAAAGATAGACTACAAGAGACAAGGATGGCTAATATACATATGGAAGAGTAGTTTAAGCAAACAAAGCAGCAGCTGTCAAGACAAATAACAGAAGAATGCCAAGCTGTTCAATTAAGAAGTGGGAAAACATTAAATACCCCACCTCAAGGCAACAAAAAGCTAAGGAATGAGCAAACCACCCAAAATTCACCTGAGGACAGTAAGAGCCCAGGGAAAAATAATTCTGGCACTAAAACGCCAGAAAATTGGTGGAAGGCTGGCGCTGAACGCCCAGACCAGGCAAAACTGGCGTTCAACGCTAGGAATGGGCAAGGATCTGGCGTTGAACGCCCAAACTGAGCAAGATCTGGCGCTGAACGCCCAAAATGGGCACAATGCTGGCGTTCAGACGCCAGGAACAGACAAGGAGTTGGCATCTAACGTCACTCTAGTTTCTAACTCTGGCACTCAATTGCCAGTGAGGGATCAGACACACACAAATGCTGATAACAATCCCTCTAAAATGGCTTCTTCAACCACTTCTGTAGGCAATAAACCTGCAGCAACTACGGTTGAGGAATATAAAGCCAAGATACCTTATCCTCAAAAACTCCGGAAAGAGGAACAGGATAAGCAATTTGCTCGCTTTGCAGATTATCTCAGGACTCTTGAAATAAAGATTCCATTTGCAGAAGCACTCGAGCAAATACCTTTTTATGCCAAGTTCATGAAAGAGATCTTGAGTCATAAAAAGGATTGGAGAGAAACAGAAAGAGTTCTCCTCACTGAAGAATGCAGTGCAGTCATTCTGAAGAGCTTTCCTGAAAAGCTTAAAGACCCTGGGAGTTTTCTGATACCATGCATATTAGAAGGTAATTGCACCAAGATAGCCTTATGCGATCTTGGGGCAAGCATCAACTTAATACCTGCATCCACTATCAGAAAGCTTGGCTTAACTGACGAAGTTAAACCGACCCGGATATGTCTCCAACTTGCTGATGGCTCCACTAAATACCCATCAGGCGTGATTGAAGACATGATTGTCAGGGTTGGGCCATTCGCCTTTCCCGCTGACTTTGTTGTGCTGGAAATGGAGGAGCACAAGAGTGCTACTTTCATTCTAGGAAGACCCTTCCTAGCAACTGGACGATCCCTCATTGACATCCAACAGGGGGAAATAACCCTGAGAGTCAATGATGATGAGTTCAAGTTGAACGCTGTCAAAGCCATGCAGCATCCAGACACATCAACAGACTGCATGAAAGTTGATCTTATTGACTCTTTGGTAGAAGAGATCAACATGGCTGAGAGTCTCGAATCAGAGTTGGAACATATCTTTAAAGATGTTCAGCCTGATTTGGAGGACTCAGAGGACATGAAAGAGCCTCTGAAATTTTTTCTGGAAGAGGAAAAACCTCCTAAACCCGAGCTCAAGCCATTACCACCATCCTTGAAATATGCATTTCTGGGAGAAGGTGATACTTTTCCAGTGATCATAAGCTCTGCTTTAAATTCACAGGAAGAGGAAGCACTTATTCAAGTGCTAAGGACACACAAGACAGCTCTTGGGTGGTCCATAGGTGACCTTAAGGGCATAAGCCCAGCTAGATGCATGCACAAAATCCTATTGGAGGATAATGCCAAACCAGTGGTTCAACCACAGAGGCGGCTAAATCCAGCCATGAAGGAAGTGGTGCAGAAAGAGGTCACCAAATTACTAGAGGCTGGGATTATTTATCTTATTTCTGATAGCCCCTGGGTGAGTCCTGTCCAAGTCGTCCCAAAAAAGGGAGGCATGACAGTGATTCATAATGAAAAAAATGAACTGGTTCCTACAAGAACAGTTACAGGGTGGCGCATGTGTATTGACTACAGAAGGCTCAATACAGCCACCAGAAAGGATCATTTTCCTTTACCATTCATAGACCAGATGCTAGAAAGACTAGCAGGTCATGATTATTACTACTTTTTGGATGGCTACTCAGGCTATAACCAGATTGCAGTAGATCCCCAGGATCAAGAGAAAACAGCATTCACATGTCCATCTGGAGTGTTTGCTTATAGAAGGATGCCATTTGGGCTATGTAATGCGCCTGCAACCTTTTAGAGATGCATGCTCTCTATTTTCTCTGATATGGTGGAAAAATTTCTGGAAGTCTTCATGGATGACTTCTCAGTATATGGAGACTCATTCAGCTCCTGTCTTGATCACCTGAAACTTGTTCTGAAAAGATGCCAAGAGACCAACCTAGTTTTAAACTGGGAAAAATGTCACTTCATGGTGACTGAGGGGATTGTCCTTGGGCATAAAATCTCAAACAAGGGAATAGAGGTGGATCAAGCAAAAAATAGAGGTAATTGAAAAATTACCACCACCTGCCAATGTTAAGGCGATCAGAAGCTTTCTGGGGCATGCAGGATTCTATAGGAGGTTTATAAAGGACTTTTCAAAAATCGCAAAACCTCTAAGCAATCTGCTAGCTGCTGACACGCCATTTGTGTTTGACACAGGGTGTCTGCAGGCATTTGAAACGCTGAAAGCTAAGCTGGTCACAGCACCAGTCATTTCTGCACCAGACTGGACGTTACCATTTGAGCTAATGTGTGATGCCAGTGATCACGCCATTGGTGCAGTATTGGGACAGAGGCATGACAAGCTTCTGCATGTCATTTATTATGCTAGTCGCGTTTTAAATGATGCCCAGAAAAATTACACAACCACAGAAAAAGAATTACTTGCAGTGGTTTACGCCATTGACAAGTTCAGATCATACTTAGTAGGATCAAAAGTGATTGTGTATACTGATCATGCTGCTCTTAAATATCTACTCACAAAGCAGGATTCAAAACCCAGGCTCATCAGATGGGTGTTGCTTCTGCAAGAGTTTGATATAGAAATAAGAGATAGAAAAGGGACAGAGAACCAAGTGGCTGATCATCTGTCCTGGATAGAGCCAGTAGAAGGGACGCCCCTCCCCTTTCTTGAGATCTCTGAGACTTTTCCAGATGAGCATTTATTTGCCATTCAGAAAACACCATGGTTTGCCGATATTGCAAACTATAAAGCTGCAAGGTTCATACCCAAGGAGTACAACAGGATACAAAAGAAGAAATTAATTAATGATGCAAAGTACTACTTGTGGGATGAACCCTATCTCTTTAAGAGATGTGCAGACGGAATAATCCGTAGGTGTGTGCCTAGAGAAGAAGCACAGAGGATCCTATGGCATTGCCATGGATCACAATATGGAGGCCATTTCGGAGGTGAACGAACAGCCACCAAGGTCCTCCAATGTGGCTTCTATTGGCCCACACTCTATAAAGATTCCCGAGAGTTTGTACGTAACTGTGACAGTTGCCAAAGAGCTGGCAATCTGCCTCATGGTTACGCCATGCCTCAACAAGGAATCTTGGAGATTGAGTTGTTTGACGTATGGGGAATTGACTTCATGGGACCTTTTCCACCATCATACTCAAACACTTATATTCTGGTGGCAGTTGATTATGTATCAAAATGGGTTGAGGCCATTGCCACACCCACCAATGATACTAAGACAGTGCTGAAGTTCCTTCAGAAACATATCTTTAGCAGATTTGGTGTCCCTAGAGTACTAATCAGTGATGGGGGCACTCACTTCTGTAATAAACAGCTTTATTCTGCCATGGTTCGGTATGGAATTCGCCACAAGGTGGCTACTCCATATCATCCACAAACTAATGGGCAAGCTGAAGTCTCTAACAGAGAATTAAAGAGAATCCTAGAACGGACAGTAAATACCCGTAGAAAGGATTGGGCACGGAGCTTGGATGATGCTCTGTGGGCTTACAGAACAGCATTCAAGACCCCTATAGGGACCTCTCCATACCAAATGGTGTATGGTAAGGCATGTCACCTGCCCGTGGAACTGGAACATAAGGCCTACTGGGCAACCAGATTCCTAAACTTTGATACCAAATTAGCAGGAGAAAAAAGATTGCTCCAGCTAAATGAGCTAAAGGAGTTCAGATTCACAGCTTTCGAAAATGCCAAGCTTTATAAAGAGAAATAAAAAAAGTGGCATGATAGAAAGCTGTCATCTAGAATCTTTGAACCAGGACAGAAGGTTCTGCTGTTCAACTCTAGACTCAGGCTATTCCCCGGGAAATTGAAATCCCGGTGGAGGGGACCATACGTGATTACAAGCGTATCACCATATGGTTATGTAGAGCTTCAAGATATTGACTCTGACAAGAAGTTCATTGTTAATGGACAGAGAATCAAGCACTATCTTGAAGGCAATGTTGAGCAAGAGTGCTCAAGGTTGAAGCTAGATTAAAAGCTCAGCAAGGTCCAGCTAAAGACATTAAAGAAGCGCTTGTTGGGAGGCAACCCAATTTTTATTTATTTTCATGGTTTTTCATGTTTTATTAGGTTCATGATCATGTGGAGTCACAAAATAAATATTAAAAATTGAAAACGGAATCAAAAACAGCAGAAGAAAAATCACACCCTAGAGGAAGCACCTGTCTGGCGTTCAACGCCAGAACAGAGCATGGTTCTGGCGCTGAACGCCCAAAATGGGCAACATCCTGGCGCTGAACGCCCAAAACAAGCATGGTTCTGGCGTTCAACGCCAGAAATGGCTAGTAAATGGGCGTTGAACGCCCAAAATGGGCACCAACCTGGCGCTGAATGCCCAGAGTTGTGTGAAAGGGCATTTTGCATGCCTAAATTGGTACAGGGATGTAAATGCCTTGACACCTCAAGATCTGTGGACCCCACAGGATCCCCACCTTCCCTCCTCATAATCCTAGTTTTTTTCCACATCTTCTTCTTCATCTATTCCTTCTTCTTTTGCTCGAGGGCGAGCAACATTCTAAGTTTGGTGTGGTAAAACAATTATGTGAAGGATCTATAGCTCAGTGGTAGAACATGTGGCTGCAAATCAAGAGATCCCTGAGATACCTCAGGGGATGCACTTCCCTCCACATAATTATTGGAAGTAACTGAGGAAAGAAATACCAAAAATCACTAGGAATCAAGCCACAAAGGCAAGGAAGAGACATAAAAGAGCTCAAGAACATTATTGGTTCCTCAAGAAGGAAATGCCATCATCACTAAGGTGGACTCGTTCCTTGTTCTTACTTTCTCTGTTTTTCGTTTTCTCTATGTTAAGTGCTTATCTATGTTTGTGTTTTCATTACATGATCATTAGTAGTAATTAGTGTCTATTTTGATTTTATCCCCAATTAAGTTATAGTCTATTTTTCTCATCATCAGCAAACATGAATAAAATAGTAGATCTTTTGAATAAGAGGCAATAAAATTTCGAGTTTTTAATAAGAAAAATTCTAATTAGTAACATGTGGTGGCAATGCTTTCTGTCTTCTGAATGAATGCTTGAACAGTGCATATGTCTTTTGAATTTGTTGTTTAAGACTGTTAAATATGTTGGCTCTTGAAAGAATGATGAACATGAGACATGTTATTGATAATCTGAAAAATCATAAAAATGATTCTTGAAGCAGGAAAAAGCAGCAAAGAACAAAGCTTGCAGAAAAAAATATATATATAATAAAATAGGCAAAAAAAAAAGAAAGAAAAAGAAAAAGCAAGCAGAAAAAGCCAAAAGCTCTTAAAACCAAGAGGCAAGAGCAAAAAGCCAATAACCCTTAAAACCAAAAGGCAAAGGCAAATAAAAAGGATCCCAAGGCTTTGAGCATTAGTGGATAGGAGGGCCTAAAGGAATAAAATCCTGGTCTAAGCGGCTAAACCAAGCTGTCCCTAACCATGTGCTTGTGGCGTGTAGGTGTCAAGTGAGAACTTGAGACTGAGCGGTTAAAGTCAAGGTCCAAAGCAAAAAGAAGAGTATGCTTAAGAACCCTGGACACCTCTAATTAGGGGCTTTAGCAAAGCTGAGCCACAATCTGAAAAGGTTCACCCAATTATGTGTTTGTGGCATTTATGTATCCGGTGGTAATACTGGAAAACAAAGTGCTTAGGGTCACGGCCAAGACTCATAAAATAGCTGTGTTCAAGAATCATCACACTGAAATAGGAGAATCAATAACACTATCTGAATTCTAAGTTCCTATAGATGCCAATCACTCTGAGCTTCAATGGATAAAGTGAGATGCCAAAACTGTTCAGAAGCAAAAAGCTACTAGTCCCGCTCATCTAATTAGAATCTGAGTTCACTCAAAAACTCTGAAATATTATTGCTTCTCAACCTATTAGTCTTCTATTTTATTTGTCTAGTTGCTTGAGGACAAGCAACAGTTTAAGTTTGGTGTTGTGATGAGCGGATATTTTATACGCTTTTTGGGGTTAATTTCATATAGCTTTTAGTATGTTCTAGTTAGTTTTTAGTCTATTTTCATTAGTTTTTAGGAAAAATTTATATTTCTGGACTTTACTATGAGTTGTGTATTTTTCTGTAATTTCAGGTATTTTTCTGGCTGAAATTGAAGGAGCTGAGCAAAAATCTTATTCAGGCTGAAAAAGGACTGCTGATGCTGTTGGATTCTGACCTCCCTGCACTCAAAGTAGATTTTCTGGAGCTACAGAACTCGAAATGGCATGCTTCCAATTGCGTTGGAAGGTAGACATCCAGGGCTTTCCAGCAATATATAATAGTCCATACTTTGCACAAGGATAGATGACGTAAACTGGCGTTCAACGCCAGTTCTCTGCCCAATTCTGGCGTCCAGCGCCAGAAAAGGATCAAAAGCTGGAGTTGAACGCCCAAACTGGCACAAAAACTGGCGTTCAACTCCACAAATGGCCTCTGCACGTGAATTGCTTAAATCTCAGTCCCAGCACACACCAAGTGGGCCCCAGAAGTAGATCTCTGCATCATCCATCATAGTTTAATCATTTTTTGTAAACCTAGGCTACTAGTTTAGTATTTAAACAGCTTTTAGAGACTTATTTTGCATCTCATGATATTTTAGATCTGAACTTTGTACTCTTTGACGGCATGAGTCTCTAAACCCCATTGTTGGGGGTGAGGAGCTCTGCTGTGTCTCGATGAATTAATGCAAGTATTTCTGTTTTCCATTCAAACACGCTTGTTCCTATCTAAGATGTTCATTCGCGCTTAACTGTGATGGAGGTGATGATCCGTGACACTCATCACCTTCCTCAAACCATGAACGTGTGCCTGACAACCACCTCCGTTCTATATCCGATTGAATGAGTATCTCTTAGATTTCTTAATCGGAATCTCCGTGGTATAAGCTAGAACTGATGGCGGCATTCATGAGAATCCGGAAAGTCTAAACCTTGTCTGTGGTATTCTGAGTAGGATTCAATGATTGAATGACTGTGACGAGCTTCAAACTCGCGAGTGCTGGGCGTTAATGACAGACGCAAAAGGATGAAGAATCCTATTCCAGTATGATCGAGAACCGACAGATGATTAGCCGTGCTGTGACAGAGCATGTGAGCATATTCTTCACTGAGAGGATGGGAAGTAGCCATTGACGACGGTGTTCCCCTACATACAGCTTGCCATAGGAGGACGTGCGTGCGTGAATTAGAAGACAGAGGAAAGCAGAGATTCAGAAGACAAAGCATCTCCAAAACTCCAACATATTCTCCATTACTGCATAACAAGTAACCTTTAATCCATGCTCTCTTGTTTATTCGCAATTCAACTGATCAATATAATTGACTTTCTAACTAAGATTTACAAAGTAACCATAGATTGCTTCAAACCAACAATCTCCGTAGGATTCGACCCTTACTCACGTAAGGTATAACTTGGACGACCCAGTGCACTTGCTGGTTAGTGGTACTAGTTATGAAAAGTGTGATTCATAATTAGTGCACCACCGCTCTAGCACTGGCTGAAGGAGGGATGTTGATACACTTTGTAATTTCATAATTACCAGTCCTTACATATGGTGGTTCTTCAGGATCACGGAGTTGGTATGAATTCTCAATGCCACCAAAATCAAAAATCCGGACTTAGAAATTGGAGTTTCCTTTGTGTGTGAAATATAGCATGGAGTCCAGATTGATTTTGTACATCTGGTAGAACTCCTCCCAGCCACGAGTCAATGCAATTTTGCCACTTTGGAGTTGCGTCCAGAAGCACCGACAGGGGTTATTCCTTCCGTCAGGCACAACCAGGTCCAGGTAGGGGGTACGGTTTGGTAGCTCATTGAGAGTTATAGGTAATGACTGTTAAACATAGGTCAAGTTCTGTCAAAACATCGATAGCATTGCAAAAACTTTAAAATTAAGAGGTGTGTAGTCAAGGGATGTTAATTACCAGTTTGAACATTGATGGCCTTATTACTGGCTTTAGAAACCTCAACTTGTAGTTCTATGTGGTACCGTGATCCATCGCTTGCACTCTCTTACCCTTGTCCTTCGAAGACGTCATCTATGGCAAGTGTCACACAGTGATCAAGTTCAAAAAGGAACAAAATCAGAGTTCATTTAAAAAAACTCATACAGTTGAATCTTTTGATTTAAAATCAACACACATGCATGTTTTTGGAATTGGAAACAAAGCGGTTCAATTTTTTCACATACAGTGCAACTATATTTTGTTGAAATGGTTTACTGTCGTGATCTATTGAATCTTTAACAGAACAATCTTAATCAAACCTAAATGCATAAAATCCTTTTCAGACAAACAAATCAGAAACCCAAATCAGTCACCCATTCATTTAAAAAAGGTTAACTGTCTTATTTTGATTTTACAACGATTACATTTTTACTACATTGACACTACATGCAGATGATGATTAACAACCGATCACTATCAGGATAAGAGTTAGGATAGAGTTTCACCTTGTTTGACATTTTCTCTGAGACGAAGCTGTTGGAGTTGATACCTTTAGCAGCAAATTGTGTGTTAGGTTAGGGTTACTATGAGGAGTATTTTGTGAAGGAAGATGGAAAGTGAATAGTGATTACTGAAGAATACTTATGTTACACGCTTGTGAATGAAAAAAAAATATAAAGTAAAAAATAAGGGATTAAAACGCGGCGTTTAAAAAAATTGAAATTTTAATTTAGCTATTAAAACCTTGCGTTTTTCGATAATCTCCAACAAATATTCCGTTCTATCCTAATAACTCTCCGTAAATCCCTCTCCATCGATTCCCGTTTTCAACGAAAAACTAAATAAAATTTAATTTACCTCCCAAAAAAAAAGAAATCCTAGAAAAATGAAATTATTAATTGTTTGTTATTAACCCAATTAAGGTTTGCAAAGTTGTTGGAACACATTTTATGACTTAAATAAAATAATTTAATTAATCGGTTTATACGTAACTACTACTATTTCTTTTGAAAATTAAATTCTTCAACATTTGTTATTAGCGAAATTAATGCTAGATTAAAATATAACCGGTAGAAACTCGAAACAAACGTTTTAAAATTTTTAAATTTAAATTCAATTTTTTAAATAATTTGATTACTGGGTATCTTTTTTTCTTTTTTTAAATGCCTGTGACTACCTATTTTGATAACTATTAGTGTTTAAATTTAAATTCTTCAATGAAAATTATTAACCTACATAAAACTAAAAAAATCTTTCATGTTTGAGGCAAAAGTAACTGGGTAAGTTAAAATGTTGAAATCATTTGATTACTTGCTTTCTTGATACCTACTAGTATTTAACAACAACGTGTATTAGCAATGGATAACAATTTCATTTTGAAAACATTTTCTGATTCAATTAAAGGGGATCTCTGCACATTTATAAACGACACATTTCCAAAATATTTTGATAATCAATCAATTAAAGGATATTTTACGTTTTCCAAAAATTAGGATAACACAGAGTTGGCTAATAATAAGTACCCTCGACCACTGATTCGACTTTTGGATTAATTTTACATTAAAAGGTTTAATAAATTCTCAACTAACATAGTAACATAGCAAAAAAAACTGAACAGAAAAAAAGTTACACTCATTAATCAACTATTCTTCGTCTGAACACTTCCTTGGCATCTCCCTCCCTTCAACCACAGCCATCTTCGAAGTAATTAAACAAGAATGGAGCCTGGATTCCGATAAGCATCTTCTTCAATTTTTACTACCTCCTTTGATAGCAGCCGTATCTGTAAAGAATAAAATCGAGCATATTTAAATAACTGCATGCAGAGAATAAGTAAATAAAGAGTCACAAAATGTTTGGCTACTCCCTTCTTTTAGGTTTCAGTCCCCTGTGTTTTATTTGTTGTTGTTTCTTCATGTTGGTTAGGTATGTTAATGCATTAAGGAACATACAACAATCGTACAACCAGTTTTATGTCTTCGGGCTCTTTGCAACAGATGTACGTATATCCACAATTTTTCCTTCTTTCGTTGTTATGATTCTGTTAAAAAACATTTGGAAAACTAACTTGCCATGGTTTTGTCTTGTTCCGCCACAGGATGATGTTGAATTCCCACCTAATATCGTGAATCTATTCAAGTGGTACAGTACCACTGATCTTTATTTAATAGACACTCAAGACAATTGCCTCCACATCACGCCCAAGAGAGACGGTGACAGGTTCTGGATTAAGGGAGCTGATTTAGGGAGGATACGACGCATGTATAGATGATGTTCTTTGCTGAATGTGGAGCTTAGGTACGTTGGCTGGGGAGTATTCTACATGATCGTCAGGGACATTAACCGGAAAGATGAACCTCCGTGTGTCTTTGATGAACTGTATGCGTCGAAGGTGTTGCCTGAACATATTATACAACGCTTAGCTTCGGTGTGCGGTGTTTACTTCAACAAAGAAGCCCAACTTAGAGTCTACCACACCGAGATGTTCCTTAGGAATCACCGCTGGAGCCAACAACAGCAATATTTCGATACTCAGCAGTCAGGGTTAGTAACATCTGACCACTATTTTCTGGTCTAATTTCTCACGTTTTCATGTTTTATGCCTAAATTTTTTTAACTCAACTACAGTGTAAACAAGAGGCAACATAGTGGGGGGCTGAGGCAGGTCCTAGTAAGCGACAGCGACCCGAGACCTCTCCTGACTCGTCCGTCAACCAGGGGTCAACTTAACATATTTATGCAGACCTTTAAAATTTCCTGTGTAGTGTAATTAATCAAAATGTTATTCTGAATGTGTTATTTTGTATGTGATGTTCTGTGTTTGACATTTGGTGACCAGTTGTGATATTCTATGGTTTGTATTTATGGTGCATATCTTGCATTCTATTTTATTGCGACTACGTTTGGTTATAAGCAGTGTATCGACCAAATAGTGACTGCTACTGAATACAAATGATACTGTTTGCACATATCATATATGATGACAATAGTATGTGGGAAAATAATCGATTAGGTTAAGCATTTAACAGAAAAAAAATTTCATGTTAACTGTTAAACAATCAGTTTTGCCATGAAAAGAATTTTAGAGGTTTAGCTATTCTTCTTGTTTAAGATTTGTTTGTGGCCATAACAAAATCATTGTCACAATATTGCATTCCCTCAAGAATGCTGGGTTTATTTGATTTCTTCACTTTGTTATTTGTTAATTGGGGCACTCGCCCGGTTTTGGTTTTTAAAAAGTTAAAAAACAAAAAGGAAATGTACTAGAGTTCCAAAACAAGTATATTGTCACTGGCCCACTTAAATTTCAATTGGAATTTTTTGACATAATGTATAATCCTTTATGTTTTAGAAAGATTTTTTTCTAACAACAGCTTTAGGGCCCACGAAAAAAACTAAAAACTTATACACAAAGTGTCTGCCACATACACCAGTCCGATTTCAAAATGTCCAACTAAAAAAGGTGATATTCAACTAATATATTTTCAAAAAACATTCCCGGTATGTCTCCTACGTTAGTCCCAACAAGTTCAAGTACATCATAATATCTTATGTTTGGGAGGTGGATGGTGAAGGACTCCAAACGACATGAACTTAATTAATGGTCATAGGGTTTGTTATTTCCAATTTAAACTTCATGACCACAGCCGAATAAGGAACCAGATTGATCAAGATTTTATCAACAAAATCCGGTAACATGGAAAGATAATTTAACTTGGATATAAAAAATGACCATATAACGTATAAATCAGCTCCCTTAACAAGTAAAGATTCTAGTGTAACTAAATTATTTTGAAAAAATGACACTAACCTTTATCGTCTATTGTAGACTAATTCACACAGCGATAATGTGTTCATGTCCACCATCTGATCCAACTTTTCATGCCTTGTATGGTATGATGAACAACATTTTTGTCCCCCATGATAATGCGTGAGATTGATGCGTCGTTGAAAAGAACGAAAGCAAAATCACCCGAGTCTTTGTCCCTCCGAGGCATGACTGTCACCCTTTGAACCACATGACCAAACAAGTTGCAGAAAAACTCAGCAATGCCATCTGCAGTGGGCATGGACTCTCGACCGAAGCATACGGTCAGTGTCTTTGGACGTTCCGCGTCATCCAGCTCCTTGCAGACGTACTTTTGCTTTCCCTTATCTTGCTCAGTTTGCCTTCCTCCTTGTTGCATATGCAATCCTCGGCCATTATTATGTCTACTCAATGCCTTTGGTGCAACTGATATGCACTGGTCCTGTGTGTTGAAACGCAATAGTCTTTTAGGATTCCTCTGATACTCCAACCACACGGCATCCATTGTTATGTCGCCTAGAATTCTAGAGCAAATGTTTGAGAGGATATCGGGAATTATCGTTAGGAGGACGGATCTCATCCTATGAACCTGGTATAAGGTGAGCTCAGTTTTTAGCACGTGTCCGAGGGTTTCGAGTTTTCTGGATTTCTCCACAACCCCTGAGAACTCTGAAGATAGTAGGCATTGTAAACAGATGACACATTCCTCGGCAAGACTGTTCATAAACCAGCCCTCCTTTTTTATGGCTGTTTGCACAATACCACTCAGTCCCATGGTCTCCATTGACAGTAGAAATGCCATGACCATCAAGGACTGTTTAACTTCACGGTGAAGGACTTGTGTCAGCATCCTGAATGCAGTTCGATCGATTCCATGGAACATTTCCAAACATTCGATTGCCATGCTTGAGGGCTTCCTTCTAGTATCCATGTTGTATGGGGTAGAATTTGTAAGCATATAGTTTGTAGTTGTAGTTTTTTATGCGTAGACCACCAACTCATTGCCTCCTTCTTGTACGCATGCAGCATGGTCTCCACTTTATTGCACCATGTTCTTGCTCGTAGTCCTAGACTAACCATCACCTACCTAATTGGAATATTATTTAATGGCCTTAATTACATGGTATACAGGTATATAGTATTATGGATACCACTAGGTGCGGTTTATAGTTTCTTCTTGAAATAGAACATGCGATAACTTTATCTAATAAG
The DNA here is from genome assembly GCF_003086295.3 of Arachis hypogaea. Classification (NCBI taxonomy): domain Eukaryota; kingdom Viridiplantae; phylum Streptophyta; class Magnoliopsida; order Fabales; family Fabaceae; genus Arachis; species Arachis hypogaea. The sequence goes on along the minus strand of NC_092050.1, from coordinate 121,492,064 downwards.
GAGAAATTGAAATTAAATTGGGTAAACCTCCCCATATTTTATGAATCATACCAAGTTATTTAGCTTAAGCAACTTTAAACCAAAACTGAGTTTTAGTGCTATCGATGTGTTCAGTTTAGGGTTCACGGTTCACTGTGTACGGTTCAATGTGTAACGTTTAGGGTTCACGGTTTATTCGTTAGGTCTTATAGTGAATGGTTTATGGTTTATGGTTTGGCGGTTTTGGGTTCAATGTATACGGTTCAATGTGTACGATTTAGTGACTAGGACTAAGAGTGAATGGTTTCGTGCCTATGGTTTATTGTTTGGCGGTTTCCGGTTCAATGTTTACGGTTTAGTGTTCACGGTTTGGTCGCTAGGTCTTTTAGTGAATGGTTTCGTGTCTATGGTTTATGGTTTGCCGGTTTTTGGTTCAATGCGTATGGTTCAATGTGTACGGTTTAGTGACTAGGTCTTATAATGAATGGTTTCGTGCCTATGGTTTACGGTTTGGCAGTTTCCGGTTCAATGTGTAAGGTTTAGGATTCACGGTTTGATCGCTAGGTCTTATAGTAAATGGTTTCGTGCCTATGGTTTATGGGTTGGCGGTTTCTGGTTCAATGTGTAACGTTTAGGGTTCACGGTTTGGTCGTTAGGTGTCATAGTGAATGGTTTCGTGCCTATGATTTATGGTTTCGCGATTTTGGGTTCAATGTGTACGGTTTAGAGTTAACGGTTTGATCGCTAGGTCTTTTAGTGAATGGTTTCGTGTTCAATGTGTACGGTTTAGGATTCACGGTTTGGTTGTTAGGTCTTATAGTGAATGGTTTCGTGGCCATGGTTTATTGTTTGGCAGTTTTTTCTTCAATGTGTACGGTTCAATATGTACGGTTTAGTGACTAGGTCTTATAATGAATGGTTTCGTGCCTATGGTTTACGGTTTGGCGGTTTCCGATTCAATGTGTAAGGTTTAGGGTTCACGGTTTGGTCGTTAGGTCTTATAGTGAATGGTTTCGTGCATATGGTTTACGGTTTGCCGTTTTCTGGTTCAATGCGTACAGTGCAATGTGTACGGTTTAGTGACTAAGTCTTAGAGTGAATGGTTTCGTGCCCATGGTTTATTGTTTGGCGGTTTCCCATTCAATGTGTATGGTTTAGGGTTCACGGTTTGGTCGTTAGGTCTTATAGTGAATGGTTTTGTGCCTATGGTTTATGGTTTGGCGGTTTCCGGTTCAATATTTAAGGTTTAGGGTTCACGGTTTGATCGCTAGGTCTTTTAGTGAACGGTTTCGTGTATATGGTTTATGGTTTGCCGGTTTTCGGTTCAATACGTACGGTTCAATGTGTACGGTTTAGTGACTAGGTCTTAGAGTGAATGGTTTCGTGCCAATGGTTTATTGTTTGGCAGTTTCTGGTTCAATGTGTACGGTTTAGGGTTCACGGTTTGGTCGTTAGGTCTTATAGTGAATGGTTTCGTGGCCATGGTTTATTGTTTGGCGCTTTCTGCTTCAATGTGTACGGTTCAATGTGTACGGTTTAGTGACTAGGTCTTATAATGAATGGTTTCGTGCCTATGGTTTACGGTTTGGCGGTTTCCGATTCAATGTGTAAGGTTTAGGGTTCACGGTTTGGTCGTTAGGTCTTATAGTGAATGGTTTCGTGCATATGGTTTACGGTTTGCCGGTTTTCGATTCAATGCGTACAGTTCAATGTGTACGGTTTAGTGACTAAGTCTTAAAGTGAATGGTTTCGTGCCCATGGTTTATTGTTTGGCGGTTTCCCATTCAATGTGTACGGTTTAGGGTTCAAGGTTTGGTCATTAGGTCTTATAGTGAATGGTTTTGTGCCTATGGTTTATGGTTTGGCAGTTTCCGGTTCAATATTTACAGTTTAGGGTTCACAGTTTGATCGCTAGGTCTTTTAGTGAACGGTTTCGTGTATATGGTTTATGGTGTGCCGGTTTCCGGTTCAATGCGTACGGTTCAATATGTACGATTTAGTGACTAGGTCTTAGAGTGAATAGTTTCGTGCCAATGGTTTATTGTTTGGCGGTTTCTGGTTCAATGTGTACGGTTTAGGGTTCACAGTTTGGTCGTTAGGTCTTATAGTGAATGGTTTCGTGGCCATGGTTTATTGTTTGGCGGTTTCTGCTTCAATATGTATGGTTCAATGTGTAGGATTTAGTGACTAGGTCTTATAATGAATGGTTTCGTGCCTATGGTTTACGGTTTGGTGGTTTCCGGTTCAATGTGTAAGGTTTAGGGTTCACGGTTTGGTCGTTAGGTCTTATAGTGAACGGTTTCGTGCATATGGTTTACGATTTGCTGGTTTTCGGTTCAATGCGTACAGTTCAATGTGTACGGTTTAGTGACTAAGTCTTAGAGTGAATGGTTTCGTGCCCATGGTTTATTGTTTGGCGGTTTCCCATTCAATGTGTACGGTTTAGGGTTCACGGTTTGGTCGTTAGGTCTTATAGTGAATGGTTTTGTGCCTATGGTTTATGGTTTGGCGGTTTTTGGTTCAATATTTACGGTTTAGGGTTCACGGTTTGATCGCTAGGTCTTTTAGTGAATGGTTTCGTGTATATGGTTTATGGTTTGCCGGTTTCTGGTTCAATGCGTACGGTTCAATGTGTACGGTTTAGTGACTAGGTCTTAGAGTGAATGGTTTCGTGCTAATGGTTTATTTTTTGGCGGTTTCTGGTTCAATGTGTACGGTTTAGGGTTCACGGTTTGGTCGTTAGGTCTTATAGTGAATGGTTTCGTGCCTATGGTTTACGGTTTGCCGGTTTTCGGTTCAATGCGTACGGGCTAGGGTTCACGGACTAGTTACTATATTTTAGATTGAATGGGTTCGTGCCTATGGTTTATGGTTTGTCGATTTCCGGTTCAATGCGTACGGTTCAATATGTACTGTTTAGTGACTAGGTATAAGGTCTTCGAGTTAATGGTTCCAGTTTTTTAGTGAGTAGAATCAATGTTATGCTACTATCAATTATACTAAAAAAGTTCCAAACACATTACTAATAGTTAGTTGTAAGTTTCGTTATTTTCTTTCGGGGAAGGAAGTGCTTTGCGATGAGGGATGGGAAGTTCAGTCTCCTATAAGTAATAGGCAACGGGCTTAAAGGTGGAAAGCAAAAAAGTCATTAGGCAATAAATTAGATGATGAGTGTCCATGACAAACGAAAAAGCAAAGAAGTGTGTGGGAGACAGGTAATGTTATACACGTAGTTAATGAAAAGGAATATAACTCATAGGAAATGGAAAAAAAATTTCCCTTTTCTCGAGCTATCAGCAAATACGTGTATGATTTTCATACTAACCTTTTTGAGTGTTTAGCCGTCGCATTAAACTTTGTTGTGGACTAAATCTTTGACCGGGTGTGTGATAATAAGAGATAACAATAAACACAATTCTGTTATATGAGCATATTACTTTATGAGAAGTAATTGATTAAACTTAATGGAGACAAGCATTCATTACGAAAATTAAAACAAATCTTCCAGTAACCGATTGGTTAAAGAAAAAAAATAGACGGTTACCAGAAAACTTTTATTAGCTTTGACTACATCAATGTAAATAAACTAATGTATTGAGCTGAATAACTTCAAGTAGTTCCAAAAGATGGAGACTTCGACTCAACAAAAATAAAAATAAAAAAAAGGTTGGAGCCTTATCTTTTACCAATCAGAAAAAAGAGTTTTATGTAAATTATTTTTTTGCAAAACTTTAGGAATATAAACTAGATACGTAAACTGCCTCATATATTAGAGGTCTACAACCAAATATCAATCAGTTGTCAAAACTCCTTTGAATAGTAGGGACAACCTACCATGTTTGTTATTCTTTTAAGAAATTGTGCTTGCTAGTGGAGTGCAACTCATTAACTGTACATGTTGCAGTATTTTTCATGTTTTTTTTTAATAAAAAAATTAAACAGCTATAACACCCAATGGCTGCCAGAGAGAAGCGACGCTCAACACAAAAAATAGAAAAGGGAGACGACGAAGCCAAAAAAGAACAAAGTAGAAAAATCTCAAGAAAAGTTGTCGACAAGGAAGTGATAGAACTGTCATCAAGGTTAGAATTAAATTATATTTCGACAAACTAGTAATGTCCTTTTAAACCGGTTCCGAATATAAAGTATTCATATTTTTTAGTTTTGTTTTTCATAGTCTCCGAGAAAGCACCATGCATGACCAGCGACTACATATAAATTTTAACGGTGGAGCCGGCAAAGAGATAGGCGATGACTTCGGTAAAACTACAGTCGTAGAAGGTTCCCTAAAAGAAGTGGTAACACAAATGTCGACGATGATGAATACACTTTCAAACCTGATTGCTTCCCAGACCAAGACGTGTTATCCTGTGTTTGGAACTATGCCACAAACGATTAATCTTCGGAATGGTCTGCCCGATAACTTCAACCCTACAGTAATGCCTGTGATCATGAGTGGATTCAGCATGCCATCCGGTACTCTTGAGAGAAATCTGGATTCCTCCAAGAAGATTAGATCCAACATGTCCAGCATTCATCAAGCCGCGGATTCAATATCGCATATAGCTACAAAGTGTTGTTCAATGTCTCCGAAGTATGAACAAACACCGCCAGATGATTATGTTATTCGCCAAAGTTTGTTCAGCGATGATGGTACTGGAAAGAAGACAGCTACAGAACCAGTTATAACGAGTAGCTTAGACAAGGCTGTATATGTTAGCTACTTCAACCCGGCTGACAGAAAATTGCCACTAGCGAAGGAAATCGCAAAGATACCTGCGGTGGGTTATATCATGTTAAGTAAGTGTTAAAGATTTGTTGTTCTAATTAACTATTAATAACTAACGGCTTAGTTTTCGTTTTATCAGTGGACGCCTGTTCTGTTCCGTCCCCCAGCTGATATCGCACTATGCAAGGATGAAGTTTTAGTCGTAACCTACGTCTTTGGTTCAGATCTGGAGGATGAAGAATTGAATTTGGAGATAATCTCACAAACAAACTTGTGGCACGCTAATAGGAGAGTCATGTATACTCTACTGCCAAACAAACCATTGGTGGATGAGGTATGGATTTTTCAGGCATTAGCATTCGTTAATTTCATAAATGAAATTCCTAACATATAAAATAATTTTAATAAGGGAATATATGTTTATATTTTTTCTTATTGGCCGTCAAACAACGAACGATAAAGCAGATCATAAACCTGACATCAAGCATGCTCATGTGTGATGCACGCAAGGACACCGGTTTTCCCTGCTTGTGGTTTTTACCAACTACATTTTCAGTGAGTGAAAACCATTAAGAGATTCTCCATCTCCTGGTTTCCATTGATTTTATACATGTTCATGAAAAATCAAATTTCAGCAATTTGCCCTTAATTGGACTCACTCCCCCAAAGACTTTGAAACGCTATTACGCTGAGGAATACATGTGAGAGTTTGAATCGTTATGCAAGGTAAGTTTCTAATTTAATTATCGTAATATATGATAATGTAAGTAAAGAATGCTTATTCCAATATAACTTATTTATGTATTTTTTTGTTAGATTTTTGTTCCAATGAATGAGGATAACATGCACTGGTACCTGCTTGTAATTGACATTGAAAAAAGACACCTAATATTACTGGATTCTAAACCATGCGTCTCAAGCAGAACCAGGCACCGTCGTTGTGCGAAGCTAATGGTAGTGTTTCAAAATTTCTAATAGGCGGAAATAAATTCTAAATTGCTTGAACAGGCAGCGGACTTGACACTTGAAATAAATTTTACTTTGATTACAGGCACTGTTTATTGAGGAGATGCTTGATGACTCGACCTTCTATGCTAACCAAACAACACACAGACCAGTAATTTCGGAATATCATATAATACACCCTGCAGAGATTGGCGAGCAAAACGATGACTCGTAAGAAACCTTATAAGTTTTTATTGCTTGTTGAATTCTGAATTACTGAGAGACATCAATGAATTTGCTAACGTGTGATGAAAAAATTTTCCTTTTGCACAACTAAAAGAGACCGTTAACATATTTATTGACGTTGTTATTGTGCTATACATTGCTTTTCCTGCCAGCCTTGGTTAAGGAAGATAATATTTTTTACAGTACCATTCCATCTGCTATGATAATGTACCCTTAGAAATTAAGTTGGTTATAGACTTCAATAAACTTTTTTTAAATATACAAGGAATGATTGTGGAGTTTGGGTGACAACCTGGATGAGGGAGTGCCAATGGAGGAGTAACTACAATATTAAGATAATTATAAAATAAAATTGGTTTCATGCTTTCATATATTATCTCAAAATTTTAATCTAACCTATGCGTCTGAATTTTTTTTTCGCTTATGTAAATGAAAGTACTAGATTACGGCTGGCTATTGATCTGGTCATGAATCCGTTCAATTTGAAATCCCAGGAAGTCCTTGAGGCAGCAAAGAAATACTACAACGAAATATCTAAAAAGGAAGAGCGATTGGTTAAGGGGATAGGAAATATGCTCTGAGTTATTTATACCTAAGGCATTAAAATAGTTGTGTCCATTGCATAGACTTTTAATTCTTTAATGCTTGCAATAACTTATTCTGATTATGTTATTTGAAGTACTTTATGTTAATTTTCGATTTGGGTTTTGTGTTGCACTTACTGATTGAGAAAAAGCTACTGGGTCGTAAAAATTATGATTATGTTATTTGAAGTACTTTATGTTAATTTTTGAATGGAACACCACATTTTGTTATGTTAATAAAAAAAGGATTGAATGATTTCCTATATTTTGTAAATCAATTAAGTAAACATGATTTCAATAATTTACCTAAATATAAACACAAGATTAAACTTATTATATTTTTTTATTTTATTTTGTGTAACCTTCGTTATGTTTATTCATTTAGTGATACGTATACCAATGAATGGTTATTAAACTACATTTACCTTTACCAAAACAAGAGTAATACAATTCAAATAGAGTTTATTATGTGTATTTATTATTCAGTTTAGATTTTCGAAAAGGTTTGATTAGTGATGAGGTTTGAATCCTAATGGATGGCTTTAAGATATCCCTTCAACTTCATATCCAACCGGTATGACGTTTGGTTTTACCCTTTTTAAAAGTAAAACTTGACTTCCTAAAAAAAATCATTTGACAACAATATTTTAAACCCTCTTCTAATTCACTCACCGCACCTATCAACTTCAGAAACTAGTCACTAATCTTAGCAAACAAAGATGGAGCCAGAATTTCGGTAAGCATATAACTATTATCTGCTTTTTGTTCAATTTTTTTTCACATACATGACCATCTGTCTTTGCATGGTTTGTTCTTTTTAACATTGATTACTTCTCAACTTTCGGTTCTGTCCTTCCATGGTTTCTTATTTTTAACAATGCTGACTTTTCATTTTTTGGTTCGTGGTGGCTAGTTACGTCAATGCCTTAAGGAACGTAAGAAGATGCCCTGACCAGACTTTCGTCCTAAACCTATTCCCAACAGATGTAAGTTTATTTCAGACACCGCAGACGCTACTTCTTTTTACGTTTTTTTATCTAATTTTTTTCAAAATCTGTTTAACATCTAATTTTGTTTCTCTGACTATAGGAAGATGTAAGGTTTTCACAGCACATTGTATGGAACTTTTCGTTCTTTACAACCAGTGATCTCTACTTCATAGACAGACAAGACAACTGTCTCCATATCCACCCAAACAGAGACGGTGATAAGTACTGGATCAAAGCAGCCGACATAGGGAGGATAAGATCTCTCTATCGACCAACTCCACGGCTTATTCTGGAACTCAGTTACGTAGGTTGGGGTATCTTCTACATGCTTGCATGGGACAATACTCATTCGGAAGAAATGTCCAGAGCCGTTAATGAGATATATGCCTCCAACGTATTGCCGGACCAAATCAAATAGTGGCTGACGGACAGATGCAAGGTACACTTCAACAAGGATGCACAGGTGGCTGCGTTTGAGACCGAAAGGTTATTACGCCGGCAGCATCGGAGGCAACAAGGTTCACCACCGCGTTCTCACGAGTCAAGGTAACAATAACTTGTTTACTTAGGAAATTAAATTTACAGCCTTTTTTATATTCATTGTTGTATAATAAATTTTCCAAAATTACTGCAGGTTCAACCGCCGTCAACAGGGGGGAGGTGCAGTGGCAGGACCTAGTAGGAGGTATGGAAGAAATTTGCCGTATGACTCTTCCGACTCATCTGTGAACCAGAGAACACCATCATCGTAGGACAGAACATGACAAATTAATTTGTTTAAGGTTTATTGGTGAACTAATATTTTGTAATAGTGTTTTGGTAGCCATGTCTATATGTACATGTTTACTTTTGTGGACATCTTCGATTAGTATTCTGTGTAATAGCTTTAATTTTTTGAATATAAATTATCGTGTTGGAAATCGTTATTTTGTTAATGTATATACATCTATTGGTTTATTTTTTATCAACTCTCACACAAGTCTACCATCAGAAGAATTTTTTTATTCCAGTCATTATTTGTAAGAAAATTTGGTAACAAATACTTTTTCATGTGAAAAACTTGACTGTTGTTTTCCTGTGGCTACATGGATGAGGGTGTGGCAGTGGTAACTGGTAACATCCTAATTAGGTATTGGAAATACTTTATGCTGAATCTGCGAAAATGATTAAATTGGGAGTAACATGGTTTTCTTTAGGATGAGGGGTTGTAATGGTGTGATAAGGCCAACAATATTGAAAATCAAGTAAACAGATGAGTGACTATATTAGCAAAATAAAACTTAGCAAGATAAGGTAAATACACATGCAAGACACATAGGGAAAATTGGCGGCTGCTTCTAATTTCAAACTAAATAAACAAAAAATCAAAGATAAGCTTATTGGAGTATGTTGGAATTCCAACGGAATTTATTTACTAGGATAGGCAAAAACTTTGGTAGACGAGACAAATTTAATGGTACACAACACCTAGTTCAAACTGGTTACGATAACACTGGTAAATACAATATTCTGCCACATCAATTCTCGTTGGATGCAACATCTCACACAATTAATAAGTTAGAGAAATTTAGGTTCATTACTTAAAAGAGAGCAACAGACTTCAACCATACAAAAACTACAAAATAAACACAACCGAAAATCAAGACTACGAAACGCGCGTCTAGTAAAATGACTAAATTCCAACTTCCCTTGCCGATTATTCCGGATGAACTGCTACAAGAAATCTTCCTGTGAAGTAGTGCCAAAGCTGTAGGGAGATGTATGTGCTTGAATAAATTCTGGCACCGACAGCTACGCCAACCAGAGACATGCATACAACACATGCGAAGGCAGAAAGTGTTAGATCAACATGTTTTGTTTCATGTTGGATACCCACAACTGTTAATGGGTTCAGATTCACTATATATAGTGAATGCTGCTTCTGGAGAAGAAGTGCATGTTCAGCAACCTTTCGGAGTTGGCATCCATGGGTGGTTTCGTATTGTGGGAGTGTCAAACGGGAACATATGTTTCAAGTTCTCCCGTGAACAAGACGAAACAAGATTTTTGGTATGGAATCCGACAACACAATGCTCTAGAGAAATTTTCGACCCCCACAGGGACCACGGTAGATCGTATTTCCCAGTATATGGTTTCGGTCATGTACCAAACTCAGATGCATACACAATCATACATATGTGCAAAAGGGACATAGCTGATGCCTACGTTTTTTTCTCTAGATATTGTTCAAGGCGTTCTACATGGTTTCACTGCGTTGATTGTCTCCCTGGTGTAGAAAAAATTGACCCTAACTCTGTTTTTAATAATGGTCATGCGTATTGGATAACTGGTACAGGAGATAGCTATGCTACACCCAAGTCTGTTTTATGTTACAGTGTTGAAGATGAATCATTTAGTGAGGTGTCTATTCCAGTAGGTGCAATATATACCGTTCACAATTTACTAACCCACAAGGAAAAAGTTTCACTTCTCGCTCATACACACAATGAATTTGGTTATGTCGCAACAATTTGGCACTTGAATGAAGACGACAGTGGAAACAGAATATTAGAGCAATACTGTAGGTTTGCGAGTCGAAGCATCAGAGAAAATCCAATACTATTCGTGGATGATAACCTACTTTTGTTGGTGAACAATTCAAAGGAAAGAGAGTTACTCGTCAATTACAGGTACAGAGAGCTTGTGTTGACAGAATATGACATCGAACATGGCACTAGAAATCTATTGGTGAGAAGGGCATGGCGATACCCAGAAATGCCACACCCGATCACAGTAAGGTCTACACTCAAGTATTTTACAGGGATGTTTCCTGTCTAGAAATAATTGACATTTAGATCTACTCTGACTACATGTATTGTGGAACTTGGTTGAAACTCTATGTTTAGTATTCCGGTTGATGTTAATTATGTTTTTTTTTGTTAATGAAATCCCCAGAACTGTTATGACACTGGTTAATTCCTAGTGTTTTTTCTTTCAGTTTGTCTTTACTAGTGTATGTTTTACATTGGTTTGAAAGAGCCAAAATTAAGAGAAATGGTTGCATAACAACTTCAATCTATCTAATTCGATGTGTCATGTAGTGTTCCTCATGTACAGGAGATTTATAATAGTGTTATTCTGTTTCTAACCATCCTAGTATAGGGATTATGTGAGAAATATCAGTTAACCTACTAACATTTTACGCGAATATTCAATCAAGAAATGCTATTCCAAAAAAAGATTGATCAAATTAACGGTTAACACACACATGAATGGAATAAATAGTTACCTGGAAAAACTTGGTTTTCTTTTAAAATTCCGGAGAGAGTTGGGCTTAACCGGTTTCAAGCCAGTTGTTGCATTAATCCTCACTTGAATTATCAACTAATTATTTTTGTAGCTGGCCCAAATTGATAGATAGCCCACTTTACTTTTAGAGAGACTTGAACTACCAAAAAATAAATGTCTTTCCAGGTTAGTTGACCGAGCCCAATCCCAAGTATGACAGAAAGACTAAATATTCAGTTAATTAAAGTAACTAATGCTGGGGAAAAAAATTTCGATGACCTTTGATCATATACTATGTTACACCTTAATACCTAACCAGAACTCATCCGGGATAATCGTGAATCGAGACAATTCGACCTATAATTCGACCAAAGTTTTCCTATGTAACACGATTCGACCAAAAAAGACGACATATAAACAGACATATAAACGGGCAATGTTACAAGACAAACTTACATGATGGCCCTGGGTTTCAGGAGAACAATTGTATACACCACTGCTTTGTTGGACGATGGCAGAACCTAGCCCAGTGCACAGTAAAACCTGCAATAAGCCATATACTCGTTGAATATTACTTTATAAGAAGAAAAACAGAGCAACCCAGTACATGGTAACTTGGTAAGACCTGCAATAAGCCATTAGCACTCCATAAACAAACTCCAGGTTGCACTCTACCTCCACGGCCACGTCTCTGAAATGATCAACCCATTAGCACTCGTTCATTTACTTTGGCATATAGAGTAATAGGAATTCAATCACGTGCATGAAGGGGTGAATAAAGTCAAACAAATTGAGCAAACAAAGGATTCAGCAATAATGGGAAGTTATGGTTTTTTAAAAAGTCAGATCTTTCAATTGGAGTATTATACATCATGTGCAAGGGTATAAAGATGATGATCTACAACTTCAATACCTGATGAGATGAAGCCTTTAAAATCCATTATGTTAACAGACAGGCTAGCTTATTTTAAGCATCATAGCTGCTCTCCTTTGCTGAACAATTGATGTGTATTAGAACAAAGCAGTGGTCATTCATCATGATCAAATAAACTACAAGTGTTAAGATTTATTTAGGTTCAAGGGATTAGAAATTTGGAAACCTATGTAGGAAATTTTCTGAAAGGAAAGCAATTAAACTTGACTAACAAGTTGCAATTCAACAAATTTCCAAAGCCTAACATAACATTCTAGTTTACTTTCAGCTTCTTCATTCTCTGACAACTTAAACTTTATGCTGCACACTAGTATATAAGAAGAAAAACAGATCTTGTCAATTATCTATTGTGGTGGCTACATGATTTGTCATGGAAGTCACCAAATCATCGGTGTATATTGTCATGCCATTCTCCTTCCTACTCTTACAGAATTGCCGAAGATTGAGTTATAACATGACTGCAATCTTAAGCATTCGTTTCACTAATAAAAAGGTTGCTATTTTCTGGTATTCAGGCTGACTTACTACAACATATTAGCCTTCATATGCTACTGAAATTAGTAGGGAACTTTGATAACTAAGTCACAAAAATAAATACCATAAAATATATACGTATCTATAGGTAAAACATAATCAAATTCCAACCATGTTGCCCATATCAAATAAACGACATCGACAATTTTTGCTTTAAAAGCTTCAAGCAATTGTGTGTCTACATTCTAGCAGAAAAATTCTGAAAGAAGGAAATTATTCTTAAGTTTCTCAACCTAATAGAGGTGCTTCAGGTTCCGGTTTTGATCTAATGGTTAGACTTTGTTGATGAAGCCTCCTTCTCTCTTGCAGCTGCTTCTCTAGTCTTCTTCCTCAACTCTCCTTGTATACTTTTCCTGTTCAGTAGCTTCTCTAGGTTTACTATTTTTTTCCTCTACATGTGCTATCAGGTTATCCATTCCGAAATGTTCTTCAACATGATTCTGCTTCCCATCACTCGATCCCCTTGTAGCCTCCCCCTCTCTGACCCTTACAATATGGTCATCAACACAGAGAAAGAATTTGCAATGTGCTTCTGTCACCTAAATCAAATAGAACACAATGAATGTATGGTTGTACAAAATACTCCAATTCAATCTAATCCACATATGTGACTGTAAATAATCCCTAAAGGCTAAATCTTAAAAATCCTTTCAAATTTTAAAGCAATTTTTTTATATCATATCAGGTTCTATGTCAATTCATGCCTCAATCATTCTTCAAAATTAACCAGCACCAATATCAAATTATATACAATATCAACCCAATTTAACAGCAAATCGCTTACAAAATCAAATCATTTTCATAACCAATAGGCATGCCATTCCAAACAATTCAAAATCACATCCACAACAACTTGAGCTAGGGAAAATAACCAAAATTTATATTCTAAACCTCCATTCCAAAAATTCAAAATCAACCAAAATTTAGCATAAACTTAGTGATCATACATGAAGAATTGCGTGCTTACCTTTAACAATGGGCATCCAAAAAATAGCCTATTCGGGTTAGTGTCTATCTTAGACATGTAACAGATGGCATATTTTTCGCAGAAGTATTTTGGGGCCACACCATCTTTTACATTCCCAGGTTGCAGCGAAATTGAACTTGCATATCCAGCTATCAGTTCCTGTTGTCCGCCGGCTTCGACTATGCCTCGTCTCGTGTTTGAGGAGCATGCATCACTGGCCATCAATCTGATTAACATTAAACACAACCATGAATAAATATTCTCAACTATTGCATTCAAAATTGAAACAATCTACTTCGATGAACGGTTATTAAAGAAAGTGAATAACAGAACAAATCATGCAAATTTGGTTGTTAAAATTGACAACTGAAACAAACGAATTAGCTACAGGAAGAAACAGTAGTCCTTACAATGGTTTTTCGAGAGGGTTTTTCTCGTGGGTCGCCGGAATCTTTTCTGCCTAGGGGATGAGTTACGTTCTTCAACGGTTTCGTAAATACTTCACTCTGCCTGTGAGTCACAATAAAGGACACCCGCGTAACCCTAGACGAAGAAGCAGTAGGCAGGATCTTCGATGGGGTTCGAAAAAGTCGATTCACTAACGATGAGTCACCGAAGAAATCAGAAAAATGAGGTAGAAAAAGAGGCTGTGGACATTAAAGCGGTTTTTGAGGGAAGGTTTTGCGAGTGAGTCGCCGGAAAAATCAAACGCTTCACCTACAGGAATGGTTGGAGGAGCAGTGAGGTCGAAGAGGAATCTGTGGACATTACAGGGGTATTAGGGGAAGGTTTTTCGAGTGGATCGCCAGAAAAATCACACCCATCATCTATAGGAAGGGTAGAGAAGAAGGAGTAGTGGATACAAGGGTACAAGAAGCAGTGAGGTTGAAGAAGAAGCAGTTCCTTCGAACTGTATTTTGAGAGGTAGAAGAAGAAGAAGAAGTTGTACACATTGAAATGGTATTTGGAAAAGGTTTTAATTTGTATGGTATTTGGGGAGGAATTTGTAAAATCAATTATTTGTATATTGTACCCATTTATGTTACAGTATAAATACTTAGTGTGGTATAATGTAAATACTATAAAATACAATGTAGTGTAAAAGTATTTAATGAATCAATTAATGAAAGATTAAAAATTTTTTTGATCAATGACTGAGATAATGACACATGTGTAAAGGTAACTTACCCACAAAATTACCATAGATTTGAAAGAAATCACCCTTAAAAAAACCGAAAAAAAAAAACTCCTAAGGTCTTCACCACCTAGCTACTACACCTTAGACAGTTCCTGTATATATATCAGTAGATGTTTTTTCTTTTTCTTTTTTTTTTTTAAAAAAAACCTTCTCACATAATTAACGAAAACTAAATTAAACATTATATTATATGCATGGTTAAAGTATAAAAATTTAATCTTTAATTAATTAATATTTTTTTAAATTATTTTTTTAACTTTTACTTTTTACAAAGTATAAAATTTAGAGTTAGAATTTATAATTTAAAATTTAAAATAAAAAATTTGGCTCTCTACAGTTGAATTTTTGTTTAATATTAAAAAGATATTAAATATTTTTGTATTTCGTAAAAATGCAAAAACATAATGAAAAACGGTTTAATTAATACGTGTCTTTAAATTCTTTTAATAAATACATTAAAACTTTAAATTTTTATATAAATTGTCTAATTAATAACTTTAATATATGTGTTTATTAGAACAAGTGTATATTAAAAACATATAATATAGAACAAGGACATGACACGCGATCCTAATAATTCATACTGAATAGTGTAAGTATTATTTGTTAATGCATATTGAATGATCTTAAATGTGAGCATCATTATTGCATGGACCACCATTGCTAACTCAGGTGCAGTCATCAGCTGTCTCTTTTTAAGGCACCCAACCTTCAAATGCAGGTTATATTCTAAAATTTATAAGACAAGTGATGAGATAGTGACGAAGGATTTTAGGTTTCTTTACAGATTCGGTGAATATGTTTCCTCTTCATTTCTCCTATTGCATAATGTTCATCGTCGACAACACACTGACGGAACCTGAAAGCTCTCTCTCTCTCTTTCTCTCTAATATTGCATCTCTATTATCCTCACTTTCAACATCACTTCTGCATGTAGCTACTAATGACTTTATTAATTAATTAATACACTTCTCGAATGAAATCAGTTTTCTGCTTCAATTAGGTGACTAATATTTTGACTAAAAAATAATAATCTCCTAACTTGCATTTCCTTTATTAGTGTACAAAATTTTAATTGTGTGCCATCTCATTTTAAAAAAATATAATCACCTATTATAGTTTTTTTAACCTATGCGACAAAAATATAATTGGTGTTATAAGTATAAATTAAATTTTTTAAATGTAACAGCCAATGAGTTATAATTCAAATAACATAATCTTTCCATACTTACCTAAAAAACTACGGGTTTCAATTTTTTTATTTTCGGTAAAAAAAATTAATACAAGAATAATCCATGTATTATAAATAATTCAAGCTTTTATTTATATTTCTACTAACTATATATATATATATATAAAAGATTTTTTTATAATATTTATATAAAAACATCTATCTATCTATCTATTAGATTTAGAACTTCACTTTTTTTTTTATTTATAAATAATTTACAATGGTCAAAAAAATAAAACTAGAAATAGGCTACAGTAACCAGGGATTTAATAAGTTTAGGACATTATGAATTCAAAATTGATTGGCAGCCATAATTAATTAATGTTAAAAGCAAATTATTTTGTTCAAGTGAGATGAGTTGTGGCATATTGAAGAAAAGCAAGACACATTATTGTTTGTTTGAAAGGGCAGAGAGTAGAGAGATATAAACGAAAGAAATAATAATTGTGACACAGCACGCAGCAAGACAAAGCACGGCGTAAGTGACGGAGAAAATTACTGTGAAAGCTGCAAGAAAGAGAGGATAAGCTAGCATCTTCATGATTTCTTCTACCTTTTTTCTTTTTAATTCACGAGTTCTTGAACGATGGAAACAACTAAAAAAAGAGTATAGCAGGCTGCCCTTTCTTTTTAAAGAAGGGTTGATAGATTGAAGAAGATGAAAGATTAATTAAAGTAGCACTTAATTTGCACAGATAGATCTCACTCACCACTTTAAACATTCTCTCATTCATTTATTTATCTCATGTACGGTTTCATAATTATTATTAACAGTCGGTGACATCCAAAACTACTGCTTCTGTCTCTTCATCAACTTTTATAATATCAAACCTCTTCTAAATTCTTTTATTCAAATTATTATTCTTTGCCTCTTATTATTATGCACACTAACAATGCTAAACAGAACTTTTTTTACAATTAATTAGGGGTATTTTAATATATTAAAAAATCAAAACCTTTTTCTCAAATTTTTTCCGCTTTACTGCATTTAAGATTAAGATATAACTAAGGCCCTGCATTGCTCTCTTTCTCAAGCTGTTTCAGTTTTGTGGCCCTATATTATACTCATCAATCACCAAGATCCAACAGCATCTCAAAGCCCTTTCTCTCTCTCTGATCCCGAGAGGCATTAAAGTCTGAAGAGTACATTAGACTGACTAGGATGATTACATGCATTAAAGTGTGTAGTGAATTGCAACCATAGAAATTTCGTAACGGAGAAAAATATGTATCCATATGTACATAGCAAGATTAATTATTGTGTTTAAGCTAGCTATGAAGAAACGATGTTTGGATTCTCTGTTGAAAAAGGAATGTGAGGTATAACGAAGGTAGTTTTACTGGGGATCAGTGTTTCAGGAATCAGGATCAAAGAAAAATTTGATCTCATATGTACTGTCTTTTTTATCAGTGTTGTGAATATCTTTTGTCAAAGACTATAGATTATGCGTTTGCAATTTGATAATGTCTTTTGATCAGTTTGTGCAAATACAAAAGTACTGAAATGAAAAAGTAGGGGGACCCGGAGAGACTCAGTGACTTGTGAGCCAAAGCCTGTATCCTCTGTACCATTTCCCATTTTTCCTTTTCCATTTTTGTTTGTGTTTTTTGTGGGGCTTAATGCTCTTTAAAGCTCCAATGCCTTCTTTTATAAACTGCTTTTATCATTAAATAAGTGAACTTTCAATCTTGTCTCTTATCAAATATATATATGGTAAAAAAATATACAGTAAAACCAAAATATATATATGGAAAAAAAATGAGAATTTTTAATCATTACAAGAATTATGAATTTTTACTAATATTTTAACATTTATTAATATTTATCGAACAAGTTAATAATTATTATTTAATTTTAAAAATAGACAATGGGTTTATTAACATTTAAAGTTTACATTTTCTTATCACCAAAAATATTTATGTGATCATAAAAAAGATCCGCCGGTTATTTTCTTTTAGTGAAAATTTGTATTTTACTTGAACATTTTAAAAAAAAAATATGTTAAATCAGTTCTCAACGAATTTTTAGTTGAACAATTTAACTCTAGAAATTTTAATTACTAAATCAATTTCTAACCTTCTATTTTGTTTGGCATATTAATCTCTAAGTCAATTTTTTAATAAAAAATTAGACAAATCAATAATCCTCGTTTATTTAATAAAGACATGTAAGTTTCTAAAATCTTTTAAAATTTTAAGATGAGTTTTTCTATTTAAGTGGATAGTTTGACATTGAGACTAATAAAATAAAAATTTAGAGACTGATTGATGATTAAAATTTGTTGAGAATTAGAATGTTTAACTAAAATTTTTTTATAGATTGATTTAGTATTTTACTAAAAAAATCAATTGTTTTTAAGTATTATTTAAAGAAATATATTATTTTATATTTGTTTGAAATTTTAAAATTTGACTATCAGAAATAATTTCTTACTTAAAATATAATTTTTTTTCTCGGTAAATATTTGATATTCCCATGTCAAGTAAACAAAAATTAAGATATAAAATTATTATTATATCTTAATTATTATATTTTTGTCTAAGAACTTATTTTGAGAATATTTAAAACAATTTTCAACTATTCGTGACGCTAAATAAACAAAGTATTTTATAATACTCAATTATAATATTTTAAAATAAATGCTCACTAAAATATAAGAGTGATAAATTTGTACGTATTCAAAAGAAGTCATATATTGTCACCAAAAAAAAAAAAAAGAAGTCATATATTTGCATTATGTTTTCTAAGTTTTGAATAAGGAGACACACATGCAAAATATATATCAAGTAAAAAAAAACTTATAGATCTTGGAATACATTTTTTTTTTCTTTTGTCAAACACCACAGAAGTGGGTTACTCAAAGTTAAGAGTACAGTATTATTAATCTAGTACACTTAGAACATTTCATCTTGAAGAGTAATTGCTTCTAGCTTTTCTTCCATATGCATTTTGTCATAATGGAATCCATTTTTTTAATTCACGTTTGTCTCTACTGACATACATAGCGGATACGCCATCCATCATTGGAAGAGTTGATTATTCAACTAGCTAGGATTCTTTTATCTCATGTACAGTATTATTTATAGTTGAGAAAGCATTGGTTCAACAATCGTTTATATATATATATATATATATAAACTTTCAAGTATATCAGTACACTGTATATATAAGTGTGTGTTTGATTACGGATTCATAGATAATTTCTCTTACAAAGTTGACCCTATAAGATCAGTACCATATGAAATAGTATAGAGAGGCAGAAAAGCAACCATAAATATAAAAACATTTATAAAAACATTTGAGACATCAATCACTTTAAAATAATAATTAAAATTAAAAAATAGAATGTAAGAAGAATGTGCCGAAGATGTGACATGATTAGTGGAGAGAGTGAAAGTGTGAATTTTTTTGAAATAAATTAAAGAACTTTTTATTTCTCAAAATAAATAAAAACATCTTTATATATAAAATTTATTTTTTTTTTCCTAAAAAGTGTGGTCTGCATGTGAGCGCGTGGTAAAAGACAATTTTTTATTTTTTTCTGTATTTCTGTATACTCTTTTGTATTTTTTTATGTATTTCAGAGTACATAAGAGTACACAGAAATAAGTCGTATTTTATTTTTTAGAAATAGTTATTTTTTTAATTTATAATTAAAAAAGTTCTTATTAAATATGACTTATTCTGTTCTATCCATATATTTTTGGAGACGATAATAATTGTTGTCATTGTTAAATATGGCTTGTTTTTTAAATTTATAATTAAAAAATTTTTTAAAAAAGTCATGCTTGTTGTTTATGTATTTTTTTTGTACTCTTATGTATTGTTTTTAGATCTATATACTCTTTTGGAGACGATGATATAGATTAAAAATATGTGATTTGAAAATTTTAAAGGGAGAGTTTGGGAGAAAATAAGACGAACTCTATAATTTTTATAAAGTTTAATGGGGTGAAGGCAAATTTGTTCATTTTTATAGAGTTCAACTTGCCCAAATACCAAAAAAAATCGTAGGAGAATTAAAGTCCAACAATTAACGATCGTGTTTGAGAAAATACTAATTTTTTATTTTATTTTAGAAAAAAATCTGCATGTGAGTGTCTGGTAAAAGACAATTTTTTATTTTTTATAATATATTTATTTTTTTATTATATCATATTTAAATATTTTAATCTAATTTAAATATCTTAATTTATTGTAATTTAAGTTTGTATTCATAATTTTATATTTAGGATATTTTAAAGTCTACTTTAATTAATATAATTTAAATTTAAGTAAAATTATTATGAATACAATTGTTTTCTAAAGTAAGAGTTAAACAAATAATCTAGAACTTATTACAAGAAATAAAAATAAAATGAATGCTAAAACAGGCCTATTCACACGTTATTTTATAAATATTCTATTTATTTAAATTATATTAAAATATTTAAATATAGTGTAGAAGAGAAGAATAAAGATAAATATATTGTAGAAGGAATGAATAAAAACAAAATTATTTTGTATGTCCACACACACACACATTTTTATTTGTTTTGGGAAATAAAAAAAATTTAATTTATTTCAAAAAGAAATTCCTAAGTGTTGAAGGTGAGAAGCCAATGCAAGTGGTGCTGTGGTGGTGCATCTGATAAGCTGAATGAACCGAAGCTAGTGGCTACATAAGGAGCCAGATAGGCATGAATGAAGAAGATAAAGCTAATATTGCAATTACAATGAGATGGTGAGTTAATTACTAGTAGCTTTGATTGTTAGGACTTAGGGCTAATTGCTATAGCTGTTAACTGCTCTACTCATGGTTGGCTTGGCAATTGGCATCACCAATATCAATTTGTCTGTATCTTTTTGTCTTGTAGCTCCATCCTAAACTCTATAGCTTAATGCATAGAGCTATTATATTATTGATTCATACTCACCACCAATCCTTGAGTTTTTTGTACTTTTAAGCACCTGGAACCCTAATATCTGTCCCCACAAACATGCATGCTCATGGTTTGTCCAAAAATGGGTTTGGTCTAGAAATTCAACCCTATGTATCTTAGGTTGCCTGAAGTGTCTTAGTAATCTTTGGGTTCTATCTAATCACCTCAACAGCTACCTATTAGCTACTACCTCCTCTTTATAGGCATATAAGACCTTTTAAAAGGTTAGATTATTAGTGTGTCTTTGGATTTCAGTTTGTAAATGGGAGTTTATATAAAATTAATTTTGCAAATTTAATTTTAATGAAAAGTAAGTTTGTATTAAAATGATTTATGTTTTGTAATCTTTGTATCAAAATGGATTATAGTAAAATAAATATTGTTTGGATTATACTACTCAAAATTACTTTTAAATAAAAAATTACTAAAATAGACATTAAATTAAATAAATTTTTTATATTATTCTATCATTTTAATTTAGATATTTAAATAAATATTATTAATTAATTTTATAATAAAATTAATATTTACTTACTAAAATAAAAATAATAATAAAAATTGACAAAATATATTTTTATATCAAAAATAAAAATAATATATAAAAAATATATCAAAATATACTTTATTAAATTATATTATTTATAATTTTTTTAATACTCTCAGTACTCTTTTATTTAATACTATTTTAAACTATAATTTTAATTATTCATGACTTTATTTATTAGTTATAATTAATTTTTTATTTATTTTGTTCTTTTTAATGGGATCAATAATTTATATTATAACAAAATTATAATAATAAATTAATATACAAGAATTACACTTACAAATTTTAACAAAGTCAAACAAAAATATTTTTTTATACAAAATAAAAAGTAAAAATTTAATAAAAAATATAATTATATATTTAAAATATTTGAATACTAAAAGGACTACAAGCAAGAAAATAAAGGATAGAATTGATAAAACAAAATAAATTCAATCCTAACTTGATTATCTAAACGCAGAAACTACAATTTTTAACTTTTTATAAACACACGTTAAAAATGTAAAATCACGTTGGCGTTTAAAAAAAATAATCCAAACAAAAAAAAACGCATTCAATGCATTCAAACGTACTTCTTGTTCTTCTAACTCAAAACCAAACACACCCTTACATTGCTATTACCCTACTATACTATACTGCTCTCAAATTAATAATTTCTAGTCTCAAGATACGGAGAACCCAAACTAAACTAAACAGTAGTATTATTATCTTCTTAGTACTATCTTTTATTTATGAGCTTGAAATGCGAGATTACCAGATCAGCCAGTGGTACTTTTTGAGTTTATTTTTACCATTAATAATTATTTTTACACAACTATCAATGTCAGTTTCAATTTGCTAGACAAGTTTTTTCCTTCAATTGGACTCAAGTAGTGATATAGCCCAAATTCGTAATTAATAATATAAAATTATTTAAAACTAAAACTAAAGCATTAAGTAGTGATTGAATCTTTGATTCCTTTTCATCAAAATCGTTATCTGACCAAGAAATAAATGAACTTTCGTTGGATATCTCATCAGTTTCGTTTCTTTGGATCGATGGGATCCATCTATGCACTATATATTTGATTTCTCGTTTAGAAATCTAAATAAACTTTGGATAGAAAATCAATTATAAAATAGTTATAAGTATAAAATATATTTTTTTATTATCTAAACAAGGCTTTTAATTTTATAATGGTTGATAAATACTTTTTTTTATAATGGTTGATAAATACTTAGCAGCAAGTCTTATCCAAATAATTAAAGCATGGGCTGCATGGCTATTGAGCCCCAAACCAAAATTAAAAACGCAGGCTTTTGTTAAGTTCAAATAATAAAAGTTCATACTTGTACTAACTAAGCTCTATTTACAACAATGTGTTTGCAAGATTCGGTTTAGAAAAGTTAACCTTATTTAAGAATTTATTGTTTGAGGGAGAATATTTTTTATTAGATGGTTAAGACTTTTATATATTTATATTTTAGTTCTCGCATTTATATATATAATAAAATAAATCAGTTTAATAAAGAATATTAATTAGGAAAAGAAAAACTTATCATATGTTTTTATTTTTTATCTTAGAAATTGTATTCATTCTCCCTCTTTATATCAACAAAACACAAATATATAAGCAGTAATATGTTAAGAAAATAAAAAATAATCCGCTTAAACAGTTTAAATTTATTTTATTTAGTATTTATTTATTATATAATATATTAAATAAAATAAAAAATAATAAATTTTAACAATTTTTTATCAATATATTTTTTTTATCAAAACATTTTTAATATATAAAATTTTTAACCATCTATCTCATGGAAATTTAATTTACATAAGCTCATTACTCAAGATATGGATAATGAAAATTTGTGTATCTATACTATACGTTAGCACCAAAGATGACGGTGACAAAACTGTTTGATGGTAGTTTTGGTTGGTTTCATTCACGAATGTTGAAAACAAATATAAGAGGTTGATTTTATTACTATATGTTGTGTGCAAGTAGAAAATTTGAGAGATAAAAGGTTTGTGGTTTAAGAAGAAAATGAGATATTTGGCAGCAGTGGCGGAGCTTAGTTGAGACAAGGGCGGCTATGACCCCCCAAACTTTTGTTAAAAAAATTAGTAGTACTTCTTCAAAAAATAAAAAATAGTTCAATTGGCTCAAATACTTTATTATGACTTAAAATACCAAAGTTTAATCTTCATCTCTTGCTTTTATTGTACAATAATTTTTAATTTTAAACATTTAAAACATGTTGGATTTGGACCGAACCGAGTGTATTTGTATTTCACAACTCTCTATTCAATAAGCAACACTCTCTCTACCTTCGAGTTCAAATATAAAAATTAGGTATTTTTTATTTATGTAATTTAATATTATTTTATATTTGACTGTTTATTTAATTTATTTTTTATATGATAAAAAAATTAGAATATTCAATAAGTATTGATATTATTGTATTTGTATAAATTAATAAAAAAATCAATAAATATTATAAATTTTAATATTTGTGCTTCTAACTTCTTTTCTACATATTTTATAGGATATATATTCAAATTTTTATATAAAATAATTGTGAAAAATCAAAGAATTGATGTATTTTGTAAGAGGAAGGCTAATATTCAAGAAGGAGAACATATAACTTTTACAATATCAACACATGTAGATAGTTCTTCTACTTTAATGAATCACAAAAAAGCGAGATATAACCTTCAAAAGTTTAAAGAGTTGCATCCGATAAGTTTGACCTTAATTCTTTGGAACGAGACCCTAGAAAACGGCTTCAAATTTGACAATATCACCCAAATCAGAGAGATGAGGTTAGACAAACTTATTTCTAGTGAAGTCCATATCAAAAGCACCTTGACAATTATTTCTATTTGGCCCCCAAAATTTTGTTTCAAGCTCCGCCACTGTTTGGCAGGTTTGATTGTTATAAGCATGGATCCCAATTAGCAAGATGGGTCTAAATTAAAGAGGAGTCGGAGTTGTGTGTATGTCATTACCCTAATTGTGCAGACATGTGTGACACTGATAGCATAAGCATTTCAAGAAATTAGAATGAGAGCAAGAGAGAAGAAGAGGAAGCGGCAAAGATTCAGGTAGTGAAAGTGAAACTGCGAAAGCCACCACCAATTAGAGTAAGAAAAGGGCAACACACACATTCAATGAATATAATAATAAGGCTATACATACAATGGTTTATTAGTTAGTTGTTAAAGTTGGAAAGAAGGAGAAGGAGAAGGAGGAGAAGAAGAGAAGAGGAAAACGAAGAAGCCAAAGTAGCTGAGCGTGTACATGAGCTCAAAAGCTGCAGCCAAGTCACTGTTGAGATAAAGAAAAGAAAAGAAAAGCAAACGAAACAAAGTAGTGATAACTTTCTCTCTCTTCTCACTCATGAGTCATGACCCCATCTGTCTTGTTATGTCTCTCTCTCATTCTCATACTGCATAGCATAGCATAGCATACTACAACTCTATTTCATAATCATCACTTACTCAAATATATATAATAAACAAAGAATCTCATCTCATCTCATATATATTATATTAGAACCCATCTTGAAACCGATTGATCGCTGAAGGAGGATCCAAACGATGATGAGGCTGTGATCCCGATGTTGATGATGATCTTCCCCAATTCAGCGACCCTTCCTGCTCCCTCTCCTTCCCTGCTTGTCCCACCACCGGTGCACCTATGCACGTGTAACTGCCTCCTCCTGCTCCTGCTGATGACTCTGCGGTGCTGAGGACATGGTCCACGTAGTAATCGTGAGGAGCCCCCGGGAAGGAGACCGGCGGTGGCCTGGATGGTGAAGCGTATAGATAGGGCTGATGATGAGATGCTGCAGCGGTTGATGACGTGGATGACGCAGAGAAGTATCTTGGGAATCTGAGAGTTGGGTCTTGACAGCATCTGAATTCAAAAGATGAATTAAGGAGAGGAAGAAGGAAATAATGGAAATGACAAACATACCCTAAGTGAGGTGGAGGTTGATGATGATCGTTACGAAACACCAGCTGACGGGCATGGTTCAGCGTCTCTGTTTCCCTCTCTGATGAAAATCAAATAATCTAAATAAATAAAAAGAAGCAAATAGCAGCTAGCAGGGCCCTCTGATCTCTTTAAAGTTTCAAGAAATAGAGTAGAGAGTAGCCTTGGCGGTGGCGGTTCATGTGTCCCCCAAGAGCCTGGGACTTGCAGAACTTGAGGGAACAAAATCTACACTCATACACCTTCCCACACTCCTCTTTTCCGCTTTTCTTTTTCCTGCAACCTGCACCCAATTAAACCAACTTCCACATATGTTTCACCTACCTAGCTAGTATAACAAAAATAAGACTAGGACAAGTATTTACCGGGAGAGAAGGTGTCTTGGAGGAGTTGTTTGCCATGATCTCTATTGTAGTCATCAGGCAAATTGTTAAGGTCTGGTCTCCTGTGAAGGAAACAAGTCATCACATGAATAGAAGAAAGAACCAGAGATAGAGTAGTAGTAGTAGTAGTGGGGGAAGACCTACATGGTACCGACACGCAGAGAGAGACAGAAAATATATATAAATATGAGGGGCAAGCCAGCCAGCCAGCACTCCTCTTTTCTTTCTTTCTTTCAGATGAAGGGAAGATAGAACTAAAAGCTTTTGCGAGACACACTTTCAGTTTGGAACTGCGATATAGAGGCTAGTTGAGTGATGGTAGAAGATAAAGAGCTTTGAAAGTTCTCTATCAATTCCTCTGCCACGCCACACACACAATTGAACGAACAATGGGACAGTGGGTCTCGTGACTTTAAAAAGAGTGGGTGAGTGTGGGAATTGAAGGCTCGCTTAATCACAAGTGTTTACTACTAATTATTCCAATCTAGTTTGGAAACTTAGGGAAGTAAGCCCAAAGAATTATATATACTTTTTCTGGCTCTATATAGTTTCTTTTGCCCTAGAGCTGAGGTTGATATTGAAATAATGGAAAAGAAAAATGGTTTTGCCAACAAAGGGTGGCAAAGCACACATGTTTGAGCATTAAAGTTTGCCCTAAGAATGAAAGAAGGCATTTATATAGGGTACGTGAACAATTTGCGTTGTTATTGTGCTAAAAGGAGGGGGGCATGTTCAATGCCTCCTTTCTGGGGTGTTAAATTCTACCCAGGGGACTTAGACTTGCTTCAACGAACGGTTGCTATCAGTATCTATCATTAGGGTTTTTGCAATCTAAGTTGAGATAGACTCAACCCCACATCTATTGTTTTATTCTTTGAAACTTATGCTATATCTCTTACATCACATATACATAGTCCTTTTCACTGCTCCTCTCTATGTATATATGCATACACATCCTAGCTAGTGCATTTCAATTTTTCTTCTCTATCCCATTATTCATCATCAGGACAATTCTAACTTATAATGCTTTGCAATTAATCCTTTCATTTTGGTAGATAATTATCAGAAAAAAAGTGTGAAATTGGTAGCAAATAAAAGCCAAAAGCAGTAGCTTAACTGTTTGAAATAAAATAATGGGGTTGGGACCATTGATTAATTAAAGCTGTGAGAGATGACTTAAATAATGGTTTAAGTTAAAGCAGGTGCTTAATAAATAAACTGGGCAAGTTAAAGCAAGCTTTGAAAGCAAGCAAGTTGTAGGTATTAGTATTTGACTATTTGTAAATGGCAAAAGCAGAAGAATAGATAGTTAGAAGCAATATTGTCCACAAGCCAGTGGTGATGAACTGAATAGTGGTTCGTTCGCCTTCACACTACTACACCTGAAATGGATATAAAGGAAAAAGAAGGGTAAGCATTAAAATCAGGTGATATTCATGGACCACACTAGCCTCATTGACTAGCTGCTAATTTGTACTATGAATGAAGGCCGTGGATTCAATTCATCATTTGTTTATTTAATTTATGTGACACACATACACATACACAAATAACAATAATTATTTGACTTGATTTTATTTTATAAAGAATCATGCAATGACCGCGCCCTATCTATCTGAATTCTGAAGATCTCTTGCAAGTGTACGTGTATTTGTGTGTATATATATGATTACTTTTCATGTGGTCCTTCAATATTTTAAGCAGTAAATCCAACAAACATCTCTTGTGTGTGCAGAAAGTCTAACAATGCAACTTACAAACCTGTAGAGGAAATTGTCTTCATCATGTTGCCTCCACTACCTTTAGTCCTCGACTTCAAGCAGTCAAAATTTTAATTGAAAAGTTCTTTCACTTATGATGACTCAACGTAACGTAACTGACATTATTATTAATACCTGCTTAATTAATTATTTTATGTAAACGGGTACCAAACCCCTTCATTATTTGTACTGCAAGGGAGACAAGGAAATATTCAAGATAAACGACACAAAATCAGAACCTCTTTTTAGGCCAATGCAATAATAACAAAATATATCAAAAGTGCACGTTTTCATTGTTCAAGAACCTTCACAATTCGCTTCATTCTATTAAATTGTAGTATGTTTTGAAACAAGGTAACAAAAATTACAAAGACATGGAATCTTGCTAAATTAAATTTTGAGCTGAGGGGTGTACGTACTTAAGAGTTTAATCATGCAGTTTGATCAGATTTTGAATCTAATTAAAACTACATGAAAAATAAAGGGTTAAGTACTGAAATCGTCCCTAAGGTCTGGGGTGAAAATCAAAATCGTCCCCAACCTTTTTTTGTTATTAAAATCATCCTCAACGTTACAAAACGTTATAAAATCGTCCTTTTCCACTTCAATTTTATTTTTTTTACCATATTACCCTTCATTAATAATAAAAATAATTAAAATTAATATTAAAAAATTAAAGCAAACTCCCCCCCCCCCTCTCCCCTCCCGTAACTCCCTCACTATCACACCTACGCATCATGTTATGCATCATCTTCATCATCCTTATCAGCTTCTGTTCATAACTTCTGCATCTAGGCAACTTTCTTCCTCTCCCTCTTCTTTTTCTCATGGCCATCACCATTGATTCCAGAACTATCACACTTTCCTTCTCTCTAAATCACTATCGCACACCCACAAACTAAATTCAACAACAGCAACAATAAATTAACCAACAAATTCAGCAACATTAACACACATTTAGCAACAGCAACCACAAAATGAACAACATCAACAACAACATCCACAAAATAAATCAACAAAAATTTTAAATTTAACAACAATTCAGCAATCATCATCTGCAACTTCAGATCCAAATTCAATAGCAACAGAAATTAAAAAAATAAAAAAAAAGAAAGAATTTTTTTTTTCTGAAGAACAAAAAAAAGAGGGATTCGAGGCTGAAGACGACAAATTCGAAGACGCTTCTATCGATCCCACCACCCTCTGCTCTCCACCTTCCCAACCTCTCCCAACTGACCTCACTCCTCCTACCCGCATCGATCCCCATGGAAAGTGGTGAGCTCCAGGAAGCAAAACAGAGAATCAAAGAAGCATAACAGGAAGAAGAATAGATCTGAATCTAGAAGGAGCAATACGGCAAGAAGGCAGAACGGAGGCGCAACACTGCAGGAGGCAGAACGGAGGCGTGGCGCTGTGAGAGGAAGAACGCATGCCGGCGCTGCGAGAGAAAGAGCGCGACGGAGAAGGAGTCGGCGCCGAAGAAGAGTCAGAGAACATGGTTGTCGTCGAGGAGTAAGGATTGAGGTCGGTGATGGAAAGGGAGAAGAAGGTGGAGAAGGAGATGAGGAAGGTGAGGCCAACGTTAATGGAGGAAGGGTTGAGGTTGGTGATGGAAAGGGAGAAGCTAAAAAGGTGGAGAAGGAGGTGGGGGCGGAGATGATACGGTGGCGAAAAGAGAGAGAGGAAGAATTGGAGTTGTGGTTGGGAGGGAGGGTTCGAAGAGGGATAGGAAGAAGGAGATGAAAAGGAAGAGAGGGAGATACGGAAACAGGATGGGGGTTGGGGGAGGGGGTGTTGGGTTTTTTTTTTTAATTTTATTTTTATTAATTTTAAGGGTAATTTGGTCAATAAAAAGAAATTAAAGTAAAAAAAGACGATTTTATAACGTTTTGTAATGTTGGGGATGATTTTAATAACAAAAAAAGGTCGGGGACGATTTTGATTTTCACCCCAGACCTTAGGGACGATTTCAGTACTTAACCCAAAAATAAATCATCATCAACAGCATCAAACAATTTGAATAGCTTTAGTTTAAAACTTAATATCCCAAATATAACTGACCATATAGTTTTATATTGCGAAACCGATATATAGTTTGGAAAGGAAAAACCCCTGTATGCAACAAGTATTCAAAATTTTCTTCTATAGGTCAAACTTGACCTCAAGCACACTTCCACATGCATGCTTAATTAAAGTAGCCACAATTTGGCCTATAATTCTTGGTGGATTCTATGGTATCTTTTATTGTGGTGTTTAAATTGTCTAACTTACTTTTATAATTAAAAAAATAAAATATATAAAATAAAAATAAAATTTTTAAAATTTTTAAAATTTATTAAATATTATTTCTTTGCCTTTTTTAGTAAGTTAGGCACCATGTCTTAGGCACTATAATATTCACCATAATTCTTTAGCTGATTAAAAGTAACAAACAAAATTGCTGCCTTAAGCTTTTTAGTAGAAGATTTCTAGTGTTAAAGAATTAAAATGAAGCTCTATATCTTCTCTCTTTACTTCAAGCAGTACAGTGTCCACTATTAATAAGAATATTTACATTCCAACTACCAAGACATAAATAGATATTTATCTGAGACAGGTTTGCAAAAGATAGAGATAAAATACTTAATTTTAACCAATTTAGTGATTAATTTATTAATATGTAATAATTTATTAATTAATCATAAATTTTTAAATATAATTTTAATTTACGATAGAAAAATTTCTATCTTACCGAATTCGATAATACTGTAAAACAAATAAATAGACATAGAATTTAAATGAATCACATATAATTAGAGATTCAATTAATTATTGATGATAAATTTATTTGTTTAAACAATATCTTTTATTATATTTATATATTATGTTATAAATGTTCAAAGGAGGAAATGCTCAAAGAGAGAGAGATGGCTGAGGCTATATATATATAGTGAAAGCATCACTACAATTATGGGCACGGATTCGGTACGCGGCTATACATAGCGCACCAAAATATCATTTTCTTGTTTGGCACACCGATCAGCCGAAGGAGGTAGGAATAAAAATGTATTATTTTGGTGGGTCTTTTCTACAATTTCGTATAAGTTAGAGGGGTACTTTTAGAATTTTTAAAATAAATACATTTAATTTAATGGTCAGAATTAGGTGGACAATCAGCATTTGGTTAACAACTATTACTGCCGCTAAGTTCCTCCTCCAGCCCAGGTTCTCTTCCTCCCCTTTCCCTCCCCTTTCCCCTCCGTCGCAATCGCACCCTCTTCCTCCCCCTTCCCCTCCGTCGCAATCGCACCCTCTTCCTCCCCTTTCCCTCTGACCCAATCGCACCGTCTCTTCTTATCTCCACCACCGACAACGACTGGAACCTTCACACTGAGCTAACTTCTTCTCCCACCCCACTCAGTGCTAACGAGTCTGTTCAGGCGGATGCAAGCACACAAACAGCCTCACCTCTGACGACGTCGGTTGTCTTCGGCAGTTGATGGCTTCGCCGTCTCCATCAATCGAAAGAAGGTACCCGTTGTATTATCACCATTCACTTGATTTACAAATATCCCCCTTTTTCTTCCTCATAGGACTACAATTTTCTTTGGAGGACATCCCCCAATTTTGCGTGTTTCGCTAAATTACCGCATTGTTGCTGTTTGGCACAGGTTTGCCGGGATGAAGATACCACTGGGGGCGTGCGTGTCGCCGATGAACCAGAAATGTCTGACGAAGCAGAGCACGGAGTTGGATCGTTTGAGGGCGAAGGCTCTGTAGGGATGGAGTCGGACGAGTACGACTTTCAGGAAGATGAAACAGAACACAACCATCATGCAGAGGCCGATGTCGACAATGGGGATGCGGTTGATTTGGAAGACAGTTTGGACGGCGCCGTAGGAATGTCTGACAATTATGCGGAAGACGAGTTTTACGCTGTTGATTCCGTGGAGTCGTTAGGTTGGATTGATTTTTTGAACTTGAGCGAGGAGGATGTTCTCCGATTTAATTTCGCAGATGTTGACATTGCATTTGAGTTCTACCAGCAATATGCAAAGCACCATGGCTTCGGGGCGAGACGTTCCAGAAGCGAAAAACGTGGCGAAGTAAGGATACGGCAGGAGTTCGTGTGCCACCGACAAGGGTACCGATCCCCGAAGTTCTACTCGATGCCTAACCGGCAAAAGAGGCCGAGGGCTGAGACACGTTGTGGATGCCCTGCAAGGATGCTACTCCACATGGACGATGAATCAGGACGTTGGCACGTTGCGTACTTTTCAGACGCGCATAACCACCACGTTCTTGAGTTGCGATTTTCTTCCATGCTCCCAGGCCATCGGAGGATGAGCGAAGCGGACATCGAGCAGATGAACGACATGCGCAAAGGGGGCATTAGCATCTCCCGAATCCACGATTTTATGGCGAGCCTAGCCGGCGGGTATCATAATGTCCCGTACACAACAAGGGACATGCACAATGTAAATGCGAAGCAACGAAGGGAGGGTGGCCTAGATGCGGAATCGTGCCTAAGGTATCTCCGAGAGTGCAAGACAAATGATCCAGCACTGTACTACAAGGAAGTTGTTGATGGTGAGGGCGTGTTGCAACATTTGTTTTGGTGTGACGGCACCAGCCAAATTGATTACCAGGTGTTTGGAGACGTGGTTGCATTTGATGCAACGTACAAGAAAAACGTTTACCTTTCACCTCTTGTAATATTCTCCGGTGTGAATCACCACAACCAAACGGTTGTCTTTGCCACTGCACTGGGGGCAGACGAGAAAGAAGAGACCTATGTCTGGCTGCTTCAACAGTTGCAAACTTCAATGAAAGGGAAGGCTCCCGTGTCCATAATAACCGACGATGACAGGCAAATGAAGTCTGCGATCGAGCAAGTTTTTCCAGAGGCTCACCATCGACTCTGCGCTTGGCATCTACTCCAAAACGCCACGAGCAACATCGGAAAGCCCAAATTCACACTACAAGAAAAAAGGCGTATTTGTAACAAAAAATATTGTTACAAAACGTCGATATTTTGACACAAAAGTTTTTTGTAACAAAAAAAGGGTCCATTGCAGTAAGTCCCGTTACAAAAAGTTTTTGTAACGAAAAATGGAACTGTTACAATTCAATACCATATTTTGTAACAATTTTTTCTGATACAAAAAACCAGAAGCCGTTACAAAAATGGTAACAAATTTTGATCTTGAAGGTATTTTTCGTGACAGTAAATTTTTTTTCTATCAAAAAAATTTGTTACAAAATGTAACATGATTTGGTAACATTTTTTTCTTCAGTTACGAAAGCGAATAAGTTATTTTGTAACAACTTTATTTTTATTACAAATTACGTGCATAATTTAGTAAATTAGTTTTTAAATTAACTAATATAATAACGCTTTTAATAAGCTAGTTTACATCTATTTAATATGCAAAAACATACATAAGTCAAACAAGATCCTTCTAGCTAAAATTGTCTTGAAACAAAATAACATTAGCTAGTGAGTACATAGATTAGTTCAACCAAAACATCAAAGTTCTAACATAAAAGTTCAACCAAAACATAAAAGTTCTAACATAGATTAGTGTCTCTATGCATCAAAACATTCTTGAGCCCTCAAGGTTGCATATGGTCACCCTTTCAGCACTCCTGTAAATAAGAAAAACCGAAACCAAAAAGTTAGAAACAAGATATAACACTATCTATCATTTTTCCACTAAGTTTTATCCAAAATGTTTATAAAAAATTCGGCAGAACCTCCCCTAAAAATTGGATATTTCCACCGTTCACGGTTCCAACAAACACAACCAATATGCAACTTATGTCTCAGCCATACCCAACCAAATTTATCAAAGCAATCAATAGGACATTTGTCATTTTTCAACCATGACACAAGTAAAATGTGATAAAAAGATCCATATACAAATTAAAGTATACTAATATAAAATGGGAATCATCTACAAAAATATATTAAAAACATAAGCAACTTTAGGAGTACCTTTAGGGTCTAGTTTGTTTCATTGTCAAAGCGCGCTATGAGAGAGTTGACAATAGCTTGTTGAGCTTCCAATTGAGCTTTCATTTGAGCTAATTCTTCCTCTTGCCGTGTTCGTTGCTCTTCAAGTTTTTCTTTGAGCACATTTATTTCCTTTGTTAGCTCCTCACGGTCTTGCATTGCCTCTTGAAGTTGTGCTTGAATCCTTAACTTAGACTTTGAAGCCTTTATGCCATAACTTGCACCACTTTTGTCACCTCTCACAATTAGAAAAGCTTCATTTGGAGTGAGAGGATTTTCCAAATCATAGGAGTCATCAAGCATAGTGCTAATGTCATCCTACACAATCCAATTTGTAATTTGAAAATGGAGATAATATTTAACTTCCATGCAACAAAAAGAGGAAAAGCTTAAGAATGTTACATCAATTTGTTTAGCTTTTTCATTCACCCATTCTCCATTACTCTTTTGATGAGTAATTTGCCATAATTCTTGAATGTCAGGCTCGACACCGGTTCTAGGATGGCGCTGCAAATTTTTTGGAAGTGTAAAATATAGCATGTAGTTAAGTGCAAACATGACATAGCAAAAAATAGAAGACCAAATTAAAACTTTAAGACTATTTATCCGATCACGTCTAACAACTTGAAATGTCTTTCGACCAACAATATGGGGTACAATATGATGCTTTCTATTATCTTTGTTTCTTAAACTTTTTTCCTATAGAAGACCAAACTCACAAAAGACAAAAGGAGGTCAGCTATAATAATTTGCATTGACCTAAAATAGCAAAACAACATAAAAAAAACCTCAATGGTTGTCACAATAAAAATTTTAAACCTGAAAAGAAGGACTTCCAAAGTAGGACACCAAAGTCTCCCATGTCTCCGGTAGAACATTGTTTGGTGGATTTTGAAGGCGCTCCTCATCAATTTGATACAACTCATAGTGCTCACGCAATCTTGAGCGCCAACTTCGATAACATATGTTAGCCTTAGCTAAAATCATATTGCGCATTACTTGCGTATCAGCTATATCAAACTTTTCCTACAAATGATTTGTCAAAGTTAGTTAGCAGAAATAACTTCTATAATAAACTGAATAACAGAAAATATAAATATCTATTACCAAAACGATGTCGCATATTTTTTGCTTGACATCATCTCCAACTTGGCTCCATTTCTCTACATCCAAAGGAGCATTTTGTCTTGTAACGATACCCACTTCAGATGCAAACAAATCAGCATGGATGCCATTAGGAGCTAAGTTCTCCAAAGAGATCGGCAATTCCAATTTTCCATTTGTCTTTGTTTTGATAACCCTATTTGTTGCAATCCCACGCGAAGGTCCCCTTTTACCAATACGCCTATCAATAGGGGCAGTGGGTGGTGCTGAAGTAGTGTCTGCCGGGGCTGGGACAGATGATGCAGGGGCTGGGGCAGGGGCTGCATGGGCTGCCAGGGCTGGGGCAGGGTCTGCCAGGGCTGCAGGGGCTGCCGGGGCTGGGACAGATGCTGCAGGGGCTGCAGGGGCTACAGAGGCTGGGATAGGTGCTGCAGGGGCTGCCGGGGCTGGGGCGGGGGTAGGAGCACGCGCTGCAGGGGCCGTGGCAGGTGCTCGTGGTGTATAACCAGATGCAGCAGCCCTTGTCAATCTCCGTGTAGCCATTATGTTACGCAATCTACAATAAAGTTAACAGAGATAAAATTAGAAAAATGAAATAAAAAAATAGCAACATCGTTTAATATACAATTACACAAAGGAAAGCACATCAATAAAAGTTGGTACTTGATTCAAAATATATTATAGTTTTCAAAAAAGTTAAACAAGTGGAATAAAGATTGAAGAACTTAGCAGAGGCAAAGGACAACGCCGGATGAGCAGAGCAGCATAAACTATCCTAGATTAATGCAATGTAAAATACACAAAATTATTAACAGAATTTAAACAATATCTCTATGTTACTAAGGATCAAATAGTTACCTACTTTACTCAATTCACAAACACAAAAGTATAAAAAAAATATTGGAACAGAATAAAAAGAAAGCATAAGCTAATAACACTAATATAGTCAAACAGATATAAAAACTAATATTTTCAGTCACAACATCAGCAGAATCAAGGTTCAATACTACTTTTAACTGGACTTACCTTCAGCAGAGGAGATGAGCAGAGCAGACCGCCAGCAGACCAATGAAACACGGCTGAACCAGAAGAAATTGAAGACTACAACACAACACCAGAAGAAGACCCTTTTTAAAAAATTCATCATTTCACTATCAAGCTAGAAGACAAACTTTAGGGATTGCATGCTTGGCGACTACGAGGTCTGAACATTCCAGAGAAAGTGGTTTGAGATGGTTGAGAAATTTGGCGTCGCCGATAAAAAATGGGTACAGGACATGTACGAGAGAAGGCACAGTTGGGCCACAGCACACATACGGGGAAAGTTCTTTGCCGGATTTCGAACAACATCAAGGTGCGAGGGCTTGCACGCTGTGATATCACGGTATATTAAGTCTCGATACAGCTACACTGAGTTTTTACGTCATTTCCATCGATGCTTGATGTTCGTGCGTGCAAAGGAGCTGGAGGCTGATTTTGAGTGTGCAAAGGGTGACCCTGTTATGACCACCAACCTGAAACAGCTGGAGCGGAGTGCAGCCGAGAACTACACTCGTGCAATATTTTATTTGTTTGTTCCCATTCTTGACAGGGCCTGTGCAATGAGGGTGGTTAACTCTGAAGACAATGGTTCCTATTTTATCCACACCGTCTCTCGATACGGCACTCCGGGAAAGGATTGGCGTGTTGTTACAACGTCTGATACGAGGGAGGTCCGATGCACATGCATGAGAATGGAATGTTTCGGGGTCCCCTGTGAACATATAATTGCGATGCTTGTTCTTAACAATGTTCATGAGATCCCGAGGTCTCTGATATTGCCGAGATGGACCAAGGATGCAAAGCTTGTGGCGGTGCAGTCGATGGGCGTGATTTGGGATTCTGTACAACTGACACAACACTGGTGCCTGATGGATTGGTACCGGAAAGTGTGCAAGATTGCATGTCACAACACTGAAAAGTTCCAGTTTGCAAGAGACATTGCCATGCTGATGCTGAAGCACTTCGAGAACGAAGATGCAGGAGACACCAGTTTTCCACCCGAGGGGCCACCTACCGAGGGTGGCAGTGGCCCGGCGCGGAATCCACCCAGGCGCAATACAAAGGGTAACGGTGCTCATGGTGGAAAGAAAATCCAGCGATGTCGTTTGTGCCGGGAGGTGGGACACAACAGGACGACGTTTCCAGACCGCCGCACAATGGAGTCATCCAGCGCAGTTGCAGATGACATGGATTCGATGGACACTGACATGGTGGGTTAGTCGCTTTATAGATGATCTAGTTAAGTTTTCTGCCCTGTTAAATGGTTCTAATCATTTGTTTTTCACATTGGAGTCAGCTCTATGATAACCTATCCGGCGATCTGTATGCGACCGCCAAGATTCCTTCGTTCTAATGCTCCGATAGTGACACGCAGGCTGGGTTTCCTTCGTCACGACTGTGTGTTGCAACGGTAGGTTGGTCGAATCCTTTCACATTCTCCGGTAGGCTATAGCCGTACACAGAATATTGTCTCCATTTCATCTGGGTACAGAACCGTCTATATGTCGTCGACCTTAAAACAAGTTTTTGCTATGTTGGCTTTCGTTGGTATGTTGGCTTTTGTATGGTAAGTGGATATTTTGTATGTAACGTTTATGTGGATATTTTGGTTGTAACGTTTAGTGGATATTCAGATGGATGTCTCCTAAAAAAACTCTCGTCGTCCGCCTCTTTGCAGCAGACATTCGGAACTGGTTACGTCTTGTACTACCTTGTGTGTTCATTGGAAAATCCATGTGGTTCAATCGCGGTTTTGAAATTCTTTGTAAAGGATCATGGCTTCTGGATGTAATTTAAAACACACGCTTAAAACACCGGACGTGATGAATAAAATGCACTAAATGAAGCACGGCAACAAATCTGAATCAATACTAAATGAAGCACGGCAACAACTCTAAATCAATAAACAACCACTACTAATTCTCATTTTTAGGGTATTAACAAGTCAGTGTGAAGTTTCAAAATTCAAAATTCAAACATACAAAAGGTAGGTAAAGTGAATCGAATTACATTCAAGATTCACATCTTCAAATTACATTCAAACTTCACAGGCACTAATTGACATACATTTCTAATATGGGAGATCAGTCTATTTGCAATGCTACGCGCACATTAACAACAGAAACGATTATCGTGTTTATCATCTAAAGCATAAGTTAATGAGGGCAAGGTAGAATTGTATGCCTGGAAATATAATGTAGATTAAAGATACAGATATATGGACATGCAGCTTGCATCATTGTATTTGACAAACTGAGGCAAGAAAACACCATGGACCGATCGAGTTACTTTGATTGGGTTGGGGGGCGGTGGCTGGGGGGTTTAGGATACAGGAGTTCTCAATATATATGCAGCCAGTAGTCCTGCGGCGCCAGCCGCTTGAAGACACACACATGGCCGTGTCTTAGTTGACATGCTGTTGCTAAGGCACATCAGCCCATTCCAAAACATCCGTTCGTCCTCCCGACATAGTGCGTATACTGAACGGTCCAGCGCCCCTCTCGTTGGTAATCGAAATTGGGCTATCCTCGTATACTCCCGGCAGAGGGGGACATTCGACTGGAAACGAGGACATATTTTTTAGGGTGAGAGCAATGAAATAATTGAATAGAACAATAGTACCGGAAATAGTTGCCGTTAAAAATAATTGTCGGCACACTTACGAGAAAACAGGTTGCCAGGCGGTGCACGATTGGACTGACAAAGAACGGATTGGTCGATCTGAACCCATCGGCTATGTGCATTGACTTGGGGGCCGTCGGATAGCTTATACAAGTGGAGTCCGTCCCCGGCTCCGCATGGGCCAAGTAGTTGATTTCCATTGTATGGCCGTTGAAGAACATGACATACATGGTGTTTTGAGCTTCGTGATAACGAAACAGCACCATCCACTGATCTCTTAGTCCGTAGTGTTTCCGGACAGCATCTCATCCTCCATGAAGCACGATCCTTCCATTAGGTTCCATATTCCAGCCCACGCGATGACGATGTCCTGTAGGCGTTATTAGAGTCAGGGGTCGCGGTAGGGACCGGCTATAATCCCACGAGAAGCGTAGCGGGAGCATCTGTAGCGGATGGTGGAAAAAAAAGGTTTACAATGTGTCACACTCACACATGGATGGATTGATGATTGCAGGTAGTAAAGGAATTGAAATTGGCGTCTATACCAGTGTATCAGGGTCGTTCACCGGGATTATTGCGAAGAACTGGACTGTATAGTTGCCATGTGCGGGGATTGCTGGAAGACTTCCGTTACGCAAGTTTCTGGTACAACGTAAAACAGCATAAAACAAACGCCTTAGCCGAGTGCATACAGAAAACCCGCTAGAATAATCTTGTTACCTTCCATAGTTGATCTCGCAGTATCTTGCGTCATGGATGGCCACATAGAAAAACTTTGGTTGGTGATACGAAAATAGCATTGTGTTACCGATTCGAAGATGGTAGTGTTCGTAAAAGGCTCGCCACCCTCCGGTGAAGACGATTCGATGCGGATGCTCCTCCTCGACAACCCAGGAGATGCTCCACGACTGACCATTTGTGGTACTTATCTCGACGGGATTGCTCATGTTCTCCCGGACAGCGTTGGAGAAGGGCGCTAGCATTCTTTACACGAGTAAGAAATCGATATTGATGTGGGCTTGCATGCGGGCCTTGGGGATATGGTAGTAGAACAAAAAAAATGAAAACTTACAAATTGATTCTCCGTGTTGGGGATTATGAATCTGAAGAAGCGGAAATCAGCGAGCGTCGACATTGTCATACCTCGCCTGTGATTTCTTTGATAGTTTTCGGTTCTTTACTACCGGAAGTTTTTGAGTCTCCAACAATGGCTTCCCTTCTTCGAAAAGTTTGCATTTTTTTTTGGTAAATGAGAAACATACGCACGTTAAATAGGCGAGACAACTCCCGCCTTTTTAAGTTTTTTTTAATAAATAACTATTAAACCTTATTAGACTGGGCATTAATGGGACATTAATATTGGTGCAATTACCAAGGGCAATAACCGGATTTCAAAAAAAGCGCTAACCACCGAATGAGTTCAAGATTTAAGCATAGCCTTAATTAAATGTTATCATTCAATCATTTATTCCATTGCGTGGGTCAGCGAATAGTCACTTCGTATTGGCAGCCTTGCATTGGCGATGGATGGACGGATTGATCTAGGCGATGGAAGCAGGTAAGTTGTTCATAATTACTTTTTTTTGGTATATTTACGGTTTTTAAATTTTTTTTCTTGGAAGATAACTTTTTTTTTTTGACATGTTGGAAAATAACATTTTTTTTGGACTTGGTGTTGGGCCAGAGAAACTGACTCGACCCAAAACCCAGAAACGGAACTCGCATAGCGACACAACCCCTAATGCCCGACCCTAATTGAAGCTACTCTCCTCTTCATCCAAGGCAAAACTCATGGCTCCGCCGATGTCAATTCCACCTCCGATCGAAGCTCGGAGGAATCGAAAAACTTGATGCATGGTGGTGATGACACAGCCGATCATCCTCAGCGAATATGCATGCTGGAAAATAACATGATATAACATAAAGGGCCCAACATAAAGATACAATAACAGTTATAGGATATATGGCCAATGATATAATCAGCCCACGAATACTGTCTGTCCATTGAGGAGACCCAACAATGTCACATAACATAACCGGTATCAATGCATCCAAAAACCAAAAAAATTGCAGTGGAAGGAAAAAAACGTTGTATTCGGCCCCTTCACACGTTTCTTAGACACGGTTCCCCCGTCCTGGCCGCTTCCGCCGCCTTCGCAAGCAATGCACCACTTTCCTCGTTGCATCTTCCCGTTAGCAGTGCAATTGCCATTTTGATCCTGATCTTCTCTTCGTCCAGCTGCAATGGTCAACGCGGTGTTTATTAGAGACACACAGTGCAATTGCATTCTACCTGTATGCAAGCATTAACTTACAATTGGCAACACCGCATGGGTGAACCTCCGTCCCATTGCCATCCACTGCATGACCCAAAAGCCAGAGTCTGTACTGCTGCTGTTTTTTGGCACTCCCGGTGCGGCCATGATGTCCAAACTGGAAAACTCGGAGCGCTCTTAGAGTGTGAGTTTTTAGACCCGTCAGTTGCAACGATTCCATCCAGCGCAGTCAGCTGGCACAGATTCGCCAAGATAATAAATATTAGCGTATTCGGATAGGACGCTGAATTAACCTATGTGCGTCGCTTACCATGCATTGTATGACACGTCTCCTTCTTGCCTTTGATTCTTTAGTTGCATTCGTGTCAAATTGGAAGACCTGCCTCTCCGACAGGTCAACCACAGCCAAGAACCAATGCTTCTCACAGTCTTCTTCCAGTACTGGCATATAAACCTGCGATTGATGGAAAAAGCCGAATACGATAAGAGAGTCATAATTCACTCCGCCCAGGTTCAGAACTTGCGTACAATAATCTTATCGGTCGGTAGCTTACAAGGCGCAGGTCTTCTGTCGGGTGTATGTGGTCATTGCCGTATCGCTGCGCCAAAATTTCAGGGTGGACGCCGTCCATTACATCGGCCTGGTTACTCAGGGAGTATTCAGAAGTTGAAACAAGTCACCGTGCATGTCAACGATACATGGTTCATGTTAAAACAGAGAACGTTAAATCATAGTTATGCATTCAAATAAATTTCCGAATTAGGATTTGGGCGTACCGCAAAATTAGGATGCAAGCACCACACCGCTCGAGGGTGATCTCCATCGGTTTCTCCCTCCGATGCAACCATGATCGTGAACAACTCCATTATCTGCAAATCATACCCAACACAAAAAAAAATCAGACTTCGAATGGAAATAATAAACACGGGTCAGCGGAAAAAAATCCATTAATTTGAAGAGGATATGATGGATTGCCACATGCCTTCGCAGTTGGTTGCCGTCTGTCTAACAGGCATCCCATGTCAGAACGAGTTGCATGTTGTGACCCGACACGTACAACGATCTCCCTGCCGTCAACAAATGAAAGATGTTACACACGCTAGCCCAATTTAACTGCGGCCCTCCGGCACTAATGACGCCACACGGCAGATTCAGTCGTTGATGTTCAGATTGAATACTTACGTGGGGTCGGCATAATGGTCGTAGACGTACTTACAGATGTCCATATCGTGCTGAGAGATGGGCCATGCGTTGGTGGTGTTTGTTCCCTTCTTGGTCAAGTTTGACGGGGTCGTCGCGGGATCTGCTTATAGGTGTCGGCTGTCCGTCCGTGGCCGCTTTCCGGCTTCGATGAGCTCTCGTCGGATGACATCATCGTGTTAAAGGGAAAACTACCTTTTCTGTTTTGCGTTGGCTGCAGTCCATTGTGCCCTGTCGGGTTGTCGGCATTGTTGCTTCGTTGGGGCGATATAGTTGCCCGGTTACCCCCGTATACCTTCTCCTTTAATCGAGTGAAGAAGAATGTGGCCTTGCCACCCTTTGGCCCATGTTCGATGCCGTGCGTGTTTGACCTGCACATCTTTGGGTACATGGCCCGTTTCTGATCGTCGTCGTCATCGTAAACAGATATGTCGACGTCTTCGCCGCTGCTTTTTCTAGACGACTGATGCAGTCTCTTCCTAATCGCTCCTGGAAGCATCAACTGTCTACAGTTGGGAATGGAGGCGCGTGACATCGGGTTGTGCATGTGTTCCCTGTCAGCGACCGGTATTCTTTGTTTCTCAATCCGATTTCCATCGGACGTTGCGTTGACTTTATTCGCAGGTCTCTTTTGCGCCTCGGTGATAGGCTCTCTGAGACCGCCCACCAACAACCGAATCGTCACCATTTCCGCTTCGACCCTGTCCATTCGGCGTTGCGTGTTCTTCCATGGAAAATCGTAACAGATCTGTCAGATGGTTGGAGTTACCGAAACAGTTAGAGCGGAAATTGAGACGGGTGTTACCAACCTTTGTGTTCTCGAGCACCTCTCTCATTATTTCCAGCAACGCGTCGTTTGAAGTGTTGTCGTCTGGGTTCGGTGTTCTCTGGTCCTCCTGGCATTGGGCGCTTGTTAGTACGTTGTGGTATACAACTAACTCAGTAGATTCGGGAGCAACATAAGCATAACTTAAAAATAAATAAATAAAAAGTCAAAACAGGCCAATACACCACAATCGTACCTGGGCCGTGTCGTCGTTCACGTTGTTGAATACACGTGTGTCCCATGATCGGCCATTGTTAGTTGCAGTATCGGTCGTCGGCATCCGATGGGTTGGTCCGCGTTGGTTGTGCGTGGGGATGGTTGTGTTTTGGCGATGGCTTGATTTGTGAAGAGGATGGAATCGGCTAGCTTTTGCCTGGTCAAAAAGTTGGGTCTGCAGACACCTTCCTTGGACTATGAAGACGGTCAGCTCCATCGAGGCAGGATGCATCACATGCGTTTAAAATTGCACCCGTTAGGCAACCTCGGGTGCCGTCCAATGTTCAAGCCTTTGCAAATTGCTTCCTAACATAGCAAAATGTGACCTGCCATTGCATGAGATCAGTAGCGTCTGCACACGGCGATACGATATTAAAATCTATTGTAATTAAATTGTGTGGCATGTAAAGGATAAAAACTTAATAAGTAAAATGACAAAAATTCTAATGAGAACATTTAACATTGTTATTATTACGTGAAGTGTAAGGCCAAGGGGTTGATTTTTTTTTATACTTTTTAAGAGACATAAAACGTCACCGCTGTTTGCTATGAAAAAATAATTTTTAAATTTATTAAATACAAAACGTTGATGCAGTTTTTTATTTTAAAAAATAGAAGATTTATATTTTTTAATTTGACATTTTGATAGATTACACGAATATGCTAAATTTTTTTTATATTAGTTTATTATTGGTGTACTTTATTAATATTATGATGTTTTGGTGTAGGATAAAAAGAAATTGTGAGTAACAATTTTAAATAGGACAAAAAAAAAGTTAACAGAAATCCTGAATTACGATATCAAACAAGACAAAAAAAATAAGACAAGGAGAACGATCTATTTTCTTCTTATTATTTATTCTACATAATAAATTAATAATGACGCGTTAAAGTTAATAATCCAAAATGATAAGAATCAATAACTTATAATAATGTAAACGCTGATTTTTTTTAATTGTTACAAAGATGTTAAATACAATTTCTTGGAACTTTGATGAATTATACCAATACAGACCTAATATTAAAAAAAAATTCAGATATACGTGATCGTCTCACACAAGCGGCCGCTCTTTCAGGGAATTAGCGAGCCCACCCCCACAATTAAAGAACGCTGAAGGGAAATGTTACTCGGCCACTCACCTTTGAATGCGGTGACTCTGCGTCGGCTAACAAAATTAATCTGATCCAACGAAATCTCCGTCACAGAGGTACCGTTAGCACCTGTTGCTACCCGTCTATGAATATTTTCTCGTACTGTGATCATACGATCACCCATGATCGTCACAGGATTCCATGGAACACCCAACTGACCACCAACTCCTAGCTTGATGAATGGGACCACGCACATTGACTCCAAGTCAATCTTGCACCATATGGTCGATAGTCCGTGCGGGGATCGTTCACAGCCGACCAGATGTGGGATGCCGTCGAGCACACGCATCGCCTGCACGTGCTGAATTGAGCTACGATTTATCCTTATCTTGTTCAATAGAAGGTTGCATGCATCCAGAACAACCACATGCGTTGCAACCGTGGCATCACGTCCTCCCCAGTTGACCCACAAGGCCTTACCAAGGTGGAAGACTGAGCTCGCACCGAGATGAGTGAGATGCAAATCGTTAATGTACTCGTGTTTCCAGAATCCATCTGCGGAATTGAAAACATTGCAGTGCAAAAACCTGTTTCTGAGATGCCTCTTTGAAATTTGGACGACGTAGTAATTTTCAACTCCCGCCCGATAACCAAATGCGTATCCGATAACGGCCTGTTTCCATAGGGTGTCTGTCGGATCATCCAGTTGCCGAGCTACTCACAACAATGGGTTCCATACCAACAGACCCGTATCAAAACTAGCCCGGCTATACCGGACACAGATCATACCGCAATCGGAGCCGATGACACTCCACCATCCACGATGACCCAGCTGTTCTGGCATTGGCGCGGGTACTCTTCCTCCGTGTAGACAGTCCACAAGACAGAAATATACTCTTGAACAGTGCGTCTCCTGGTCACCAATCTGGAGCAACACCTTCTGGTGTTTCCCGATGTTTGTGATCGTGTTGTCCCTCCTAAACTTGTCGGACGACAGTCGGACACGCCAAGTTGTGTTTGCGGCTCTGCATCTCGTCGCCGTCTTCGGGTCTGTCCGGGTGAATATCTCCATCAATATATCGTCCGAAAAGACCTGGACACCTATTTCACCCAACGACTCCGCCAAC
Organism: Arachis hypogaea; assembly: GCF_003086295.3. Classification (NCBI taxonomy): domain Eukaryota; kingdom Viridiplantae; phylum Streptophyta; class Magnoliopsida; order Fabales; family Fabaceae; genus Arachis; species Arachis hypogaea. Next base: position 121,447,368 of record NC_092050.1, on the reverse strand, counting down.
TGAGTTGCCATAATCTCAGCTGCTTTCCTTCTCTGCTTTTTTTTTAAAATGTCGTGACTTAGAACGTCCAGAACAAAATGGAGTAAACAACTAAGAGATGCGTGTAATATACACTTCCTTATCGCTCTGGCGCGCGGCTGTGCATCATGATGGGTCTGTCACTCACGTCACATAAAAAAACGTAAATGCCCCTTAAATACAAAAAAATATGAAACACCTCATTAAGTAACATCGTCTTTCAATGAATAACAAGAGATTAGGTGACAATAAATTTGTTTTATTTCAGTTTCAATCAACCTACGGCGATTGCATTGGGAAGAGTCCCGCAATAATGACCATGGAAAGCCTTTTTTATTTTTTTTTAAAACGTTACTTTGGGCCAGCAGTCCGAAACGATTCAAAACAGTAGAAAGATATATACGTATGAATTATTTTTTTTGTAACATTTTTCGTAGAGAAAGATTATACCAAACGGAGAAAACAGGCCACATATTTAATGTTAATGGTTTGAAATTTGAATCGTCAGCTAACAACTCCATGGGGGAAGATGCCTCCGCCCTGTGGCTAGGGGCTTTAATCGACCGTTCCCTGCCAGGTTGGCGTCACAGGTGTCAGTCAACAAGAAGACCGTTGGAATGCAAGGACATGGTTCCATTAGCAGAGAGGTAAATATGAACCCTCGTTGTGCACTGATTTTTCAAAATCCACTCTTTCACTCTCCCCGTGAACTATTGAACACACAATGCAGGGATCCTCTTCCATAAGCTCCTCCTCCGTCGATGCACCGACGCCTCGCTGTCACTGTGGCGTGACATCGCCAATCAGAACCGCTTGGAGATCTAACTATCCAGGCAGAAGGTTTTATGGATGTTCTGGGTACGGAACCAGCAGGAAATGCTCGTTCTTTCAGTGGTACGATCCAGAGCCCCCGGCTCATTATTCCGATGTCATTCGCAGGTTGCTGGAAACGAACGAGTGCATTAGAAGTGAGAACACAGAGTTGAAGAAGACAAGACAGGAACTCCTAGACGAGCTGCGTCATTTGCAACAGAGTGTGCATGAAACAAGGGCAGAGCTCGAGGTTGCCATTGCAGCCTCTATGGACATGGAAGACAACATGGTTGCGAGTGTCGCGACGACGAGGAGGCGTGGGGTTGTGATCATCGTGCTGATATCCGTGATCGTTTTGTTGGTTTTCTTTTTCCGATCGAAGTCGCTAGCTGACCCTTTTTTTTTTCTGTCTTCACGACTGGAGAACATAATTAATTCAATTAATTTGTTTAGCCTTATTTGTAGCGTGGATTTGATTGCATTGGCACTGTGTTTTTAATATAATTTTCGTTTCCCCTATGCATTCTACTAAGTAAAATAAACCGCGATACACATCAATCCATTGGAAAAACATAATCTAAACATACCCGGAATACAAACAATGATTACACTTGGTCCATACGTACTCGCGACGGATTTCCGGAATGACAGCCTACTTGCCGCATATGCGATCGAATCACACAAGCGGCCGCTCCGTCAGGGAACTAGACAACCCACCCCCACAATTATAACGCGCTAAAGAGACATGTCTCTCGGCCACTCACCTTTGAATGCGGTGACTCTGTGTCGGCTTACAAAATTAATCTGCTTATCTTCAATTGTTAATCGGTTTATCCTTCCTCGCCAGTGAGTATCACACGAAAAGAACAAAATTTCTGAGTTATTTTCATTTTGAGTGCCGTTGATTCGGAAGATTAATATTCTATGCTTCGTAGCCAGTATAAATTCGTTTAATCCAGATGCAGTTAACAATCAATATCTTCTCATCTCCTTGCTTATTAGTAATAATTTGAATTGATTTAAATTGAAACAAATATTACCTAAACATACACAAAACACACTTTTCGGCGACTCCCCATTGACTTACCAGTTTTGTGGGCTGTTTTTTATGAATTAAATGTGACGGTATCAGATAGTTCACAGTCCCAATCAAAAAATGGGGGATGAAAATCATCCAATATAAAACAATTCATCTGAGGGGTTGATACATAAATAGGGAATTATCTTGCGTTGTTAGCATGGAAGACCAGATGCGATGAGGGAACGCTGGGGAGGGAGATTATATACTGTAAAACGCCTTACCAGATAAGTCGGGTATCGTGCCACCTACGCATTCATTTACGCCCACTGTAACCGATGCTCCGTCTGTGGGTTTGGCACGTGAATCGAAGAGATCCTAGACGTAATTATTAAAGCTGACCATTGAAATTGAAAAACAAACTTAAAACTATATTAACGCGAAATGTTAATTTAAGCTATTATGTAACTAAATTATTATCTCTTCCTGTTTTTTTTCTTCCATCGAAGTACTTTAAATATAAATCGTTTATTTTCCCAAAAATAAACGAAGTACACTAATTACACATTTTCTACAAAAAAAAAAGGTATTCAAAGCAGCTTCCCACTTTACACTATATATGCATACGTGCCCTTTAATGACAAACCCTATCCCTCCTATCGCTTCTTTCCCAGTTCTTCTCTGTGTAACTCCTTCTCTAACCTCTCCGTCTATCCTTATCCCCCTCCTTATTTCTGCCACCATCCACTGCTCTCTCCTCTGTGTACTATCGAGAAAATGTCGAAGGAGACCGTCACCGACTACGCCGTTAGTCCCGTCGACCTCGCAGAACACCCGATGTCCACTCTGATCGACATCGTCCGTACAGATGAGAAGTCCGCGGATTGTGACCTCGTTGAGGCCAAACTTGTCAGGAGGGAGGAAATTTGGGAGGCTAGGCTTCGAAAAATCTCAGATAAACTCTTCGAGGCCAGGTCCGAGAGGGTGAACTTAATGGTCAAGTTGAAGAAAAAGGAGGATCAACTGGAGGAAGAGGAGAAGGCACGACGCCGGGAGGAGAAGTTGTTGCGCAGGGAGCAGCAACATTGTGAAGCGACCGTTCGCCGAATGTATGACAAAGCAAACGAGATGATGGCGGAAAGCTCAAAATGGCGTGACCTGGCACAAAGGGTCGTCAATGTTTTCGAGGCTAAGGAGAAATCTTTGGCCCCCCAAGCAGGCGTTCAACCGGTGCAGATTGAACATAGTGACGGAGGTATTTGACCTGGTGCACATGGGTGATATCTTTATGTTGTTTTGGTTTTTTGCCGAGGCCTGAAGCTCTGAATGATCCATCTGGTTTGTTTGTTTGGTCGTCCTTTTGTTCTTATGAAATGCTAATTAAAAGTCTGTAGCGATTATTATATCTACTTTCATCGGTTCGATATTAAAAATCTGTTTATCCTCAATTGTTAATCGGTTTATCCTTCCTCGTCAGTGATTATCACACGAAAAGAACAAAATTTCTGAGTTATTTCCATTTTGATTGCTATTGATTCGGAAGATTAATATTCTATACTTCATAGCCAGTATAAATTCGTTTAATCCAGATGCAGTTAACAATCAATATCTTCTCATCTCCTTGCTTATTAGTAATAGTTTGAATTGATTTAAATTGAAATAAATATTTCCTAAACATACGCCGGATAAGTCAGGTACCCTGCCACATACGCCTTCATTTACGCCCACTGTAACTGATGCTCCGTCTGTGGGTTTGGCACGTGAATCGAAGAGATCATAGACGTAATTATTAAAGCTGAGCATTGAAATTGAAAAATAAACTTAAAACTATATTAACGCTAAATGTTAATTAAAGCTATTATGTAACTAAATAATTATCTCTTCCTTTTTTTTCTTCGATTGAACTAGTTTAAACGTAAATCGTTTATTTTTCCGAAAATAAACGAAGTACATTAATTACTCATTTTCTACGGAAAAAAAGTATTCCAAGCAGCTTCCCATGTGAGGATTTTTCCGACCATGTGAGGATTTTTTTTTCGTGTAGTGAAAAGGACAATACTAAATGCCAGGGGATGATTTACGCTTTCATGGGCCAGGCCAACGCAATAACCTGAGCCCACTAACCACTACGTACTCATATCCTCCTTTATGCCCACAATATATGGTTCCATGAGTTTTTTTGTGCATACCGATTGGTTATGGCCTTTTAATGGAGACGGATCCAGGACAAAATTGTTTTAAAATCCAAAGTCTCGCTTAACACAACCAAAAAAAATAAAAAAACATTCCCATCTGACCCATCAGGCACGAAACCTTTTGGCTTCTAGAAGACTTCATGGAAGGGTGATGGCACACAATTCTAAGGGGTGGAACTCTGACTAAATTAATTAATTAGACAGGATTCACCCTTCATATCCGCTCGATTCACACGCTGTCCACTCTATTGGTGTTTTCCTAACTCAGAATATCCCCTTCTTCTCTGTTGGTGCCTGGACGAGAAAATGGCCGAAGAACACGCGAAAGGTGACGTCGTTAGGGTTATCAAAGCGGCAGGAGAGCCGTCGCGACCGATGGTAGGTTAAAACTTGCTCTTCTGTTCTTTCCTTCATTTCTGACTCTGCTCTCTGCATTTTCTTCTATCTCTTACGCTGTGTCTTGGTATGCCCATATCTGCAGCGTCTACCATTACCCAATGGTCTCCTCCTTAAGGGTAGCAACCATATCTACATCACGGTCGCCGACGGGTCAGACCATACTTACAAGATTGCATGCAGCCCCAAGGGGTGGAAAGAGATCACTCTCAAGAGGGGATGACAAAGGTTTTATCATGATTACAAGCTACAACCATTTAACCTTCTGCTGTTCAAGCACAGGGGCAGAGACGACTTCAACGTTCGCATTTTTCAGTCACCGGGTGTGGAGAGGACGTATGCTATGTCCGGTGATGACTCCGACGACCTCACACCCCCCAAGTGCCAAGGAACCGTCCACGCGCTCCTCAAAAGCCCCGCCGTCGAACGGGGTGCATCAATGTCCCCAGGAGCGCAGCTGCAGTTGAGGTGGAGCAGACATTTCAGTCCGAGCACCCCTACTTCATTATGCACATCACAAAAAGGCTGTTGCGCGTCCACTTCATGGTAATGACTTTCCCTCTCCACTAGATATACACCTTTTACGTTGGCAGTATTTGGGGTCCACATTATCTGTTTTGTTCCCCTGCTGTTCCCTCTATTGAAAGTAATGTGGCGGCCTAGGTGGTCCACAGTAAGTGTTGTTGTTTTCCTGGTCCTTATTTTGTTGGCCTATGTGCCGTTGTAAGTAGTCCACGTCTTCTGTGTTGTGCTGTTGCTTAATTGTTAATGGTTGGTTATCTGGAGGAGCCGTGGTTGACTTGAAATTAATTACACAAATTTGTTGGTAATGCCTCGTATGCTGTTTTTCAATATCCAATGTTTTGGGAAACAAGCACCCAATTGCATGCTAACTGTTCATAATGCCATCATCAATAGTTGCCGTTTCATTTTCTTGACTTCATGCACATTGCATTCATGTTACACATGCCTTTAAGTACATCTCATTCTCGTTTTTTGGTTTTCCCAGCCAAATGTGCCGCACTTTGGAGACGACGTCGGCGATGATGTCATGGTCACTCTGAGAGCGGGGGAGATTTCCGTCCGGGCGGACTACGCCAGATACGGGGGCAATAGAAGGCGCAATTGTGGCACCATCGGCGGAGGATGGGCGGATTTCTTGCGCAAGTGCAACGTAACTATGGAGAAGCTGGCTGTCTTTGAGATCTCCAGGACCAACCCGACGTGGAGCTGTTGGTCCAATTTGTTGATATTGAATGAATCCAACTGAGTTTATGAACAAGCTGACCATGTTATTTTGGATTGCCTTTTCTGATTTGGCAACAACTTTATGTGTTGTGATTGTTGATGTGTTGCAACTGCTAGACTTAACTCTTTTTGTACATAATACAATCTTATGACGGTTTAACTAAGTACTTTTCAAAATATCAGTGTTCCTTAGATTACTTTACAATTTCAATTCACACAGCACCATGGATGCTCTCTACACTAATTTGCAATTTCAATTCATACAGCACCATGGATGCTCTAGAATAATTTCCAATTTAAATATAGCGCATTACAAAATAACGACATATAGCGGCCTGGATATAGTCAAATTGGAAGTATAACAGTCCAAAACAGTTTTCTATAGCTACCCATTGTTTGTCCAAACATAGAATATCACGCATGATCTTCTAAAACACCTGCTGCATCACCAAACCTTTGCCTAATTTGAAGACCCACGTTCCCACTGGATTGAGCTGTGAGCGCACTAAAAATAAGGAATGGTTACCAAATTGTGCCCTGTGAATCATAACCCTCGTCCAAGGCAACATCCGATGCATCATCCCATGCCAACTACAACGATACATTCAGTTAGCCATGAACTACGAATCGATGAACAGTCAATACATTAATTGAAAAGGACGACTAAACAAATTTGTTGACAAAGTCTTACCTCATCCTCCTCAGACGAGTCCTCCCTTGTGCCAGTTTCACCTTCGCCCTCACCACCAAAGTATGATGCACCCTCTTGTGTGTTCATTCTGCTGCTGGGATTTAAGTGGCAGGAAACTCGATTATGCCATGTCTGGCGACAAAGACCGCACCTCTTCACCCCCTTCACCGTTTCCTTTCTTTGCCTCTTTCGACACCGCACCAACATTTTTAATAGCCCAACACTTGAGCCCAGCATTAGTTTCAGAAAAAATGTGCATCTCAGGGAAAAAAATAGTCCAGAGGCCCATCACGATTGACCCAAGTTCAACCAACTGTGTTCTAACCTAACCCGCCCGACCCGTAACACCATCGGCCTCTCCTTCGTCATCCTCTCGCCCACCATCCCCGCGCCGCTTCGATCCTTCCTTGTTGGACGTCTCCGGCAAAGCCATACATCTAGCCGAAACATCACTCATTGTTATCCGACGGTGATCGAATCCATCTCCGGCGAGGACACTATGCAGATCTTCATCCTCCGAACCAACGAGTCGCGACAGAGGCCGCACTTCGGAGAGCAGGCAGCTTTGCAGTGTGACTCCGCGGGAGAAAGCTTCTTGCAACTCCATTACTCCATTGACGGGTGAGTGACGGATACGTATCCATCGCAGCTTATCTTGTATGCGTCAAACGACGTCCATGGCGCTTTTCCTTCCCTCCCAACCCTCCTCTATCATGTATGATTTAGCGTTAAACAGAATCACTAACAGCCATTAATTTAGTTCTTAAAACATGATAAACTAATTCTACATAAACCCAAATAATTTTTTATTGTAACAAAAATAACCAGCTACAAAGTGAATTTTACAAACTAACCCCTCTGACACACCTAAACCACTAACCAATCATAGGAGGAGAGAGAGAATAATCTCTACCATTGGATTGAAAAAGCAGAGAGATCCGACGGCCAACATCAAATGGCGCACCGGTCAGCCAAACATAAGTATCATGTGCACTGGTGTGCCAAAGAATTTCGGCACACCGAATCCGTGCCCCACAATCATACATTCCAATCTTGTGACACAAACCAATGTAACTTATGTAATTAATCTTCATCCATTTTCCTGACCATACAATATATAAGCACAATACTACATGATTTTTATCTGCTAAGCAAAATAACTCTAATAACAGGTGCTAACTTGTAATACTCCCAACAATCATGTGTCCACAATATCCTGCTTATATAAACAAGTATACGAAGTCTTGGGTTTTTAGTTTGAGAAAGTCTCAAGGATAAACAATTTAATTTATGATGGTTGATATTTTTAGTCAGCATTCAGCAGTCTAATATTCTTAGTTTAATAGTTAATGCTATTGTTTTAGTTTTAATTGGGTCTGTAGTTATTTTTTGTGTGAAGTTCTTATTTACTTCATGTTTATTGTTTAAGTTTATTGCTTTTTGAGTCATGGTAGTTGAGTTTGGTTTGAATGTTCTGATACCAATTATTGAAGAAAATAAGTATCCATTTCCAATCTTAATTCAACCAAATTTAAACTTATATTCATATGTACGGTTAATCTTGGTACCTGATTAAATAGTAACATTGAGTAATAACTTCTAAGCAATAATAATTGCTGAAAAAATAATAGACAACGATGTGTATTTATTTGCAAATAACTCCCATGCTTTTAGTTACGAGTTCAGGAACAAGACTATTTGATAAACATCTTTTTGCAAATTAAGTTAAAAGAATAAATGAATCATTGAAACAATGAATGAAATTTTAAAGAAAAGGACCTGACATATTAGTAACAAACAAACCTCTTTTGTTTTGGTATGCAAATGGCAATGTAGCCTACCACCTAGTAAAACCAGCTAACAATAGGAGCTGTGCAGGTGAAAATTTTTATATGTATTAATGGAATTTCAACCATGTTCCATAATTATTATAAACTCTCTAACTCTTTGACTAGTTAAAAGACAATTTCAAGTTACCACTCATTATCTATTTTCGAAAAGCATCTATAGATGGATGTTGATGCTTTTCTTCAAACATAATTTATTTTCCTAATCACATTGTTCTAGTTTTACTTTCTCTTTAATGTTAAATGATACAATAACCATTGGAACCTAAAATTTTGAATTCAAGCTAATAAAGTTTTATTTTATCTAAGCATCAATATTTATACAAAATATATATAAAAAATAAGTTATCATTATTGTTTTATGTGCATGTAACATTTTTGTTTAATAATTCATCTTGTAAATATATGTTGGTGTTCACTTTTAACACATACAAAAAAAATTAGTTATCATTATTGAAGAAGTAGTTAGTATTTATGTTTCTGGGTATTTGTTGGTACGAACAAGCGGTTCTAAGTGTAGGATTATTTGGGTCAATAGTAATAGCAAGAAATATAATTAAAAAAAGTTCCAAATTACAACTAGCATTCTCAAAGAAGAAAACTTAAAAAAATAAATTAGTACTAGAAATAAAATTAGTCCTATACCTGGAATAAAAAGTTTGGGTTTAACTATTATTATTGTATATATGTACATTTTGTTTTGTTATGTATGTCCATATTAATCTTTTCGAAGGCAGTAATTTAATGTTGTAATTTAAAGTTATTCGATAATAATAACTTAAATTCCAAGGGAAATTAAAGTATTATGTACAATATTTTTAATTTTTAAAGAATAATAGTAATTTTTCCAAAATTTGATGTCTAAGCATTAAGGATATTATTTTTAGAGGAACGCTGACTAATAAAATTTATTATTTTTTATTAGTAATTAACCAACCATGTTTAAAGTATAAATTAAAAATATGTTATTAGACTGTTAAACAAAAAGTATTACCAATAGTTAAAAATATTGATAAAAAATAATAAATTTTGTTTTTTTTTATTTGATTAATATTTTGCCAACTTAAATAATTTTAAATCTTAAATCCTATTAGTATAAAAATAAACTAATGATGCAATTAATAAAAAGTATTAGTTTTTAATATTTTTTATTTTTATTTTGGTAAAATGACGATAATAGCTAAGATGTATATATAATTATATATTAAACAGTTTAATAAAACATGTGGAATCATTTAATAACTAGTAGTTATTAGTTATTATTTTCACATGAATGAATATGGAGTGATTCGATCTGGTGTGACTTTGGTTGGGAGTTGGGACTAACATAAAGAAAAGAACACAAGAAGGAATGGGATGTTTGGAGGAAAAGGTGAAGAGAGAAGAGTATTATGGTAAGAAAATAATTGATGAGCTTGGAAGTAATTAGTTACGAGACGAAACGAAATGAAAGCTGGTATATGGTGAGAAGAAGAATCAGATAATTGTCTTTATCCCCTATGTGCCCATTACCATATGGATCAATAGTAGTGATTGATTGGTCTTATTATATATTGACCCCCAAAAATGGAGGTCAAAGAGTTAGGTTATTATATTGTTCACTACTCACTAGTCTTCCGCAATGAGTACTGTGCCTCCCTCATTGCCACTTCATTGGGGGCTCAGCCTCCATCTAACTTTCTGTGATCGAATAGCTGTTTAGTTATTACTTCGAAATTTCGGTTGCAGTTTCCCTTTGCATATAGCCATTTTTTCATTCTTATAAAAGTAGCTTCTCCTCCTAATATATATCTAGCTCCATAGTTTTCACCATAATGTTACCACTTCCTATCTCTTCTTCTCTATCGTAGCTTGCCTTCATTCCCAACCGGGAACAAATATAATTAAACCCCCCTATATAAAATCATTTTCAACTTTTTCGGCATGCATATCAGAACAATCATAGGACTCGGATATGATCTTCAATAATCATTTTTTTAAATAATTTCTATTGTCTTTGGTTCCACTAAATTATAATAATCTAAGAATACTCAGTTAATACTCAAATTCATCCCGAAAAGATCACTCATTCTTTAAATTAGTCCTCAAATAATTTTTTTTAGTTATATTAGTCCCTTAAAGATAAAATGTAAGTCAAATTAGTCATTCCGTCAGTTGGATGATGACGTGTCACGTTAAGTGCCATGTGTCATAAGATGATTGGTTGACGTGTCAGGTCAATGACACATGGCACGCCACATTGCAGGTCAATGCACTTGACATGTAAAAAAAATTTTTATAATAAAAATAGTCCTTAAAAGTTCAGACATGAGTCATTTTCATCAAATTAGTCCTTATATGAACAACCACTAGACTAATTAGTTAATTTAGTAATCTAAAGCATTAATTTTTTATTTTTTATTTTATTAATATGTATAAAATTTGGAATGATTGAATTTTATATTTGTTTTGAAAAAAATTGATATTTCAGCCAGTAGAATAGAGTAGGGTAGGGTTTAGAACTTTAGGATGCAGGTATAATTAGTGTTGAGAGATTCTCGACCTACAGATAAAGTAAAATAGAGTTTTAATAAAATTTTCAACTCGCAAATAGAGTTAAACCCTACTCTACCCTACCAATTACCAGTCCTAATTTACACGCATTTATAATTTATAATAAAAAAAATTTAGCCTTACGAATATCTAAATATAAGAATATGAATGCAAAAATAAGAAATAAGAAAAAGGTGACATACATCAACAAAATTTATAGGGAATCTATCTACTTACAATATAAGTTGAGAAATCCAGAATAGCAAAGTGGTTAATTTTGTTGGGTGGTGGTTGTAAATGAAGTTAGAAATGGACTCCAAGCTAAGAATTGCAACTACAGTAACCTCAATTTGCTGAAACAAAGAACTACAGTGGGCTAAACAAGCATAGTGTGTACCTCTTAAGAGAACGCATATGTCATGATGGTGTTGGGTGACATTTAATTTACCACGCCCTACGATGCGAAGCTAAATAAAAATGACATGATATATTTGGGGTGGATTAACTAGTATGATGAACTTGGAAAAATATCCTGAAATGGTATGTTCTAAGTAAGCTAGGTATGGACATAGGGTAATCACACTCGGGCCCCGAGGGCACACTCACCAACACCAACCTAATAAGAGGTGTCATTCTTCTCCTATTCTATATTTATACTCAATTTATGATGCCAGTACCTACTAACTACTAAGAGCTCTCGCTTAAGTATGCTAGTTTGTTACCTGCCTCATCTTATCTCCCAGGTTTTATCTATGTGCTATTCTTGCCTGCTAACACGTATTTTCTAAGCCAATATATATGCTTAAACTCTTAAATAATAACTTAATAACTAGTGCTCTCTAGTGTAGTCAAATAGTGCTTTCAAAAACATAATACAACAAAGATTAGGATGGATGACGTTAAATACATCCAAATCCAATTAGTGATTAACATGACTTATTTAAAAATATTATATAGATACAAAATATCAGTCATTATATATTTATATAAATATATGAATTATTTAATTTATTTTATTTTTATTATATATTTTATAAAAATAACTGATTGTTTTCGTATGATTTTGTTTTTCTTGCGTCCAATACATGTTTCATCTATTTGTTTTTCTTTTAGTTTAACTTTTTTTTACGTTGAATGGTTTCTCTTACGTTTAAAAGCCCAATATATCAGGACCAACTACTGGATCTTATTGAAAAATAAAATAGGAGGAATAGCCCAAAAACATCAAAAGCCCAAATCACTGCACGAGAGTTGAGATTCAGGAATAAAACAACTGCAAGTGAGAATACGATACTGTGCCCAGCCCAAAAACAAATAAACCGACCCGGAGAAAAGAAAAAGGGAGAATAAATTAACAGTAGGTAGAGAAAATCGAGATTTTACGTGAAATCGAACAAGTAAATAAAAAACGTAAAACGTAAAATCTTAACAAGATTTAAATCGTAAAATCGTCAGACTTAGTACAAATTTCGTAAAATCGATAAACTCATTTAAAATCGTAATTAAAAGTGGACATTTTAATCTTTAAAAAAAATTAATACACAGATCAATCTCTAAGGTTTTACTTCGACAGACAAAGTCTTAATTCATTTTTCGGCAAAGTAATTACCCAGATCAGTCCCAAAGATTTTAAAATCGGACATTTTAGTCCCCAAAGAAAATTAATATACCGATCAATTCTCAACGTTTTCCTCCGTCAGACATAACAGTCCTCCATCCAAAAAAATTATTATTACTATTATACCATAATTTTTTTATATTTTTTGGACAAAAATAATGATAAATTTATTCATTAGATTCTTATGTATGTATTTCTAATATAAAGAGTAGGGCAATGTACTCAAATAAATAAAAGGGGGAAAGCTTTACGTGATTGCAACAATTGAAAATTCCTTACCTGCATGTCCTTTTTTGTTATTATGTAATCTGTAGGAGCTAACCATTGTTACCTATTTATGAAGGATTTTTTAAATTCATAAACCTATGTAGGCTGTCACGGTTTATGAGAAAAATTATTAATGTTCAACAAATTAAATAGTGATGAGCATAAAGATTTTGAAAAAGCTTGAACACAATTTGATGTCAACTACAATGCTACGATTTAACTGTAACTATTAGATTTAATAAACCTTATTAGTAGCACTATAATTTAAAATTATTTTGACTAGTATACAAAAATTAAATTGATTTCAATTAAAAGTTTTAATAAATATAGCTGTTAGAAAAATCCTAACAATATATTTTAAAAAACAAAGTTTCATTAATAAAACTAAATAGTTAAATTTACAATATTTAATTAGTAAGGAAGAACCAATATTTAATTAAATAACATTTTACAATTATTTTGACTGTCAAATTATTTTTTAAACTTATTTTTTTAAGAATTTAGAATTTTTATTTATTTCTTACATATGTTTTAGTACATTCGAGTATGACGGATTAAGCATAGATTTAAATTTTATTTAAGAATTTGATATTGAACCAATGAATTTGCTGTATACTCACATGTACTCACAAGGCAAATTCATTGGTAGAGTGTAATGCTAGATTGTTCACTACTAGATAGAGTGTAATGCTAGATTGTTCACTTCTGTTGGTAGACCAATAATCTGGTGGTTGGTCTTCGCCTAACAAAGAAGGTTATTTCCGGTGATGTGCTGCATGGAGTTTTTCTTTCTAGCTGAAAATAAAATTCTAGTTAAGACTTAAGAGAACTGCTATATACTAATTTCATATGCACTGTTTATGTCTAGCTGTGTGGTTCTACCTTCATGGCTCATAACCTTTTGTGGAGTTGGCCATACTGCGCCTGGTTCTTACAACCGGATCATGATTTAATCAGCGCTATCATAATGTTATAGTATCTAATAAGGAAAGCAAGTATTCTTGCAAAAGATAATTTGCATGTGCATGTATCTCTTCCGGAACCATTTTTTTGATGCCGCTTTTCTCCCTTCTCTTCTCTTTTGATAAGGTATGCGTGTTGGGCTACGAAAATATGTCCATGTAAATCTGAGGGACATAGAGGATGCTAGATTTAAGGATGGTGAAGAGGTGTCTCTTGAAACTCTAAAGGAGAAGGGTGTGATTAATCCATCAGGAAGAGAAAAGAAACTTCCTTTGAAGGTACAGATCATGTATTGATTCAATTGCATATAAATCATGTGGCATATTTTTCTCTTACTTTCCCTTCTTGATGATTATTTTTGTAATGAGTTAGGGTATTAGGATATATATGATCTTGAACAGCAAATGAGGATGCCACATTTTCTTAGCACAATCTACCATAAAAGAACTATACCATTTTCATGCTTAGAGTAAATTTCCTTGAAATTTCCAGATGTTCTTGGATCAGACTCATGTTTAATGGATTTGTCTATAAAGTCAAATTTTAAATGACATTTTAGTGGACATGTCAATGACCTGAAACTCTAAATATGAAATATCGATCCTTCCCCTATCCAAATCGATCTTTGATAGGAGACCAAACACTTGAAAAAGATTGATATTGAAATAATGAGATCTAATGACATTTCTGTCACTGCACAGTGAATTATTAAAGGATCATTTTCTACAGAAGGCAACAAAATTTGGGTGAACCAACTGTATTTTCACATTGACATTGCTTTCAATAATATTTTGAAGAAGCCATTTGAAATAACTCTAGTAATTAACTTCTATTCTTCTGAAAGCATATTGGCTAGTGTTTAGGGACTGAAACTATAGCACATGGAGCACCATGCATTTGTTGATTAAATTCTAGCGTATTCATATCTGTAATATGCAAATGCTTTTCTGGTTTTCCAAGAAGCACACCTTTGCAACAAGTGTATTTAAGAAAGCCTTTGCTTCGAGTTAATGATGCAGTGAATTTAACTTCTTCTGGTCCAGAATCTTGTTTTGACTTTTGATAGATCAACAACCTGTACAAAGTATCTGAGATAGAGATTACGAAAGAAGAAAGAAAATAATGTGTTGCAAACTTGTGCTTTTGTTTCAGATTTTAGGTGAAGGAGAGCTTAGTAAGAAGTTGACATTTAAAGCCCGTGCTTTTTCAACATCCGCAAAGGAGAAACTAGAGAGTGCTGGTTGTTCCCTCACTGTGCTTCCTGGCCGTAAGAAATGGGTTAAGCCATCTGTTGCTAAAAACCTTGCGCGTGCTGAAGAATACTTCGCCAAGAAGCGAGCTGCTGCAGCTGCATCTGAACCAGCTTCCGCATGAAGTTGAAACATTCATGTGCATCACATGTAGAAATCTTGTACGGTGAAAAGTAGTTTCATAGGAACCACCACATGTTTCACGTTCTTTAGTATCTATGTGCTGCTTCATTTAGTTATTTTTCTACATAAAGGCAGTAATTCTTTGTTCATTTTGCATTGTAATGTATTATTATGCAAATTCAGTAATTCAATGTTGTATACCTCATTAAATTTTGTCCAGCCATCACCGATTTAGTTTTGAAAAGTATAAAGCAATTTTAAAAAAGAAAATGTAAGTTTTTTTTTTAAATCATTGATTCAGGGTTAACGGTTGGGGGTTGTAGCCTGTTTAGTTTCATAATAATATAAATGAAATCATTGTGTGGGGAGCTCTCGACAACCTTAAGGTATCAAGTTAATGGGTCTCTCATTTTATAAACTCCCACTCTTCCTTGCTTTCTTTGATGTCATCACATCTAACTCAAAACCTTAAAGTATCAAGTTAATGAATCTCTCATCTTATAAACTCTCACTCTTCCTTGCTTTCTTTTATGTGGGACTAACTTCAACACTCCTCACACTTGCAACACTAACACTACTTTCTTGTTGAATGTAGATGTTGATTACTGAAAGTTCCTCTTAGGTGCAAGTTTCCTTGTTCAGTGATGCAAAATTCATTCCAATTTCCAAACCTAGTAGAATCCATGCGTCAGGAACACTGCTTTTCTTACTGTTGCCAAATACAACTTTAAATTACAACGTTATGGTCCTTATTCCTTCCAAAACTAGAAGCCTTCCCTCTTCTACTTTTCCCTTTCTTTTTCCTATGCTCTCTATAAAATAACCTCAAGTTGAAAATTTTGGTGTTCAATTAGTTTGTTGCTTTTGTACAACGTTTTTCCCTCACTTTTTTTCCTCATTATGGTGTCATTTACCGCTTTTAAAATAACCTATTAAGTTTCTCTTAAAAGTTGAAAGCCTAGGAATTTTTCATATTTGAAATTTGATGAGAATGACTTCCATCCAAACAATAGAGAAAAGTATTAATGTATCACTACTAGATAGTGTGTAATGCTAGATTGTTCACTTCTGTTGGTAGACCAATAATCTGGTGGTTGGTCTTCGCCTAACAAGGAAGGTTATTTCCAGTGATGTGCTGCATGGAGTTTTTCTTTCTAGCTGAAAATAAAATCCTAGTTAAGACTTAAGAGAACTGCTATATACTGGTTTCATATGCACTGTTTATGTCTAGTTGTGTGGTTCTACCTTCATGGCTCATAACCTTTTGTGGAGTTGGCCATACTGCGCCTGGTTCCTACAACCGGATCATGATTCATTACAACAAAATTTATTTTTAGCGACAAACTTTTAGCGGTAATAATACAATAGCTATTATTTCCTTTATTTAACTTATATTTTTGTAGCCATTACAAATTTGCCATTATTAATATATGTTATAATGGCAATTATTAATTTATTATTATTGCCACTAAATTATTATTTTTTTTACTTTTATATTTATTTTTTTAAATTAATAACGACCATTGTTATTATTGCCAGTAAACATTTTCCTATTTTCCTAAACTAAATTGCAAGGTTCTGAAAACCGTTCGAACTACAAACCGCTATCAATTATGATTCAGACAGAAGACAAAACCGACAAATTTGTAAATCGCGGTTGGATCGTTGAACCGGCCGGTCGAACCGAACCGTGACTCGACCTGTTTTTGAATCTAACAAAAACGCTGTGTTTCGCTGTGCAGGGATGGCAACCCTAAGTTCCATAACCCCTCTTCCTTCTAGTCTCTAGCCTCCACAACGCGAAGCAGCAGTCCAGCCACCGCCGCCGTCCCAACTTCGAGCTTCGAAGGCAACGGCGCAACGTCTGTCCAGCCACCACCGTTTGAGCTTCGAAAATCGAATCAACTATCGCCGGTCTCGCCTCTTGCCTCCGTCGCGCAGTCACTTCCTGCCGGTGGCAACTCTGTTCCACACCACCACGTCGGCCACTATCTTCCCAGCCACTGTCCCCAACCACTTCCATACCCTCGCCAGCTCTGCCCTGTTCCAGCCTTCCAGGATCCAGCTTCTAGCTTAGGTATTAATTTTTTTTGTAATAATAATGTTGAATAATTGATTTATGTTATTCTGTTGCTGCTTTTTTTAATTTCTGAATGTGAAATTATGAAGGAAAATCAAATAATTAATTTTGTGTTGTTGAAATTATTGCTAAAAATGAATTTGATACTCTGTTGCTGCTTTTTTTAATTTCTGAATGTGAAATTGTGAATGGAAATCAAATAATTGATTTTGTGTTGTTGAAATTATTGCTAAAAATGGATTTGTTACTCTATAGCTGTCATTGGAGCCATTCACACACCACTTTGGCCAAGCTCTCTACTAAAAGGCAAGAAGTTCTTTCTCCAGCAGGCAACATTGTTGAACAGGTCAATAATACACCAAAGTATTAATCTTGGGAGCTTCTTTTTTTTTCATCTGGGGTGGTGTTGTGATTGTTGTTGATGATGTTGAGGCTTTTTTTTTTTTTTGCAGACTATTGTTCAAATCAGAGTGGTGTTGGGCTGTTGGCATTTGTTAGGGAGAATAGAGCATTGCAAGGTTACTCATCTGCACTGAGGATTACTCAGCAGCGGCTCTGAAAAGAGCATGATTGTGTCCCTCATAGAGAGATTCTATCAGGTAAACTTAAAAGTTACAATTTCTCAATTTGAGTGATGGCTAAGTAAAGTTGCATTCTTGTTTAGTATGTAGTTTATTTGCTTGTTAAAAAATTTGGAACTGAAGTTATGCATATTAATCAAAAGCCATATGATATGGTATAGTATGTTATGTGCAGTAATTAATTGAAGAAATTGTATGTAAGACAAGTTTTGCTAGATGGGAATGATGTTAAGAGTTTGAAGCTAAAATGGTTGAGGCAGCAAATAGGACTAGTGAGTCAAGAACTGGCTTTGTTTGCGATAACAATTAGAGAAAACATGCTCTTAGAAAGATCTGATGTTGACCAAGTTGAGATTGAAGAAGCTACAAGAGTAGCCAATGTTCATTCTTTCATTATCAAACTTCCAGAGGGTTATGAAACACAAGTCAGCCAATATAGAGTTTCAATTTCTATTCTGATTTATTGGAATCAAAATTGTTTAATTTTTTGTATCATTGAAAATCTAGATAATGACTTGTAATTCTATGTTTAATTTTAGTTTTATAGTATATTTTAATAAGATCATATGGTTTTGGTCGATGACATTTCATGTAGTGTTTTAAATTTAGAAGATAGTTTAAGATATATATTAAACTATAATTATATTTTAAAATGTTTATTTATAATTTATTTATTATTTTATATTTTTTATTTTAAAACGATTTTTTCGATTGAATCACAATTGGACCAATTGAACTAATAAACTAATAAACCAGTAACTAAAACGGTTCGATGACCAGTTCGGTTCTCAAAACCTTACTAAATTCATTGAAAAAGAAAAAGAAAAAAAAACTGTTCCTGTGTTGGGGTTTGGTTCTTCAGAAGACTCACTTCCCTCCGTCACTACCTTAAAGGAACTCACTTCCCTCCATCATCGACCATCACCGCCATAGGCCTTGCCACCGCTGACAGCCGCTGTCCATCGTCCTACACTCATTCAAACCGCATCTCTATTCCTCCACCTCAGATCTGCGTTGTAAATTCCTGATTCCTTTGATCCAAATCGGAAAACCAAAAAATAGTGTCAGTGTTGTGCCATGGAAGCTTGAGCTCGTAGTTTTGGTGTGAGTCCTGCGACTGCAATACTCTTCCTTCTCTTTCTTTCTCTGCTTACAATGAAGGACTCCGAATCCCATTCGCCTTCTGTCGTTCGCCTCACATCGGTATGTTTCTTATCCTCTCATTCATTCCAATCTTTTTTTCCCCAATTCTCTAGAATTAGGGATTTTATGTAATTGCGAATTTATTATTTTGGAGTTTGGACCGTTCAATTCTTGGTTGAGGAAAGATGAATATCTGTCATAATTATGTATTTTGGTCCTTGTTCGTGAAAATTTTTTGCAGGGGGCAAGAAATTCTGCACCACAACTGATACGTTGACTCAGCGGGAGCCTCATCCAATGCTGGCTACTATGTTCAGTGGTCGCCATACTCTCTTCCTAGATTCTGATAAGGCAATGTCAAATTCTGTCTTTCTTTGTTTCTTTGTTTATACTTGTATATGGTTTCCTCAATTATGCACGTTTGGCTTTGTTTATTGATTTGGTGAAAATTGCAATGACTGGTTGCAGGGATATGTCTTTGTTGACATGGATGGTAAGCACTTCCATCACATTCTTAATTGGTTGAGAGATGGTGTGGTTCCCATTCTGGAGGACTCTGAATATAATGAACTATTGCGGGAGGCTGAGTACTATCAATTGCTTGTAAGTATTGCTCTTTTCCAATGGATTGTGGTTCAATGATTTGGAAGCTAAAATTTACATTCTTAGACTGCTTCTTGTTTGCTTTGTGTAGTTCTAAGATTGTCATCATTGTACTGTCTAGTTTTCATCTTTGACTAAAACATGTGTAAATGAGTTCCTTTATCGATTTGTCATAAGAATATCATCATCGTGGGAATGCCATGCACCATCATTATATTGATAATGTGTTTTTAAATTTTAATCAAAGAAAGGTTTTGATGTTTTTAAATTTTAGTACACAGTTCACATTTGTTTTGACATCTGTATTGAGAAGAGCAATCTGTGATGGAATTACCCCCTTCTTAAATGTAAAGAATGTCCTTCATTGTATCATAAACGAATAGAATGCATACTTGCACCTGCTATTATTGATTTGATAGCTCCATATGCCTTAATGTTGAACTTTAATTTCCTCATATACCTTCCTATAGCTTTGCTCCAGTTGCTTGATTATTTTGAAAAGAAAGTAAGAAACTTAAACTTCAGGCCTTCATGGAATCCCTGATCGGCTGATCTTGTGAGTACTTTTTAAATATCAGTGGCTAATAGTTTGATGGTTTAGGTTTATGTTCGATGCATTATCATCTATGTGAGAGATGAAGAGTTACCTTAATCTTGACAGAAATCATGCTACTACAATACTGTTTTGCAAGTTATCTTATAATTAGCTCTGTTCGGTGCTGAGTGGTGAGTGACACTTGAAAACGCAGGCTCTCTTCTGTTGAGTTTAGTTGAGTTGTTCAATATCTTGTCCTGTTAACAAAACCGACGATTTTAGTATTAATAATTATTACTGCTCGTGCTCAGTTAGTAACAGTGATTAGACACAGACAAAGAAGGGAAAAAGAGAAGAGAAATAAAGGAGAGGTTCCTTCCTGTTTTGCTGTGAACTGGAAGGAAGGAAGCTGAAGGTCAATTGGGATTCACCACTCTTGACACCCGTAAGTATTAGATCTTTTCCAATTTCTATTTCAGTTACGATTAATGGTTTCACTCACTCCCTTAGGCATAGATCGTGTTGCCGATCACTTCAGATCTACTGCATATTCTATCTAATTTCTTGTAATTAGAATGGCAATCAAATGGTTCACGATATATCCATTTAGCGTTTATTATTTACTTTTTTATTTTATTTTATGAAATAGTGAAGCGAACAAGGGAGGAATCCAAGAAGCAAGTGCATTGCATTGCATTCTGAGTAAGAGTTTGTGGAGAGTGAGTGTGGGATTAAAAAAGGGAATTCAAAATTCAGCGACTGGGGTCAGGGGGTGACTTGCCCCAATCTGGTGGTGAGTACAATCCTTATCGCGCGCTGCGCAGGGTCAATTCCAGCCACGGCATGATGATCGATGACGACAAGGAGGCTGGTTCTTTGGGGCCTTACCACGACAGGCCAAGAACTTTCCCCAACATGCGCACCAAACCTTACACCCCAGTGGTAAATTAACTCCACTACCACTGCTTCCTTCATCATCTAATTTCAACCATTTTCTCACTCCCATCTTTCTGCAGATATTTCGTATTCTCCTGGGAATAAATGTCCGTGTTCTATTCATTCTTTTGCTCCTCGGATTTGGGGCTATCTTTTACATGGGAGCCAGTACATCTCCCATCATTGTCTTTGTCATCTCTATTTGTATTCTCAGCTTCCTTGTGTCTATATATCTTACAAAGTGGGTGCTTGCAAAGGATGAGGGCCCCCCTGAAATGGTTCAGGTAACTCTATTTCCTATGCTTAACTTTTTATGTCCTGCTCCCACAAATATTCTAGATTTATATTCCCTTTTATTGAATTCTGGTCTTCATTTCGGTTACTGGGTTTATCAATATGAAATGTTGATATAAAATGTGATGTGAATCACGTAGAACAACTATATCTTTTTTATCAAATAGAGAAAAGTTGATTGTTGTGGATTCTGTAAGAGAGGATGAGGTCGATTGCTGTAGGTTGCATCCCTGGCTAAAACAAAAGTGGTATTTCATCCATAGTCTTTTGACAGAACAATTTAGCATTAATATAACTTTCATGTGGTTTTTATAATAGTAGAAAATTTAGAATTCTCATTCAATTTTCTCAAATTTAGTTGATTCGGGTTACTGAGCGTTAAGTAGCCACCTATATACGACAAGATGATGAAAACTTGTCTAGAGAGTTGATTGGAAGAAGAAGACAAATAAGCAACAAAGGCACTAGTGCAATACCCTAAAATTAAGTTTTCAATTACTATTATAATTTTCTCATAATGCATTAGGATACTTGTCAAACAATTACAATACATCATATTAAAATAATAAATTAAATACTCTAACCTAAAGGCCTAGTAGAGAATTCTTTAATTATCCACAAGTGTACTTTCAGTTACTGCCGATTATATTATTATTATATCTTTTTTTCATGGATATATTATATTACTACTTATATCTTTATTAGCTCATGCACCTTTATTATTCGCATAATGACAATGATCATTAGTGTTAGAGCACTCTTTATCATTTCTTATGTACTATGTGGAACCCCCTACCATTTATTATTTATTTGAATTAATATAGTACTAGTAACTTATAAGGGATTATTATTCTTGTGTTTAAAGGATGTTAATGGTGCAATTATTGATTTAACGTTCTTGTTATTTGTGTTTTCAGTGTTATCTCAGCATCTAGCCTTTTGGTACCGCCAAGGTTAAGGTTCTTCTGAACACCCTAAAATTAAGCTCTGTTAATATGGTATCATACAATGGTTAATGTTGGTGTGATTACTTCTGTTATTTAGTTCAGAAGTTCTTCTGACTTTTTATGATTCGCAGTTTACTTGATTTATGGTCTTTCTGACTTGCTTGGCATTGGATTATGGTGGAGACTTGTGCATTTTGATTGATATCTATATTATTGTTCTTGTGGCTAGTTTGATGCTGCAAAGTTAAAGAAGCTTAGAGCAAACTTCAAGCCGAATGGTGGTACTGTGACTGCTGGCAATGCTTCTAGCATAAGGTCTGTCTCTAAAATCTAGAGTGCATTCTTTATTCTTATGTGAATTCATGGGAATGGTTCCATGCATCATTGCAAGAAATTCGATTAGTTTTAATCATACCATTCTAGAAAACTGTGATAAAGCAATCACAAGGTTGTCAAGTGCATGCCCTTTTATTGATAATGAACTGGTTTATGGATTTGACTAATGATGGAGCTGCTGCGATAGTGCTAGTGAGTGAAGAGAAAGCACGTGAGCTCGGATTGCATGTAATAGCAAAGATAAGAGGATTCGCGGATGCGGCTCAGGTCTTGTGACTGATTATTCTAAACTGTTTTGATCTTGATAAATATGATCATGTAGAGCTGAATCAAAATGATTCTTACAGGAACCTGAATTATTTACAACTGCTCCTGCCCTTGCAATACCAAAAGCTATATCAAATGCTGGTCTAGAGGCTTCTCAAATTGATTATTATGAAATAAATGAAGCTTTTTCTATAAGGAATACAGCACCCTTTACTCATTCATTCTTATTTCCTTTATCTTTTGTTCTTCTAATTTCTTCTATACAGGTTGTCTCTTGCAAATCAGAAGCTTCTTCGTCTTAGTCCTGTGAGTGTTCATGTGACTAAACTAGTTCTTTGCACATTAATCTGACATTTTCTTTTGGCTAGCATGGCTGCTTCTCCAATTTGATTCCTTCATTCTGCCCCATTACATGACTAAATATTGTATATAATTTATGCATTTCTTATTAAATGCAGGACAAACTTAATGTACATGGTGGAGCTGTATCATTAGGCCATCCACTGGGTTGCAGCGGGGCTCGAATCCTAGTTACATTAATAGGGGTAAATTGCTATCTTGGTTACTCTAAGCATCTTATTCCTTCACCCTTACATACTTTCGCATGTATATGAACCAACTTGGGTTCGGCTGTTTTAGGTATTGAGACAGAAGAATGGGAGATATGGCGTTGCTGGCATCTGCAATGGCGGAGGCGGAGCATCTGCACTTGTCCTTGAGCTCATGTAAGCACTTTTTTACCTTGCCAAATAACATTACTCTATCCCTTGGAATATATTATTTCAACTCATTGAAAACCTTAGTTGAATCAAGTATTCATCTTGCTATTCTTTTTTTCTATGTATATCTGTTAGGACTTGTATGCCATTCAAAGCTTTGAGAGAGGAATAGCTGCTCAAAATGCTGGTCATTTTTCTTGGGAGATAGTTCTGGTGTGATTTCTAACTGCACTGAACTGTTGATAGGTTTAACTGATATCACTGACTAGTGTTTCAGCATGTCTTAATGTTCTAAAATCTCACTAAGTTTGTTTTGTTATCAGATACTTGGTTTAGCATGTCTTAATGTTCTGACTAGTGATCCTTTGATGATTTTACTTACTTGTGTTAATGATATATGGTTATTATTGTAGCAGAGGCAGCTATTCTGTTGAACCAGGATCTTGTCTTTGGCACCACACCAATAAAAGACTTGGTCAGGCAAATGGAGTACACACTTTGGCATTTTGGTCTAAACATGTTGGGACAAAGTCCATTTTGTTTTCTAAATATATAATGTAGATTTACTTTTAAATTCTTTTTTTTTTGTAATATTTGTGTTGTTTAAATTTGTATTATGCTTTATTACTTTTCAAGAGAAATTTGTGTATAAATATTTTGAATTTAATGAAATATTTCATTTTGTATTAATTAATTTTAGTGTATTTATATTACGTACAATAATAATAATTGTTGGTAAAAATAATTTGAAATTTAAAAAAAATGATAGATTGTCATTTCTAAAAGAGTGAACATAAGTAAAGTTTTAATATTTTAGTGGCAATAGTAAGAGGAACTTTCAGTAATCAACATCCACCTTCAACAAGAAAGTAGAAACAGCAAAATATCTTGTTATCTTAATCCATTACGGCTAGTTGTCACAGATGCAATGGTTTCATTTATATTATTATGAAACTAAACAGGCTACAACCCCCAATCGTTAACCCTGAATCAATGATTTAAAAAAAAAAACTTACATTTTCTTTTTTAAAAATGCTTTATACTTTTCAAAACTAAATCGGTGATGGCTGGACAAAATTTAATGAGGTATACAACATTGAATTACTGAATTTGCATAATAATACATTACAATGCAAAATGAACAAAGAATTACTGCCTTTATGTAGAAAAATAACTAAATGAAGCAGCACATAGATACTAAAGAACGTGAAACATGTGGTGGTTCCTATGAAACTACTTTTCACCGTACAAGATTTCTACATGTGATGCACATGAATGTTTCAACTTCATGTGGAAGCTGGTTCAGATGCAGCTGCAGCAGCTCGCTTCTTGGCGAAGTATTCTTCAGCACGCGCAAGGTTTTTAG
Source organism: Arachis hypogaea (assembly GCF_003086295.3). NCBI lineage: Eukaryota > Viridiplantae > Streptophyta > Magnoliopsida > Fabales > Fabaceae > Arachis > Arachis hypogaea. The sequence goes on along the minus strand of NC_092050.1, from coordinate 121,422,582 downwards.
CAACAGATGGCTTAACCCATTTCTTACGGCCAGGAAGCACAGTGAGGGAACAACCAGCACTCTCTAGTTTCTCCTTTGCGGATGTTGAAAAAGCACGGGCTTTAAATGTCAACTTCTTACTAAGCTCTCCTTCACCTAAAATCTGAAACAAAAGCACAAGTTTGCAACACATTATTTTCTTTCTTCTTTCGTAATCTCTATCTCAGATACTTTGTACAGGTTGTTGATCTATCAAAAGTCAAAACAAGATTCTGGACCAGAAGAAGTTAAATTCACTGCATCATTAACTCGAAGCAAAGGCTTTCTTAAATACACTTGTTGCAAAGGTGTGCTTCTTGGAAAACCAGAAAAGCATTTGCATATTACAGATATGAATACGCTAGAATTTAATCAACAAATGCATGGTGCTCCATGTGCTATAGTTTCAGTCCCTAAACACTAGCCAATATGCTTTCAGAAGAATAGAAGTTAATTACTAGAGTTATTTCAAATGGCTTCTTCAAAATATTATTGAAAGCAATGTCAATGTGAAAATACAGTTGGTTCACCCAAATTTTGTTGCCTTCTGTAGAAAATGATCCTTTAATAATTCACTGTGCAGTGACAGAAATGTCATTAGATCTCATTATTTCAATATCAATCTTTTTCAAGTGTTTGGTCTCCTATCAAAGATCGATTTGGATAGGGGAAGGATATTTCATATTTAGAGTTTCAGGTCATTGACATGTCCACTAAAATGTCATTTAAAATTTGACTTTATAGACAAATCCATTAAACATGAGTCTGATCCAAGAACATCTGGAAATTTCAAGGAAATTTACTCTAAGCATGAAAATGGTATAGTTCTTTTATGGTAGATTGTGCTAAGAAAATGTGGCATCCTCATTTGCTGTTCAAGATCATATATCCTAATACCCTAACTCATTACAAAAATAATCATCAAGAAGGGAAAGTAAGAGAAAAATATGCCACATGATTTATATGCAATTGAATCAATACATGATCTGTACCTTCAAAGGAAGTTTCCTTTCTCTTCCTGATGGATTAATCACACCCTTCTCCTTTAGAGTTTCAAGAGACACCTCTTCACCATCCTTAAATCTAGCATCCTCTATGTCCCTCAGATTTACATGGACATATTTTGGTAGCCCAGCACGCATACCTTATCAAAAGAGAAGAGAAGGGAGAAAAGGGGCATCAAAAAATGGTTCCGGAAGAGATACATGCACATGCAAATTATCTGTTGCAAGAATACTTGCTTTCCTTATTAGATACTATAACATCATGATAGCGCTGATTAAATCATGATCCGGTTGTAGGAACCAGGCGCAGTATGGCCAACTCCACAAAAGGTTATGAGCCATGAAGGTAGAACCACACAGCTAGACATAAACAGTGCATATGAAACCAGTATATAGCAGTTCTCTTAACTGGGATTTTATTTTCAGCTAGAAAGAAAAAACTCCATGCAGCACATCACCCGAAATAACCTTCCTTGTTAGGCGAAGACCAACCACCAGATTATTGGTCTACCAACAGAAGTGAACAATCTAGCATTACACTCTATCTAGTAGTGATACATTAATAATGTTCTCTATTGTTTAGTTACCATGTTGGATCAAAGCTCACCATGCAATAGATGCAATGAAAAAAACCGATTAAGCTATACATGGCAATCATAATTTACTGTTTCTTGTAGCCCTCATCTAAGTTGCAATAATTGCATTGCAGAAATGACAAAATTGCCTTGAACATCTCTCTGAGGTTCAGGTCATAATCTAATGAAATCCAATCTAGAAGCCCCTATTCTGTAGAAATAAAACATAAAGCTTTTATATTTTAAACATAATAGCATACCGCCAGCAATTCCTCGAAGTTTGGGGATTCGACGGTAAAGGGGCATCTGACCACCCTCGAAACCCTTCCTGACGCCGGGGCCAGACCGTGACTTCTGACCCCTCATCCCAAAACCACAGCTTGCGCCTTGCCCTGCCGATATGCCTCTTCCCTTTCTCTTCGCCTTCTTCCTCGAACCCGGTTGCGGGCCCAGGTTGTCAAGCCTGAACCGCACGCTCGAAGCCCCCGCCGCAGGGGCAGGGGCAGAAGCCGCCTTGTTCACTACCACCGAGAGGGGTCTTCTGAGCTGCACCCTGAGCGTTGCCGTGTAGCCGCATGGTGTCGAGTTCAACTTCTTGAGGGATCCCTGCAAGTTGAAGCCATGAAATACATGAGCATGGAGTGAAAGGAAACAGAGAGAGCGGTAATGAAGAGAACAGGTGGCCACCTTGAATGGACAAGCAAGAGACGGAAATGCGGGTGGCTTTCTGGTGCCGAATGCGAGCGAAGTCGTGGTGGTGGATGATACCGGAATTAGAGAAGCTGAAACTGCCATGTCTATCACTCACTCCACACGCTTCACAATAATTTCATCGATAGATAGGATAAGTTTTCTTTTCCCACTTTTTTCTTTCTTTATTTAATTATTTCTTTTATAATTTATATTTATATTTAATAGAAAAGCCTCGGAGAAAAAGCAGAATTCACCACCACCGTGATGTTTGAGTCATAGTTCGACATGTGGCACATTCACGTTCATATGTCATCACGTGACGAAACACGAATGTACATAAGAAGCGGTTCACAGTGGCAACGAACTCTCAAAAGCTCTCAAGACCATCATCAACCACCATGGCCACGCTTCACTGCAATTCACTCACTCTTAATAAACCGTTTTATCAACAATCCTCAAGAACAAGACCACCCTTCTTGTACCCCGTTTTCTCATCCAATCGTTTTGTACCAAATATTGGATCCTCTACCTCTAGGTCATTCAAGACCTCAACTTCTTTCAGGTAATTATAGCTTTGTGGGTCTCTCTAATTATAGTTTTGCATTAGAAAGTTGTAAACAGCATTTTTCCATGATTTCAATGTTTCTGTTTAGTTCAGATTAGGAATTATAAATTTGGTTTTTTTAGCAGGTGGAGTGGGACTGTTTCTGCTGTTGTTTCAGAGGGGAGCGCCGTTGGGGCGAGTTTTTCTGCGACTGAGGTCTTCAAACTGACATATTTGGAGGTTGGTTTTATGGTTCTTTCCCTTCAATTGCCTTAAGTTTTATTTATTTATTATTTTTTCACTTTCGTTTGAATGCTATTTTTTTAGCATAGCTTTCCCAAAAATCCTATTTGATGATGTTTGGCATACAGATTAATATTAAAAATTGCTGGAATGTTACAAAATATGAGAATCAACATTCCTATGTTAGTTAATTTTTATATGCCCGGGAATATTATAATATTTTTTTGGAAACACTACTAATAATTCTAGCTGAAAAAGTTAACATTGTTAACTAAAAAATCAGTGATGTTTACTTTCATGATCCTATTGCATACAACATAGCATTCTTATTATGTGCTCCAAGAGTATCTACAATCACTTTCACTTTGATTTATTTAGTCTTTACTCTTTTGCTGTAACTTGTATTAAACTTTATAAATTTAAACAAGTGGCTTTGAATATTTTTTTAGAGCATGAATTAGACGTGCTCTAAGTGCAGAAGTGCATTTCAACTCACATCCCATCCAATGGTAGATGGGGGGTGTGAAGGGCATGGCTCTCAAGTGGTGTTATCAAATATGATCTCTTACGATACACTTTACGTGAGACTAAGAGAAAATATGTGAGAGAAGAATCTTGTATGGTAAGAGATCACACTTGACAACACCATGTAGGAGAAAAAATTGAGAAGATCTATTCCTGGGTGTGAGTTTGCACTCAGCATGGTATTTCGCGCATTATATCTACACTTACATACCCCCCTCCCCTCTCTCTCTCTCTTTTGACATGGGTGATGTTTGGCTCTCAGGGAAATAGTTGGCTGTGGAATGTTGGTGGGGCTAACATATTGGTTGATCCAATTTTGGTTGGTAACTTGGATTTTGGAATTCCTTGGCTATATGATGCTGCTAAGAAAGTGTTAAAGAAGTTCCAGGTATCTTTTGATGGATGATAGTTACTTAATACTTACTGCTTCCCCATTTGTTATGGTGCTTTCTTTTTCTTCCTTCTCACTGGTGTATGTAATTTTGTAGTGCAGCTCAGTGATCTTCCTGAAATCGATTGCCTACTCATTACACAAAGCCTTGATGATCATTGCCATTTGAAGACCTTGAACCCTTTCTCTCAGAAATTCCCAAATGTTAGAGTTATAGCAACTCCTAACGCCAAAACTTTGCTTGATCCTCTGTTCAACAATGTAAGTAAGTATTCCATTCAGTTAAAACTGTACCATGTATGTTTGAATTTAAACCTTTCCGTTGCTTCATCTTGGCATATCTAATCTATATAGATGGGTTGGTTGGAAATAAAACCAGGTTTGAAGCTTTTTATTGATATGATATCACTTGGTAAATTATATGATTATACTGAGGTGGTTTAAATTGGTTTGAAAGAGAACCTTTACTGTTATAGCCATTTGTTGTGCTCTGAGGTACTGCAATGTAAAACATCTTTATATCAATGTTGCTTAGCATTCCGTCTTCGGAATGAGGAGGAAGCACTGGAATTTAGAACCTTACACCTTTAAATAAATATCTTTCTGTTTCTATCTTCCTTATTTTCTAAAATTTAAACAATTTCCCTCTTTTATTTCCTTCATGTTGTGAATACCTTCTTCAGCAGAGGAATGCATATCTTTTAAAAGACCTTTTGTACACTTCCATATTATAATTTTGATAGTCAAATTTTCACAAATTTTGTCAATTTTGTCCCAATTTCCGCCCCTTTTCTGTTTAGCTTTGGGACTTCACAAGTACCTGTCTATATTGGTATACTTGGAATGGTGGTCATCTCCTGTGAATTTATAAGTTCCTGAAAATGAGTAGCAACATCTATTGAAACAACAAATGAATATTATTCTGGGTACTCACATGACTAGCAAAAAAGTGCTTCTTTGACCTTTTGGCATCCTGAGACTGTTCAGGATCTTTGGCTTATAGTAGAAAAATATATTTTTTTCCCATTTTTCTCATAGTTCTTTGTAGAACAAGATTGTACTACTCAATAAGAAGCATGATTTTCAAAAATCAAAATTAAAATGAAGAGTAAATGCTATGCTATTCAGTTAAAAATAATTGAAGGTAGGATTAGGAAGTCGTAGTGGCTTTGAGGTAGAGCAGCTACAATGGGTGTAGTGAGTCCTAACATTATTTTTTCGTGGGGTTCGTATGTATATACGTGTTTCCTGAGTAAAATACTTGCATGTATAAGGAGGGAGGGAAGTTCTTTGACAGAGGACATTTCTTAAACTTGTCCAAAAATGTTTTAGTGTGATGATTAAAGACTGTAAATAGCAGATGATGACAATGCATGCATCCTTTCTCTAAATAGTCAGTATGGAATGAGGATTTTCCCTTTTTATGTCTCTTTTTTATATGAAACACACCACAAAGTGTGCTGCTCTGGGATCATTCATAGGAAAAAAGGAGCATGTAACATGATAACATTATATCATAAGAATTTGGATCCTCTAAAGTGAGGAAGTTGGTAAAATGTTAAGGTGAATGGTTAATCATCATTGATTTTGTAACTTCCATGAAATGTGTTCCTCACTTTACCACTTTACTAACTTCCTCACTTTAGAGGATCTTGATCCATATCATAAAATGTGCAAACGGTGACAAGAAAGAGGGAAGTAAAGATACAAATTTTATCATACTGATGCCTAAAGCATGAGTCCCATATTGGATGGCCGGGAAATACCAATTTCCGATTTTATGTGGCAACCCATGTAAAGTATAGGTTTTATCAGTGATTCTTCTCTACATTGTGTGTATTGGGAACATATAGCTCGGCGTCGCAGAACAACAAACCACGAAAATTGTCTCAATCTTTTTCTGCTCTCTAGCATTGTTCTCGACAGGAAAAGATAATCGCAATGCTTAAAATACTTGCTGAATTTGTCGTCCCAAACTTCTATACATGAATATACACTTGTACCCTAATCTAGTTTTAGCATTATGACACAGAAAATAGTGTCTTGGTGCATTCAGTTATATATTCTTTTAAACTGTTAAATACATGTAGTTTATTGTAATGCGTTCGATTATGCTTATCGTTGTATCCTTTCTATATTAAGAACGTAATTGTACCCATTAGTATATACAAAGCCTTATGTCATATGTTTAGTTGAGTGTTGACAAGTCATTGCCACTAAACTTTCCATGTAATTTAACTATTTTCAGGTTACATATGTTGAACCTGGAGAGAGCTCTGTTATTGAATCAAAGAATGGTTCCAACATCTGCATTAAGGCTACAGCAGGACCAGTTCTTGGACCTCCTTGGCAACGCCCTGAGAACGGGTAAATACTGTAAATTTTTCGAGCATTTTTTCTTCTTTTACGTTTTTATGTTGTTGCTTTTGCTTTTATGTATTTGGTTGTATATACAAGAAAAATGTGGTGTTGTCCCTACTAATAACGGAATTCGGATAGAATAACTACCTTACAATTTACAATTGCTTTTGTCCCATTGTGCCCCTTCACTGGCATTGAGAGATAACTACTCTAATTTTCTACTTCTCTACTACCAAAGAAGATAGTATAGAATAACTACCAATAGTTTTAACACTAAATTTTAATAATTTATTTTTTCATTTATACTTTTTAATTCAACCATGCTAGCTATACACAAAAAATCAGATACCAAATCAGCCATCCCTATAAAATATATGTTGAAATCCAAAATATACATTGAAAATGAGTTAAACAATACATGTATTTATATATGAATACATAGTGGCTGATTGTTGGTGTGCATGTAGTAGTTTTGTATTTCATTAAAGCAAATAAAAAATGTGGATTAATAGGCCTGTTAGAGCCTATTGATCCACTAGTTACCATTAAGCTTATTTTCCCCTTTCTTTTCGTTCAAATTTTAACAGAATTTAACATTTTCTGCTCCATGTGTTATGTAGGTATATTGTTAGATCTCCACAGGGGCAATTGTCTCTTTACTATGAACCTCACTGTGTGTACAATCAAAATCTGGTTGAGAAGGAAAAGGTAGATATCGTGATCACGCCGGTGATAAAGCAGCTTTTGCCGAATTTCACCCTGGTTTCAGGACAAGAAGATGCTGTGAAACTTGCTAAGCTGCTGCAAGCCAGGTAAAATTTTCGTATTTAAAGAGATAACCACGGAGAGGTCAAGAGAATACATCACCAAAATTGTAACTTTGGTTAGTAGGAATAGAACCAGAATTTACTAAATAAATAAATTGAATTGAATGTCAATTTGTACAAGTAAGTAATCATCCAAGTGATTAAGTCAATTTGTACTTTTGTAGTTACTCATTAATTAACAATATCATCCAAGAATTCCTTTAGCTGCGTAGTTTGGTTTCTTTTGGAATGATATATTTGAGTTCTGATCAATTTTTGTTCTTGGAAAGTTCAATTGGATTTTCCTATTTCGATTTACACAACTTCGATTCTTTTCCGTTTGTTTAATAGGTTCATTGTGCCAATGAAAAATGGAGACCTAGATAGCAAAGGAGTACTAGCAAGCTTAGTTCAGTCTGAAGGAACAATAGAATCATTTAAGGTTAGGTTTCTTTCAGTTTCTGTTGACAATTTGCTCAATGTATCATTTTTGTTTTGCATGTAAAAGAATTTGCTTCCTTTACGTAAGTAGCAATAACATATTGGAGACCACGGAGGAGGAAACTACTTGGAAAAGAAGTGGCCTTGTGGTTGATCATTATGGTTGGTGTTAAAATCAGGATAGGGACATGGCCCTTTTTTCAAAAAAGAAAAATTCTTTATTTACCAATTTATCTTGGAAAAGGTTTTTGGTGGCTGCCCAGGGAATATGTGAAAGAATTTGCCTCCCCATTTTTGCATGCATAGACAACGAAAATGAAGCACAAAAAATTCCCTCCCATTTTCACAGCCACCAAAAAGAAAATTGAAGGGAATTTTTTGTTCATTTTCGCAGCCATCAAAACCAAAAATGGGAGGGAATTTTTCGATTCATTTTTGCAGGCATCAGAATCGAAAATGAAAAACCGAAAATGGGAGGGAATTTTTTTTATTCATTTTCCCTTCTCCATTTTCGTAGACTGAAAAACCGAAAATGGAATGTATCATTTTAGCAGCAAAAATGACACTAAATGCGCAAATTGGTAAATTTCTTATTCTTATTTAAATTCTAAAATAGGGAATTTTTTTATTTAAATAAAAAAGCTAGTGAACATGATAGACCCTATTATAGAGGCTTAAACCTCTTACAATAGTTTGGTGTTTCTTTTGGAGTTAAAATTCAATTCAAAATACCACTTTTTATTACTAAAGGTTACTACCTTTATTTTGGATGTCGCTATTACCTTTTATATATCATTGGATCATCGTATCTTAATACAATCGGTAGCAAATGATGAGTTTAGTTTTGATACACAGTGTAAAGTCATGCAATCACATCTGTTCTTTTGGATGACCTTTCACTCTATTAATATGTAAGGTAGTTATTTTTACTAATATGACGTTACGTAATTGGATGCATGTGTAAAATTACTTGACATTGAGAGTGTATCAAAATTAAATTCAGCAAATGAAATGAAACAGAAAGATTAGATTTTAAGAATTTCTTTGGTGAAAAGTGAAGATTGTACTAAATTATTAAAGGGAGTCTGCATTGCACATGATGTTTTTATTTTTTAATATTTTTTCTATTGTAAAACAAACAATTTTCACTTTTCATCCAATTGTCCTCTTTACCATAGTAATACCCTTAGATTTTCTCATGTACAATGACAATGAAAGTATTGCTGTAAGAACAACGGCATAATGACTCGGTTCATTACAAATGATTTGGGATGGTATTGGTCTTATGTATAGAATGTATCATTAAAGTTTCTCTAGAGGTAGTTGTAATTGGCTAATTACAATGGTTATGTAACACTTTTGATTTGGCTTTATCTTCTGTGAATGATTTGTCTTGAAATGTTTACCAATGCAGGATCTTTTATCAAGAGAGTTACCAGATGCAAAGTTTATAGAGCCTGCCATTGGCGTTCCACTAGAAATTTCAGCAAACTAAAGATACAATGTAACAACGTAACGTAATGAATTCACTATTTCACAATATAGTCTATGGAGATTTTTATTTACAATGAAACATTAATAAAAAAAATGATTAATTTTCATTCTTGGTCAGAGTATAACAATCCAGATTGGGTATATGGGAAGAATAGATTTTTATTTAACTTTGAGATGTGTATATCTTTAATGTACAATATTCTTTTTAAGGTAGATTATAGCATACAGATGTTATTTCATAAAGAGATAAAGATATTCTCATTTGTGGAATGGTTATTCGACACCTAGCTCTTCTTTCCTTGTGTAGGGAGCAGCTTGACTAAGCTTGGCAGAGCTTGTCCTAACAATGGCTAGTGATACTTGTGATGGAGTCATATGTGAGATAGTAAAGCCTTATAACCAAGCCTTTTAATAAGGAATACACGATTTTATATATTTTAATATTATAAAAAAATTGTTCACCGTTTAAATAACCATATTAAGTTGAGATCAATAATTTTTATTCTGATATATTAAAAAAATCTATTCACAACTGATTTAATACATAATAATTAATAATTTTTTAATGTATATATTTTGAGTTTATTGAAATAATTATTTTGTAATAAATCAATAATCAGTTTATTTATATTGTGTAATATAATTGAAATATTAACTAATGAAATATATTTATTGAATAAAATATTTATTATCACAAAAATTTAGAAAAAAGTCATACTATGAAATAAATATTTTATTAAAAACACATTTAGTTAAAAGTATGATAGTTTGAATTTGGATTCTCTAAAGTTTGAATTTTTATTTTAGAGGATAAAGTATGATTTCTTATCTTTAAATATTTTTTCTTTTATATTTTCTCTTGATCCCACCTATAAAATAAATAATAGAAAATTATATTTTATTCTCTAAAATAAAATTTAAAATTTAGAGGATCAAAATCCATGACAATTGGGTGGAACATATCAACAAAGTATCAAATTGTCCATTTTATTTTCTGATTATAGTGCAATAAGTATAGTATATTTAGTTATAGTCCAATTCTCTTTTAATTTATATTGAAGATGGTTGAAAGCATTTAGTAGGATGAGATATTTTCGGCAATCCTTGCAATTCAATCCCATGTTTTGTTACTTCTTTGTGTGGGGAAAATTTTTAAAAATAAAATTAACTAATTAATTTATATCTCTAAAATAAACTAAATTAACTTTAAGAGTATGAAATTTTATGATTTAAGGGGGTAAGGGTTAGCTTATATAGTTTAAGATTTGAGAGTATAGGATTTGAATTTAAGTTTAGGGTTATAATTATTATGATTTTGTAAGGTTTAAGTTTTAAACTTTTAGATTTAAAGTGTATTATCATTTATTTAATTTTTTGTTTTTTGTTTTTATTTTTAACAAGAAGTTAATTTCACAAAGTGCTGCACTCTTTATTTTATTTTTTTTAAATGTATTAATATTTGTTTGTATTAATATACTAACATTTAACGTATTAAGTCCAAAATTATTTTATTTATATTGTACATATTAATATACACAAAAAATTAAATAAGATATTAAATCAGTTATTCACCTAACCTAAAATGTCAATAATTTTATCTAAAATAGTAAAAGAGAAGTCATAACAGTAGGTTGATCAGTGCACCTTTATGATAAATCTCAAATTAATGAGTTAATAGAATTTAAAATTATACACTCATATATTATTTATAGTGAATCAGTGTAAAACTTCACCACTTGTATTTAGTATTCTCTTCAATTCATATTAGTTATTATTATTTTTTTTTTTGCAAATTAAGTGTCATTTTTTAATTTTAAAAGGTCATTAATTAATTTTTATATATTATTTTTATTATTATTAAATAGAAAGAGAAATTTAAAAATTAAAGAATTAATATAAGAAAAATATTATTAAAAATATTTTAATATGTTTTTATTATTTATATTTTTAATAAAATTTAATAATTATCTTAATACTTATTTATGTATAACTTGTTGAGTTTCGTAAATAATAATAATAATTTTGATAATGACAAACATAATTTTAATAGGTTGATAATCTAAAAGTATTGTATGTTATTCTTATGAAAATTTGAGTTTCATTGAGAGTTTTTCTATTGTTTTTGCTTAATATTTTGGAAAATATTTTTATATCAAAGAAATATTCTGCTAAGATATATCAAAGAAATATTCTGCTAAGATAGATATATGAGAGTGTTGAATTTGGTTCATTCTATAATTTTAGAATTGTTCAACATCATCTCCATCATAGTTTATCATTGAATATTTTGTTTGTAAGATTTATTTTTTTTATTTATTTCACTTCAATAAAGAAGGTGTAAGACCCAGAATTTTCGAAAAATAGTATTATGAGTTAATTTTAATTTATTAATTCATTAAAGACTTTATTTTTAGAAATTATTGTATTAAAAGTAATTAAATTAAGTTTTGATAATTAAATTAAAAATTTTACTTAATTTTATAATATTGAATAATTTTATAATAGACTTTAAGTGTTTGAGGGATGGTTTGGTTTGAAACTGTTTAAGAAGACCGAGAATTCTTAACTATTGATTGATGCTGTTGGTTGAAGTCGGTTTAAATTGTGATTTATAGGATTGGTTGATTGAATTCTGGATTTTGTAATTTTCTTGGGTTGAGTGCTGTTGTTGTGATAACGGTTATTGGAAGTGATTTGACTAATTAACAGGTGTTTGGTTTGGTTTGGTTAGGACCCAAAAAGGGTGGCAGAATCTGAGTTTTAGAGGAGATGTTGACGAAATTTTATAAAATTGAAAGTTTTGTTTGAAGTAATTGTTTAAAAAGATTTAGTTCTTAAACATTATTTGAGAATGAACTTTGGTGCTGAATTAATGACTGTGTTGTTTGATTGCGTGGCTGGTTTCTGATTGAGATTTTCTTATAAAAAAAGAAAGGTTTCGGACTTCTACAAGATTAAACATTATTTCTTTGAAAAAGTTTTTAACGATTTCCTATTGGTTTTAAAAGATTCATAAGGTAATGATAATCACTGAGCTTGAAAATAGTTTTCTTATTAAATATCTTTTTATGACAACTTTGTAACACCGTGGTGAGACCGTGTGGTTAGGTTCTCACCCCCTACAGCTTTACCTTTTCAGGAACCAGATGAAGAAGCATTAAGAAGAGTTATAATGCGTTTGGTTTATATGCTGTTGTATTAATTATATTATTTTCTTCCCTCATCTTTATTATTACAAGTTTGTAAGAGGGATAGAAATTGTATGTTTTATATGTATAATATATTGAATTATTATGTAAGGATTCTTGTATATGAATCTATGCCGGTTTGTATTTTTCTTAAGATAAAGTATTTATTTCTGGTTTTTCAAAGAAATCAGCGATACAGTGTCGAGTCATAGGCTCCTATTTTAATATTTAGTATGTAAAGTAGTCGTAATACTTCTTGCTATCAGAGTAGCGTAGCCGGAAGCGTGACTTTTGATAGTGAGGGTGTTACAAAAGGCATTTAAGTGAGACATTAAGAAAAATTATAGAAAAAAAAGAGCAAAGAGAGATACTTAAAGAGAAAAGCCAAAGTTTATGTCTAATTTCTTTTTTTTATTATATTTCTGTTTTAAATCTTGTATCTATGATGTATCTCTTGTTAAGTTGGGTGAGCACTTAGTGTATTATAAGTCTAGAGAGTGTACCTAACCAAATTAAGATTGGTTAGAAGTTTGGTTTGTCTCTGATAAGATTATATTGGATCCTTGAAAATGAGTGTTTATAATATTTGAAAAGATATTGAAAATTTTACCACTGTTGTGGTGGAGACTACATGTAGGCTACATGGCACAAGAAAATAGTTGAATAAGGATATATAGTTGTGTCTTCTTCTCTTTTTTATTTTGTTTTTATTTTTTTTTAAAAGATAAAATAAAATTGTCTCATGCATAATTAATTTTATAGAGTGAAGATAGAAAAGCTAAGTTTCATTTTTTTATTTAAGAATTAATTGATCAAATTTAAAAGAATACTATAGATTCAACTCCTTATTTTCTATGTCTTAAAGAATTTTTATAACAGAAAAGAGATAGTTAAATTAAAATAGAAGAAATATTTTAATATATTTTTTAATTATTATTTCATAAAAGAATTAGATAATCTTTTAATTTTTAAATATTATATTTAGTATAGAGTATAAACATCTATTGAATCATTTTTAAAATTTTTCGTTTGAACTCCACTTTATTATACTAAAACAGTAACTTTTATTTTATAGTTATATTATATAATGTTAAATGTCTTAGATTTTATTGAATTAAAATTTCATGTACCATCTATTTAATAAAACTCTTATGTTTAATTTTTAAATAAGTCCAACATCTCATTGTATATTGTAACTAACTCTTTGTATTTTATAATAATAATAATAATAATAATAATAATAATAATAATAATAATAATAATTTATGGACATGACTGTGGGAATCAGATCTCGCATCATTCTTTTACCGGATTTATATATTAAAATAATATTTTAGATGAAAAGAATAAAAAAAAAGTAATCCACATGATATGAACAACAATTCATGCTAAAAAATCACGTTACTTGTCGGTCGATTAGAAAAGTAGGAGGATATGTAAAGCGACTTGGCTTGCACTCTTCAACAAGGCTTTACAAGAATTCAGACAAGCTTATCGGGATTTCTAAACATCTGCTACACGTGTCCTTCAACTATGTAAATCTATAAATCTGAATAAAATTGTATCTGTACACTAGAGTGACCCTCTTTTTAATAATCAGTTCAAATCAAGTATTGCGGCAATAATAAGAAAAATGTTTTATTTTTAAATCGCCTATTTTTCTTTTCTGTATTTTAATTAGGTGAATTCTACCTAATTTTTTTTTAAAATAAAAGGTAAGTTATTTCTTTAATTGTCCTATTCTTTTCTTGCTCACTAAGATCTAATAATGCTACTTTGTATGCTTAATTATCTAATTAACATAATAAATTTTCATCATCGCCAAAAAAGAATAATGTTCTGGTAATTTCCGTGCTGAGAACTGAACATGCCTAATAAACTACTGTAATTTTGAAAAAATAAAACCTAGCTCGGGACATGATTACAATTTGACGATACAAAATACCAACCTTAAAATTGAAGTGGCAAGAAACACACAAAGAATGCTCAAAAACCATGGAAGCACTAATAGAAATGAAGAAAAAGGGGAACCTAAAAGCAAAAGAAGAGAACACGATAGGGTGACGAAAAGGAAGAGCTTCTAATAAATAGGAAGAGGGAAAGTTTTTGCCAAATGAAACGAAAAGAAAAAAAAGAAGAAAGAGACCAAATATATATGTGAGCGAGGGAAAAAAGATAATTTTATCATGTTTTAAATGCTGTGCACAATTACCAAGAAAACTAAAAAGGTGCATGAACAGTTATGAAAAGATAAAGCAACAGTCTCATCAAATTATGTCGAGTTCTCCGAAATTACTACCCGACCTATCAGAGTAAGAAGTTTTGCATCTATACAACTTAACAAATAAGAAAAATGGCAACAACATGACAACCTTTTATGCTAGAAGTCCGACTTTCATAAACTCAGTCACAAGCAGGAGAATTATTCGTACCATGGCCCAAAAGCATGGTCCAAATAAACATTCACTTCCACAAGGAATCCAAAAAGGCCAAATAGATCCATACAGATTGTACCAGTAAACCACATGGGATGATGATAAATTCATATTTTACGATTATTTTTTGTTTGAAAAGAGTGGATTTTATTAACTTACCTTGCATTTATTCATTAAAATTGCATGTTTTTGTGAATCTCTCTCTAATTGTGCTTAATTGTGAAAAACATATTTTTTATACTTAAAATTACCAATTTTAATTCACTTTTCTCCCATTTAATGTCTTGATATATTTGTTTGAGTGATTCAAGATTTTTAAGGGAAGAATAGATTGAAGAAATGAAGAAAAAATATGCAAAAGTGGAGAATTTATGAAGAAAATGAGTTTTGAAAATCTGCCCAGTTGCGTGTACGCATCCCTTGCAAGTACGCATCATCTGCAAGTTGTGCAGGTTGTGCGTACGCATGGCAGATGCGTACGCACAACTTCTTGCACGTGATTCACTTAAGTGAACATGTAGATCGCGATTTCAGGCCAATTTTGGGCCCAATCCAACTCATTTTTAAGCATTTGAAGCATGGACCAAGGGAGGATCAAGCAAGGAGTGTTAGAGTAGTGTTAGTTTAGGTTTTTATCATGTTTTAGCATAGAATTCTAGATAGAGAAGCTCCAACTTCTCTCTAGAATTTAGGGTTCCATAGTTTAATTTCTTCTTAGTTTTAGGTTTTGATCATTATTTTAGTTTAGTTTTCTTTATATTTTCATGTTCTAGCATCCTAATTTGTCTAGTTTTACTTTTTAGTTCCTTTATTTTGTCAATTTTAGTTTATAAACTCTCTTGTTTAATTTCCAATTTTCTTTAATGCAATTGATGTTTTTCATATTAATTGTTCCTTATTTGAATTATTGTTATTGATTTCTTGTTTTGGTTAGTTATATTTTTTTATTAATTATTGCAAATTACCATTTTTTTATGCCTTTCAAATGTTTGATAAAATACCTCTTTTAGTTATTGAGTAGTTTTTCACACTCTTGGCTTGGGATTGATGATTTAAGTGACCTTGAGTCATTGATGTCCAATATTGATTGGTGATTTAGGGTTGTTAATTGATTTTGTTTCTACTAATGCTAGTTTTTTACTAAGCTAATTAGTGAGTTAGTTAGGATTTGTGGATTAAGATCAATTATGCCTATTTGACTTACCCTCGATGTTAGGGTTGACTAAGTGGAATTAACTCTTCAAAATTGTCATGTTTGTGGTCAATGACTAGGATAGAAAACCTTACTCCCAACCCTTGCCAAGACCTTTTTTGCCATTTGAATTCCCTTTTCTTTACTTTCTTGTCTTTTAAATTCTTGTCAATTGACATCAAAATTTTCTTTTCTCATAGCCAATGATACGCACAACTCACTACGATTTCGTGGAAGAACAACCCAGAATTTAAAACTCTCGTTTTTTATTGATTTGAATTGTACAATCATTTAAACTTTGATTAGGGTCATTTGTTAGTTTGGAACTATACTATTGATGAAGCAATTCTTTTTGAGAAATTCTAAACCGACATTTGGCCCTCATCAAGTTTTTGGTGCCATTGTCGTGGAATTGCAATGTGTGCTTGTTATTGGCTACTGTGAATACGTAAATAGTTTGCTTTTTGGTCAATTATTAATTTTTGTTAGTAGTTAGAAGTGTGTTTTTATTTGTTTCTTGATATCTTTTGTTTTTATTTTCTCTCTTTTCTATAAATTCTCACCCTTTTAACTTGGAGTCTGGTTGTAACTATTGTTGGAAGAAATGGTAACCTTAATGATGGTTCGCATTATAGGATGAAAATCAATTAAGGGAGGACCCACATGCACATGGACAACCTTCATGGTAACAACCTCCTCCGTACTACTATAAGCATAATCCTCCCTATAGTACATACTAATCTAATGGATATAGTGGGCCTTACTACGGTAATGAACCTCTACCACCATATGCATATGAACTCTATCCTCAACATTGCCCTCAATCACAATACTCTCAAGCCCTATTCTACCACCAAACACCTCTATATAATCATAACTCATATCCACCATACCACCAACCTTATGTGCCTTATGAGCAACCTTATGAGCCATACTTAGAACCACCACCATTCCAACACCAATACTCTCATGAACCTCTTGAACAATTACATTCATACACACCACCTTAACACTCTTACCAATATGAACTACTTTCCATATATGAAGACCTTCTCCCCATTGATGAACCCTCTTTTTCTCTATAACCCTCAATGGAAGAAGCACTCAAAGTGTTCCTCCAAGAGCAAGAAGAAACCCAAAAGAGACAAGGAAATATCATGGCTACCTTAGCCAAAGCTCTATCTCGCTTAGCTTCATTACGCACTTGCAATAATCCAAGAACTTCCACGAGTGAATCCGAAGAACCAACTTCAATTGAAGCATGTAGAGTGGAAGAGAGCTTGGAATCTCAAGAGGAAGAAGAGGAGTTGAAGCATGAGTTGTAACAAGTGGAGGAAGTTGAGATCAATGAATCGAAAGAAGTGGTTGAAGAATTAGGAGAAGTTGAGCATGAAACAAGCTCAATTATTAAAGATGATTCTGCACCAATGATTCGTGAACATCATTAGTGTCTTTTCTATGTAATTTATAGGGTATTTTGTGGATTTGTTAGAGGATTTTAGTGAATTATACCCTAATAGATACTACTTTGAGTTTTTGTGGCTGTTTGTTGATTTCAGGTAGCATTCAGATGAAGATTTGGTGAAAATTCATAAAGAAGCAAAGGAGGCTCATGCGTATAGATCATGCATTCGTACGCATCACTAGCACACCAAGAAACTTCATGTGTATGCATCTATTGCATGTGCGCACGACTGCGCAGGCTCAACAAGACCAATTCTTCTCTAAACAGGTGGCATTAAATACCACGACTCAGCGTTTAGCGCCGAGGACCTCGTAAAGCGTGCAAGATTTCTGGCCTAGTGGCACTAAACACCACCTCACTTGCATTTAGCATCGGGACCATTGATTTGCATGCAAACTATTCTGGAATGGTGGTGCTAAATGCCAGATCATCGGCATTTAGCGTAGAGAGTGTAAATCGGAGTGGGGACCACACGCGTACAACACATCACGGAAGGCCTTCTATTTTATTTTCAAATCAAATAAATCAATATAAAATATTTGTTAGGTTTTAATTTAAGTTTTAAATCAATTTCAATTAGGACTATAAATAGGAAAGAGATTCGCCCTTGCGAGAGCTTCTCTTTTCCGATTCCTTATTCCGTAATTTACAGTTTTTTTACTCCTATGTTTTTCTCTGCACCATGAGCTAAACCTCCACTATTAAGGTTAGGAGTTATGTTTACTTTGATGAATTAATAATTATTTGTCTTTATACTCTTGATTAATGCAGGATCGGTTAGAAAGGAGAACAAATTGATCACATGTCCCCTTCTCAACAACCTTTCCCGCATCAATAGATAGAGTAGATTTCCTATCCTTGGCAGTAGTCTAGGCGGACACCTTTTATTTTGCCTTACCCGCTACGCCCCCTTTCTAAGTAGCAGCTTAGGGTTTGACAAAGCTTAATTCAAAAGCTTGAAACTCATATGCTAGTACACTTGCCCTGTATGCCCCATCTCCATGAAAGTCTTAGCCAGTGCTTCTTTCGTGCTTCCCATGGGTGTAATTGGCTTCTGGGTTGGCCTGGTTACGTTACTTGAGGTCTCCTCCGCCATAGGTAGGGATTTGAACTGATTTATATTTAAGAATTGATTTTGTTCTTTACCTTACGGATTAGTGTGTATTGGGAAATAACTCTGATCTAAATTGAATTCTTTTGAATCCTGAAAAAGTTACATCACTAAAATTAAAGCTTGAAACCCTTTCTCACAACTCCTTAATTGTCTGGATTTGATATGATACATGATATATAATCGCATAATTTTTGGGTTCTTAGGGTTTGTGTGGCTTATAAATCAGAATTTTAACTTAACCCTCTAATAAAATTGATTGATCAAGGGATTAACGGTTGGTTGGGTTTGAAGAGATTGAATTGCCTAGGAACAGGAATTCAATCACCTAGGGTTTTCCATAAACTCAATCTTTACATAATCAAGGTAGTTGACTTTGAATGCTAATCTAGAAATTTAAACATCTTCAAGCCTTAACTCTATTCTCATACTATTTTTCAAACCATTCACTGTTTGCATTTCTTAACTCACAGTCTTTTATGCTAATTGATACTCAAAACTCTCATTTTAACTTGTCTAACTAGAATAATTAATCAACAATTGCTTGCTTAGTCCATTAATAATCATGAGATCGACACTCACTCACCTGAGTTTATTATTTGGTATGACCCAATGCACTTGTCAGTAAGTTGTGGTTTGAAAATTCTGCACCAAATTTGTAGAACCTATGCACAATTACTCAAGAGGGGGGGGTGAATTGAGTATTGCAACAACAATGAATCTTTTTGCAAAAGTTAAAGACAATATATAAAAGTGTTATTGTACTAGTATTTTTCCAAGAGCTTAACTCAATTGCTAAGCATTTATAAGGAGCTTTTACTTTCCAATAGACACCAACTCAAATAAATTGATCAAGCTTTTCACCAATCGGACTTAAGCTATTCCTTAAGTACTTACGAAGCTACTTTTCGATCACAATTTATTTGCTCAAAGGTAAAAGACAATAATATTGAAGAGATGAGTTTGGAGAGATGCAAACGCTATTTAGAGTGGTTCGGCACAATCCTTGTCCTACGTCCACTTTCTTTCTCAATCGCTATTGAGAAGTTCCACTATTGCCAAGCTTCAAGGTGCTCGCGCAAAACCTTTTACAATCCGAGTCCTTAGTTTCTAACACCTCACGGTATATGATCACCACTCGTATACTAACCCACTCCACTTAGAGATACCTTCTCTAAGATTTGCCTTGAGTACTTAGTATACTTCTTTGGTATCCTCACCGACTATAGTGTTTATAACTCTTGACTCAACCTTGGAGATCACACTCCAATTTACAAAGTGTTACAAGAAAACAATTCTCAAAGAATTGTTGAGATGAAATGAGTACTCTCTAGAAGAGTGTATGATTACAAGTTTAGCACTATTGAACCAATTGATATTGCTCTCTCAAATTGTGTATTATAACACCTTAAAAATGTGTAGAATGAAAGAATATAAACAAGATAGTTTGCAAATACTCACATGTATGAAATAAGGCTTCAATCCATCTATTTATAGACTCCCCAAACCTTAGAAACGTTGGGGAGTTAATGGGATGGAGCCGTTTTGTCAAAACTAGCCGTTTTTTATGTTTTTGAATCATTTGCATCGATGCATAACACTTTGCATTGATGCAAATGTGTCTTTGAAGCTGAAATTTGAATTTTCAGCTAGGTTGCATCGATGCAAACATCTTTGCATCGATGCAGCAAGTCGTTGCATGCTTTGCATCGATGCAAGATGAGTGTGCATCGATGCAAACCTTAAAGAATGGCTTAAAATCACTTCAAAATACTTAGGATTGATCTCAAACTTGTTGGAGTCAATTCCTATGCTTTTGTACCTTTGAAAACAAGTTTTTAAACCATTTGGCTAGCATCGAATTGCAAGATGTGCATCAAAATATTTTGTGAGTGTGTGTTGAGAGATTTAGCAATTGGTTCTTAACAAGAAGTTACCTAAGTCCTAAGACACTATACTTGTCTTCAAATGTTGTGGACTTGAGTTTCTTGTTGTTGTTGTGTTGCTTTCAACTCTTCATTCCTCAATGTTGAATGTTGGTTGATTTTTCAACATGCTTGTTCATTCAAGTTGTTTGTTGGTTTGTCTTTCATGTCGTTTGTTGGTTTATCATTCATCAAAACCTACGAATACAAACTTCGCATACAAGCAACATGATCTACAATTTCCCCCTTTTTGATAATGACAAACCAATTTTGAGGATATGCATTTATAAATGATTTTGAAAGCAACAATAATGCACTTTGTTTTATAGAAAGCTTTGGAGAAGACTTCACAAAAAAAAATTTTGCAGGAGTTCCCCCTAAATATGTGCATTTGTTCCCTTAAAGGGCGTTTATCAAAGAAAACGATTTAGATATCAAGAAGTTTTTGCTTAGCGGAAGTCTTTTTGAAATCATTGTTTCGCAAACTTATTTCTTCTTTTCAAATCCTCAAACTTCTTCTTTTTCAAAAGTTCAAGATTTCAAATATCCTCAAACTTCTCTTCCCCTTTTTGACATTATCAAAAAGAAAGGAGTTTGAAATGTGTCATAGAAGCATGCATAAAATAAGGAATTTTTTTAAGTTCAATTTCTCTATTAATTTCAAGGATGAGATATTCCCCCTTTCAAAAAGAATTTGATTTCCTCTTTTTATATATATAACAAGCATGCATAATTCCCCCTAAAGAAGTGAAATATATCAAGGCATGCACATTAACTTAAAATAGGGGTACCAAGCCTATTTTGAGTTATTCACCAAATAAGCATACAAGCATTAATCATTAAACAAAATTATGAAGGAAATATCAAAGTATTTAAACCATAATAGAAATCCTTAGCTTACTAGGAGTTAGTTTAACAATTCATATAATCAAATAAACATAAAGCAATAAAAAGTGACTTGATGTTAAAAAAAAAATCTTCAATTTGTTGATCCTCTATTGTTTATAATCTTCAAATACTTCAATCTACCTCAAGATTAATCACTCATTCATAAACCTACAAAACAATGGCTAATTGGATATCTCCAATGCTTAAGTTAGTAAGAGATACAAAAATAGCAATATAAATACAATGAATTCAAACAAATCATATTAGATTAGAATCCAAGATACCAAGTTCATTTCGGATGTTAAAAAAACTTTCTTTACATAAAGGTTTAGTGAAGATGTCCGCTAGTTGTTTACTAGTTTCGACAAATTCAATAACCACATCACCCTTTTCAACATGGTCTCTTATGAAGTGATGTCTAATCTCAATATGCTTGGTTCTTGAATGTTGAACCGGATTTTTGGTTAAATTTAACCCTTTGAAAGACTTAACCGTTTAAGGGAAAAGATCATGGCAAGCACAAGCTTTAACAACAACAACACTAGTGAAGGTAACTCAACCGCTAGACCTCCTCTTTTTAGCGGAACAAATTACTCTTCTTGGAAAAATACTAGTACAATAACACTTTTTTATATTGTCTTTAACTTCCGCAAAAAGATTCATTGTTGTTGCAATACTCAATTCACCCCCCCTCTTGAGTAATTGTGCATAGGTTCTACAAAATTTTTAGCACTGTTTCCGGGAAACTGTTACTAACAACTACCAGTTGATTAATTACCTAAATTAGACCTTTTCTTTGTTTTATTTTTGTTTTTTTCCCTTAATTTTTGCCACTTTAGTTCCTATTTATTTTAGTCATTTTCTTTCATCTTTGTGTGCTTCATCGGGGTTTTCTTCATTGTAACATTGAGAATCCCAATTTTTCTTACTTTTAGTTGTTTATAGAGAGAAACAAGGATAAAGAACCTCTTCTGTATGACGTTGAGATTGAGAGAACTCTTTGGAGACAAAGAAAACAAGCTAGAGCTTAAGAAGTTCAAGAAATCTTTGGGGACGAGTCTAAAGAGGAACTAATGTGCTATTTGAGATTGTTGAACCTTTTTCATTGCAGTGTAAAATTGATGTTGAGGAGAACCGTGCACAATTTCCAAAACATAACTTGAGCAATGAGGAATGTATGGAAGAAGTTGGTGAATAAGGAATCAAACTTGAAGAAGCTTGTCAAGAGGTGGAGATTATACAAGAAGAGCAAAAGAGAGTGGAAATCACATTGCCAAAACTGTTGGAAGCTTCTCTATCTAAATCATCAACATCCAACACACAATTTGAGTGGGTAAACATCCTATCCTTTCGCTTTATTAGCCTGCTCGAATATGTGTTTGAAATAGATGATCAACTTAGAGTTCTTCGTGGGTTGAAGAGTAAGAAAGAGATGGGTAGTGGTTGGTAACATGAAGCAAGGCTCACTAAGGTTGAAACCTCAAGGTTGGAGTTCCAAGATCGGCACAATGCTCAATTGAATGGATCTAGGAGGAGGTTTGGCATTTAAGGGAGAATTCCAAAGTTTGTCACCTGGATGGAATCATAGTAATCAACTAAAAGACGGGTGCAAAAATAAGGTTTGGGATCCCGAAATACAAAGTGAGGGTCAACAATTTTGGGAGCTCTTAGCTTGTTGGCAATTTCATCAAAGCTTGTTGCCTATTGACTGTAATTTTAGAGCATACTTGAAGTCCAAGCATTGGTGGAAGTACAAGGATAAGTTCAAGCATAAGCCGTCATAACAAAGAGCTCACCAAAATATCCAACACACAATTTGATTAAGTTTATGTTGAATTTTTGTTGAATTGTTGTTGTTTGCTTGAGATTTTGGTTCGGCTATGTATGAATAGCTAGCTGGGGTGTTTTGATTATTTTGGGGCTATTGTGATGTGGTATTTCAAGATAAATTTGATGAGGTTTGATGGCTGGGAGATTAAATTAAAAAGCTGTGAAAAATCAATTACCGAAACCGTTGAAAAACTAGTTAAAAATCAAGGAATTTTGATGAACTTTTGATGAGTTTGATTTGCTTCTTTGAAAAACACAAAACCCTCATATTTTGACTATTTTGTGGCCAAAATAAAATTAAGAAAGAGTTTTGAGGCTAGAAGTTAAATAAAAGAAAGTTTGTGAGTTAAAATAGAATTTTTAGAAGTTTAGTGATTAAAGTATAATTTCTAAAAAGTTTGGGGGTCAAAATGAATTTTCAATAGCTTTATATTAAAGAAATGATTATGTTTTTTATTTTTATCGAGAAGAGTATTATGTTTGAATTTGATTTATCAAGAAAAGAGTTTGAGAAACGGTTTGGTGGAACCCAAGAAGGGTGGCAAAGTCCGGATTTTAGGGGAGGTGCTGTTGAAATTTTTAGAAGAATTCTGAGGAGTTTTACTTTGGTTAATTTGAATCGAAAGAATTGTTTTATTTGATATTTATTTATCGAAAAGAATGAATTATGTTTAAGTTTAAATGATTTGGTTTTGAAATGATATTGGTTGTCGCTCCCCTAAAGTCTAGAGGCCTTGCCGAGGGGTTTAACTAATAAATAGTTTTCCTTTGTCTTTTGAAAATAGTTTAAATTCGAAAACAGTTTTGAAGTTAGCTGGAGGAATATGAGAATGAATGAGATATGATTATGGAAATGATGATTTGTAAATGAATGAGATATGTGACCCCGGGTAAGATATAGTGGTGTTGTCCACTTGTTTCGGGAAAGAGATGAGGAAGAAAACTGATGAAAACTGAGTTTAATTATGAAATTGAATGAATATGATAAATGAGACATAGTCGAGGATGATTGATGACAAGTATGTCTGTGTTTTCTCTCTAGTTGTAAGGGTGACAGGGCACCTATTCCCTCTAATGGTGACAGGGCACATAATCCCTATAATGGTGATAGAGCACATAATCCCTCTAATGGTGACAGGGCACGTATTCCCTCTAATGGTATTAATGTGAAACAGAGAGACAGTGCCCGGGTTAGCTACCGAACATGTCGGGTTTGGTTATATAACCGACAAATGAGCTCATTAGCCATAGGACAGACATGCATCATACTTGTTTGTGCATATTTGTTTGTGAGTGTGTTTCCTGTGATTGTGGGTGTGCTATATGATTGTTTGATTTTTGTGTTCTTTATTTGTTAAGTCTAAATGTATTCTATTGCTCTTTGTTGGCTATGGTAATAAAATGAACATAACTATATACCCTAACCCTACTAAAAACTTCCAAGTTCTTACCCCCTATTTCTACCCCTTTCAGCTACAGGTGCGAATGTTTAGTGCGGAGTTATAGGAGCATAGAAGATTATATTTACGAGTTGAGTTGTTAGAATTTATTTCCCATTGCCTTGTTAGTTAGAGTTTTATTCAGAGGGGTAGATTTTGTAATTGCTTTTTTATATAATACTATAATGTATTATTAATATTAAGTAAGTGAATATATGTTGTTTGTTCTTGTTAAAAAAGTTTTAAATTTTTAGTAAAACCATCGATAGATTTATGCGTAAAAGCTCATACCTTATTATTTAATATATGAGAGTCATTGTAATACCCCCGCTATCAGAGTGGCGCACCTGGAAGCGTGACATTCTGATAGTAAGAGTGTTACATCATGCATATCTCATTAAGAAACTATGACCTTACAAAGTGCAACTCAATAGCTGCAGCACTAACCAAGTCTGGAAACAGCTGACTCGAGCTCGTGTATGTCTGCCTCCCCTTGCCGTCTATATAACTACTAGACCCTCCAACAAAATAATCCCCACCTCCACCACCATCAGCTCCACCAAAACCATCTCCTCTACCATAATCAGCTCCACCAAAATCATATCCTCTACCACTATCAACTCTGCTTCCACCATTAGCACCACTACCGCCATCTCTGCCTCCACTATTATCTCTACCCCCACCATCATCTCCACTTCCACCATCTCTGCCTCCACCTTGACCTCCACGACAACCTCTACCTTTACCTCCACCTCTACCTCTATGTTGGCCTTGACCTCTACCTCGTCTAAGGGGTCAACCCCTCCCCTCTAGCACAGCAAGCTCATCCTTGACCTACCTCTACTTATGATCACTCACTCGTATCTCAACACGATATTTTCGCTCAACACGACACATGTTTGGAACATCAGGCACCTGCTCCATGGGAGGTGCCTGTCCTGGATCTCTCTGTGTCGCCTCGGCCGAGATTGCAACTACTCTAGGCTCACCGAGGAAGAGCTTTGGTGACAAGAACCTCCGCCCATGCTCATACCACCATTCTAATTATAACTGTGGTGGTCCTAAATCCAGAACAGCATCAAACTGAAGTACATGCTGGGCCCTGTGAGTCCAATGGAATTGCAAAGACTATAACGTAATAGGAAACTAATGATCACCACCCCTACCTTCCTTCAACATCAAAAAATTTATGTCGAGTGCTACATGAGGTCGATGTTGTACTCCACCTGGCTCTGGTAGCACCCTAACCACCTGATGCCACTCTATCTCATTAAGTATTGCTAAGATTTATAATCTAACTTGTTGAAAAAAATTCATTTACTAACCTCTTCATTGATGCTACCAACAATGTGAGAAACTCTATCCAATCGGTAGATACGATTCAGATCGTCCACCATGTCCGTAATTTTGAACCTTGTCATTTGGAAACTTGAGATTTCTCTCTTGTGTGGGGTATGGTGGGAGGAGTGAAATGTGGTTTTAAATCGTATCAAACTAATTTGAATTCTTATATAGAGTATGATAACACTAAATCGAATCAACTGATTTTGATTTATATAGAGAGGTTTCCTACTAATTCGAATCTATTTGATTCGATTTACCTTGCATTTCTTTCTTATAAATCAAATTCAATAGTTTCAATTTACTATGGGTTGTATCAAGGGTAAATCGAGTTTACTTGTTCGATTTACCATGTGCTACCAACCTGTACTAAATCAAATTTAATTTATTCAATTTACATTAAAAAAGTATAAATCAAAGTTAATTGATTCGATTTATATATTAGGTCAAACGAGCATGCATGTAACTAAATTTAGTTTATGATATCTGTGTAATTTTTATCCTCACTCAATTTATCTATATGATTTATACATATTATTATGAAGTTTATAAATCTCTTTTACTAAAAGAGTAAACTACTAAAATGGTACACGAAAGTTCGCATCGCTAACAAAACAAATACTAAAAGATGCTTACGACAAATAAGCCCCCGAAAGATTTAAAAATATGACAAAAAGAACTATATATTAAATATATATTCTAAAAAATAACTATAGAGGTCAAATTTTTGATGCAACTTTTTGCAATCATTATTACAAAAATATGATATTTTCATCCTTAAAATTTAGTAATTTTTTGTCAAGTGATTTTTTTTAAAAAAAAAAATATTGTGAATGATAACATTTTTTCGAAAAATAAAAAGAAAAATTTTTGTTTCAAATTTTTTGTACACTTTCTAAATATTTATTCAAATATTGTCACAAAAATTTAGATCTAATGGATAAGCCGTTTTTTAAATATGAAAGTTTTTTTACTTACAAAAAACATAATATTTGTTAGTTCTATTTCTCATATTTTCAAATCATTTAGCAATTATTTTGTCAATATCCTCTTTTGTCAACAATTAAATCTTTCGGATACCAAATTAATAGTTAAACCTTACTAAAATGTTTATTTCTCAAGACAACATGATGTGAAGAATGTTACCTTAAAATATATTCTAGGTCATATATGTAGTAGTTATTTAGATGTATTTTTTTTATGTCTTTTGTATATTTTGTTTGGTTTTGGGACTTTACTATATGTAGTGGATAATATAGTGTATCTAGACTTATGTTGTTTGAACAAAACATTTTTAGCCTATAATATAAATTTTATTATTTGGTTGAGTTGTATTTATTTATATTGTCTTTTTAAACTTATTTTGTAATAAATCATGTAAATTATTAAAGAAAAAAGTTTAACAAAACTCCTAGTAATGAAAGAAAAATTTCATGTCACCTTTATAATTTTTAGATGTGATTATGTTTAAAAAAAATAAAGAGTAAATATCCACTCTAGTCTCTGACCTTTACCCCGATGGACAAAATGATTCCTGACAAATTGAAAATCTCAAATCGGTTCCCATCTTTGCAACTTTTGCATTGGGTCAACGCGATTCTTTCGTTGAGTCCAACGTTAAAGGCTAATAGAGAATGCCTATATGAATCGTTAAGTGAGTGAGTTGTCCGTTTTGTGCTATGCTAGTAGCCCCGAATTGGATGGAGACTGATACAAGGTATAGTAAAATTGGATAAGAACTTATTCGTCCAAAGTTGTTAAAAGAATCTGCCAATCCTGCACCACGTAACCTGTAAGTTTTGGCGAGGCGGGTCAGCCCATCGGGTTAAAAGTTATTTTATTTATTTTTTATTAAATAAAAAGTGATTAGTACTATAAAAATTAATAATTATATAATTTTCAAATGCGTGTTTCTCATTTTATTTTTTTTATTCTTTTGTTAGTTATTAACTTTATTTATTAAAGTTAACTACCAAATTAGTATTCGAAAGTTTTTGGTACTGACAAAAACACCCTTAAAAGACGCAAAAGACCAATTAACTCTCGAAATATTTAAAAGTTTGACAAAAATATCTGGTGCACGAATTGTAAATCACACTTTTCACAACTCGTACCACTAACCAGCAAGTGCACTGGGTCGTCCAAGTAATACCTTACGTGAGTAAGGGTCGAATCCCATAGAGATTGTTGGCTTGAAGCAATATATGGTTATCTTGTAATTCTTAGTCAGGATATCAATTATAATTATCAGTTTGGATTGCGAAGAATAAAAGAGCATGTATTAAATACTTGTTATGCAGTAATGGAGAATATGTTGGAGTTTTGGAGATGCTTTGTCTTCTGAATCTCTACTTTTCCCCTGTCTTCTTCTTCACGCACGCAAGGTTCCTCCTATGGCAAGCTGTGTGTTGGTGGATCACCGTTGTCAATGGCTACTGATGAGCGGATAATTTATACGCTTTTTGGCATTGTTTTTAGTATGTTTTTAGTAGGATCTAGTTACTTTTAGGGATATTTTTATTAGTTTTTAATTAAAAATCACATTTCTGGACTTTACTATGAGTTTGTGTGTTTTTCTGTGATTTCAGGTATTTTCTGGCTGAAATTGAGGGACCTGAGCAAAAATCAGATTCAGAGGTTGAAGAAGGACTGCATATGCTGATGGATTCTGACCTCCCTGCACTCAAAGTGGATTTTCTGGAGCTACAGAACTCCAAATGGCGCGCTTCTAATTGCGTTGGAAAATAGACATCTAGGAATTTCCAGAAATATATAGTAGTCCATACTTTGAATAAGGATTGATGATGTAAACTGGTGTTCAACGCCAGTTTCATGCTACAGTCTGGCGTCCAGCGCCAGAAACAAGTTGCAAAGTGGAGTTCAACGCCAGAAACACGTTACAAACTGGCGTTCAACTCCAGGAATGACCTCTCCACGCGTAAACTTCAAGCTCAGCCCAAGCACATACCAAGTGGGCCCCGAAAGTGGATTTCTACATCATTTACTCAATTCTGTAAACCCTAGTAACTAGTTTAGTATAAATAGGACTTTTTACTATTGTATTTACATCTTTGGATTATCTTTTGATCCTTTGATCAAGTCTTGGTTACTCCGGTTCCCCTCTGGGGCCGAGACCAATGAACTTCATTATCACTTATGTATTTTCAACGTTAGAGTTTCTGCACTCCATAGATTAAGGTGTGGAGCTCTGCTGTTCCTCATGATTTAATGCAAAGTACTACTGTTTTTCTATTCAAATCAACTTATTCCGCTTCTAAGATATCCATTCGCACCCAAGAACACGATGAATGTGATGATTATGTGACGCTCATCATCATTCTCACTTATGAACGCGTGCCTGACAAACACTTCCGTTCTACATGCAAACAAGCTAGAATGAGTATCTCTTAGATGTCTAATACAGAGGACCGAGTCTGAGATATTAGAATCTTCGTGGTATAAGTTAGAACCCATGGATGGCCGTTCCTGAGATCCGAAAAGTCTAAACCTTGTCTGTGGTATTCCGAGTAGGATCTGGGAAGGGATGGCTGTGACGAACTTCAAACTCGCGAGTGCTGGGCGTAGTGACAGACGCAAAAGGAGGGTGAATCCTATTCCAGTATGATCGAGAACCTCCAGATGATTATCCGTGCCGTGACAAAGCATTTGGACCTTTTTCACAGAGAGGATGGGATGTAGCCATTGACAACGGTGATGCCTTACAGAAAGCTTGCCATGGAAAGGAGTAGGACTGGTTGGATGAAGACAACAGGAAAGCAGAGGTTCAGAGGAACGAAAGCATCTTTATACGCTTATCTGAAATTCTCACCAATGAATTACATAAGTATTTCTATCTTTATTTTCTGTTTATTTATTATTATTATTTGAAAATTCCATAACCATTTGATATCCGCCTGACTGAGATTTACAAGATGACCATAGCTTGCTTCATACCAACAATCTCCGTGGGATCGACCCTTACTCACGTAAGGTTTTATTACTTGGACGACCCAGTGCACTTGCTGGTTAGTTGTATCGAAGTTGTGACAAATTATGAATTAAGATTAGAGCACCAAGTCTTTGGAGCCATTACCAGGGATCACAATTTCGTGCACTAGCTACCCTCCGTCCTCTCAGTGAAAATGGTCTAGGTGCGCTGTCACCGCATGGCTAATCATCTGTCGGTTCTCACTCATGCTGGAATAGGATCCATTGATCCTTTTGCGTCTGTCACTACGCCCAACCCTTGTGAGTTTGAAGCTCGTCACAGTCATTCAATCCCTCAATCCTACTCAGAATACCACAGACAAGGTTTAGACTTTCCGGATTCTCAAGAATGATGCCAATGGATTCTAGCTTATACCACGAAGATTCTGATTAAGGAATCCAAGAGATACTCATTCAATCGAAGGTAGAACGGAAGTGGTTGTTAGGTACGCGTTCATAGGTTGAGAATGGTGATGAGTGTCACGGATCATAACATCCATCATATTGAAGTGCAAATGAACATCTTAGATAGAAACAAGTGTGTTTGAATAGAAAACGGAAATAGTTGCATTAATTCATCGAGACACAGCAGAGTTCCTCACCCCCAACAATGGAGTTTAGAGACTCATGCCGTCAAAGAGTACAAAGTTCAGATCTAAAAATGTCATGAGGTACAGAATAGATCTCTAAAAGTTGTTTAAATACTAAATTAGTAACCTAGGTTTACAGAAAATGAGTAAACTATGATAGATAATGCAGAAATCCACTTCCGGGGCCCACTTGGTGTGTGCTGGGGCTGAGACTTGAGCTTTACATGTGCCTAAGCTATTTTTGGAGTTAAACGTCAGGTTAAAACCTGTTTTGGGCATTTAACTCTAACTTGTAACCTGTTTCTGGCGTTTAACACCAGAATAGGGCAGAGAACTGGCGTTGAACGCCAGTTTGCGTCGTCTAAACTCGGGCAAAGTATGGACTATTATATATTGCTGGAAATCCCTGGATGTCTAATTTCCAACGCAATTGAGAGCGTGCCATTTGGACTCCTGTAGCTCCAGAAAATCCACTTTGAGTGTAGGGAGGACAGAATCCAACAACATCTGCAGTCCTTTTTCAGCCT
Organism: Arachis hypogaea; assembly: GCF_003086295.3. Classification (NCBI taxonomy): domain Eukaryota; kingdom Viridiplantae; phylum Streptophyta; class Magnoliopsida; order Fabales; family Fabaceae; genus Arachis; species Arachis hypogaea. The sequence continues at coordinate 121,391,569 of NC_092050.1, read as the reverse complement.
CTGAATCAGATTTTTGCTCAGGTCCCTCAATTTCAGCTAGAAAATACCTGAAATCACAAAAAAAACACACAAACTCATAGTAAAGTCCAGAAATGTGATTTTTATTTAAAAAATAATAAAAATATTGATGAGCGGATAATTTATACGCTTTTTGGCGTTGTTTTTAGTATATTTTTAGTAGGATCTAGTTACTTTTAGGGATATTTTCATTAGTTTTTATGTTAAATTTACATTTCTGGACTTTAATATGAGTTTGTGTATTTTTCTGTGATTTCAGGTTTTTTCTGGCTGAAATTGAGGGACTTGAGCAAAAATCAGATTCAGAGGTTGAAGAAGGACTGCTGATGCTGCTGGATTCTGACCTCCCTGCACTCAAAGTGAATTTTCTGGAGCTACAGAACTCAAAATGGCGCGCTTCCAATTGCATTGGAAAGTGGATATCCAGGGCTTTCCAGCAATATATAATAGTCCATACTTTGGCCGAGTTTAGATGACGCAAAAGGGCGTTGAACGCCAGTTCTACGCTGCAGTGTGGAGTTAAACGCAAGAAACACGTCACGAACCAGAGTTGAACGCCAGAAACACGTTACAACCTGGCGTTCAACTCCAGAAAGAGCCTCTGTACGTGTAACATTCAAGCTCAGCCTAAGCACACACCAAGTGGGCCCCGGAAGTGGATTTATGCATCAATTACTTATTTTCAACGGTAGAGTTTTTGCACTCCATAGATTAAGGTGTGGAGCTTTGCTGTTCCTCATGATATAATGCAAAGTACTACTGTTTTATATTCAATTCAACTTATTTCACTTCTAAGATATTCATTCGCACTTCAACATGAATGTGATGAACGTGACAATCATCATCATTCCCTATGAACGCGTGCCTGACAACCACTTCCGTTCTACCTTCGATTGAATGAGTATCTCTTGGATCTCTTAGTCAGAATATTCGTGGTATAAGCTAGATTGATGGCGGCATTCATAAGAGTCTGGAAAGTCTAAACCTTGTCTGTGGTATTCTGAGTAGGACTCTGGGATTGAATGACTGTGACGAACTTCAAACTCGCGAGTGCTGGGCGTAGTGACAGACCCAAAAGGAGGGTGAATCCTATTCCAGTATGATCGAGAACCTCAGATGATTAGCCGTGCTGTGACAGAGCATTTGGACAATTTTCACAAGAGGATAGGATGCAGCCATTGACCACGGTGATGCCTCCAGATGATTAGCCATGCAGTGACAGCGCATCGGACCATTTTCACAGAGAGGATGAAAAGTAGCCATTGACAATGGTGATGTCCTTACATAAAGCCAGCCATGGAAATGAGTAGGACTGATTGGATGAAGACAGCAGGAAAGCAGAAGTTCAGAGGAACGAAAGTATCTCTATACCTTTATCTGAAATTCTCACCAATGATATACATAAGTATTTCTATCTTTATTCTCTGTTTATTTATTATTATTTTCAAAAACTCCATAACCATTTGATATCCGCCTGACTGAGATCTACAAGATGACCATAGCTTGCTTCATACCAACAATCTCCGTGGGATCGACCCTTACTCACGTAAGGTTTATTACTTGGACGACCCAGTGCACTTGCTGGTTAGTTGTATCGAAGTTGTGAATGAAAAATGATTTATTAAGACGTGCGTATAGAGTTTTTTGCGCCGTTGCCTGAAATCACAATTTCGTGCACCAAATATACTAAAAACTAATCAAATCATACTAAAAACTATGTAAAAACAATGCCAAAAAGCGTATAAAAATTATCCGCTCATCACAACACCAAACTTAAATTGTTGCTTGTCCCCAAGCAACTGAAAATCAAATAGGATAAAAAGAAGAGAATATACTATAAATTCCAAAATATCAATGAAACTTAGCTCCAATCAGATGAGCGGGACTAGTAGCTTTTTGCCTCTTGAATAGTTTTGGCATCTCACTTTATCCATTGAAGTTCAGAATGATTGGCATCTATAGGAACTTAGAATTCAGATAGTGTTATTGATTCTCCTAGTTCAGTATGTTGATTCTTGAACACAGCTACTTTATGAGTCTTGGCCGTGGCCCTAAGCACTTTATTTTCCAGTATTACCACCGGATACATAAATGCCATAGACACATAACTGGGTGAACCTTTTCAGATTGTGACTCAGCTTTGCTAAAGTCCCCAATTAGAGGTGTCCATGGTTCTTAAGCAAACTCTTTTTTTGCTTTGGACCTTGACTTTAACCGCTCAGTCTCAAGTTTTCACTTGACACCTTCACGCCATAAGCACATGGTTAGGGACAGCTTGGTTTAGCCGCTTAGGCCATGATTTTATTCCTTTAGGCCCTCTTATCCACTGATGCTCAAAGCCTTGGATCGTTTTTATTACCCTTGCCTTTTGGTTTTAAGGGCTATTGGCTCTTTGCTCTTGCCTTTTGGTTTAAAGAGCTTTTGGCTTTTTCTGCTTGCTTTTTCTTTCTCTTTCTCTCTTTTTTTTGCCATTTTTCTTTTCTTTTTTTTCTTTTTTTTTGCAAGCTTTTGTATTCACTGCTTTTTCTTGCTTCAAGAATCAATTTTATGATTTTTCAGATTATCAAACAACATGTCTCCTTTTTCATCATTCTTTCAAGAGCCAACATATTTAACATTCATAAACAACAATTTCAAAAGACATATGCACTGTTCAAGCATTTATTCAGAAAACAAAAAGTATTGTCACCACATCAAAATAGTTAAACTAGTTTCAAGGATGAATTCGAAACCATGTACTTCTTGTTCTTTTGTTTTTTGAACAGTTTTCATTTAAGAGAGGTGATGGATTCATAGGACATTCATAGCTTTAAGACATAGACACTTAAACACTAATGATCATGTAGTAAAGACACAAACATAAATAAAACATAAGGCTCAGAAACAAAAAAAAGGAAAATAAGAACAAGGAGATTAAGGAACGAGTCCACTTTAGTGAGGGTGGCGTCTTCCTCTTCTTGAAGAACCAATGGTGCTCTTGAGCTCCTCTATGTCTCTTCCTTGTCTTTGTTGCTCCATCCCTAGTGATTTTGGTGCTCCTATCCTTAGTTGCTCCCAATAGTTGTGTGGAGGAAAATGTATCCTTTGAGGTATCTCAAGGATTTCTTGGTGAGGGAATTCCTCATGCTCTTGTTGAGGTCCATGAGTGCGCTCTCTTGTTGTGCAGTCAAATGCTCTACTATTGAGCTATGGATCCTTGAAATGAATCTCTCCATCTCCTATGACTCGGAGGTGGATTCCTTTGTCTTCCCTTTCCCTTTTCTAGAGATTTCTCCGGCCTTAGGTACCATTGATGGTTATGGAAAAACAAAAAGCAATGCTTTTACCACACCAAACTTAAAAGGTTTGCTCGTCCTCAAGCAAAAGAAAAAAAAAAGGAGGAGAAGAAGAAGAAATGGGGGGGGGGTGGAGAGGGTGAGTGGTTCGGCTAAGGGGGAATTAGGTGGTTATGATGTGTGAAAAGGAAAGAGTGATGGTTTGAATTTGAGTGGGTGGGTGTAGGTGGGTTGTATGATGATTTTGGAGGAGTAATGGAAGTGATTGGTGGAGGTTATTTTAGGGAAGAGTGTTATGGAAAGGTGTGAAGAAGAGAGAAGAAGAGGTGGGGTAGGTGGGGATCCTGTGGAGCCACAGATCCAAAGGGGTCAAGGACTTAACATCCCTGCTCCATTTAGGCATGCAAAAACGCCCTTAGAGTGCAATCCTGGCGTTTAACGCCAGACTGCTGCTTGTTTCTGGCGTTAAACGCCAACTCCATGCTCTGTTCTGGCGTTAAACGCCAGTCTGGTGCTTGTTTCTGGCGTTTAACGCCAGCTTGATGCTTCTTTCTGGCGTTAAACGCCAGTTTGTTGCTTCTTACTGGTGTTTAAACGCCAGTAAGCTCTTCCTCCAGGGTGAGCTATTTTTAATGCTGTTTTTCATTCTGTTTTTGATTTTTTAGTAGTTTTTGTGACTTCACATGATCATCAACCTACAAAAAATATAAAATAGCAATGCAAACTAAATAGATATAGTTAAATAACATTAGGTTGCCTCCCAATAAGCGCTTTTTTATTGTCTTTAGCTGGACCTTGCTGAGCTTTTAATCTAGCCTCAGCCTTGAGCACTCTTGCTCAATATTGCCTTCAAGATAATGCTTGATTCTCTATCCATTAACAATGAACTTCTTATCAGAATCAATGTCTTGAAGCTCCACATAGCCATATGGTGACACACTTGTAATCACATATGGTCCCCTCCACCGGGATTTCAGTTTCCCGGGGAATAGCCTGAGCCTAGAGTTAAACAATAGAACTTTCTGTCCTAGTTCAAAGACTCTAGATGACAGCTTTCTGTCATGCCATCTTTTTGCTTTCTCTTTGTAAAGCTTGGCATTTTCGAAAGCAGTGAGTCTGAATTCCTCTAGCTCATTCAGCTGGAGCAATCTTTTTTCTCCAGCTAATTTGGCATCAAAGTTTAGGAATCTGGTTGCCCAGTAGGCCTTATGCTCCAGTTCCACGGGCAGATGACAGGCCTTACCATACACAAGCTGGTATGGAAAGGTCCCTATAGGAGTCTTGAATGCTGTTCTGTAAGCCCACAGAGCATCATCCAAGCTTCTCGCCCAATCCTTTCTACGGGTACTTACAGTCCGTTCTAGGATTCTTTTTATTTCTCTATTAGAGACTTCAGCTTGCCCATTTGTCTATGGATGATACGGAGTTTCCACCTTGTGACTAATTCCATACCGGACCATAGCAGAGTAAAGCTGTTTGTTGCAGAAGTGAGTGCCCCCATCACTAATTAGTGCTCTAGGGACACCAAACCTGCTGAAGATTTATTTCTGGAGGAACTTCAACACTGTCTTAGTATCATTAGTGGGTGTGGCAATGGCCTCTACCCATTTGGATACATAGTCGACTGCCACCAGAATATAAGTGTTTGAGTATGATGGTGGGAAAGGCCCCATGAAGTCAATACCCTATACGTCAAACAACTCAATCTCTAAGATTCCTTGCTGAGGCATGGTGTAACTGTGAGGCAGATTACCAGCTCTCTGGCAGCTGTCATAGTTACGCACAAACTCTCAGGAGTCTTTATAGAGAGTGGGCCAGTAGAAGCCACATTGGAGAACTTTTGTGGCTGTTCGCTCACCTCCCAAATGTCCTCCATATTGTGATCCATGACAATGCCATAGGATCTTCTGTGCTTCTTCTCTAGGCACACACCTACGGATTATTCCATCTGCACATCTCTTAAAGAGATATGGTTCATCCCACAGGTAGGACTTTGCATCAGTAATTAATTTTTTCTTTTGTTGCTTGCTGTACTCCTTGGGTATGAATCTTGCAGCTTTATAGTTTGCAATGTCTACAAACCATGGTGTTTCCTGGATGGCAAACAGTTGCTCATCCGGAAAGGTTTCAAAGATCTCAATAGAGGGGAAAGACATCCCTTCTACTGGCTCTATCCGGGACAGATGATCAGCCACTTGGTTCTCTGTCCCTTTTCTGTCTCTTATTTCTATATCAAACTCTTGCAGAAGCAACACCCATCTTATGAGCCTGGGTTTTGAATCCTGCTTTGTGAGTAGATATTTAAGAGCAGCATGGTCAGTATACACAATCACTTTTGATCCTACTAAGTATGATCTAAACTTGTCAATGGCATAAACCACTGCAAGCAATTCTTTTTCTGTGGTTATGTAATTTTTTGGGCATCATTTAAAACGCGGCTAGCATAATAAATGACATGCAGAAGCTTGTCATGCCTCTGCCCCAATACTGCACCAATGGCATGATCACTGGCATCACACATTAATTTGAATGGTAATGTCCAGTCTGGTGCAGAAATAACTGGTGCTGTGACCAGCTTAGCTTTCAGGGTTTCAAACGCCTGCAGGCACTCTGTGTCAAACACAAATGGCGTGTCAGCAGCTAGCAAGTTGCTCAGAGGTTTTGCAATTTTTGAAAAATCCTTTATAAACCTCCTATAGAATCCTGCGTGCCCCAGAAAGCTTCTGATTTCCTTAACATTGGCAGGTGGTGGTAATTTTTCAATTACCTCTACCTTAGCTTGATCCACTGATGCGAGCGGAAATTGGCGAGTTAAGAGTGATTGTAAAATATGTGTTGCAAGTATAGTCTCAACCAACCAGAAATCCGCTTATCAATTTAGAAGGGTGTCACAGAAATTAAAATCAAAATACTGGGAGTATGAGTCCCAGGTCGTCTCCCAACGAGTTGTAGAAAAGTGTGCTATTTTATTGATCAGATGTTTTCAAAAAGGTTTGAGTTGAATGGTGATGCCAGGGCATTTTGGCCAGTTTCACTGACCTTTTCTTTACTGTTTTTAAGGTAGTTTCATGCATTTTCTTAGGAAATAAGCTAGTTTTGGATAGATATTCACTTACATCTTGATTCAAGCATACATTGTGCACTTTACATAATTTCATGAGAATTTTGCATGACTTATATGATAAATTGGATGATGCATGATCCCATGATTAAGAGCAAGACTTTGATGCACTTTGTTTGATTGATTTCAGGCCAAAAGAAGGAGAGAAGAGCCACGTTAGTGGCTACGTTAGTTACACTAATGTGGGCACTAACGTGGAAGGAAGGAAAGTCCCAACGTTAGTGAGAAAAGTTAGTGGCATTAACTTTGAAGAAAGGAAATGGAGCCAACGTTAGTGACACTTAACATTATCACTAACGTTGGACCAAGCTCATAAGTGGCCACGTTAGTTGCCACGTTAACTTAGTTAACGTGGCCTCTAACGTTAAGAAGTAAAGGGGAAGCCAACGTTAGTGACATTCAACTTTATCACTAACGTTGGCCAAGTCACAATAAGCTAGGTTAACTCCCACGTTAACCTAGTTAACGTGGAAGCTAACGTGAAGAAACAAGGTGGTCGACAACGTTAGTGACACCAAACATTGTCACTAACGTTGGAAGGAACCCACACAAGCCCCAATAAGCCACGTTAACTCCCACGTTAACCTAGTTAACGTGGAAGCTAACGTGAAGAAGGGAGGTGATCGCCAACGTTAGTGACACCCAACATTGTCACTAACGTTGGAATGAGCCCACACAAGCCACTATGAGCCACGTTAACTCCCACGTTAACTTAGTTAACGTGGTAGTTAACGTGGGCAAAAGTCCCACCTGGCAGCCTGACCATGCCTTCTTTAAACACGCATAACTTGAGCCACAAAACTCCAAATGAGGTGATTCCAGTGGCATTGGAAAGTAGGATTCCAGAGCTTTCCAAGAATATATGGCACTACATGGTTGACACTAAATTTTAGGGAGAAAACCCGCCCCGAAAGTGCAATGATGAACATGGTATCAACCTATATTAAGGCCAACTGACCTCTTCACCTTCCAAGAAGTGTAACTTGAGTTGTAGAGCTCCAAATGATGCGCTTCCAAAGGCATTGAAAAGTAGACATCCAGGGCTTTCCAACAATATATAATAGTATGGGGGTGGACAATAAGTTTGAGCTCCAGAAACTGGCAATAATGAAGCCCTGATCGCTAGCGTTATTGGCACTCAAGTTTTCCAGTAACGCTGGCAACTATGCCAGCGACCATGTCCACTTCAAAGGAGCATAACTTGAGCTACAGAGGTCCAATTGAGATGATTCTAGTTGCGTTAGAAAGCTGACATTCAGAGCTTTCCAACGATATATAATAATCTATAGTGGGCATGAAATTGGAGCACAAACAAGAGGCATATTTTATGCCCCAAAACACCAATTGGGCAGCAAGTGCAACGTTAGCCACAATAACTTTAGCACTAACGCCACACTTATAGCGTTAGTGTGGCTAAATTTAGCACTAACTTTAGCACCTGGACCTCAACTTGACTCACTCTCTCTCAAGTCCACTTCAAAGCTCAAGCAAGCAAGCCCACAATTGTCAACCAATCAAGACCACAAGAAGCATCTAGAATAGGAATTTTCATTTAATTGTAATTTGCTTTTAATTTTATTTTGTAAGTTAGGAGAGCATATATAAAGTTCTTAGTCTTTACATTGAAAACATCTTGGAAAGGGGGGGGGACTGAGATTCTAGAATAGGGATTGAAGAGGGGTCTTCGGACTCCCTCCCCTCACACACTTTTCCTTCTCTTTCTTTTAGTTGTAATTTTTATTTTATGAATGTTGAATTTTCAATTTCAGTTTGAATCTTCATCTTTGCTTTTCTGCACTTCTTTCTTTTCTATTTTTGTAGAGCAATGATCAACTAACTCTTTACATTGGGTTAGAGAGCTCTATTGTGATTCAATGGATTAAGTGTAGTTCTTATTCTTCTTCTTCTTTCTTTCCTCTTGATTTTACTTGAAAGCTTTCGATCTTCAACCAATTGGGTAGTATCTTGGAAAAGAGGCTATTCAAACTTGGATCTCTTCTGAACCTTGAAAGAGGAATGAAGAGATCATGCTAGAAATACTTTCTCATGCTGGACCAAATTGGGTTTGGATGGATATGTGACTATAATCCTCTCAACACTTGATTTGGGAAATGCATGTGGTATAATCAGTGACCATACTTCATCTCTTCTCATGAGCAATTAACCAAGGAATTGGCTATTGATCAAGATTTGAGAGATTGAATTACAAGGAATTGTAATTCGATCAATTAAGATTGCCAAGGAGATCAATGAGTGCATTGATTGAGGAAGAGATGAGAATGAACATGATCCGGAGGATTGCAATATCTCTTGATCCCAATGTTCATTTTATTTTTAGTTCTTACATTTACTTTTCTTGCCATTTTACTTTTCTGCACTTTATTGCTTTCTTTACTTTTCTGCCAATTTACATTTCCTTTTTGCTTATCACTCCAATTTGATTTGTCTAACTAGGATAATTAATTAACCATTGATTGCTTAATCCGTTAATCTCTGTGGGATTCGACCTCACTCTTTTGTGAGTTATTACTTGACGACAATTCGGTACACTTGCCGAAGGGAGATTTGTTATGAGACAAGTTTTCCGTGCATCAAGTTTATGGCGCCGTTGCCGGGGATTAATTGTGATTAACAAACTACCGGTTGATTGATTTACTAGATTAGACACTTTTCTGTTGTCTTTGTTTTCTTTTGTTTCTTTATTTTCTTTTGCTAACTAACTGTTTGTGATATTGCCTCACTGGGAATTTCCTCATCTGTGACAATGGAGATTCCAATTTCTTTTGGTGATTATTGTTTGAGACAGAGCTTTTTGCAGGAAAGAAAGGAGCATCCATCATATTTTAGTCAATCATATTTCATGGGAAACTCTCCACCACCACAGAATGATTCACTTTACTATGCTCCTGGTGGGTGGGAGTATCAAGAACATGAAATGGGGTACTTTCCAGAGCCACAAAATGGTCCATATTTTGGTGAAATTGATCACTACTCAAGTTGTGGCTGGAAAGATCATAATCAAAGAGATTTCACTCATTCATACCCCATTCATCAAGAGCCATCACCTCTCAATTATACAACCTCACCTCCAAGTTTTACATGCCTAAATTCTTCATCATTTGAGTATGCCTCAGCACAAAAGTCTATCCCAAATCCATACAATTCATTTCACCATCCACAAAACTCAATCCACTACCCACAAGAGTCATACCACTTTCAGAACACACAATGACGTTAGGATTTTTGCCAGTAAAGAATATCATAAAAACAGTCACGTTGTAGATATAGTCTCTAAACCGACAAAAATCCCTTCGTACAAACGTTTTGGTTGTCACAAGTAACAAACCCCTTTTTAAATTGATAACCGAGTATTCAAACCTCGGGTCGTCTTCTCAAGGAATTGCAGGGAAGTATGTTCTTATTATTGGTTATGAAGATTGTAAATTGGGGGTTTTGAGAAATTTGGAGTTTGGGCAATGTGCACAGGTATATTTTCAAAGCAATAAAAATAAATAAATAACTGTAAAATAAACTCTTGGCAAGGTATGAGAACCGAAAATCCTGTCCTCGTTATCCTTATCAGATGTGATGAGAATTGGATTTCAATCCCACTTAGTTAAGTCAAGTGGACTAATTAGCTTGATTCTCAAGTCCTAGTCAACTCCTGTGGAGAGACTAGTGTTTAGAGCAATCCTAGCTAAAGCAAAATCAGCCAATTTCAACCACCCCTGAGTTTGACAACTCAAGTGTTACCAATTATTTAACCAAACCCAAAAAGGAAGAAAATATCTAAATTAAATTAAAAGCAAAGCAATCTTAAATCTGAAATACCTCAACTAATATTAATTAAGAAAATCATAACATGAATGTAGCATAAGCCAAATAGGCAACATAACTAATATAAGCATTAAAGTATCTGAACGTAAGAGATAAATATAAAGTAAAAGAACGTTGAACCTGGGATTGAGAGTCACTCCTAAAACTAAGAGAAATCCTAAATCCTAATCCTAAGAGAGAGGAGAGAACCTCTCTCTCTAAAAACTACATCTACTCCTAAAATTATGAATTATGAGAGCCCTTTTTTTGAATGGATGTAGTCCCCCATTTTATAGCCTCTAATCTGTATTTTCTGGGCCACAAACTGGGTCAGAAACAGTCCAGAATTTGCTGGTTTCGAATTTTGCCACGCTGGATTTTCGTCACTGCGATGCGGCCGCATGGATCACGCGGTCGCGTCACCTAGCGTCAGGGGAACTATATCATATTATATATCAAATCGAAGCCTCGGACATTAGCTTTCCAACGCAACTGGAACCGCATCGTTTGGACCTCTGTAGCTAAAGTTATAGCCGTTTGAGTGCAGAGAGGTCAGGCTGGACAGCTTAGCAATTTCTCCAACTTCTTGCATTCCTTCCACTTTTGCATGCTTTCTTCCCATCCTCCAAGCCATTCCTGCCTTATAATATCTGAAATCACTTAACACACATATCAAGGAATCTAATGGTGATAAGAGAGGATTAATAATAAGTAAATATAAGATCAAAGAAGCATGTTTTCAATCAAAGCACATAATTAGGAAGGCAAATGTAAAACCATGCAAATAGTATGAATAAGTGGGTAAAGAGTTGGTAAAAACCACTCAATTGAGCACAAGATAAACCATGAAATAGTGGTTTATCAACCTCCCCACACTTAAACACTAGCATGTCCTCATGCTAAGCTCAAGAGAAGCTATAAAGATGAAGAGGAATGGTATGAAATGCAACCTATGAATGCAACTACATGCTAAATGCTTTGACTTACTTGGTTAAGAGTAAATAAGTTCTCCAAGACAAATACAAACCAATTTTCACTAATTTAAATCATACAATAAAAAGCAAGTGAACTAGTAAGAAGACAGCTCATGAAAGCAGGGAACATAGAATTTAAGCGTTGAACCCTCTCTGGAAGTGTATATCACTCTAATCTCTCAAGTGTATAGGGTTATTCACTCTACTCTTCTCTAGTCATGCTTTCTAAACCTTGTTTTTCATCTAACCAATCAACAAAAATTTAGTGTACCAATGCAAACATCATGAGGTCTTTTTCAAGGTTGTAATGGGGCTAAGGTAAGGGTAAAGATATATATATGGCTAAGTGAGCTATAAATTGAATCTTTGACTAGCCAAGCTCTCACCTAACATACATACACTCTATATAACTTTAAAATCATACCTAGCTACCCATAATTCCCACTTTTGTATGATTCCCATACTCATGTACCAAATTTTTCTTTTTAATTTATCACATGTGCATGATCTTTTATTAACTTAACATTGGGGTAATTTTGTCCCCTTATTTATTTGTTTATATTATATATATATATATATATTTTCTTCTTTTTTTTTGTAGAGAAATAAACATAACTTATCAATGCACATGGATTTTTCTATTATTTTTCTATTTTGGTTTTTCATGAGTAGGTTCCCAAATTTCTAATATTCAAATAAATTAGAAACATGTTACATTCCCTTATCAACCCATGTTCCCAAAATTTCCCCACACTTATTTGCTACACAATCTCTATCTTAAGCTAACCAAAGATTCAATTGGGATAATTAATTTGTTTTCCGCTTAAGGCTAGTGATGTGGTTATATAACAGAAGGGGATTAAAAGCTCAAGGGGGCTAACAAGGGTGATGTAAAAGGTAGGCTAATTTTGGGATAAGTGAGCTAAAATCAAACAATGGCCTCAATCATATGCAAGCATGTAAGCACACTAAATATTGGACATATAGAATGGAACAAAAAAAATAGATTACAATCATAGAGAAGGGAACACACAGGAATAAAATATTTATGGTTAAATAATGTAACCATGTAAATAAGCTCAAAGTCTCACAGGTTGTGTGTTCTTTGACTCAAAAACCACGTTCCAAATACAACTTCAAACAAGTTTTAACATAAAAATTTTAAAATTTTTTTTATTTAAATTAGTGAATTTTTTTCAAAAATAGGATCTTAAAAAGAGATTTATTATTTTAACCAAGTAGTAACTAAATGCACAAAATCAAATAAATATGCAATCAAATATGCAGATGCAACAATGAACAAATAAAGTAAATAAGATTATTGGTGTTGAAAAGAAAGTACTAACCCACGGAGATCGGTATCGACCTCCCCACACTTAAAGATTGCACCGTCCTCGGTGCATGCTGAGATTTACAGGTGGATGGGTTGTTTCAACTGTTGCTTTTCTCTAAGGATTGTGCAGATGGACTTGTCTGTCTCCCCATGTAAAATGTCTTCCGCTTCCCTTTCAGGTGGCCATCCTGAAAGAAAAAGGGAAGAAGAGTAACCCAGAAATAGAGATAAGAAAATAAAAGAAGTATGGGTGGGTTAATGCCAAATGATAAGGGTCTCATTTACATGGGAGCTTCAACATGTAAGGGAGAAAACAATAGAAGCCATGGCATACCAGTGGTGCAAAATTTGCAACCATGGGAAAAAAGGTGGTTAATGAAAGACAATGTAAATTCATGTCAATGCAAAAGGAATATCAGTAATATAAAAATTAGCATTGATTTAAATAATATTACCCAATCAGAATAAAACAAGTCATGAAGCACCAAGAAAATACCAGAAAAGATGTAACAGTTGAATAAGAACATTTGAACACCAATAATAAATTTAGAAAAAATAAAAATATGCAATGAATGAGAGTATGCAACTAAATAAAATAAAATGAAAGTGAAAAAGAATGAGAAGTAGAAAAAGAAAGTGAGAAAGGAGAGAGAAGGGAGAATTTAGGATTAGAAAAGAAAAGATAAGAAAATTGGCACTAATCTGGATAGGTTGTGCGACGCCGGCGACGCGGTCGCGTGGGTGACGCGGTTGCGTGGTGCGCAATAAGGTTAGGCGACGCGGACGCGTGGGGCACACGATCGTGTGACTTGATTTGTGCTAGTGGCGCGAGTGCAGCCTCGCGGTCGCACAACTCTCTGTTCAAAACTTAGTATTGCCAAAATCCTGGGTGACGCGATCGCGTGGGGCATGCGATTGCATGAGTGGCCATCATGGGGATATGACGCGGACGCGTGAGGCACGCGTTCGCGTGGTGAGGCTTGGGCTACCAGCACGAGTCCAGCCCAACTCCAGCTCAACTTTCGGCCATGCATCTGGTTGACGTCGATTTCAGGTCACGCGGCCGCGTGGGGCACGCGATCGCGTGGGAGGCCAGTATTCCCCTGCGACACGAACGCGTTAGCGATGCGGTCGTGTGGGACGAATTGTGCCACTGGCACGCCTCCAGCGCTGCTCCTGCGAAACTCTCTGTTCACATTAATATTGTCTCCCATCTCCTTGCGACGCGGACGCGTCGCTGATGCAGTCACGTCGCGTGCTCGCTTTTTTTTTTTTTATAATCTGAAAAATGCAGAATGCAGTGTTAATATGAATGTGATGCAAAACTCCAGGTTCAATATAATAAAATAAAATAAAATTCAAAAGCAAATAAAACTAAATAAAAATGAAAAAGGACGATCATACCATGGTGGGTTGTCTCCCACCTAGCACTTTTAGTTAAAGTCCTTAAGTTGGACATTTGATGAGCTTCCTGTTATGGTGGCTTATGCTTGAACTCATCCAGGAATCTCCACCAGTGTTTGTGATTCCAGTAACCTCCGGGGTCCCAAACTAGGCATGTAAAACCCTTGAGCAGCTTCAAAAAGATTCTTAGGCTCCCGGGGTGTTGGATGTCAGAACAGATTCCAGGATCCCAAATCTTGCTTTTACACCCATTTTTGTCGGGATCTGTATTTTTCCAGCCGGGTGATAAGTAATTTGAATTCTCACTGCAGCTACCAAATAGCTTCCTAGACCCATTCAATTGAGCTCTACACCAACCTTTGCGTTTGAACTTAAAACTTCCAACCATAATGAACCTTGCAGGACAATTCTTACTACTGACCATCTTCCTCTTACTCTTAATGCCACAAAGAGCTCTAAGTTGACCATCCGTCTCCAGTAGCCCATATTCAAGTGGGATTAGAAAGCTATGGGATATGAATTTTACCCACTTGAATGTTGTGAAGCATGATGGCAACTTAGGGGGAGGTATTTTTAATGAAATTGCAAGTTCCACTCCCTTGTGCTCTTCTCTGATAATTACCACTTCTTTGCAAGTTTCTTCAATTTCAACCTCTTCCTCTTGGCAGCTCTCTTCCAATTTCATCTCCTCTTCATTGCTTTCCAAGGGCATGGGAGGTTGTGCTTCTTCTTCTTGAATCTCCATCTCTTGATCAATCTCTTCCAAGTCTTCAACTATGATATGCTTTGGAGGTTGTACACCCTCCTCAGCATCAATTTCAACCGTCTCGGAAGGAGGCTCTATGACTGGACTTTTCCATGGAGGTTCTGCATCTCCTAAGTCTTCAACCACTTCTTCTTCTTCTTGAACAATGACAGCTTCTCCTACTTGTTCTAGTACGAATTCATTCTCTGTCTTGTCCATTGGGGTTTCTAGTATCTCCTTCATGCTATGCTCTTCACTAGACTGTCCACATGGGGCTGTGGCTGATCCTTGTGTATTTAAGCGTCTAGAAGCCCATTGAATTAATACTTGCCCCAGTTGTTGAGTGGTTGCCTGAAATCGATCCATTGTTTCCTTGAGACGATCCTTTGCCTCTTGATGTACTCGGTTTTCATAAATAGGATCATAATGCTCTTGGATTGATGGATATGGAGACGGTGAATATTGAAGTGGTGGTTCTTGTGAGTAATTGGGTTGGAATTGGGGTGGTTCTATATATGGTTCATATGGCTCATAAGGTGGTTGGTATGGTGGTTGAGGGTTAGGGTCATATGGAGGTGAATGGCAGAAAGGGGCTTGTGAGTGTGGTGGTCCAAAGTTATGTTGAGGAAAGGGTTCATAGGCATATGGTGGTGGTTATTGATAGTCCATTGGAGGTGGTTGTTGCCATGAGGATTGATCAAGTCCTTGTGGCTCCTCCCATCTTTGATTGTTCCAACCTTGATGCCTGTTCTCATTGTAATTTCTTCTTCCTGCAACATAATTGTAACCAGACTCATAGCCAAAGGGGTGAGAGTTCATAGTAGTAAATAAAAATTAAAAACAAAAATAAAAATAAATTAAAATTAAAAGGTTATTTAAATTTTGAATTTGAAAATTAAATTTTGAAATTTGAAATTTTTGAAATTTGAAATTTGAAAATTTTTAAATTTAAATTTTGAAAATTTTTTTAAATTGAATTTTGAAATTTGATTTTTGAAATAAGATAAGATAAGATAAAAATTTTAAAAATAAAAATCTGAAAATTTTTTTTCGAAAAAAATTAATTAAAAATATTTTAAAACAATAAAATGACACCAAATTTCAAATTTTTAGATCAAAACGAAGAAAACAACTAAGAATAGCTTGAAGGTCAAGATGAACGTGAAGAACAACTTGAAGATCAAGATGAACACTAAGAACAAATTTTTGAAAAATTTTTTTTTTAATAACTAAATAAAAACAAATAACCTCTTAATTTATGGAAAAGCGAAAAAAAATAAAAACAAAAAAAATAAAAACAAATAAACAAGCAAAAATAAAAAAATATTTACAATAACCAATAATAAGTCACACGTTTGCAATTCCCCGGCAATGGCGCCATTTTGACGTTAGGATTTTTGCCAGTAAAGAATGTCATAAAAACAGTCGCGTTGTAGATATAGTCTCTAAACCGACAAAAATCCCTTCGTACAAACGTTTTGGTTGTCACAAGTAACAAACCCCTTTTTAAATTGATAACCGAGTATTCAAACCTCGGGTCGTCTTCTCAAGGAATTGCAGAGAAGTATGTTCTTATTATTGGTTATGAAGATTGTAAATTGGGGGTTTTGAGAAATTTGGAGTTTGGGCAATGTGCACAGGTATATTTTCAAAGCAATAAAAATAAATAAATAACTGTAAAATAAACTCTTGGCAAGGTATGAGAACCGGAAATCCTGTCCTCGTTATCCTTATCAGATGTGATGAGAATTGGATTTCAATCCCACTTAGTTAAGTCACGTGGACTAATTAGCTTGATTCTCAAGTCCTAGTCAACTCCTGTGGAGAGACTAGTGTTTAGAGCAATCCTAGCTAAAGCAAAATCAGCCAATTTTAATCACCCCTGAGTTTGACAACTCAAGTATTACCAATTATTTAACCAAAGTCAAAAAGGAAGAAAATATCTAAATTAAATTAAAAGCAAAGCAATCTTAAATCTGAAATACCTCAACTAATATTAATTAAGAAAATCATAACATGAATGTAGCATAAGCCAAATAGGCAACATAACTAATATAAGCATTAAAGTATCTGAACGTAAGAGATAAATATAAAGTAAAAGAACGTTGAACCTGGGATTGAGAGTCACTCCTAAAACTAAGAGAAATCCTAAATCCTAATCCTAAGAGAGAGGAGAGAACCTCTCTCTCTAAAAACTACATCTACTCCTAAAATTATGAATTATGAGAGCCCTGTTTTTGAATGGATGCAGTCCCCCATTTTATAGCCTCTAATCTGTATTTTCTGGGCCGCAAACTGGGTCAGAAACAGTCCAGAATTCGCTGGTTTCGAATTTTGCCACGCTGGATTTTCGTCACTGCGATTCGGCCGCATGGATCACGCGGTCGCGTCACCTAGCATCAGGGGAACTATATCATATTATATATCAAATCGAAGCCTCGGACGTTAGCTTTCCAACGCAACTGGAACCGCGTCGTTTGGACCGCTGTAGCTAAAGTTATAGCCATTTGAGTGCAGAGAGGTCAGGCTGGACAGCTTAGCAATTTCTCCAACTTCTTGCATTCCTTCCACTTTTGCA
Organism: Arachis hypogaea; assembly: GCF_003086295.3. Lineage (NCBI taxonomy): Eukaryota > Viridiplantae > Streptophyta > Magnoliopsida > Fabales > Fabaceae > Arachis > Arachis hypogaea. The sequence goes on along the minus strand of NC_092050.1, from coordinate 121,374,305 downwards.
TGCTTTCTTCCCATCCTCCAAGCCATTCCTGCCTTATAATATCTGAAATCACTTAACACACATATCAAGGCATCTAATGGTGATAAGAGAGGATTAATAATAAGCAAATATAAGATCAAAGAAGCATGTTTTCAATCAAAGCACATAATTAGGAAGGCAAATGTAAAACCATGCAAATAGTATAAATAAGTGGGTAAAGAGTTGGTAAAAACCACTCAATTGAGCACAAGATAAACCATGAAATAGTGGTTTATCACACAACCACAAAACAACCAATTCCATTCACAAACCAACCCCGCCCAACCATTACAACCTACCCAACCACTTTTAGATAGACTTGCTAGGATAGAACTCCTCCTTGAAGAAATAATGAAGACAATCGAAGAGGAGAAAATAGCAGAAAGAGACCATGAAGAAAAATTGAGACAGAATGCACAACTCTATTCTGAAGAACAATTCATTGAAGAGCTGAGATCACAAAGAGAAACCATTCCACTCTCTCCAAAAACAGAGGAGTTCATTCAAAGGTCAAGAAAAATGGAGGAAGTCAATCAAGGGAGCCCACACTCCAATGAAACAGAGAGTTGCATAGAGGGTGAGTTCATTGAACCACCAATTCAAGAAGTTCTTGATGAAGAGGATGCTCCACCCATCATACAATACCCAAATCCTGAAATCAAGGTGGTAAAGGCAATCAACATGAACACTAACAAAAGGATGGTAACCAAGAAAAGAAGGACAATATTCATGAAGAAGAAAAGGTCAACCAAAAGCCATCCCACCCCTACCCCAACAAGCAAGTTTACTCAAGCTAACAACAGAAGAAGGCTTGCTAGGGAGAGGCACTCAAAACAAGGGGCATTAACTGGCTCCTCTTTCCTCTTGAGGTCATTCCTCTTAACAAACTGGAAGAAGAGGAAGAAAGTCGTGAACAACATGTCAAGATAATGACATTAAAAGAGCGCTTGTTGCGAGGCAACCCAACCGTAGGTAACATTTCCTTGCTTTGCTTAGTTTACTTTCAATAATTTGGCATATGATTACACTCTAAGTTTGGTGTTGCCATGCAACAATTTGAATTTCAATCTTCACTGGGTACTTGCAACATTCTAGATTGACAGTGGCACACTAAGTTTGGTGTTGTCACTTAACTTTCATGCAAAGTACCATGCGAACACCACTTATTAATGCAATCAAAATTGTCTCTGTTTTACTTCTTGTGCTTTTGTTGTGATCCATAATCTTGCTTGCTGAAACACATGCATACTCACACTTTATTTTAAGACATTCATGATCCATCATAAACCCCGTCACCACTGTTTTAATTGTTGCTTGAGTATAAGCAATCATTCTATGTCTGGTGTGGGAAGGGGAAGAATAGGAGGAAAAGGGCAACAACAATGAAGATAAAATACAAGGTGGTAAAGTTCCTTTCTCCTCTTACTTATTTCCAGCACTTTAATTTGCATGATTGTCTTCTATGTTCTTTGTATGTATGTGTGCTTTCTCCTTGTGAATAAGCATGTCAATTCTGTCTTTTAAACTTTTTATTGATTAAGGCTGTGTTTTCTAGTCTGAATGTCATTACTGCATCCTTACTTTGCTTACTAGTATGCTTGTCCATTTTGAATCAAATGAAAAGAGAATGAGTGTTTTATAAAAGACTAGAGTAGAGTTCATACTATGGAGTAAGTTCCTGAGTTTGTGGTGTGGTCATAAGTTAGCTAAGTTGGTTCAACCATAAGGTAGGAAGACAACTATCTGTCAGGAATACTATGCTTGAGACACACCCCATGAAACTAGCTAAATAAGAAGATCCTAATAAGAAAAAGGGAAGGAACAATAAAGGTTAAAAAATAAAAGAAAAAGATTAAGCAATAAGGCTAGGCACCAATGGTTTTAATCTTAGAGGCATGTGTCTGTGGTGCTCCTGTATGAGGGATCTACTTGGATGAATAAGCTCTTAGGGGTGCCTTATCACTTGGTAACTTAGGTTAACTAACTCGGGATTATTAGCTGAAAGTCCACTATCAAGAGTAACCCTCACTACAGAGCATTTAGTAACCCAAAGAGGTGCTGGACACCAAGGTCTCAAGAAAAGAAAATAAATAAATTATATGCCTGTGGTGTGTATGTATGGGGGAGAGACTTGAGCAAGTAAGTCCTTAGGGGTGCTTCAACACTTAGCACCTTGAACCAACTGGTTCGGAAGTGTTGGCTGAAAGCTTATTTTAAAGAGTTGCCCCCTTACAGAGCACTTAGCCTAAGAACAAAAATAAGCCCTGAAATGACAACAAAAGGATCAATGAATAAAAGTCTCATGGGATGCAATCACAGTGAGTATTCTAGGACATGATAAAGGTCTGAAAGCCAGGAATGAACCTAAGTTGCTATGCATGAAACCACCATAAAACCAGGGACATGACTTCCACAAGAATGACTCATTTCTCTTGGCATTCCATTCATCATTCTCTTGTTCCAGTACTTGCTTAGGGACAAGCAAGCTTTAAGTTTGGTGTTGTGATGCTAGGGCATTTTGGCCAGTTTTACTGACCTTTTCTTTACTGTTTTTAAGGTAGTTTCATGCATTTTCTTAGGAAATAAGCTAGTTTTGGGTAGATATTCACTTACATCTTGATTCAAGCATACATTGTGCACTTTACATAATTTCATGAGAATTTTGCATGAATTATATGATAAATTGGATGATGCATGATCCCATGATTAAGAACAAGACTTTGATGCACTTTGTTTGATTGATTTCAGGCCAAAAGAAGGAGAGAAGAGCCACGTTAGTGGCTACGTTAGTTACACTAATGTGGGCACTAACGTGGAAGGAAGGAAAGCCCCAACGTTAGTGAGAAAAGTTAGTGGCATTAACTTTGAAGAAAGGAAATGGAGCCAACGTTAGTGACACTTAACATTATCACTAACGTTGGACCAAGCTCATAAGTGGCCACGTTAGTTGTCACGTTAACTTAGTTAACGTGGCCTCTAACGTTAAGAAGTAAAGGGGAAGCCAACGTTAGTGACATTCAACTTTATCACTAACGTTGGCCAAGTCACAATAAGCCAGGTTAACTCCCACGTTAACCTAGTTAATGTGGAAGCTAACGTGAAGAAACAAGGTGGTCGACAACGTTAGTGATACCAAACATTGTCACTAACGTTGGAAGGAACCCACACAAGCCCCAATAAGCCACGTTAACTCCCACGTTAACCTAGTTAACGTGGAAGCTAACGTGAAGAAGGGAGGTGATCGCCAATGTTAGTGACACCCAACATTGTCACTAACGTTGGAATGAGCCCACACAAGCCACTATGAGCCATGTTAACTCCCACGTTAACTAACGTGGGCAAAAGTCCCACCTGGCAACCTGACCATGCCTTCTTCAAACACGCATAACTTGAGCCACAAAATTTCAAATGAGGTGATTCCAGTGGCATTGGAAAGTAGGATTCCAGAGCTTTTCAAGAATATATGGCACTACATGGTTGACACTAAATTTGAGGGAGAAAACCTTCCCCTTAAGTGCAATGATGAACATGGTATCAACCTGTATTAAGGCCAACTGACCTCTTCACCTTCCAAGAAGTGTAACTCGAGTTGTAGAGCTCCAAATGATGCGCTTCCAAAGGCATTGGAAAGTAGACATCCAGGAATTTTCAAAAATATATAATAGTATGGGGTGGACACTAAGTTTGAGCTCCAGAAACTGGCAATAATGAAGCCCTGATCGCTAGTGTTATTGGCACTCAAGTTTTCCAGTAACGCTGGCAACTATGCCAGTGACCATGTCCACTTCAGAGCTTTCCAACGATATATAATAATCTATAGTGGGCATGAAATTGGAGCACAAACAAGAGGCATCTTTTAAGCCCTAAAAATACCAACTGGGCAGCAAGTGCAACGTTAGCCACAATAACTTTAGCACTAACGCCACACTTGTAGCGTTAGTGTGGCTAACTTTAGCACTAACTTTAGCACCTGGACCTCAACTTGACTCACTCTCTCTCAAGTCCACTTCAAAGCTCAAGCAAGCAAGCCCACAATTGTCAACCAATCAAGACCACAAGAAGTATCTAGAATAGGAATTTTCATTTAATTGTAATTTGCTTTTAATTTTATTTTGTAATTTAGGAGAGCATATATAAAGGCCTTAGTCTTTACATTGAAAACATCTTGGAAAAGGGGGGACTGAGATTCTGGAATGGGGATTGAAGAGGGGTCTTCGGACTCCCTCCCCTCACACACTTTTCCTTCTCTTTCTTTTAGTTGTAATTTTCATTTTATGAATGTTAAATTTTTAATTTCAGTTTGAATCTTCATCTTCACTTTTCTGCATTTCTTTCTTTTCTATTTTTGTAGAGCAATGATCAACTAACTCTTTACATTGGGTTAGAGAGCTCTATTGTGATTCAATGGATTAAGTGTAGTTCTTATTCTTCTTCTTCTTTCTTTCCTCTTGATTTTACTTGAAAGCTTTCGATCTTCATCCATTTGGATAGTATCTTGGAAAAGAGGCTATTCAAACTTGGATCTCTTCTGAACCTTGAAAGAGGAATGAAGAGATCATGCTAGAAATACTTTCTCATGCTGGACCAAATTGGGTTTGGATGGATATGTGACTATAATCCTCTCAACACTTGATTTGGGAAATGCATGTGGTATAATCAGTGACCATACTTCATCTCTTCTCATGAGCAATTGACCAAGGAATTGGCTATTGATCAAGATTTGAGAGATTGAATTACAAGGAATTGTAATTCGATCAATTAAGATTGCCAAGGAGATCAATGAGTGCATTGATTGAGGAAGAGATGAGAATGAACATGATCCGGAGGATTGCAATATCTCTTGATCCCAATGTTCATTTTATTTTTAGTTCTTACATTTACTTTTCTTGCCATTTTACTTTTCGGCAATTTATTGCTTTCTTTACTTTTCTGCCAATTTACATTTCCTTGTTGCTTATCACTCTAATTTGATTCGTCTAACTAGGATAATCAATTAACCATTGATTGCTTAATCCGTTAATCTCTGTGGGATTCGACCTCACTCTTTTGTGAGTTATTACTTGACAACAATTCGGTACACTTGCCGAAGGGAGATTTGTTATGAGACAAGTTTTCCGTGCATCAAATGGCAGAAAATTAAATTAGATAATTTATATAAATTTAAATAAAAGCCTTGACTGGGAGTTGATTAGCTGGAAGCCCTATTCTTGTTGCAGTACTCTCAAGATTAATTGATAATTGGGGGGTTATTATGTTTAGTTGTCCCTTACTAAGTAAGGAGAAGTTAAACAAGTTGGAATGCTGTTCTATCCACAAGTTCCAATCCGCTCTTGGGAGGATTGGTGTTAGTGACTAGAGAGCAATCCAACAATAAACCCAACTACAATCTTTCTCTTGAGCATCCCAACTTCAAGGGTTTCTTTCAATCAACTCCCCATCAAGTTAGGGAACTACTCGCTCATTGTAAATGTAAAATTCATAACATAAGAAAAGGAATTAAAGAAAGACATAACAAATAATGATTAAAAGATTAATTAAAAATAAAAGTAATTCTTGTATTGATAAATGCTAAAATAATCCAATGGTAAAATTAAGTAAATTAAGGAACATGGAAGAGTAAGAGACAAGTAAAGAGAACGAACTAGAATGTCGAAGTCTTGATGAGGCAATAACTCTTCTCAATATCCCAATGCAAAAACAATGAACATAACAAATCCTAAAAACTATGAATGTGTAGAGAGAGAAAAAACCTAGAGGAGAGGAAAACTAGATCTAAAAACTAAAACTATGCGGAATGAATGTTGTTGTTGGTTTCTGCATGTTCTCTGGCTCTAGTCTGCTTTTCTGGGCCGAAAACTGGGTCAAAATAAGGCCCAAAATCGCCCCCAGCGATTCTGCAGATTATGCAGATCCCGCATGTCACGCGGTCGCGTCATCCATGCGGCCGTGTCATTCGGCTTTCTGCTTTTCCACGCGGTCGCGTCATCCATGCGGCCGCGTCGCTTGTGCTATTCCATGCCGCGCGGTCACGTCATCCATGCGGCCGCGTCACTTCTCGTTGGTCATCTCTTCAATTCCTTGTGTTCCTTCCATTTTTGTAAGCTTCCTCTCAAATCTCCAACTCATTCATGCCCTATAAAGCCTGAAACACTTAACACACAGATCACGGCATCGAATGGAATAAAGGAGAAATAAAATACATAATTAAAAGTCTATAGGAAGCAAGTTTTCAATCATGCAATAACTTTAGGAAGGAATTATAATTGCATGCTTATTTAATGAATAAGTGGGTAAAGATCATGATAAAACCACATAAATAAACACAATATAAACCATAAAATAGTGGTTTATCAACCTCCCCACACTTAAACATTAGCATGTCCTCATGCTTAGTTGAAGGAGATAAAATGAATGAGTAAGAATATGTAAAACCTATGAAATGCAATGCAACCTATATATATGAATGCAGCTATATGATTTTTGTCCACTTGATCAAAAGTAAGTGATGAGCGGATAATTTATACGCTTTTTGACATTGTTTTTAGTATGTTTTTAGTAGGATCTAGTTACTTTTAGGGATGTTTTTAATAGATTTTGTGTTAAATTCACATTTCTGGACTTTACTATGAGTTTGTGTGTTTTTCTATGATTTCAGGTATTTTCTGGCTGAAATTGAGGGACTTGAGCAGAAATCAGATTCAGAGGTTGAAAAAGGACTGCTGATGCTGTTGGATTCTGACCTCCCTGCACTCAAAGTGGATTTTCTGGAGCTACAGAACTCTAAATGGCGCGCTTCTAATTGCGTTGGAAAGTAGACATCCAGGGCTTTCCAGCAATATATAATAGTCCATACTTTGGCCAAGAATTGACGACGTAAACTGGCGTTCAACGCCAGCCTTCTGCCCAAATCTGGCGTCCAGCGCCAGAAAAGGATCCAAAACCAGAGTTGAACGCCCAAACTGGCACAGAAACTGGCGTTCAACTCCACAAATGGCCTCTGCACGTGAAACACTCAGGCTCAGCCCAAACACACACCAAGTGGGCCCAGGAAGTGGATTTATGCATCAATTACTTACTCATGTAAACCCTAGTAGCTAGTTTATTATAAATAGGACCCTTTACTAGTCTTTTTGACCATCTTTGGGTCTTGGATTGTATTTTGATCCTGTGATCACGTTTTAGGGGGTTGGCCATCTCGGCCATGCCTGAACCTTCACTTATGTATTTTTATACGGTAGAGTTTCTACACTCCATAGATTAAGGTGTGGAGCTCTGCTGTTCCTCAAAGATTAATGCAAAGTACTTCTGTTTTCTATTCAATTCTTCTTATTTCGCTTCTAAGATATCCATTCGCACCCAAGAACGTGATGAAGGTGATGATTATGTGTGACGCTCATCATCCTTCTCCCTTATGAACGCGTGCCTGACAAACACTTCTGTTCTACATGAATAAAGCTAGAATGAGTATCTCTTAGATCTCCTAACCAGAATCTTCGTGGCATAAGCTAGAATGATGGCGGCATTCAAGAGAATCCGGAAAGTCTAAACCTTGTCTGTGGTATTCCGAGTAGGATTCAATGATTGAATGACTGTGACGAGCTTCAAACTCACGAGTGCTGGGCGTTAGTGACAGACGCAAAAGGAGGGTGAATACTATTCCAGCATGATCGGGAACCGACAGATGAATAGCCGTGCCGTGACAGGGTGCGTGAGCATATTATTCACTGAGAGGAGGGGATGTAGCCATTGACAACGGTGATGCCCTTGCATAAAGCCAGCCATGGAAAGGAGTAAGACTGAGTGGATGAAGATAGCAGGAAAGCAGAGGTTCAGAGGAACGAAAAGCATCTCCATTTGCTTATCTGAAATTCCTACCAATGATTTACATAAGTATCTCTATCCCTATTTTATTATATAATATTCGAAAACAACATTATCACTTTATATCCGCCTGACTGAGATTTACAAGGTGACCATAGCTTGCTTCATACCAACAACCTCCGTGGGATTCAACCCTTACTCACGTAAGGTATTACTTGGACGACCCAGTGCACTTGCTGGTTAGTTGTATCGAAGTTGTGACAATTATGAATTAAGATCAGAGCACCAAGCTTTGGAGCCATTACCAGGATTTGTTCGAGCCTGGAGATCACAATTTCGTGCACCAGTAAGTAAGCTCTTCAAAACAATTACAAATCAAATTCCACTAACTCAATTCTTATACGGTAAGAATAGATAAAAATGCAAGAAGATAGCTCATGAAAGCAGGGAACATAGAAATTCAAGCACGGAACCCTCACTGATGATGTATGTACACTCTAGTCTCTCTAGTGTATAGGGTCATCACTCTATCCTTCTCTAATCATGCTCTCTAATTTTTGTTCTTCTCCTAACCAATCAACAACATTTAATATACCAATGCAAACATCATGAGGTCTTTTCAAGGTTGTAATGGGGCCAAGGTAAGGGTAAGGATATATATATGGCTAAGTAAGCTTATAAATTGAATCTTTAATTAACCCAAGCCTTAACATAACCTATATATATATAACCCAAGCCTTAACATAACCTATATATATATATATATATATATATATATATATAACTTTAGAATTCATACTTAGCTACTCAGAAATCTCTTTCACATCCATACTCATGTATCAACCTTTTATTTTGATTTTATCATACATGCATTGATCTTTGAATTCGTAAATTAACATTGGGGTAATTTTGTCCCCTTATTTATTTGTTGAATATTTTTGGGTTTTTTTTAATTAAACATAGAGACATAAAAATAACACAGCTTATCAATGCACATAGATTTTTAATTCTTATAGTTTCACATGAGTAGGTATCCAAGTTGCCATAATATTATCATGACTCATTCCCTTATTATACTTTGTTCCCACAATTTTCCATACTTGATAACACACACAATTCTATCTTAAGCTAACCAAAGATTCAATTTGGGATATACACTTGTTTTTCCACTTAAGGCTAGTGATGTGGTAAAATATAGAACAAATGGGATTTAAAGGCTCAAAGTGGCTAACAAAGGTAATTGAAAGGGTAGGCTTTATTTGAATAAGTGAGCTAAACAAATAATGGCCTCAATCATATGCAAACATATAAATATAATAAACATTGGACATATAGGATGAAACAAAATATAGATTACAATCATAGAGAAGTAAACACACAAGAACAAAATAATTATGGTTAAATAATGTAACCATTCATAAAGGCTCAAATCTCACAGGTTGTGTGTTCTTTAGCTCAAAAATCATGTTCCAAATACAACTTCAAGCAAATTTAACATAAAAGTTTTAATTAAAATTAGTGAAATTTTGTTCCAAAGATAGGGTCTTAGAAGAAACCTATTGTCTTTTCAATCAAACAGAACATGCATGCAACTAATCTATTACTATGCAATTTATCCTTTTCTGCAAAAGAAAAATCTAACTAAATATCCTAATTTGTTGGTGCTAGGGAAGAGAAATTACCTCCGAAAGTCAGGTACTGACCGACCTCCCCATACTTAAGGCTTTGCACCGTCCTCGGTGCCATCTGTCAAGAACAAAGGTGGGCTGATAGCAGTATCTCCACAGTCGGGACCATCAAGGCTCCCTGTGCTGGTAAAAGAAGTGGAGTCCAGGGTGTCTGAGTCCTTGAATTTTCCCATGATCAGCTCCTTGAGGTATGTGAATCGGCGCTTGTTACGGCGCTCTCTCATCTTAGCTTTCTGTTCTTGCCGATCCAACTTTTCAAGTATCTGCTGGAGCAGTTGGGCTGTTGTAGGTGCTTGTGGTGTTGAAGAAGAAATATCTTCAACTGGTTCAGTAGGCTGGCTGATAGTGGCTGCTGGAAGTCTAAGGTATTTCCCGTTGGGGACATATTGATCATCCCTTGGAAGCATGGGTTTGGTGTCTCCAGCTCTGTAGGAGACTCCGGCTGCTGAGACAAGAGCGGAGACCAGGGCTGGAAAAGGTAAGTTGCTAGCGATTTGTACGTGTCCCATGGCATTCCAGATATGTCTTGGTAGATTCAGAGGTTGGTCTGTAAGGATGCACCATAGTAGAACGGCCATGTCCCCAGTGAAGGAGGATTCGTGAGTGCTCAGAAAGACGTAATGGGACATAATCTGTGCCCATATGCGAGCCTCCAAGGTAAGTTCTGAAGCCGAAATTGCCTTAGGGCAGGTACGATGGTATCCGTAGATCCATCTGCTGCCAGGTAGTATGATAACTCTGAGAATGGCGTCCCAGTCAAATTGGTACAGCTGGCGCTTGAGTGCGGCTTCTTGAAAGGCATCCAATCCTTCTGGAATAGGGGGAAGACTTAGAACTTTTTGAATGGCCTCTTCTGTAATGGGGACTTGCTTCTGACGGACGTAGACAGACTGCAGGGTCGGTAGGTGGTAGTTGGAGTAGAACTCGACTACCCAAGAAAGATTGACCTGCCTTGGCTGTCTTTGTAGGAAACCCCATTGTCTTCGGGAAATTTATGGCTCAACAAAGGTAGCAATATGGTTTGGAAGGAGAAGAAGGTATTCGTTATTGTAACTCCTTTCTACCAGGATGGGGAACATCTGCTCACAGTAGCGATTGGGGAATCGCGCAATGTCCTTTGCTGGGAAGGCTCTTTCTTTATCATCAACCTTTATAATCCTCTTAATTTCTTTGTTGAGGGCTTTACCGTAGTTGAAGAGGGTTCTGTCACTAATGCTCTCTTTGTACCTCTTCTTGCTGGTTGTTTGGGAGTGGCTTTCTCTTTTCCTTTCTTGGTAGCCATCCTGAAAAAGGGAAGAGAAAGTAAATTAAATTTAAAGGGATAGAGCAAGGAAGAGAACGGAAAGGATGGTTATAAATGCACATAAAAAGGTAAATGATATTAACACACGCTCATGAGTACATGTGAAAACTCATTAATGGAAAATAACTAGTACATATGATGACAAGTGAATGCAAGGTGTTTATTGGCATGCCGACAAAGGGCATGAGTAGCATAGATTAAGCATCACTCGTAACAAACCATCACGTTTGTATTGACAATTAAATTCAATGAATAAAATGGTAAAGGAAATTTGTGAAAAGCAAGCATTGAATATGAGAGTAGAAAAATGTAAAGAAGTTCATAATGCCATATGGGCTTTTTCACAAACACATAGCATGCATGTAGAAGAGGCTCTTGAAAATAAGAATTTGAACATGCAAGTAATCCCTTAAAAAGCAATATATAATTGTTAAACAAATTTACAACACTCCACAAGCATATAATAATAAATAATGAGTCACATAAATTGATAACACCAAGTAAAAAGGGAAAAGAAAGAAAAAGAAAATATGAACAATGAAGGTAAAAAGAAAAGAAAAGAAGATGGCATATAAAAATAAGAAGAATGATAGAAAAGTAAGGAGGGAAGGAGAAAGAAAAACCTTGTTAATGGGGGTGAAAGAGAGTAAAAAGTGAGAAAGAAGGAAGAAGGGAAGAAGGGAGGGAGAAGAAATAAGGAGGGAAAGGAGAAAATAGGATTTGGGGAGAAAAAGATATGATAATTGGCAAAATTGGGGAGGCTGTGCGGCGCAAGCGACGCGGTCGCGTGGGGGCATGCGGTCGCGCGACTTGCGCTTAAACTCAATAACGCGGTCACGTCGGTCACGCGGTCGCATGACCCGTTTTAGGCTAATGGCGCGAGGGTAGCCTCGCACTCGCACAACTCTCTGTTCAAAATCATATTAGTGCCAAATTTTGGGTGACGCGATCGCATGGGGCATGCGATCACGTGAGTGGACTTTCAGAAGGATATGACGCGGTCGCGTGGGGCACGCGGTCGCGTGAGAGGGACTGCGCGTCTAGCGCCAGTCCAGCACCACTCTAGCACAACTTTCGGCTGTGCACCCTTGTTACGTCGAAATCCAGGTCACGTGGTCGCGTGGGAGGTCATTATTCCCATATGACGTAGTCGCGTGGGACGAATTGTGCCATTGGCACGCCTCCAGCCGTGCTCCTGCGTAACTCTCTGTTCATATTATTATTGTCTCCCAGCTCCCTGCGACGCGGACGCGTCAATGAGGCGGTTGCGTCGCGTTTTTTTTATTAAAAATATGTGAATGCAGATGCACGAAATGTACTAATGAAGAGAAGAGTTATTGGATAAGAAAATTAAAAATAAGTGAAAGAACGATCATACCATGGTGGGTTGTCTCCCACCTAGCACTTTGCTTTAACGTCCGTAAGTTGGACGCTCCACTAGCTCAGTCTTCAGCTATGTAGGGATCTTCCAAGAGGAAGATCTCAAGCTCCTTGTTTTTCTTCAGCTTCTCGCCATGGTACAGCTTTAAACGATGTCCATTAACCTTGATAGGTTCAGAGCTTGAAGGATGGCTTAGGTGATAAACTCCGTACGGTTCGGCCTTCTCTACTCTGTATAGACCTTCCCATCTTGATCTCAACTTGCCTGGCATGAGCCTTAGTCGAGATTTATAAAGGAGGACTAAGTCCCCAGGTTGGAACTCTTTCCTCTTGATGTGCTAATCATGTACAGCCTTCATCTTCTCCTTGTATAGCCTTGAGTTCTCATAAGCTTCTAGGCGAAGGCTTTCCAATTCCTGCAGTTGCAACTTCCTTTCAGCTCCGGCTCTCTCAATTCCCATGTTGCATTCCTTTACTGCCCAAAAGGCTTTATGCTCTATTTCAACAGGGAGATGACAAGCTTTTCCATAAACTAAGCGGAAAGGACTCATCCCAATGGGTGTTTTGTATGCTGTTCTGTATGCCCAGAGTGCATCTTGTAGCCTGGTGCTCCAGTCTCTTCTATGAGGTTTGACTATCTTCTGCAAGATACGCTTTATCTCTCTATTTGACACCTCGGCTTGCCCATTAGTCTGAGAATGGTAGGCTGTTGCAACTTTATGAATTATCCCATGCTTCTTCATTAGTCCTGTTAGTCTCCTGTTACAAAAATGGGTGCCTTGATCGCTCACGATTGCTCGTGGTGATCCAAAACAACAGATAATATGGTTTCTCACAAAGGAAACAACAGTGTTAGCATCATCAGTGCGGGTAGGAATTGCTTCTACCCATTTGGAAACATAATCCACAGCTAACAAAATATAAAATTAACCATTAAAATTTGGAAATGGACCCATGAAGTCAATGCCCCAAACATAAAAAATTTCACAGAAAAGCATAATCTGTTGAGGCATCTCATCCCTCCTAGATATATTAGCAAATTTCTGGCATGGGAAATAAGATCTACAAAATTCAGTGGCGTCCCTAAAAAGAGTAGGCCACCAGAATCCACAGTCTAAGATTTTTCTAGCAGTTCTTTGAGGGCCAAAATATCCTCCACTCTCAGATGAGTGGCAGGCCTCTAAGATGGACTGGAATTCTGATTGAGGCACACATTGTCTTATTACCTGGTCAGCGCCACATCTCCATAAATATGGGTCATCCCATATATAATATTTAGACTCGCTTTTCAGCTTGTCTCTTTGATGCTTAGAAAAGTTTGGAGGAAAGGTGCGGCTAACTAGATAATTAGCTACAGGTGCATACCAAGGGACTATCTCAGATACTGCTTGCAGGTTATCAAATGGGAAACTATCAGCTATAGGAGTGGAATCATCTGTAATGTGCTCAAGGCGACTCAAGTGGTCTGCTACTAAATTCTGGTTACCACTCCTATCCTTAATTTCTAAATCAAATTCTTGTAATAGCAGTATCCAACGTATAAGCCTTGGTTTGGACTCCTTTTTAGATAATAAATACTTTAGAGCTGCGTGGTCTGAATACACTACTACTTTAGTACCAAGTAAATAGGCTCGGAATTTATCCAGAGCAAAAACAATAGCAAGAAGCTCTTTCTCAGTAGTAGTGTAATTCGACTGAGCTGCATCTAAAGTTTTAGACGCGTAAGCAATAACAAAAGGATCCTTACCTTCACACTGAGCCAGTGCTGCTCCTACTGCGTGGTTGGAAGCATCACACATTATTTCAAATGGTTGGCTCCAATCTGGTCCTCTTACAATTGGAGCTTGAGTCAGTGCAGTCTTCAGCTTATCAAATGCTTGTTTGCAATTTTCACTGAACTCGAACTCAATATCTTTCTGCAGTAGTCTGGATAAGGGAAGTGCTACCTTACTGAAGTCCTTAATGAACCTCCTGTAAAAACCTGCATGGCCAAGGAAAGAACGTACCTCCCTCACAGAAGAGTGATAAGGTAAACTAGAAATAACATCCACCTTTGCTGGGTCTACAGAAATGCCAGTATTGGATACAACATGTCCTAGTACAATCCCTTGTTTAACCATAAAGTGGCATTTTTCAAAATTTAATACCAGGTTTGTACTGACACATCTATCTAACACTCTAGATAATCCATCTAAGCAAAGGCTAAAGGAATCGCCATAAACACTAAAATCATCCATAAAAACCTCCATACAGTCCTCAATAAGATCAGAGAAAAGACTCATCATGCACCTCTAGAAGGTAGCTGGTGCATTGCACAAGCCAAAGGGCATTCTCTTGTAAGCATAAGTCCCAAAAGGACATGTAAAAGTGGTCTTTTCCTGATCCTCAGGAGCTATATGAATCTGGAAATAACCTGTGTAACCATCTAAAAAGCAATAATGCGGTTTACCTGACAGACGATCCATCATTTGATCAATGAATGGAAGAGGATAGTGATCCTTACGGGTTGCTTGGTTGAGGCGTCTGTAATCAATGCAGATTCTCCAGGTGTTCTGAACTCTGGTTGTCAGGAGCTCTCCATGCTCATTCCTCACTGCAGTGACTCCAGACTTCTTTGGCACCACTTGTACTGGGCTTACCCATTCACTGTCTGAGATGGGATAGATGATATCTGCCTCTAGTAGTCTGGTCACTTCCTTTTTGACAACCTCTAGGATAGTGGGGTTCAGACTTCTCTGGGGTTGATGGACAGGTCTTGCTCCTTCTTCTAAAAATATTCTATGCTCACAGACTTGGGGATTGATGCCTACTATGTCTGCCAAACTCCAACCAATTGCCTTCTTGTGCCTCCTTAGCACACCAAGTAGCTGCTCTTCCTGTTGAGAAGTGAGTTCCCTTGTAATGATAACCGGAAACCTCTGCCCGTCTTCAAGGTAAGCATAATTGAGGTATGGAGGAAGGGGTTTTAATTCTAACTTCTGATTATGTTCAGGCTCTGGGTTGTCTGGAGCTGGTAACAGCGGTAAGGCACTGTCATTGTCCTCCGAGAATGTCCCCACACTTGGACCTTGTCCTGTGTGCTTCTCTTCAAATTCCTCCTGGTGAACTTCAGCCACGGTTTCATCTATAATGTCACACTTGAGGATAGAGTGATCCTCTGGAGGATGCTTCATAACTCCATTCAGATTGAAGATCACTACTCGGCCATCTATTTCAAAAGAGTATGTTCCTGAAAAAGTATCTAATTTAAACTTTGAGGTCTTCAGGAATGGTTTTTCGAGTAGGATTGATGATGGCTTGTCTGAGTCATTTTGGGGCATTTCCAGGATATAAAAATCAGTGGGGAACGTGAGTCCCTTAATGCCTACTAGTACATCTTCAGCAACTCCAACCAATGTAATAATGCTTTTATCTGCTAACACAAAACGAGCTGCCGACCTTTTTAAGGGAGGGAGCCTCAAAATATCATATATAGACAAAGGCATTATACTCACACATGCTCCTAAATCACACATGCATTCAAAAATTATCACACCACCAATAGTACAATTAACTATACAAGGATCTGGGTCACTACACTTTTCAGGTAAACCTCCCATTAAAGCAGATATGGAACTTCCTAAAGGAATATTTTCTAATTCATTAATTTTGTCTTTATGTATACATAAATCTTTTAGAAACTTAGCATACTTAGGTACCTGTTGAATAACATCAAATAGAGGAATAGTTACCTCAACCTTTTTGAATATCTCTACCATTTTTGGATCAGGTTCCAGTTGCTTCCTGGGCTTCCTTGCAAGTTGTGGAAATGGGATGGGAGTAGCGTTTTCTGCAGTGTCTGCACCTTTTAGTGCTTCCTCCTGTGGTTGCACTTCTTCTTCTTCTTCAGCCACGTCCTATATGTCCTCTTCTTCTTCAACATCTTCTATTTCCACTACCTCTTCAGTTGAGGCGTGTTCTGGTGGGTTTGTCTCCTCCTGATTCCTCTCCTGCAGTGTGGTTCCGGACCTCAGGGTGATGGCATTAATACCACCCTTGGATTGGGTAATGGTTGAGAGGGAATACCCCTGGAGCTAAAAAGGTTGATTATTGGAGTTATTCATTGAACCAATCTGTGAGACAAGAGCTTGCAAAGTAGCATTCAGACCATTTAGAGTGGCATTAATGTTATTTTCCATGGTCTGTTGTCTCCGATCAATAGATTATAGTAAGTCATCATTGGCAGATGAAGAAGGATGGGTAAATTGAGAGGTCTGCTGTTGGGTATTCTGTGGTCCTTGGGATTGCCTTAGGTGAGGTGCTCTGTAAGGCTGATTCTGATTCTGCTGCCTGTTATTGTTGTTATTCCACCTCTGATTTTCCTGATTATCTCTGCCTCCTCTGTTGTTGTTGTTGTCCCTCCAATTCTGGTTAGAATTGTCTTGCCATCCGTGGTTGTAATTGCCACCTTGATTGTACCCTTGGTTGGGGCGGTCATAGAAATTATGTGTGGCTGCCACGGTGTTGTCTTCCTGCTGGAGCTACGGACATTCATCAGTATAATGGCTATAATCAGCACAGATTCTGCAAACTCTCTGTGGGACTAACTGTTGGTTTTGCTGTGCTGGAGAAGGTTGAGCTTGCTGAACTTGTTGTTGATTCAATTGCATTTGCTTCAGCAAGTTGGTCATTTCACAGATACTCTGAGTTAAAGTAGCAGTCTCTCTGCTAGAGGATACTTCTGCCACAGCTTTTGCACGGCCTTGTTTCTGCCTGTGATTCCTAGTAGATTCAGCTAAGTCACTGATTAATTACCATGCCTCATCAGTGGTCTTGTACTTTTTCATAGACCCATTGCTAGCACTTTCCAATGTGGTCTTATCTTGGGGCCTCATTCTCTGTGTGACATAACCGAGTAACACTATCTTGTCAATCATATGGTGGGGGCAAGCTTCCAGAAGATTATTGAAGCGCTCCCAATATTCATAAAGCGTCTCGGATTCATCCTGAACAATCATGGAAATATCTTTCCTCAGTTTATCAGTAACTTCAGCTGGAAAGAACTTTTCTAAGAATTCTCTTCTCAGTGTATCCCAGTTGGATACAATTGCTGCTGTTTGAGTGTAGTACCACTCTCTTGCCTTTCCCTCAAGAGAAAACGGGAAAGCTTTCAGCAAAATTGAAGTTTTATCTGCACCCTCACGCTTTACAGTAGAACAGGCTGCCTGAAAATCTCTTAGGTACTTGATAGGCTTTTGAGCAAGTAAGCCATGAAACTTGGGCATCAAATTGAGCAATGCGGTCTTTATCTCAAAATCTGTAGCTACCGCTGGGTGATGCGCTTGAAATGGTTGCATTGTAAAATCAGGGGCTCCAGCCTCCTGGATAGTAACTCTCCTGGCTGCTGCCATGTTACCTGCGCGTGAAACAACCAAATCAGTAGAACGGGGGCTGGTTTCTTTCTCAAATGACGTTTCAGATCTGCCCTCAGAGAGGACTAACCGACGCCGAGCTTGCCTTATTCGTGAAATAGTTCTTTCAATCTCAGGATCGAATATTAACAAGCTTGGATCAGGAAGCGAACGTGTCATCTAACGAAAGAAACAAGCAGCTCATAGTAGCAAAATAAAATAAAATGCAAATAAATAAATTCCAATTAATAACTTTAGCACTCTATTGCAACTCCCCGGCAACGGTGCCAAAATTGATGCGAGCGAAAATTGGCGAGTTAAGAGTGATTGTAAAATATGCGTTGCAAGTATAGTCTCAACCAACCAGAAATCCGCTTATCAATTTAGAAGGGTGTCACAGAAATTAAAATAAAAATACTGGGAGTATGAGTCCCAGGTCGTCTCCCAACGAGTTGCAGAAAAGTGTGCTATTTTATTAATCAGATGTTTTCAAAAAAGTTTAAGTTGAATGGCAGAAAATTAAATTAGAGAATTTATATAAATTTAAATAAAAGCCTTGACTGGAAGTTGATTAGCTGGAAGCCCTATTCTTGTTGCAGTACTCTCAAGATTAATTGATAATTGGGGGTTATTATGTTTAGTTGTCCCTTACTAAGTAAGGAAAAGTTAAACAAGTTGGAATATTGTTCTATCCACAAGTTCCAATCCACTCTAGGGAGTATTGGTGTTAGTGACTAGAGAGAAATCCAATAATAAACCCAACTACAATCTTTCTCTTGAGCATCCCAACTTCAAGGGTTTCTTTCAATCAACTTCCCATCAAGTTAGGGAACTACTCGCTCATTGTAAATGTAAAATTCATAACATAAGAAAAGGAATTAAAGAAAGACATAATAAATAATGATCAAAATATTAATTAAAAATAAAAGTAATTCTTGTATTGATAAATGCTAAAATAATCCAATGGTAAAAGTAAGTAAATTAAGGAACATGGAAGAGTAAGAGACAAGTAAAGAGAACGAACTAGAATGTCAAAGTCTTGATGAGGCAATAACTCTTCTCAATATCCCAATGCAAAAACAATGAACATAACAAATCCTAAAAACTATGAATGTGTAGAGAGAAAAAAACCTAGAGGAGAGGAAAACTAGATCTAAAAACTAAAACTATGCGGAATGAATGTTGTTGTTGGTTTCTACATGTTCTCTGGCTCTAGTCTGCTTTTCTGGGCCGAAAACTGGGTCAAAATAAGGCCCGAAATCGCCCCCAGCGATTCTGCAGATTATGCAGATCGCGCATGTCACGCGGTCACGTCATCCATGCGGCCGCGTCATTCGGCTTTCTGCTTTTCCATGCGGTCGCGTCATCCATGCGGCCGTGTCGCTTGTGCTATTCCATGCCGCGCGGTCACGTCATCCATGTGGCTGCGTCACTTCTCGCTGGTCATCTCTTCAATTCCTTGTGTTCCTTCCATTTTTGCAAGCTTCCTCTCAAATCTCCAACTCATTCATGCCCTATAAAGCCTGAAACACTTAACACAGATCACGGCATCGAATGGAATAAAGGAGAAATAAAATACATAATTAAAAGTCTCTAGGAAGCAAGTTTTCAATCATGCAATAACTTTAGGAAGGAATTATAATTGCATGCTTATTTAATGAATAAGTGGGTAAAGATCATGATAAAACCACATAAATAAACACAATATAAACCATAAAATAGTGGTTTATCATCCACCTCTATTCCCTTGTTCGAAATCTTGTGCCCAAGGACAATCCCTTCAGTCACCATAAAGTGACATTTTTCCCAGTTTAAAACCAGGTTAGTCTCTTGGCATATTTTCAGAACCAGTGTTAGGTGATCAAGACAGGAGCTAAATGAGTCTCCATATACTAAGAAGTCATCCATGAAGACTTCCAGAAATTTTTCCACCATATCAAAGAAAATAGAGAGCATGCATCTCTGAAAGGTTGCAGGTGCATTACACAGCCCAAATGGCATCCTTTTGTAGGCAAATACTCCAGATGGACATGTGAATGCTGTTTTCTCTTGATCCTGGGGATGTACTGCAATTTGGTTGTAGCCTGAATAGCCATCCAAAAAGTAGTAATAATCATGACCTGCTAGTCTTTCTAGCATCTGGTCTATGAATGGTAAAGAAAAATGATCTTTTCTGGTGGCTGTATTGAGCCTTCTATAGTCAATACACATGCGCCACCCTGTAACTATTCTTGTAGGAACCAGTTTATTTTTTTCATTATGAACCACTGTCATGCCTCCCTTTTTGGGGACAACTTGGACAGGGCTCACCCAGGGGCTATCAGAAATAGGATAAATAATCCCAGCCTCCAGTAACTTGGTGACCTCTTTCTGCACCACTTCCTTCATGGCCGGATTTAGCCGCCTCTGTGGTTGAACCACTGGCTTAGCATCATCCTCCAATAGGATCTTGTTCATGCATCTTGCTGGGCTGATGCCCTTAAGATCACTTATGGACCACCCAAGAGCTGTCTTGTGTGTCCTTAGCACTTGCAGTAGCACTTCCTCTTCCAGGGGATTTAAAGCAGAGCTTATGATCACCGGAAAAGTGTCACCTTCTCCCAGAAATGCATATTTCAGGGATGGTGGTAATGGTTTGAGCTCGAGTTTAGGAGGTTTTTCCTCTTCCTGAGGAAGTTTCAGAGGCTCTTTCAATTCCTCTGAATCCTCCAGATCAGGCTGAACATCTTTAAAGATGTCTTCCAGCTCTGATTCGAGACTCTCAGCCATGTTGATCTCCTCTACTGAAGAGTCAATAAGATCAACTTTCATGCAGTCCTTTGGTGTGTCTGGATGCTGCATGGCCTTGACAGCATTCAACTTAAACCCATCCTCATTGACTCTCAGGGTTACTTCCTCCTTTTGGACATCAATGAGAGTTCGTCCAGTTGCTAGGAAAGGTCTTCCTAGAATGAGAGTAGCACTCTTGTGCTCCTCCATTTTCAGCACTACAAAGTCAATGGGGAAGGCGAATCATGTCTTCAATCACGCCTGATGGGTATTTAATGGAGCCATCAGCAAGTTGGAGACATATCCGGGTTGGTTTAACTTCTTCAGTTAAACCAAGCTTTCTGATAGTGGATGCAGGTATTAGGTTGATGCTTGCCCCAAGATCACATAAAGCTGTCTTGGTGCAATTACCCTCTAATATGCATGGTATCATAAAGCTCCCGGGATCTTTAAGCTTTTCTGGGAAGCTTTTCAGAATAACTGCACTACATTCTTCAGTGAGGAGAACTCTTTCAATTTCTCTCCAATCTTTCTTATGACTCAAGATCTCTTTCATGAACTTGGCATAAGATGGTATTTGCTCAAGTGCCTCTGCAAATGGAATCTTTATTTCAAGAGTCCTCAGATAGTCTGCAAAGCGAGCAAATTGCTTATCCTGCTCCTCTTGGCGGAGTTTTTAAGGATAAGGTATCTTGGCTTTGTATTCCTCAACCTTGGTTGCTACAGGTTTATTTCCTACAGAGGTGGTTGAAGAAGCCTTTTTAGAGGGATTGTTATCATCACATGTGTGTGTCTGATCCCTCACTGGCGTTTGAATGCCAGGGTTGGAAGCTGGATTGGCGTTGGATGCTAACTCCTTACCTGTTTCTGGCATTTGAACGCCAGAACTGAGCTTCCATTGGCCGTTTAATGCCAACTCCTTGCCTGTTTGTGACATTTGAATGCCAGAACTGAGCATGGGTTGGGTGTTTAACGTCAGCTCTTCACCCTTTTCTGGCGTTTGAGCGCCAGAATTATTCCTCTCTGGACTCTTACTATCCTCAGAGGGATTTTGGGTAGCAGTTTGTTCATTTCTTAGCTTCCTGCTGCTTTGAAGTGAGGTATTTAATATTATTCCACTTCTTAATTGAACTGCTTGGCACTCTTCTGTTATTTGTTTTGATAACTGCTGTTTTGTTTGCTTCAACTGTACTTCCATATTCATATTAGCCATTCTTGTGTCTTGTAGTATCTCCTTGAATTCGGCTAGCTGTTTTGTTAGAAAATCTAATTGCTGATTGAATTCAGTAACTTGTTCTACAGGACTGAGTTCAGCAGTTACTGTTTTAGCCTCTTCTTTCATGGAAGACTCACTACTTAGGTACAGATGCTGATTTCTGGCAACTGTATCAATGAGCTCTTGAGCTTCTTCAATTGTCTTTCTTATGTGTATAGATCCACTAGCTGAGTGGTCTAAAGACATCTGAGCTTTCTCTATAAGCCCATAATAGAAGATGTCTAACTGCACCCACTCTGAAAATATTTCAGAGGGGTATTTTCTTAGCATCTCTCTGTATCTCTCCCAGGCATCATAAAGAGATTCATTATCTCCTTGTTTAAAGCCTTGGATGTTCAGCCTTAGCTGTGTCATCCGTTTTTGAGGAAAATATTGATTCAGAAATTTTTCTGACAGCTGTTTCCATGTCCTTATGCTAGCCTTAGGTTGGTTATTTAACCACCTCTTAGCTTGGTCTTTTACAGCAAATGGAAACAGTAATAATCTGTAGACATCCTGATCTACTTTCTTATCATGTACTATGTCAGCAATTTGTAAAAACTGTACTAGAAATTCTGTAGGTTCTTCCTGTGGAAGACCGGAATACTGGCAACTTTGCTGCACCATGATAATGAGCTGAGGATTCAACTCAAAACTACTGACTCCGATGGAGGGTATACAGATACTACTCCCATATGAAGCAGTAGTGGGGTTAGCATATGACCTCAGAGTCCTTCTGGACTGTTCATTTCCACTTAGGTCCATGATGGAGAAAGGGAGATGTTGTGAATTGCAAATAAAATATTTTTTTTAAAACAGAAATTAAAATAAAATAAAATAAAATAAAATAAATGAAAAATTGATTATGATTTCGAAAATTTGAAGAAAAATAAATAAAAAAAATTAAAAACTAAATTAATTAATTAAAAAGATTTGAAAAGGATGTGGGTGAGGATTTTCGAAAAAAATTGAAGAGAGAGAAATTGGTTAGGAAGTTTTGAAAAAGATATGTCTTAAAATTAAAGATGCTTGTAAGAAAATAAAATAAAATAAAATAAAAAGATATGAAAAAGATTTGATTTTAAGATTTGAGATTAGAAAAGATAAGATAAGCTAGGTAAGAGAAGATAAGGAATTTAAATTAAAAAGTTTTGAAATTTGAAATTTGAATTTTGGAAGTTGAAATTTGAAATTTGAAATAAGATAAGATAAGATTTTTAAAAAGATATGATTTTTTTTGAAAAAGATTTGAATTTTGAAATTTTAAAATTTTAAAACTAAGATAAGATAAAATAAAAAATTTTAAAATAAAATCTGAATTTTTAAAAGAAAAATTCGAAAAATCAATTAAAATAAAGGAAAAAGATATTTTTGAATTTAATGAGGAAAGAGAAAAACAATAAAAAGACACAAAACTTAAAATTTTTAGATCTAATGCTCCTTATTTTCGAAAATTTGGAGGAAAAACACCAAGGAACACCAAACATAAAAATTTTAAGATCAAAACGCAAGAAAGACTCAAGAACACCTTGAAGATTTACAAGAACACGAAGAACAAAAATTCAAAGACTCAAAGGACTCAAGAACATAAAAAAAGAACACCAAACTTAAAATTTTTTGAAAACCAAAAATAAATTTTTGAAAATTAAATAAAGACTGACAAGAAAACACCAAACTTAAAACTTGACACAAGATTTAATCAAAGAAAAATTATTTTTGAAAAGATTTTAGAACGAAAGACTCAAAGGAGCAACTATTCACAAGAACATAGACACAACGCTCTAGCCAATTGAGTTATAAATTTAAAGTGTTTTAATAAAGGTATTTAATGTATAAAATATCTTATTTATATTTTTTTTGGATACTAATAATTCGAAAATGCACAAGAAAAACAAGAAAAATCACAAAACAAGAAAAGCTAAAGATCAAACAAGGAAAATAAACAAGAACAACTTGAAGATTAAGAAAGAACAATGAGCACAAATTCGAAAATTTAAAAGAAAATAAAAAATATGCAATTGATACCAAACTTAAAATATGAAACTAAACTCAAACAGAAAAACTCAATTATCAGTTTATAAAATTTTCAAAAAATTTAAAAAGAGAAAATAAGGATTTAAAAAAAGAAATTTCAACCAAAAACAATAATAGAAGACTCTAAACCAAAAAGAAAAATTTTTCCTAATCTAAGCAACAAAATAGACCATCAGTTGTCCAAACTCGAACAATCCCCGGCAACGGCGCCAAAAACTTGGTGCACGAATTGTAAATCACACTTTTCACAACTCGTACCACTAACCAGCAAGTGCATTGGGTCGTCCAAGTAATACCTTACGTGAGTAAGGGTCGAATCCCACGGAGATTGTTGGCTTGAAGAAATCTATGGTTATCTTGTAATTCTTAGTCAGGATATCAATTATAATTATCAGTTTGGATTGCGAAGAATAAAAGAGCATGAATTAAATACTTGTTATACAGTAATGGAGAATATGTTAGAGTTTTGGAGATGCTTTGTCTTCTGAATCTCTATTTTCCCCTGTCTTCTTCTTCACGCACGCAAGGTTCCTCCTATGGCAAGCTGTATGTTGGTGGATTACCGTTGTCAATGGCTACCCTCCGTCCTCTCAGTGAAAATGGTCCAGGTGCACTGTCACCGTATGGCTAATCATCTGTCGGTTCTCACTCATGTTGGAATAGGATCCATTGATCCTTTTGCGTCTGTCACTACGCCCAACCCTTGTGAGTTTGAAGCTCGTCACAGTCATTCAATCCCTGAATCCTACTCAGAATACCACAGACAAGGCTTAGACTTTCCGGATTGTCAAGAATGCTGCCAATGGATTCTAGCTTATACCACGAAGATTCTGATTAAGGAATCCGAGATACTCATTCAATCGAAGGTAGAACGGAAGTGGTTGTTAGGCACGCGTTCAAGGGTTGAGAATAGTGATGAGTGTCACGGATCATCACATTCATCATATTGAAGTGCGAATGAACATCTTAGATAGAAACAAGCATGTTTGAATAGAAAACAGAAATAGTTGCATTAATTCATCGAGACACAGCAGAGCTCCTCACCCCCAACAATAGAGTTTAGAGATTCATGCCATCAAAGAGTAAAAAGTTCAGATCTAAAAATGTCATGAGGTACAGAATAGATCTCTAAAAGTTGTTTAAATACTAAATTAGTAACCTAGGTTTACAGAAAATGAGTAAATTATGATAGATAATGCAGAAATCCACTTTCGGGGCCTACTTGGTGTGTGCTGGGGCTGAGACTTGAGCTTTACATGTGCCTAAGCTGTTTCTGGAGTTAAACGTCAGGTTAAAACCTGTTTTGGGCATTTAACTCCAACTTGTAACCTGTTTCTGGCGTTTAACACCAGAATAGGGCAGAGAACTCGCGTTGAACGCCAGTTTGTGTCGTCTAAACTCGGGCAAAGTATGGACTATTATATATTGCTGGAAATCCCTGGATGTCTAATTTCCAACGCAATTAAGAGCGTGCCATTTAGACTCCTGTAGCTCCAGAAAATCCACTTTGAGTGCAGGGAGGACAGAATCCAACAGCATCTGCAGTCCTTTTTCAGCCTCTGAATCAGATTTTTGCTCAGGTCCCTCAATTTCAGCCAGAAAATACCTGAAATCACAGAAAAACACACAAACTCATAGTAAAGTCCAGAAATGTGATTTTTATTTAAAAACGAATAAAAATATACTAAAAACTAATCAAATCATACTAAGAACTATGTAAAAACAATGCGAAAAAGCGTATAAATTATCCGCTTATCAATATCCAAACGTTAATTGATCACATATCCGTAAATGAAAAACACTTATGTGGCTAATAGAGTTGATGACTTGGCTAACTTCATAGTTACATGGGTTTATTGATTATTTTAAAATAATAATTACGTGAATTATTATTTTAAAATAATAAAAAATACCATGTAACTATAAATTTAGCTATGTTATCAACTCTGTTACCTAAGTAAGTATTTTCCATTAATGGAGAATGATCAATTAACATTTGGATATTTTTTTCAAATTTTTAAATTTTTTGGGGGTTAATTGCTCTTTTGCATCTTTTAGGGATATTTTTTTCAGCATTAGAAACTTTCAGGTGCCAATTAGGTAGTTAACTCTAATAAATATTAATAACTAACAAAAGAATAAAAAAACATATGTTTAAAAATTATAATCGTTAATTTTTATAGCATTAATCACTTTTTTAGTTAATGAATAATATAACCTTTAACCTGGTGGGTTGGCGTGCCCGCCAAAAGCTATAGGTTATGTGGTGCGGAATTGGTAGATTTTTTAACAACTTTGAACAAATAGGTCTTTATCCAATTTTACTCTATCACGTGTTAGTCCCCATCTAATTCAGGGTTGCTAGCGTAACACATAACAAACAACTCACCCACCTAACGATCAACACAGACATTCTCTGTTAGCCATTAATGTTAGACTCGACATAAGGATCGCCTTGTCCCAAAACTTATAAGAACAGGGACCGATTTGGATCTTTAATTTCTCAGAGATTGTTTTGTTCGTCGAGGTAAAGGTCAGTGACTGAAGTGAGTGTTTACTCAAAATCAAATATCAATTTATGAAATATCTAAAAATCATAATTATAGAATAGACTATAGTCACGATTTAAAACCATAACTATAAAGTTGGTTTTGTTCACAATTTATAAAAAATAAACTAAAATAACGATTTAAAATCATAGTTGTAAGAACCGAACCGGTGATCAAACTGGTCAGGTTACTACTTCTCTGATTTACTGGTTCAACCGATAAACTACTGGTTGAACCGATAAAACTGGTTGTACGTAAATAAAAAATATAAAATACTAAAAATAGTCATAAAATTAAAAAATTCAAAATACATATCTCTAGTTCTTAACCAACATTTTAAAAACAACCAAGTTTCAAAGTCTAAAGATAACTAAAGATAGACATGAAATTAGTTAGTACTACTACAATAGTATCTTAATTAGACAAAAAAGGATAACAACTGATAAACTATATCCAAGGAGTGATTTCGAAGTCGGAAAATTGTTCTTTGATAGAAAGGATTTTGCACCGGTTCCGAATTTCTCAAAAACAAGAATCACTTCATCGGTAGCATAGTCCAAACTGGCAATTAAATCCCATCAATCAAAGTTTAAAATTTCTAATTCAAATTAACCGAGAGTAATTAAACCTCGGGTCATCTTCCCTAGGAACTAATGCCTAAGAGCGCACAATTTTGGTTGCGGAAAGCAAAGGGGTTTTCGATGATGAAAGCAAACAATTAAGAGATAAAAGAACGATTCAAAATTAAAATTAATAAACTAATAAAGGAATAAAAAAAACTATGTATGTAATATGGATAAGTAAGACTCAAAATTGAGGAAATTGTGGTTCAAAACATAAATGGAACCTTGACTTGGGATGAGTTATGAAATTCCTTCCTTACCATAACTACAACTATGATAATTATGATAGATTAATCTCACTAAGTCTACTGGTGCACGAAATTGTGATCTCAGGCAACAGCGCCAAAAACTCTGTATGCACGTCTTAATAAATCGTTTTTGATTCACAACTTCGATACAACTAACCAGCAAGTGCACTGGGTCGTCCAAGTAATAAACCTTACATGAGTAAGGGTCGATCCCACGGAGATTGTTGGTATGAAGCAAGCTATGGTCATTTATGTAATTCATTGGTGGGAATTTCAGATAAGTGTATAGAGATGCTTTCGTTCTTCTGAACTTCTGCTTTTCTGCTGTCTTCATCCAATCAGTCTTACTCCTTTCCATGGCTGGCTTTATGTAAGGGCATCACCGTTGTCAATGGCTACTTTTCATCCTCTTTGTGAAAATGGTCCGATGCGCTGTCACTGCATGGCTAATCATCTGGAGGCATCATCGTGGTCAATGGCTGCATCTCATCCTCTTGTGAAAATGGTCCAAATGCTCTGTCACAGCACGGCTAATCATCTGAGGTTCTCGATCATACTGGAATAGGATTCACCCTCCTTTTGCGTCTGTCACTACGCCCAGCACTCGCGAGTTTGAAGTTTGTCACAGTCATTCAATCCCAGAGTCCTACTCGGAATACCACAGACAAGGTTTAGACTTTCCAGACTCTCATGAATGCTGCCATCAATCTAGCTTATACCACGAAGATTCTGAGTAAGAGATCCAAGAGATACTCATTCAATCTAAGGTGGAACGGAAGTGGTTGTCAGGCACGCGTTCGTGGGGGAATGATGATGATTGTCACATTCATCACATTCATATTGAAGTGCGAATGAATATCTTAGAAGCGGAATAAGTTGAATTGAATAGAAAAACAGTAGTACTTTGCATTAATTCATGAGGAACAGCAGAGCTCCACACCTTAATCTATGGAGTGCAGAAACTCTACCGTTTGAAAATACATAAGTGAAAGG
Organism: Arachis hypogaea; assembly: GCF_003086295.3. NCBI lineage: Eukaryota > Viridiplantae > Streptophyta > Magnoliopsida > Fabales > Fabaceae > Arachis > Arachis hypogaea. The sequence continues at coordinate 121,346,234 of NC_092050.1, read as the reverse complement.
TTCAGGCATGGCTGAATGGCCAGCCCCCATGATCTAAGAACCAGACATCCCAATATGTCTAATACAATAGTAAAAAGTCCTATTTATACTAAACTAGTTACTAGGGTTTACAAAAGTAAGTAATTGACGCATAAATCCCCTTCTGGGGCCCACTTGGTGTGTGCTTGGGCTGAGCTTTAGCTTTCCACGTGCAGAGGCTTCTTTTGGAGTTGAACGCCAGTTTGTAACGTATTTCTGGCGTTCAACTCTGGCTTGTGACGTGTTTCTGGCGTTTAACTCCAGACTGCAGCGTAGAACTGGCGTTCAATGCCCATTTACGTCATCTAAACTCGGCCAAAGTATGGACTATTATATATTGCGAGAAAGCCCTGGATGTCTACTTTCCAACGCAATTGGAAGCGCGCCATTTTGAGTTCTGTAGCTCCAGAAAATTCACTTTGAGTGCAGGGAGGTCAGAATCCAACAGCATCAGCAGTCCTTCTTCTACCTCTGAATCTGATTTTTGCTCAAGTCCCTCAATTTCAGCCAGAAAATACCTGAAATCACAGAAAAACACACAAACTCATAGTAAAGTCCAGAAATGTGAATTTAACATAAAAACTAATGAAAATATCCCTAAAAGTAACTAGATCCTACTAAAAATAATGCCAAAAAGCGTATAAATTATCCGCTCATCACAACACCAAACTTAAATTGTTGCTTATCCCCAAGCAACTGAAAATCAAATAGGATAAAAAAAAGAGAATATACTATAAATTCCAAACTATCAATGAAACATAGCTCCAATAAGATGAGCGGGACTTGTAGCTTTTTGCCTCTTGAATAGTTTTGGCATCTCACTTTATCCATTGAGGTTCAGAATGATTGGCATCTATAGGAACTCAGAGTTCAGATAGTGTTATTGATTCTCCTAGTTCAGTATGTTGATTCTTGAACACAGCTATTTTATGAGTCTTGGCCGTGGCCCTAAGCACTTTGTTTTCCAGTATTACCACCGGATACATAAATGCCACAGACACATAACTGGGTGAACCTTTTCAGATTGTGACTCAGCTTTGCTAAAGTCCCCAATTAGAGGTGTCCAGGGTTCTTAAGCACACTCTATTTTTGTTTTGGACCTTGACTTTAACCGCTCAGTCTTAAGTTTTCACTTGACACCTTCACGCCACAAGCACATGGTTAGGGACAGCTTGGTTTAGCCGCTTAGGCCAGGATTTTATTCCTTTAGGCCCTCCTATCCACTGATGCTCAAAGCCTTGGGATCCTTTTTATTTACCCTTGCCTTTTGGTTTTAAGGGTTATTGGCTTTTTGCTCTTGCCTTTTGGTTTTAAGAGCTTTTGGCTTTTTCTGCTTGCTTTTTCTTTTTTTTTTCGCTATATATATATATATATTTTTTTTCTGCAAGCTTTGTTCTTTGCTGCTTTTTCTTGCTTCAAGAATCATTTTTATGATTTTTCAGATTATCAAATAACATGTCTCCTTGTCATCATTCTTTCAAGAGCAAACATATTTAACATTCTTAAACAACAACTTCAAAAGACATACGCACTGTTCAAGCATTCATTCAGAAAACAAAAAGTATTGTCACCACATCAATATAATTAGACTAAGTTCAAGGATAAATTCGAAACTCATGTACTTCTTGTTCTTTTGAATTAAAACATTTTTCATTTAAGAGAGGTGATGGATTCATAGGACATTCATAACTTTAAGACAAAGTTACTAAATACTAATGATCATGTAATAAGACACAAACATGGATAATCACTTAACATAAAGAAAACGAAAAACAGAGAATGTAAGAACAAGAAATGAGTCCACCTTAGTGATGGTGGTATTTTCTCTTTGAGGAACCAATGATGTCCTTGAGCTCTTCTATGTCTCTTCCTTATCTTTGTTGCTCCTCCCTCATTGCTTTTTGATCTTCTCTAATTTCATGAAGGATGATGGAGTGCTCTTGATGTTCCACCCTTAATTGTCCCATGTTGGAACTTAATTCTCCTAAGGAGGTGTTGATTTGCTCCCAAAAATTCTGTGGAGGAAAGTGCATCCCTTGAGGTATCTCAGGGATTTCTTGATGATGAGCTTCATGCGTCTCTTGAGATCCATGAATGGGCTCTCTTGCTTGCTCAATCCTTTTCTTAGTGATGGGCTTCTCTTCCTCAATGGGAATGTCTCCTTCTATGAACCTTGCCCAGGGAGAGGACTTTTTGGCTATTTTGTAGAGTTCAAGGGAGATGACTTCATGAACTTCTACTTCCTCTCCAATCATGATGTTATGAATCATGATGGCCCGATCCACAGTAACTTCAGATCGGTTGCTAGTGGGGATGATGGAGCGTTGGATGAACTCTAACCATCCTCTAGCCACAGGCTTGAGGTCCAGTCTTCTTAGTTGAACTAGCTTGCCTTTGGAGTCAATCTTCTATTGAGCTCCTTCCACACATATGTCCATGAGGACTTGGTCCAACCTTTGATTAAAGTTGACCCTTCTAGTGTAGGGGCGTGCATCTCCTTGCATCATGGGCAAGTTAAACGCTAACCTCACGTTTTTCGGACTAAAATCTAAGTATTTCCCTTGAACCATGGTGAGATAATTCTTTGGGTTCGGGTTCTTACTTTGATCATGGTTCCTAGTGATCCATGCATTGGCATAGAACTCTTGAACCATTAGGATGCCGACTTGTTGGATGGGGTTTGTTAGAACTTCCCAACCTCTTCTTTGGATTTCATGTCAGATCTCCGGATACTCATTTCTCTTGAGCTTGAAAGGGACCTCGGGGATCACCTTCTTCTTGGCCACAACATCATAGAAGTGGTCTTGATGAGCTTTTGAGATGAATCTTTCCATCTCCCATGACTCGGAGGTGGAAGCTTTTGTCTTCCCTTTCCCTTTTCTAGAGGATTCTCCGGTCTTAGGTGCCATCAATGGTAATGGAAAAACAAAAAGCTTATGCTTTTACCACACCAAACTTAGAATATTGCTCGCCCTCGAGCAAGAGAAGAAAGAATAGATGAAGAAGAAGAAGAAAATATGGAGGAGTGTAGGGAGAGGTGTATGCGGTCAAGAAGAGAAGAGAGGGTTGTGTTGTGTGAAAATGAGGAAGAATGGAGGGCTTTATATAGGGAAGGGAGGGGGGTAAGGTTCAGCCATAAGGGTGGGTTTTGGGTGGAAAGTTGATTTTGAATTTTGAAGGTAGGTGGAGTTTATGAGGTAGGTTTATGGGGAAGAGTGGATGGATGTGAGTGGTGAAGTGGTGATAGGGAAGAGAGATTGAGGTGATTGGTGAAGAGTTTTGGAGAAGAGTGTTTATTGGGAAGAGAGGATGAACATTGAGAAGAGGGAAGAGAGTGAGAGGTGGTAGGTGGGGATCCTGTGGGGTTCACAGATACTGAGATGATCCTGTGGGGTCCACAAATCCTGAGGTGTTAAGGAATTGCATCCCTGCACCAATTAGGCATGTAAAATGCCTTTGCATGCAATTCTGGCGTTTAAACGCCGAATTGATGCTTGTTTCTGGCGTTCAGCGCCAGCTCTTCTTCACTGTGCATTTCTGGCGTCTAAACGCCAGGATGCTGCTTGTTTCTGGCGTTCAACGCCAGATGCTCCTTACTGGCGTTTAAACACCAGTAAGATCCTCCTCCAGGGTGTGATTTTTCTTCTGCTGTTTTTTATTTTGTTTTTAATTTTTTGATTTATTTTGTGACTCCACATGATCATGAACCTATAAAGACATATAACTAATAAAAATATAATTAAATAAAAATTGGGTTGCCTCCCAACAAGCGCTTCTTTAATGTCAATAGCTTGACAGTGGGCTCTCATGGAGCCTCACAGATGTTCAGAGCATTGTTGAGACTCCCCAACACTAAACTTAGAGTTTGGATATGGGAGTTCAACACCAAACTTAGAATTTGGTTGTGGCCTCCCAACACCAAACTTAGAGTTTGACTGTGGGGGCTCTGGTTGACTCTGTTTTGAGAGAAGCTTACTGTGCCTCTTTTCCATGTTTACAGAAGGATGTCCTTGAGTTTTAAACTCAAGGGAGTCCTCATTCAATTAAAGGACTAGTTCACCTCTGTTAACATCAATCACAACTCTTGCTGTGGCTAGGAAGGGTCTTCCAAGGATGATGGATTCATCCTCATCCTTCCCAGTATCTAAGATTATGAAATCAGCAGGGATGTAAAGGCCTTCAACCTTTACTAATATGTCCTCTACTTGTCTATAAGCCTATTTTCTAGAATTGTATGCCATCTCTAATGAGATTCTAGCAGCTTGCACCTCAAAGATTTCCAGTTTCTCTATTACAGAGAGTGGCATGAGGTTTATTCCTGACCCCAGGTCACATAGAGCCTTCTCAAAGGTCATGGTGCCTATGGTACAAGGTATTAGGAACTTTCTAGGATCCTGTTTCTTCTGAGGCAATCTCAGTTGATCCAATGCATTTAGTTCATTGGTGAACAGGGGAGGTTCATCTCCCCAAGTTTCATTACCAAATAAATTGGCATTCAGCTTCATGATTGCACCAAGGAACTTGGTAACTTGCTCTTCAGTAACATCCTCATTCTCTTCAGAAGAGGAATACTCATCAGAGCTCATGAAGGGCATAAGGAGGTTCAATGAAATCTCTATGGTCTCTAGATGAGTCTCAGATTCCTTTGGTTCCTCAGAGGGAAACTCCTTATTGATCACTGGACGTCCTAGGAGGTCTTCCTCCTTGGGATTCACGTCCTCTCCCTCCCTTACAGGTTCGGCCATGGTGATCAATTCAATGGCCTTGCACTCTCCTTTTGGATTTTCTTCTGTATTGCTTGGGAGAGTACTAGGAGGGGTTTCAGTGATCTTCTTACTCAGCTGGCCCACTTGTGCCTCCAAATTTCTAATAGAGGACCTTGTTTCATTCATGAAACTCAGAGTGGCCTTAGATAGATCAGAGACTAAGTTTGCTAAATTAGAGGTATTTTGTTCAGAGTTCTCTGTCTGTTGCTGAGTGGATGATGGAAAAGGCTTGCTATTGCTAAACCTGTTTCTTCCACCATTGTTAAAGCCTTGTTGAGGCTTTTGTTGATCCTTCCATGAGAAATTTGGATGATTTCTCCATGATGGGTTATAGGTGTTTCCATAAGGTTCACCTAAGTAATTCACCTCTGCTATTGCAGGGTTCTCAGGATCATAAGCCTCTTCTTCAGAAGGCGCCTCTTGAGTACTGTTGGATGCAGCTTGCATTCTATTCAGACTCTGAGAAATCATATTGATTTGTGATGAGCGGATAATTTATACGCTTTTTGACATTGTTTTTAGTATGTTTTTAGTAGAATCTGGTTACTTTTAGGGATGTTTTCATTAGTTTTTATGTTAAATTCACATTTCTGGACTTTACTATGAGTTTGTGTGTTTTTCTATGATTTCAGGTATTTTATGGCTGAAATTGAGGGACTTGAGCAAAAATCAGATTCAGAGGTTGAAGAAGGACTGCTGATGCTGTTGGATTCTGACCTCCCTGCACTCAAAATGGATTTTCTAGAGCTATAGAACTTAAAATGGCGCGCTTCCAATTGCGTTGGAAAGTAGACATCCAGGGCTTTCCAGAAATATATAATAGTTTATACTTTGCCCAAGTTTAGATGACGCAAACTGGCGTTCAACGCCAGCTCTCTGCCCAATTCTGGCGTCCAGCGCCAAAAACAAGCTGCAAAGTGGAGTTCAACGCCCAAACTGGCACAAAAGCTAGCGTTCAACTCCAAGAATGACCTCTCCACGTGTAGACTTCAAGCTCAGCCCAAGCACACACCAAGTGGGCCCCAGAAGTGGATTTATGCATCAATTACTTACTTCTGTAAACCCTAGTAGCTAGTTTATTATAAATAGGACATTTTATTATTGTATTTGATATCTTTGGACGCCTAGTTCTTAGATCAGAGGGGCTGGCCATTCGGCCACGCCTGGACCTTTCACTTATGTATTTTCAACGGTAGAGTTTCTGCACTCCATAGATTAAGGTGTGGAGCTCTGCTGTTCCTCAAAGATTAATGCAAAGTACTACTGTTTTCTATTCAATTCATCTTATTTCGCTTCTAAGATATTCATTCGCACTTCAACCTGAATGTGATGAACGTGACAATCATCATCATTCCCTATGAACGCGTGCCTGACAACCACTTCCGTTCTGCATTAGATTGAATGAGTATCTCTTAGATCTCTTAATCAGAATCTTCGTGGTATAAGCTAGATTGATGGCGGCATTCATGAGAGTCCGGAAAGTCTAAACCTTGTCCGTGGTATTCCGAGTAGGACTCTGGGATTGAATGACTGTGACGAACTCAAAACTCGCGAGTGCTGGGCGTAGTGACAGACGCAAAAGGATAGTAAATTCTATTCCAGTATGATCGAGAACCTCCAAGATGATTAGCCATGCAGTGACATCGCATCGGACCATTTTCACAGAGAGGAATAGGATGCAACCAACGACAAGGGTGATGCCTCCAGACGATTAGCCGTGCTGTGACAGAGCATTTGGACCATTTTCCCGAGAGGATTGAAAGTAGCCAGTGGCACCGGTGACATCCTTACATAAAGCCAGCTATAGAAAGGAGTAAGACTGATTAGATGAAGACAGCAGAAAAGCAGAGGTTCAGAGGAACGATTGCATCTCCATACGCTTATCTGAAATTCTCACCAATGATTTACATAAGTATTTCTATCCTTCTTTTATTACTTATTTTCGAAAACCCCATTACTATTTTATATCTGCCTGACTGAGATTTACAAGGTGACCATAGCTTGCTTCATACCAACAATCTCCGTGGGATTCGACCCTTACTCACGTAAGGTATTACTTGGACGACCCAGTGCACTTGCTGGTTAGTTGTGCGAAGTTGTGAAGATATGTTTAGACCATGGTTCTGTGCATTTGTTTTTGGTGCCATTGCCAGGGAATCAATTTCGAACAATAATTCACAACCTGAGTAACAATTTCGCATACCAAGTTTTTGGCGCCGTTGCCGGGGATTGTTCGAGTTTGGACAACTGACGGTTCATCTTGTTGCTCAGATTGGGTAACTTTCTTTTCATTTTCTTTTCAAAAAATTTTCAAAAATCCTTCAAAAATTTCTCATCTGTTTTCGAAAAAAAAAATAAAAATGTTTTCAAAAAAAATATATATATTTTTCTTCAGAATTTTTAAGAATGAATTCTAGTGTTTCATGAAACATGTTGAATCCTATCTGGCTGTAAAGCCATACCCAAACTGCTTTGGGATTGGTCTTCAACTAATAACCTCAATGGATGTAATTTACATACTAGAGCTTGGCTGGCTATTAAGCCATGTCTAACCCTTTGATTCGAGCTTTAGACTAAAGAGCATAAGATTCCTGGAATTCATATTAAAAATTTTGGAATCCTTATTTTTCTTTTTCAAAATGATTTTCGAAAAAAAAATTAAAAGAAAATACCAAAAAAAATCATAAAATCATAAAAATAAAAAATATTTTTGTGTTTCTTGTTTGTGTCATGTTATAAGTTTGGTGTCAATTGCATGTGCATCTTGCATTTTTCGAAAAAAATCATGCATTCATAGTGTTCTTCATGATCTTCAAGTTGTTCTTGGTAAGTCTTCTTGTTTGATCTTTGCATTTGCATGTTTTGTGTCTTTTCTTGTTTTTCATATGCATTCTTGAATTCTTAGTGCCTAAGCATTAAAGATTTCTAAGTTTGGTGTCTTGCATGTTTTTCTTGCATTAAAAGTTTTTCAAAAATGTGTTCTTGATGTTCATCATGATCTTCATAGTGTTCTTGGTGTTCATCTTGACATTCATAGCATTCTTGCATGCATTCATTGTTTTGATCCATAACTATCATGCATTGCATCATTTTTCTTGTTTTTCTCTCTCATCATAAAAATTCAAAAATCAAAAAAATATCTTTCCCTTTTTCTCTCTTAAAATTTCGAAAATTAGATTTGACTTTTTCAAAAATTTTTAAAATCTAGTTGTTTTTATGAGTCAAATCAAATTTTCAATTTAAAAATCTTATCTTTTTCAAAAATCAAATCTTTTTCAATTTTTTTAGTTATTTTCGAAAATTTCAAAAATATTTTTCAAAAAATCTTTTTCTGAATTTTACATCATATTTTCGAAAATAACATCATCAATTAATGTTTTGATTCAAAAATTTCAAGTTTGTTACTTGCTTGTTAAGAAAGATTCAAACTTTAAGTTCTAGAATCATATCTTGTGATTTCTTGTGAATCAAGTCATTAATTGTGATTTTAAAAATCAAATCTTTTTCAAAAACTAATTTCAATCATATCTTTTCAAAAATATCTTCTTATCTTATCCTTTTCAAAAATTTGATTTCAAAATATCTTTTCTAACTTCCTAACTTCTTATCTTTTCAAAATTTGTTTCAACTAACTAACTAACTTTTTGTTTGTTTCTTACCTTTTTCAAAACTACCTAACTAACTCTCTCTCTCTAATTTTCAAAAATATCTTCCCTCTTTTTCAAAATTTCTTTTTAATTAGACTAATTATTTTATTTTTATTTGAATTTTCGAAAAATTACTAACTTTTTTTCAAAAACTATTTTCGAAAATCACTAACTCTTTTTCAAAAATTATTTTCGAAAATCCTCTCCCTCTCTCATCTTATTCTATTTATTTATTCATCCACTAACATCTCTTCCTCACATCACTCACCAAATTCGAACCCCCTCTTCTATCTGTGTTCGAATTTTTTCTTCTTCTCTTCTTCTACTAACAATAAGGAACCTCTTTACTGTGATATAGAGGATTCCTCTTCTTTCCTTTTTCCCTTCTCTTTCTTATGAGCAGGGACAAAGAAAAAGGCATTCTTGTTGAAGCTGATCCAGAACCTGAAAGAACTCTGAAGAGGAAACTAAGAGAAGCTAAATTACAACAATCCAGAGACAACCTTATTGAAAATTTCGAACAAGTAAAGGAGATTGCAGCCGAACCCAACAACAATAATGCAAGGAGAATGCTTGGTGACTTTACTATACCTAATTCCAATTTACATGGAAGGAGCATCTCCATTCCTACCATTGGAGCAAACAACTTTGAGCTGAAACCTCAGCTAGTTTCTCTGATGCAGTAGAACTGCAAGTTCCATGGACTTCCATCTGAAGATCCCTTTCAGTTCTTAACTGAATTCTTGCATATCTGTGATACTTTTAAGACTAATGGAGTAGATCCTGAAGTCTACAGGCTCATACTTTTCCCTTTTGCTGTAAGAGACAGAGCTAGAGTGTGGTTGGACTCTCAACCCAAAGACAGCCTGAACTCTTGGGATAAGCTGGTCACAGCTTTCTTAGCCAAGTTCTTTCCTCCTCAAAAGCTGAGCAAGCTTAGAGCTGATGTTCAAACCTTCAAACAGAAAGAAGGTGAATCCCTCTATGAAGCTTGGGAAAGATACAAGCAGCTGACCAAAAAGTGTCCTTCTGACATGCTTTCAGAATGGACCATCCTGGATATATTCTATGATGGTTTATCTGAGCTATCAAAGATGTCATTGGATACTTCTGCAGGTGGATCCATTCACCTAAAGAAAACACCTGCAGAAGCTCAAGAACTCATTGACATGGTTGCTAATAACCAGTTCATGTACACTTCTGAGAGGAACCCTGTGAGTACTGGGACGCCTATGAAGAAGGGAGTTCTTGAAATTGATACTCTGAATGCCATATTGGCTCAGAACAAAATATTGACTCAGCAAGTCAATATGATTTCTCAGAGTCTGAATGGAATGCAAGCTGCATCCAACAGTACTCAAGAGGCATCTTCTGAAGAAGAAGCTTATGATCCTGAGAACCCTGCAATAGCAGAGTTAAATTACATGGTTGAACCATATGGAAACACCTACAATCCATCATGGAGAAATCACCCAAATCTCTCATGGAAGGATCAAAAGCCTCAACAAGGCTTTAATAATGGTGGAAGAAACAGGTTTAGCAATAGCAAGCCTTTTCCATCATCCACTCAGAAACAGACAGAGAATTCTGAGCATAATCTATCTAGCTTAGCAAATTTAGTCTCTGATCTATCTAAGGCCACTGTGAGTTTCATGAATGAAACAAGGTCCTCCATTAGAAATTTGGAAGCACAAGTGGGCCAGCTGAGTAAAAGGATCACTGAAATCCCTCTTAGTACTCTCCCAAGCAATACAGAAGAGAATCCAAAAGGAGAGTGCAAGGCCATTGAATTGATCACCATGGCCGAACCTGTAAGGGAAGGAGAGGACATGAATCCCAAGGAGGAAGACCTCCCGGGACGTCCAGTGATCAATAAGGAGCTTTCCTTTGAGGAACCAAAGGACTCTGAGGCTCATCTAGAGACCATAGAGATTCCATTGAACCTCCTTATGCCATTCATGAGCTCTGATGAGTATTCCTCTTCTGAAGAGAATGAGGATGTTACTAAAGAGCAAGCTGCCAAGTTCCTTAGTGCAATCATGAAGCTAAATGCCAAATTATTTGGTATTGAGACTTGGGAAGATGAACCTCCCTTGTTCACCAATGAACTAAGTGATCTGGATCAACTGACATTGCCTCAAAAGAGACAGGATCCTGGAAAGTTCATAATACCTTGTACCATAGGCACCATGATCTTTAAGGCTCTGTGTGACCTTGGTTCAGGGATAAACCTCATGCCCCTCTCTGTAATAGAGAAACTGGGAATCTATGGGGTGCAAGCTGCTAAAATCTCATTAGAGATGGCAGATAATTCAAGAAAACAGGCTTATGGACAAGTAGAAGACGTGTTAGTAAAGGTTGAAGGCCTTTACATCCCTGCTGATTTCATAGTCTTAGATACTGGAAAGGAAGAGGATGAATCCATCATCCTAGGAAGATCTTTTCTAGCCACAGCAAGAGCTGTGATTGATGTGGACAGAGGAGAATTGATCCTTCAAATAAATGAGGACAACCTTGTGTTTACAACTCAAGGATCTCTCTCTGCATCCATGGAGAGGAAGCATAAAAAGCTTCTCTCAAAGCAGAGTCAACCAAAGCCCCCACAGTCAAACTCTAAGTTTGGTGTTGGGAGGCCACAACCAAACTCTAAGTTTGGTGTCAAACCCCCATATCCAAACTCTAAGTTTGGTGTTGGGAGGTCTCAACAAAGCTCTGCACATCTGTGAGGCTCCATGAGAGCCCACTGTCAAGCTATTGACATTAAAGAAGCGTTTGTTGGGAGGCAACCCAATGTTTATTTATCTAATTTTATTTTTGTTTTTCATGTTTTCTTAGGTTCATGATCATGTGGAGTCACAAAATAAACAAAAAATTTAGAAACAGAATCAAAAACAGCGGAAGAAAAATCACACCCTGGAGGAAGCACCTGTCTGGCGTTCAACGCCAGAACAGAGCATGGTTCTGGCGCTGAACACCCAAAATTGCAGTATCTGGGCGCTGAACGCCCAAAATGGGCAGCATCTGGGCGCTGAACGCCAGAATTGCACCCGGCGCTGAACGCCCAGAACAAGCATGGTTCTGGTGTTCAACGCTAGAAATGGGCAACAAATAGGCGTTGAACGCCCAAAATGGGCACCAACCTGGCGCTGAACGCCCAGAGTTGTGTGCAAGGGCATTTTACATGCCTAATTTGGTGCAAGGTTGTAAATCCTTGAACACCTCAGGATCTGTGGACCCCACAGGATCATCTCAGGATCTGTGGACCCCACAGGATCCCCACCCACCTCACCCTCTCTCTCTCCATTCATGATCATCCCTTCTGCTTTCCATTCACCACTCACATCCGTACACACATCCCTCCATCTCCTCCATATCTTTTTTTTCTTCTTCTATTCTCTCTTCTTTTGCTCGAGGACGAGCAACATTCTAAGTTTGGTGTGGTAAAAGCATAAGCTTTTTGTTTTTCTATTACCATTGATGGCACCTAAGACCGGAGAAACCTCTAGAAAAGGGGAAGGGAAGACAAAGGCTTCCACCTCCGAGTCATGGGAGATGGAAAGATTCATCTCAAAGGTCTATAGCTCAGTGGTAGAACATGTGGCTGCAAATCAAGAGATCCTTGAGATACCTCAGGGGATGCATCTTCCTCCACAAAACTATTGGGAGAAAATCAACACCTCCCTAGGAGAATTAAGTTCCAACATGGGACAATTAAAGGTGGAACATCAAGAGCACTCCATCATCCTTCATGAAATTAGAGAAGATCAAAAAGCAATGAAGGAGGAGCAACAAAGACAAGGAAGAGACATAGAAGAGCTCAAGGACATCATTGGTTCCTCAAGAAGGAAACGCACCCATCACTAAGGTGGACTCATTCCTTGTTCCTACATTCTCTGTTTTTCATTTTCTATGTTAAGTGCTTATCTATGTTTGTGTCTTCACTACATGATCATTAGTAATTAGTAACTATGTCTTAAAGTTATGAATGTCCTATGAATCCATCACCTCTCTTAAATGAAAAATGTTTTAATTCAAAAGAACAAGAAGTACATGAGTTTCAAATTTATCCTTGAACTTAGTTTAATTATATTGATGTGGTGACAATGCTTCTTGTTTTCTGAATGTATGCTTGAATAGTGCATATGTCTTTTGAAGTTGTTGTTTAAGAATGTTAAATATGTTGGCTCTTGAAAGAATGATGACAAGGAGACATGTTATTTGATAATCTGAAAAATCATAAAAATGATTCTTGAAGTAAGAAAAAGCAGCAAAGAACAAAGCTTGCAGAAAAAAAAAAGAAAAAAATAGGCAAAAAAAAAATAAATAAAGAAAAAGCAAGCAGAAAAAGCCAAAGCTCTTAAAACCAAGAGGCAAGAGCAAAAAGCCAATAACCCTTAAAACCAAAAGGCAAGGGCAAATAAAAAGGATCCCAAGGCTTTGAGCATCAGTGGATAGGAGGGCCTAAAGGAATAAAATCCTGGTCTAAGCGGCTAAACCAAGCTGTCCCTAACCATGTGCTTGTGGCGTGTAGGTGTCAAGTGAAAACTTGAGACTGAGCGGTTAAAATCAAGGTCCAAAGCAAAAAAAAGAGTGTGCTTAAGAACCCTGGACACCTCTAATTGGTGACTTTAGCAAAGCTGAGTCACAATCTGAAAAGGTTCACCCAATTATGTGTCTGTGGCATTTTTGTATCCGGTGGTAATACTGGAAAACAAAGTGATTAGGGCCACGGCCAAGACTCATAAAATAGCTGTGTTCAAGAATCATCATACTGAACTAGGAGAATCAATAACACTATCTGAACTCTGAGTTCCTATAGATGCCAATCATTCTGAACCTCAATGGATAAAGTGAGATGCCAAAACTATTCAAGAGGCAAAAAGCTATAAGTCCCACTCATTTGATTGGAGCTATGTTTCATTGATAGTTTGGAATTTATAGTATATTCCCTTCTTTTTATCCTATTTGATTTTCAGTTGCTTGGGGACAAGCAAAAATTTAAGTTTGGTGTTGTGATGAGCGGATAATTTATACGCTTTTTGACATTGTTTTTAGTATGTTTTTAGTAGAATCTGGTTAATTTTAGGGATGTTTTCATTAGTTTTTATGTTAAATTCACATTTCTGGACTTTACTATGAGTTTGTGTGTTTTTCCGTGATTTCAGGTATTTTCTGGCTGAAATTGAGGGACTTGAGCAAAAATCAGATTCAGAGGTTGAAGAAGGACTGCTGATGCTGTTAGATTCTGACCTCCCTGCTCTCAAAATGGATTTTCTGGAGCTACAGAACTCAAAATGGCGCGCTTTCAATTGCTTTGGAAAGTAGACATCCAGGGCTTTCTAGCAATATATAATAGTTCATACTTTGCCTAAGTTTAGATGACACAAACTGGCGTTCAACGCCAGCTCTCTGCCCAATTCTGGCGTCCAGCGCCAGAAACACGCTGCAAAGTGGAGTTCAACGCCCAAACTGGCACAAAAGCTGGCGTTCAACTCCAAGAATGACCTCTCCACGTGTATACTTTAAGCTCAGTCCAAGCACACATCAAGTGGGCCCCGGAAGTGGATTTATGCATCAATTACTTACTTCTGTAAATCCTAATAGCTAGTTTATTATAAATAGGACATTTTACTATTGTATTTGATATCTTTGGACGCCTAGTTCTTAGATCAGAGGGGCTGGCCATTCAGCCATGCCTGGACCTTTCACTTATGTATTTTCAACGGTAGAGTTTCTGCACTCCATAGATTAAGGTGTGGAGCTCTGCTGTTCCTCAAAGATTAATGCAAAGTACTAATGTTTTCTATTCAATTCATTTTATTTCGCTTCTAAGATATTCATTCGCACTTCAACCTGAATGTGATGAATGTGACAATCATCATCATTCCCTATGAACGCGTGCCTGACAACCACTTCCATTCTGCATTAGATTGAATGAGTATCTCTTAGATCTCTTAATCAGAATCTTCGTGGTATAAGCTAGATTGATGGCGGCATTCATGAGAGTCCGGAAAGTCTAAACCTTGTCCGTGGTATTCCGAGTAGGACTCTGGGATTGAATGACTGTGACGAACTCAAAACTCGCGAGTGCTGGGCGTAGTGACAGACGCAAAAGGATAGTAAATTCTATTCCAGTATGATCGAGAACCTCCAAGATGATTAGCCATGCAGTGACAGCGCATCGGACCATTTTCACAGAGAGGAATAGGATGCAACCAACGACAAGGGTGATGCCTCCAGACGATTAGCCGTGCTGTGACAGAGCATTTGGACCATTTTTCCGAGAGGATTGAAAGTAGCCAATGGCACCGGTGACATCCTTACATAAAGCCAGCCATAGAAAGGAGTAAGACTGATTGGATGAAGACAGTAGGAAAGCAGAGGTTCAGAGGAACGATTGCATCTCCATACGCTTATCTGAAATTCTCACCAATGATTTACGTAAGTATTTCTATCCTTCTTTTATTACTTATTTTCGAAAACCCCATTACTATTTTATATCTGCCTGACTGAGATTTATAAGGTGACCATAGCTTGCTTCATACCAACAATCTCCGTGGGATTCGACCCTTACTCACGTAAGGTATTACTTGGATGACCCAGTGCACTTGCTGGTTAGTTGTGCGAAGTTGTGAAGATATGTTTAGACTATGGTTCTGTGCATCCGTTTTTGGTGCCATCGCCAGGGAATCAATTTCGAACAATAATTCACAACCTGAGTAACAATTTCGCATACCAACTTGCTGAGTCAATATTTTATTCTGAGCCAATATGGCATTCAGAGTATCAATTTCAAGAACTCCCTTCTTCTGAGGCGTCCCATTACTCACAGGATTCCTCTCAGAAGTGTACATGAACTGGTTATTGGCAACTATGTCAATGAGTTCTTGAGCTTCTGCAGGCATTTTCTTTAGGTGAATGGATCCACCTACAGAAGTATCCAATGACATCTTAGCTAATTCAGATAGACCATCATAGAATATATCCAGGATGGTCCATTCTGAAAGCATGTCAAAAGGACACTTTTTGGTCAGTTCCTTGTATCTCTCCCAAGCTTCATAGAGGGATTCACCTTCTTTCTGTCTGAAGGTTTGAACATCCACTCTAAGCTTGCTCAGCTTTTGAGGAGGAAAGAACTTGGCCAAGAAAGCCGTGACCAGCTTATCCCAAGAGTTCAGGCTATCTTTGGGTTGAGAGTCCAACCACACTCTAGCTCTGTCTCTTACAGCAAAAGGAAAAAGCATGAGCCTGGAGACTTTAGGATCTACTCCATTAGTCTTAACAGTATCACAGATCTGCAAGAATTCAGTTAAGAACTGAAAAGGATCTTCAGATGGAAGTCCATGTAACTTGCAATTTTGTTGCATTAGAGAAACTAATTGAGGTTTAAGCTCAAAATTGTTTGCTCCAATGGTAGGGATGGAGATGCTTCTTCCATGTAAATTGGAATTAGGTGCAGTAAAGTCACCAAGAATCCTCCTTGCATTATTATTATTTTCGGCTGCCATATCCTCTTCTTGTTCGAAAATTTCTGTAAGGTTATCTCTGGATTGTTGTATTTTAGCTCCTCTTAGTTTCCTCTTCAGAGTCCTTTCAGGTTCAGGGTCTGCTTCAACAAGAATGTTCTTGTCCTTGCTCCTGCTCATATAAAAAAGAGGGAACAGAAAAATAATAATAATAGGGATCCTTTTTGCCCAGGTATAGAGGTTCCCCTGTGTGAGTAGAAGAAGAAAAGAATGTAATGTAAAGAAGGGAAGAAGAGAAAATTCGAACACGGATGGAAGAGGGGGTTCGAATTTGTGTGAGATGAAGTGTTAGTAGATGAATAAATAAATAGAAGGAGATGAGAGAGAAAGAGGATTTTCGAAAATAAAATTTTGAAAAGGGGTTAGTGATTTTCGAAAATTAGGAATGAAATCAAGTTAAAATTAAAAATTGAAATAATTAGTTAATTAAAAAGAATTTTTGAAAAAGAGGGAGATATTTTCGAAAATTAGAGGGAGAGAGTTAGTTAGGTAGTTTTGAAAAAGATAAGAAACAAACAAAAAGTCAATTAGTTAGTTGAAAAAGATTTGAAAATCAATTTTGAAAAGATAAGAAGATAAGAAGTTTAGAAAAGATATTTGAAAATCAAATTTTTGAAAAAGATAAGATTTTTTTAAAAAAAAAGATATGATAGAAAGATATGATTAGAATTAGTTTTGAAAAAGATTTGATTTTTAAAATCATAATTAATGACTTGACTCACAAGAAATCACAAGATACGATTCTAGAACTTAAAGTTTGAATCTTTCTTGACAAGCAAGTAACAAACTTGAAATTTTTGAATCAAAACATTAATTAATGAGGATATTTTCGAAAATTATAAGATAAAATTAAGAAAAGATTTTTGAAAAATATTTTTAAAATTTTCAAAAATAAATAAGAAAAATGAAAAAGATTTGATTTTTGAAAAAGATTTTGAAAATTTGATTTGACTCATAAGAACAACTAGATTTTAAAAATTTTTGAAAAAGTCAATCCAAATTTTTGAAATTTATGAGTGAAAAAGGGAAAGATATTTTTTGATTTTTGAATTTTCAATGATGAAAGAGAAAAACATGAAAAAGACTCAATGCATGAAAGTTATGGATCAAAACAATGAATGCATGCAAGAATGCTATGAATGTCAAGATAAACACCAAGAACACTTTGAAGATCATGATGAACATCAAGAACATATTTTTGAAAAATTTTCAATGCAAAGAAAACATGCAAGATACCAAACTTAGAAATCTTTCATGTTCAGACACTATGAATGCAAAAATGCACATGAAAAACAAGAAAAGACACAAAACAAGAAAACATCAAGATCAAACAAGAAGACTGGCCAGGAACAACTTGAAGATCATGAAGAACACTATGAATGCATGAATTTTCGAAAAATGCATAAAATTTTTTAGAAAAAATGCAATTGACACCAAACTTAAAAATTGACTCAAGACTCAAACAAGAAACACAAAATATTTTTTATTTTTATGATTTTATGAATTTTTTTTTTGGATTTTTCGAAAATTAATGTGAAAAAGAAAAATAAGGATTCCAAAATTTTTAAGAAGAATTCCAGGAATCTTTCAATATTAGCCCAAAGCTCCAATCAAAGGGTTGGACATGGCTTAATAGCCAGTCAGCTTTAGGATATAAATCAAGCATACAACAGCTGATATTCAAATTAACTTGCCTCTATGCTGATGGTTGGAAGCCCCTATCCAAAAGAATTAGACCTGGGCTGTAAGCCAGGCTTCAACATGCTTCATGAAACACTAGAATTTATTTTTAAAAATTTAGAATAATTTTTGAAAACAGATGAGACATTTTTGAAAGATTTTTGAAAAATTTTTGAAAATAAAACAAAAAGAAAATTACCTAATCTGAGCAACAAGATGAACCGTCAGTTGTCCAAACTCGAACAATCCCTAGCAACGGCGCCAAAAACTTGGTGCACGAAATTGTGATCTCAGGCAACGGCGCCAAAAACTCTGTACGCACGTCTTAATAAATCGTTTTTCATTCACAACTTCGATACAACTAACCAGCAAGTGCACTGGGTCGTCCAAGTAATAAACCTTACGTGAGTAAGGGTCGATCCCACGGAGATTGTTGGTATGAAGCAAGCTATGGTCATTTATGTAATTCATTGGTGGGAATTTCAGATAAGCGTATAGAGATGCTTTCGTTCTTCTGAAATTCTGCTTTCCTGCTGTCTTTATCCAATCAGTCTTACTCCTTTCCATGGCTGGCTTTATGTAAGGGCATCACCGTTGTCAATGGCTACTTTTCATCCTCTCTGTGAAAATGGTCCGATGCGCTGTCACTGCATGGCTAATCATCTGGAGGCATCACCGTGGTCAATGGCTGCATCTCATTCTCTTGTGAAAATGGTCCAAATGCTCTGTCACAGCACGGCTAATCATCTGAGGTTCTCGATCATACTGGAATAGGATTCACCCTCCTTTTGCGTCTGTCACTACGCCCAGCACTCGCGAGTTTGAAGTTCGTCACAGTCATTCAATCCGAGAGTCCTACTCAGAATACCACAGACAAGGTTTAGACTTTCCGGACTCTCATGAATGCCGCCATCAATCTAGCTTATACCACGAAGATTCTGAGTAAGAGATCCAAGAGATACTCATTCAATCTAAGGTGGAACGGAAGTGGTTGTCAGGCACGCGTTCGTGGGGGAATGATGATGATTGTCACATTCATCACATTCATATTGAAGTGCGAATGAATATCTTAGAAGCGGAATAAGTTGAATTGAATAGAAAAACAGTAGTACTTTGCATTAATTCATGAGGAACAGCAGAGCTCCACACCTTAATCTATGGGATGCAGAAACTCTACCGTTTGAAAATACATAAGTGAAAGGTTCAGGCATGGCCGAATGGCCAGCCTCCATGATCTAAGAACCAGACGTCCCAAGATGTCTAATACAATAGTAAAAAGTCCTATTTATACTAAACTAGTTACTAGGGTTTACAGAAGTAAGTAATTGATGCATAAATCCACTTCCGGGGCCCACTTGGTATGTGCTTGGGCTGAGCTTTAGCTTTCCACGTGCAGAGGCTTCTTTTGGAGTTGAACGCCAGTTTGTAACATATTTCTGGCGTTCAACTCTGGCTTGTGACGTGTTTCTGGCGTTTAACTCCAGACTGTAGCGTAGAACTGGCGTTCAACGCCCATTTACATCATCTAAACTCGGCCAAAGTATAGACTATTATATATTTCTGGAAAGCCCTGGATGTCTACTTTCCAACTCAATTAGAAGCGCTTCATTTTGAGTTTTGTATCTCCAGAAAATCTACTTTGAGTGCAGAGAGGTCAGAATCCAACAGCATCAGCAGTCCTTCTTCTACCTCTGAATCTGATTTTTGCTCAAGTCCCTCAATTTTAGCCAGAAAATACCTGAAATCACAGAAAAACACACAAACTCATAGTAAAGTCCAGAAATATGAATTTAACATAAAAACTAATGAAAATATCCCTAAAAGTAACTAGATCCTACTAAAAACATACTAAAAATAATGCCAAAAAGCGTATAAATTATCCGCTCATCATCTACCCTTAACATCGAAGAGTAAGTCAAGTGAGTATAATTGTTATTAATCCACAAATCCTAGCTAACTTACTAATTACCTTAGTAAGAAGCTAGCATTAGTGGAAACAATAACAACTAACAACCCAAGAATTATCACTAAATGTCGGACATTATGACTCTTGTAATCCATATACTCATTTTCCCAAGCCAAGGGGTGAAAATCTACCCCATAATAAAAATTGGCATTTCATCAAACACATAGTGGGCATAATCAATAAAACATGAAAAAATTAGGAAAATGATAAAAACTATGAACCACAAATGATCAAAATCAACAAAGACAACTCAAACAAACATGTAATAATCAAGGATCATCAAATTCATCAACTAGAAATCCAAAATTGCAAAACTATATATGTATTGATAAAGGAAATTGAAATATAAGAAAGTGTAGAACAAGTAGTGTAATAAAAGAGAAATTAAAGAAATACTTACAATGAGAAATGGCTAGAATCAAAGATCTAAACTTGAACTATAAAATTCTACAAAACCCTAATTAAAATTGAGAGAAAACCTAAGGAAAACTAACCTAAAAACTACCCTAAAAACTAAGTGTGTAATCTAATGTATGGTAGTGTATTGTCCTATATGGGTGTGTTGCTAGCCTCCTTATAAGCTCCAAAGCCATCAGAAATGGGCCAAAAAGCCCCTCAAATTGCGAGCCACGTGACTTTATAAAAGTCACGTGCAGGGACTTGTGCGTACACACACCTTCTGATTTTTCTCTTGTGTGTACGCACAGAGAGTTGTGCGCACGCACACATGGCTGTGTGTTTCTCCTTTATTTTCTTCATGTTTCCTCCCACTTGCATGCTTCTCTTCCACTCTTATCAAGCCTTTCCTACCTCTTACACCTGAAATCACTCATCAAAAGTATCAAGGCATCGAATGGAATGAAAGTGGAATAAAATTAGTTAAATTAAGCACAAAATAGCATGTTTTCACAATTAAGCTCAACTTAGGGAGAGAACACAAAAGTATGCTATTTGGATGAATAAATATGGGTTTATATGATGAAATCCACTCAAATCAATCCAAAATTTATTGTCAAATATGAATTCATCAATTCTCTAACGCTCAAACATTAGCATGTCCTCATACTAATCACAATCAAAGGAGAAGGGCAAAAGGGTAAGCAACTTATTCAATGTAAGTACCTATGTGCATGCAACTATGCAAAATACTATATATACTATGGTTTCCTATTGAGTTCAGCAAAAACAAACAAGGGAGTTCCAATCAATCCAAAATAAATCATTAGGGCCAAGGCAAGAAAATGTAGCAATATGACCAATGTCCAAAGATTTGATTTGAGGTTTTCAAAAACTAACAAGCAACTTGCAAGAAGATACAAGATAAGAGATAGAAACATAGAATTGAGCGATTGAACCCCTCACCGGATGTGTATACACTCCAGTCGCTCAGTGTTTAAGGCTTAATCACTCAATCCTCCTTTAATCATGTTTTCTAGGATTTGCTAGTCATCTATCAATCAACAAATACTTGATGAATGAATGAATGCAAATATCATGAGGTCTTAGGAGGGTTGTAATGGGGTTAGGTAAGGGTAGGATTAATATGGTCAAGTGGACTAGTGGATTGGATCTTTGATTAGCTCAAGTATCCCACCTAATCCTATATTAACCTATTTACACTCAAGAAAACAACCTAACTTCCCATTCTTTTCCTTTTCTCACATTCACTCATGCATCTTCTTTCTAATTCACACACATATGCATCCTTTATTTACACTCTTATTATCATTTCTTTTTTTTCTTTTTCTTCTTTTCTTCTCTCTCTTTTTTCATATATATATTTTTAGTTTTTTTCTTTATGAACAAAGTATGTACACCAAATTTTTTCTTTTATCATAAAAAAAGAGATGCATATGTTTTAAGCAATAGATGCATGCGTGTTTACCTATTTTTTTCAAAATTTCATAATGAAAACCCAAAGTAAACGCATTACCAATGTTTCCCACACAAATCCTCCCATACTTGAGTACCACACACTCCTCAACCCAAGCTAATCAAAGATACAATTTATGGACATTAATGGTTTTTCGCTTAGGGAGAAAGATGTACTTAAAATTAGAACAAAGAGGAGTTAAAAGGCTCAAAATTGGGTTACAATGGTGAATGTAAGGGTTGGCCATATGGGTTAGTGAGTTTAATTTCAAAAATAGCCTCAATCATACTAAATGCATTCAAAACATCAAATATAGGACATATAGACTCAAGCAAATCTAAGATCACAATCATGAAAGGAGTATAGCACACAAGAACAAAATTTATGATTGAAAAATGTGCAACCATGCAATTAAAGCTCAAATTTCACTAGGTATTTTGTTCAAGCTCTTTTCTATGTTCCATAAGAAGAATACTTCAAGCAAATTGAAAAATAAGTTTTCAAATCTAATCAATGGCACGCCCTAAAAGGGATTTCTTGAAAATTCTTTATTGTTTTAACCAAACTTATTTCCTATACTAAGCAACATGCAAAGAAAACTATAAGCAAACTAAGCAAAGTGCAATAAAATAAAATATTAACAAATATTCACAAAAACATAACTACTAAAAACTAGAAAATAGTGCAAAGTATTTAAGAAAGAGAAATTTACGCCCCAAAAATTGTGGATCTTCCCCCACACTTAAACGTTGCACGGTCCTCCGTGCATGCACAAATCCGGGGGTGAAGAGATGGAGGCTCCACCTTCAGCTGGTGGGCACTAGGGCTCGGGATGCTGTAGAAAATAAATAAACAAAAATTGAGGAAAAAGTCAGAATAGTGTGGTATATGCTAAAAGACAATGTGCGTATTCTAAGTGTGCACGGTTTAGAACACCCACATTGGTCAGGTAAAAATGGTAACCACAAAAGCAAAAGAAAAAGCATGTGTTCCGTAATTAAGTGACCTAGGTTACAAGTGAAGAAAAGCAAAGGATTAAGGCACAAACAAACCTAGGCAACCACAACTAAAGTGAATTGAATTTTGAGATATTGGGTATTGAAATTGTACAAGTGAAAGTGCAGAATTGATATAGAAGCACAATAAACAGCAACCAATTCAATGATGAAAAGCAAACTACTTGTTCATCCTCAACATAATGCAATAGTCATATAATAAAGGTACTCGTTGCAAAAAGTGATAAGCTTGATAAGAATCAAATCAAGTCACTCAAACAAATGCAAAGCATTAACAAGAAACAAGTACCGGTCATGTGATGAATTTGATATGAAAATCATGGTGAACAAGGAATTTCAACACAATTCGCTTAATTTAATGTGCGCTTACATAATTTGTCCTAGGGTGCAATCAAAACAAGAATTATCAAACCCACTAGGTACTAGTATATTAAAGCAAAGTATAAGTGCATTGATGAAATCCAATCAAGAAGCAACCCAATCCACATCAAGCAAACACTTGAAACTTATTTAATTAGAAACAACCAAAGTAAAACTAATATAATTACTAAAATGAAAATAAAATGGAAACAAAACTAACAAGAATAAGTAGAAAATAGGGCAAAAGCAAGAGAAGAGAGGGGTGAAGGGGTGGTAGTGTAATAGGGCTTAATGAAAGGTGCATAAAATTTTTGCCCAACACAGCACCTGTGTGTACGCACAAGTATGTGTGTGCACGCACACAAGGTGGAAAACAGAAGGTGTACGCTCGCACAACATGTGCGAACGCTCCAAACAGAGAGGGAGTTAAGAAGTGTGCGTACGCATAAATGTGTGCGCACGCACAGAAGACTCTTTTTTTTTTAGAGAAAGGATCATGTGTGCGTGCGCACACAGGTCCATGCGCACGGACAGAAACATAAAGTGGCAGGGGTGCATACATATAGGGCGTGCCAGTGCTCCCAATAGAGGGAGTGCAAGGGAGTGTGCGTATGCACAAACAGGTGCGTACGCATGCAATTTGCGAAAAGGGTGAGTGTGCACACGCACGATGCGGTGCGCACGCACAGAGTGAAGCGCGCACAAGGCGTGCAAGCTGATGAGCCGATAATTTATACCCTTTTTGGCATTGTTTTTACATAGTTTTTAGTATGTTTTAGTTACTTTTTATTATATTTTTATTAGTTTTTATGCAAAAATCACATTTCTGGACTTTACTATGACATTGTATATTTTTCTGTAATTTCAGGTATTTTCTGGCTGAAATTAAGGGACCTGAGCAAAAATCAGATTCAGAGGCTGAAAAAGGACTGCAGACGCTGTTGGATTCTGACCCTCCTGCACTCGAAGTGGATTTTCTGGAGCTACAGATGCCCAATTGGCGCGCTCTTAATCGCGTTGGAAAGTAGACATCTTGGGGTTTTCAGAAATATATAATAGTCTATACTTTGCCAAGATTTGGTGGCCCAAAATGGCGTTCAAACACCCACCTGAGACCTTTTTCTGGAGTAAAACGCCAGAACTGGCACCAGAACTGGAGTTAAACGCCCAAACTAGCACTCAAGCTGGCGTTTAACTCCAAGAATGGCCTATGCACATGAAAGCTTTAATGCTCAGCCCAAGCACACACCAAGTGGGTCCCAGAAGTAGATTTCTGCACTATCTCCACTTAGTTACTTATTTTCTGTAATCCCTAGTAACTAGTTTAGTATAAATAGCACTTTTTACTATTGTATTCAAATCTCTGGATGTTTAGTCCTTAGACATTTGAGGCTGGCCACACAGCCATGCTTAGACTACTTTCTGTTATGTATTTTCTACGGTGGAGTTTCTACACCTCATAGATTAAGATGAGGAGCTCTGCTGTTCTTCATGAATTAATGCAAGTACTATTGTTTCTCTTTCAATTCACGCCTACTTCTCCTCCAAGATATACTCTTGTACTTAATTTAGTTAAGTCAGAATGAAGGGGTGACTCGTGACAATCACCCACTATCTTCGTTACTCGCTTAGCCAAGATTCGCGTGCCTGACAACCACAAGCGGTCTACATGATGTTCAACGTAGTCATTGGACGACAGCTGGAGTATATTCTCTTGGGTCTCTGATCCGCGATTCACATCGTCTCTCCTGACAACAGAGCATCCGAATCTAAGATTAGAACCTTTGTGGTATAGGCTAGAACCATTGGCAGCATTCCTGAGATCCGAAAAGTCTAAACCTTGTCTGTGGTATTCCGAGTAGGATCTGGGAAGGGATGACTATGACGAGCTTCAAACTTGAAAATGTTGGGCACAGTGACAGTTTGCAAAAGGATAAAGATCCTATTCCGATGCTAGTGAAAACCGACAGATGATTAGTCATGCGGTAGCTGTACCTGGTATTTTTCATCCGAGACGAGAAATTCGACAGTTGATTAGCCGTGCAGAGATCGTACCTGGTATTTTTTATCCGAGAGGATCATACAGCTTGCCATGGAAGGGAGCATGCATGATTGGAAGAAGACAATGGGAAAGCAGAGATTCAGAAGCAACAAAGCATCTCCAAACGCTTATCTGAAATTCCCACCAATGAATTACATAAGTAACTTTATTTTATTTTATATTTTATTTATCTTTTAATTATCAAAACCCCATAACCAGTTGAATCCGCCTGACTGAGATTTACAAGATGACCATAGCTTGCTTCAAGCCGACAATCTCCGTGGGATCGACCCTTACTCACATAAGGTATTACTTGGACGACCCAGTGCACTTGCTGGTTAGTTGTGCGGAGTTGTGAAAAGTGTGAATCACAATTTCGTGCACCAAGTTTTTGGCGCCGTTGCCGGGGATTGTTCGAGTTTGGACAACTGACGATTCATCTTGTTGCTTAGATTGGGTAAATTTATTTTATGTTTAAGCTTTTTATTTTTTATTTTCGAAAAATACAAAAAAAAATTAATAAAATTATAAAAACCAAAAAAATTGTGTTTCTTGTTTGAGTCTTATGTCAAATTTTAAGTTTGGTATCAATTGCATTCTTTTAATTTTCTTAAAATTTTCAAAAATTCATGCATTGTGTTCTTCTTTGATCTTCAAGTTGTTCTTAATGATTTTCCTTGTTTAATCTTTAATTTTTCTTGTTTTGTGTCTTTTCTTGTTTTTCTTGTGCATTTTCGAATTATTAGTGTCTAAAGTTTAAAAATTTCTAAGTTTGGTGTCTTGCATGTCTTTCTTTTCTTAAAAATTTTCAAAAATATGTTCTTGATAGTCATCATGATCTTCAAAGTGTTCTTGGTGTTCATCTTGACATTCAAAGTGTTCTTGCATGCATTGGTTGTTTTGATCTTAAATTCTTATGTCTTGTGTCATTTTGTTGTTTTAGTCAAAAATAATATCTTTCTCTTATTTTACTCATAAATTTCAAAATTTTGGGTTGATTTAGTCAAAATTTTTAAATTTTAGTTATTTCTTGTTAGTCAAGTCAAAATTTCAAATTAAAAAAATGCTATCTTTTCAAATCTTTTTCAAAATCAAATCTTTTTCATTTTTCTTTCATTTTTTTTCAAAAATTCTTCAAAATAAATTTTCAAAATCTTTTTCTTAATTTTTATTTCATAATTTTCGAAATCATTGCTAACATTTAATGTTTTGATTCAAAAATTTCAAGTTTGTTACTTTCCTGTTAAGAAAGGTTCAATCTTTAAATTCTAGAATCATATCTTTTAGTTTCTTGTTAGTCAAGTCATCAACTTTAATTTTCAAAATCAAATTTTTTTAAATTTCTTTTTCAAATCTTTTTCAAAATAAATTTCAATCATATCTTTTTCAAAACTTAATTTCAAAATCTCTTTCTAACTTCTTATCTTTTCAAAATTTATTTTTCAAATCTTTTTCAATTAACCACTTGACTTGTTTGTTTTAATTTTAAAAGGTTATTATTTTTTATCTTTTTCAAAATCACCTAACTACTTTTTCACTTCTCATTTTCGAAAACTAACTAACAACTTTTTCAAAAATCTTTTTAATTAATTAATTTATTTAGTTCTCAATTTTATTTTATTTCTTTTCTTAAATTTAGAATTCTAACATATAATCAAAATAAAAACACAAATATTTTTATTTTCTTTTAATTAATAATTCGAACCCTCTCTCCCTCTCTGTGTTCGAATTTTTTCTTCTACCTCATTCTTCTATTCTTCTATTCTTATACTCACATAAAGGAATCTCTATACTGTGACATAGAGGATTCCTTTTCTTTTCTGTTCTCTTCTTTTTCATATGAGCAGGAACAAGGATAAGAACATTCTTGTTGAAGCTGATCCTGAACCTGAAAGGACTCTGAAGAGGAAGCTAAGAGAAGCTAAAGCACAACACTCCAGAGAGGACCTAACAGAAATTTTCGAAAAAGAAGTAGACATGGCAGCCGAACCCAACAACAATGGTGGAGATGCAAGGAAGGTGTTTGGTGACTTTACTGTACCAACTTCCAACTTCAATGGAAGAAGTGAATTACATGGGAGAATCCTATGGAAACATTTACAATTCTTCATGGAGGAATCATCCTAATTTCTCATGGAAGGATTAGCAGAAGCCTAATCAAAGCTTCAATAATAATAATGGTGGGAGAAATAGGTTTGGCAATAGCAAGCCTTTTCCATCATCTTCTGAGCAACAGATAGAGAATTCTAAGCAGAGCCTCTCTGACTTAGCAACCATAGTCTTTGATCTATCTAAGACCACTCTCAGTTTCATGACTAAAACAAGGTCCTCCATCAGAAATTTAGAGGCACAAGTGGGTCAGCTGAGTAAAAGAGTTACTGAAATCCCTCCTAGTACTCTCCCAAGCAATACAGAAGAGAATCCAAAGAGAGAGTACAAGGCCATCAATATAACCAAAGTGGCCGAACCTATAGAGGAGGAAGAGGCAGTGACTTCCAGTGAGGAAGACCTTGTTGGACGTCTACTAACCAATAGGGAGTTCCCTAATGAGGAACCAAAGGAATCTGAGGCTCATACAGAGACCATAGAGATTCCACTGAACTTACTGTTGCCATTCATGAGCTCTAATGAAGATTTTTCCTCTGAAGAGGATGAAGATATTGTTGAGGAGCAAGTTGCTCAGTATCTAGGAGCAATCATGAAACTGAACGCCAAGTTATTTGGTAATGACACTTGGGAGGATGAACCTCCATTGCTCATCAATGAACTGAATACCTTGGTTCAACAGAAATTACCTCAGAAGAAACTGGATCCCAGAAAGTTCTTAATACCTTGTACCATAGGCACCATGACCTTTGAGAAGGCTCTGTGTGACCTGGGGTCAGGGATAAACCTCTTGCCACTCTCTGTAATGGAGAAACTAGGGATCTTTGAGGTACAAGCTGCAAGAATCTCACTAGAGATGGCAGACAAATCAATGAAACAGGCTTATGGACTTGTAGAGGATGTCTTAGTGAAGGTTGAAGGCCTGTACATCCCTGCTAACTTCATAATCCTAGACACTGGGAAGGATGAGGATGAATCCATCATCCTTGGAAGACCCTTCCTAGCCACAGCAAGAGCTGTGATTGATGTGGACATAGGAGAATTAGTCCTTCAATTGAATGAGGACTACCTTGTATTTGAGGCTCAAGGATCTTCTTCTGTAAACATGGAGAGGAAGCATGAAAAGCTTCTCTCAATACAGAGTCAAACAGAGCCCCCACACTCAACTTCTAAGTTTGGTGTTGGGAGGCCACCATTAAAGCTCTGAGTCTCTGTGAAGCTCTATAAGAGCTCACTGTCAAGCTATTGACATTAAAGAAGTGCTTATTGGGAGGCAACCCAATGTTATTTAATTATATTAAATTTTATAGACATTTGTTTTCCATTGTTATTTTATATTTTCTTTAGGTAGATGATCATGTGAAGTCACAAAAATAGCTGCAGAATTAAAGCGGAATCAAAAACAGCATAAAAAACAGCACACCCTGGAGGACAGGCTTACTGGCGTTTAAACGCTAGTAAGGATAGCAGAATGGGCGTTTAACGCCCATGCAGGCAGCATTCTGGGCGTTCAGAAAAACGCCCAGTAAAGAAGGATTCCTGGCGTTTAACACCAGCCAGGGTATCTGGCTGGGCGTTAAACGCCCAAATAGGCAGTTCAGTGGGCGTTAAACACCAGAATGAATAACATTCTGGGCGTTTAACGCCAGGATGACACAAGGGAGGTAATTTTGTTTCCAATTCGATTTTTTTCAATTTTTCATGTTTTAATTCATAATTTTTTGCATTAAACATATTTTAAACGTTCATCTTTCAATTTCTATTTTCAAAAATTAATAATCTTGCCAATTCTTCTTAATTCTTTTTCAATTCTTTTGAATTCCTTCCAAAACGTTTTCAAAACTTACATATCTTTTCAAATTCTTTTCAACTTTTTTTAAATTTTCTTATATACAGTAATAAGTTTTCAAAATTAATTGCATCATTCTTCTTCTACCCCCTTCTATCTTATTTTGCTCGAAGACGAGCAAACATTCTAAGTTTGGTGTGGAAAAAGCTCTGCTGTTTGTTTTTTCATAACCATTAATGGCACCTACGGCCGGAGAAACCTCTAAGAAGAGGAAAGGGAAGGCAGTTGCTTCCAACTCCGAGTCATGGGAGATGGAGAAAGTCATCTCAAAAGCCCATCACTAGAAAGAGGATAGAGCAAACAAGAGAACCCACTCATGGACCTCAACAAGAGCACTCCATTATCCTCCATGAAATCAGAGAGGACCAAAAGGCCATGAGAGAGGAGCAACAAAGGCAAGGAAGAGACATAGAGGAGCTCAAGCATTCAATAAGATCTTCAAGAGGAAGAACTAGCCGCCATCACTAAGGTGGACCCGTTCTTTAATTTTCTTGTTCTTATTTTTCTGTTTTTTGTTTCTATGCTTTATGTTTTGTCTATGTTTGTGTCTTTATTACATGATCATTAGTGTTTAGTGTCTATGTCTTAAAGCTATGAATGAACTATGAATCCTTCACCTTTCTTAAATGAAAAATATTTTCTGAAAAAGAAAAAGAGGTACATGAATTTTGAAATTTATCTTGAAATTAGCTTAATTATTTTGATGTGGTGGCAATACTTTTTGTTTTCTGAATGAATGCTTGAACAGTGCATATTTTTTATAGTGAAGTTTATGAATGTTAAAATTGTTGGCTCTTGAAAGAATAATGAAAAAAGAGAAATGTTATTGGTAATCTGAAAAATCATAAAATTGATTCTTGAAGCATGAAAAAGCAGTGAAAAACACAAAGCTTGCGAAAAAAAAAGAAATTATATATATATATATATATATATATATATATATATATATATATATGCAAAAAAAAAGAAAGAAAAAAAAGAAAGAAAAAGAAAAAGCAAGCAGAAAAAGCCAATAACCCTTTAAACCAAAAGGCAAGGGTAAAAAGGATCCAAGGCTTTGAGTATTAATGGATAGGAGGGCCCAAAGGAATAAAATCCTGACCTAAGCAGCTAAATCAAGCTGTCCATAACCATGTACTTGTGGCGTGAAGGTGTCAAGTAAAAAGCTTGAGACTGAGCGGTTAAAGTCGTGGTCCAAAGCAAAAAGAGTGTGCTTAAGAGCTCTGGGCACCTCTAACTGGGGACTCTAGCAAAGCTGAGTCACAATCTGAAAAGGTTCACTCAGTTATGTGTCTGTGGCATTTATGTATCCGGTGGTAATACTGGAAAACAAAATGCTTAGGGTCACGTCCAAGACTCATAAAGTAGCTGTGTTCAAGAATCAACATACTGAACTAAGAGAATCAATAACACTATCTGAATTTTGAGTTCCTATGGATGCCAATCATTCTGAACTTCAAAGGATAAAATGAGATGCCAAAACTGTTCAGAAGCAAAAAGCTACTAGTCCCGCTCATCTAATTGAAACTAATCTTCATTGATATTTTTGAGATTTATTGTATTTTATCTTCTTTTTATCCTATTTTGTTTTTAGTTGCTTGGGGACAAGCAACAATTTAAGTTTGGTGTTGTGATGAGCGGATAATTTATACCCTTTTTGGCATTATTTTTACATAGTTTTTAGTATGTTTTAGTTACTTTTTATTATATTTTTATTAGTTTTTAAGCAAAAATCACATTTTTAGACTTTACTATGAGTTTGTGTATTTTTCTGTAATTTCAGGTATTTTCTAGCTGAAATTGAGGGACCTGAGCAAAAATCTGATTCAGAGGCTAAAAAAGGACTACAGATGTTGTTGGATTCTGACCCTCCTGCACTCGAAGTGGATTTTCTGGAGCTACAGAAGCCCAATTGGCGCGCTCTCAATTGTGTTGGAAAGTACACATCTTGGTCTTTCCAGCAATATATAATAGTCCATTCTTTTCCCGAGATTTGATGGCCCAAAATAGCGTTCAAACGCCCACCTGAGACCCTTTTCTAGAGTAAAACGCTAGAACTTGCACCAGAAATGGAGTTAGACGCCCAAACTGGCACCCAAGCTGACGTTTAACTCCAAGAATGGCCTATGCATGTGAAAGCTTTAATGCTCAGCCCAAGCACACACCAAGTGGGCCCGGAAGTGGATTTCTGCACTATCTGCACTTAGTTACTTATTTTCTGTAATCCCTAGTAACTAGTTTAGTACAAATAGCACTTTTTACTATTGTATTCGCATCTCTGGATGTTTAGTCCTTAGACATTTGAGGCTGGCCACACAGCCATGCTTAGACTACTTTCTCTTATGTATTTTCTACGGTGGAGTTTCTACACCTCATAGATTAAGGTGAGGAGCTCTACTGTTCTTCATGAATTAATGCAAGTACTATTGTTTCTCTTTCAATTCACGCCTAATTCTCCTCCAAGATATACTCTCGTACTTAATTTAGTTAAATCAGAATGAAGGGGTGACCCGTGACAATCACCCACTATCTTCGTTACTCGCTTAGCCAAGATCCGCGTGCCTGACAACCACAAGCGATCTACATGATGTTCAACGTAGTCATTGGACGACAGCCAGAGTATATTTTCTTGGATCTCTGATCTGTGATTTGCATCGTCTCTCCTGATAATAGAGTATCCGAATCTGAGATTAGAACCTTCGTGGTATAGGCTAGAACCATTGGCAGCATTCCTGAAATCCAGAAAGTCTAAACCTTGTATGTGGTATTCTGAGTAGGATCTGGGAATGGATGACTGTGATGAGCTTCAAACTTGCAAATGTTGGGCGCAATGACAGTGTGCAAAAGGATAAGGATCCTATTCCGACACTAGTGAGAACCGAGAGATGATTAGCCGTGCGGTAGCTGTACCTGGTATTTTTCATCCGAGACGAGAAATCTGACAGTTGATTAGCCGTGCAGAGATCGTACCTGGTATTTTTCATCCGAGAGGATCATACAGCTTGCCATGGAAGGTAGCACGCATGATTGGAAGAAGACAATAGGAAAGCAGAGGTTCAGAAGCAACAAAGCATCTCCAAACGCTTATCTGAAATTCCCACCAATGAATTACATAAGTAACTTTATTTTATTTTATGTTTTATTTATCTTTTAATTATCAAAACCCCATAACCAGTTGAATCCGCCTGACTGAGATTTACAAGATGACCATAGCTTGCTTCAAGCCGACAATCTCCGTGGGATCGACCCTTACTCACGTAACGTATTACTTGGACGACCCAGTGCACTTGCTGGTTAGTTGTGTGGAGTTGTGAAAAGTGTGAATCACAATTTCGTGCACCACAAGCACTCCCAACAAGGGGCATACAAGTTGGTGTGCGTATACACAGAGTGGTGCGTACGCACGAGACGCAAAATTTACCGATTGTGTACGCACGCACATGCCCTGTTTTTCCAAAAAAATTTCTTTCAAAATCTAAAGTATTGAACCTTAGCTCATGCAAAATTCAACCCCACAACATTCAAAACTTTACAATATCATGATCCCTACCAAAATCAACCTACTAAACTCAAAATTAAACTAATCCTAGCTAGCTAAGATGAACAAAAATGCAATAAACCAAGACTATAAACAAGAAAGGGTAAGAACAATGTTACCATGGTGGGGTGTCTCCCACCAAGCACTTTGGTTTATAGTCTTTAAGTTGGACTTGTTGAGGAGACTCTTGTTAGGGGGGCTTGTGTTTTCACTCCTCCTTAAATCTCCATCCAAGCTTGCACTTCATAGTTCATAGGTCCTCCGGGATCCCATATTCTAGGCATCCACTCACCTTCTTGTTGATTTTTACGCCTCAAGCCGGATGGACAAGCTATCAATTTACCCTTGTAGTACCCCAACACTCTCCGGAATCCACTCAATTGTGCTTCACACCATGCTTGAATCCCAAGGCTTGAATTGGCTTTCTTGATGAGCTTTGGACTCTTTTGGGAACCAACACCGTTCTCTCCACCATGTAACAACCCAAGAAAGATTTTGAGTTGGTAATCCATCTCCAAGATAGCATATTGATGGGGGCCAATGAAGCTCATAGATGAAATTGTCACCCACTCAATGTGCTCTTGGACCGGAATTGCTTCCTCACCAACTTTTTTTTCCTCTTCCCCATCACTTAAGTCATAACAAGTAGGTTGTGAGAAATCTACCTCCATATCTCTTTCAAACTCAATGGGAAGAGGTTCATTAAGATCATTAAGGGGATTGACCAAGGTGGACAAAAAATTATCAATGATGGAATCTACATCTTGATCAATCTCCCTCAACTCTCCCTTTCTCTCCTCCGGCTCACTTATCCCACCTTCCTCCTCTTGTTTCAGTTCATGCTCTAACTCTTCCTCTTTCTCTTGTGGCTCTATTCTCTCGTCTTCACTACAATCTTTAGTTGACCCTTCACATTCCTCAAGAGGAATGCCTTGATCGGATGAGCGAAGTAGGACCAAGTGGCTCACCGCTTCAGCTATGGTGGCCATGAATTGCCCTTGTGTTCTTCGGAACCCTTCTTGCTCTTTGAAGAATGCTTGAAGGTCTTGATGGTCTTGGGCCAAGGGTGGAAAAACTTCACATTGTGGTGAAAGAGGGGTTTCATTGATTGGGAGGAAGGTTGTATATGTGGGAGGTAGTTCATGTTGATGAGTATCTTGAGGTAGTATGTAAGAATGTGGTTGTTGGTATTAGTGTGGTGTTTGAAAATGTGGTGATTGAGGATTATGTTGGGGGTATGAGTCATAGGTATATGGTGGTGGAGGTGCATAATCAAAGTGAAATCCACCATATCCTTGGTTTGGGTATGCATATTGGGGAAGGTTTTGCTCATTGTAGTATATAGGAGGTTGCTCCTTCAAAAATTGATGCTCCAATCCCATGATGCAATCCAAAATTGAAGTTATCAAACCCTACAAAATGATCACAACCATACTCCAAACCAAGAGGGTGATAACTCATAGAGAAAAATATAAAATAAAAACAAAAGACATCAATTAACAAAAGAAACAAAAAGTATCTTTTCACACTATTCACATATTCACAACAACCAAAATTATGGCATTCAATTGCACTAAGTTTCCCGACAACGGCGCCAAAAACTTGATAGAAAGGATTTTGCACCGGTTCGGAATTTCTCAAAAACAAGAATCACTTCGTCGGTAGCATAGTCCAAACCGGCAATTAAATCCCATCAATCAAAGTTTAAAATTTCTAATTCAAATTAACCGAGAGTAATTAAACCTCGGGTCGTCTTCCCTAGGAACTAATGCCTAAGAGCGCACAATTTTGGTTGTGGAAAGCAAAGGGGGTTTCGATGATGAAAGCAAACAATTAAGAGATAAAAGAACGATTCAAAATATTAATTAATAAACTAATAAAGGAATAAAAAAAACTATGTATGTAATATGGACAAGTAAGATTCAAAATTGAGAAAATTGTGGTTCAAAACATAAATAGAACCTTGACTTTGGATGAGTTATGGAATTCCTTCCTTGCCATAACCACAACTATGATAATTATGATGGATTAATCTCACTAATTCTACCCTTAACATCGAAGAGTAAGTCAAGTGAGCATAATTGTTATTAATCCACAAATCCTAGCTAACTTACTAATTACCTTAGTAAAAAGCTAGCGTTAGTTGAAACAATAACAACTAACAACCCAAGAATTATCACTAAATGTCGAACATTATGACTCTAGTAATCCATATACTCATTTTCCCAAGCCAAAGGGTGAAAATCTACCCCATAATCAAAATTGGCATTTCATCAAATACATAGTGGGCATAATCAATAAAACATGGAAAAATTAGGAAAATGATAAAAACTATGAACCACAAATGATCAAAATCAACAAAGGCAACTCAAACAAACATATAATAATCAAGGATCATCAAATTCATCAATTAAAAATCCAAAATTGCAAAACTATATATGTATTGATAAAGGAAATTAAAATATAAGAAAGTGTAGAACAAGTAATGTAATAAAAGAGAAATTAAAGAAATACTTACAATGGAAAATGGCTAGAATCAAAGATCAAAACTTGAACTATAAAATCCTACAAAACCCTAATTAATTTTGAGAAAACCTAAGGAAAACTAACCTAAAAACTACCCTAAAAACTAACTAAGTGTGTAATATAATGTATGGTAGTGTATTGTCCTATATGGGTGTGTTGCTAGCCTCCTTATAAGCTCCAAAACCATCAGAAATGGGCCAAAAAGCCCCTCAAATTGCGAGCCACATGACTTTTCACGTGCAGGGACTTGTGCGTACGCACACCTTCTGATTTTCCTCTTTTGTGTACACACAGAGAGTTGTGTGCACGCACACATGGCTGTGTGCTTCTCCTTTGTTTTCTTCATGTTTCCTCCCACTTGCATGCTTCTCTTTCACTCTTATCAAGCCATTCCTACCTCTTACACCTGAAATCACTCTTCAAAAGCATCAAGGCTTTGAATGGAATGAAAGTGGAATAAAATTAGTTAAATTAAGCATAAAATAGCATGTTTTCACAATTAAGCTCAATTTAGGGAGAGAACACAAAAGTATACTACTTGGATGAATAAATGTGGGTTTATATGATGAAATCCACTCAAATTAATCCAAAATTTATCATCAAATATGGATTCATTATTCTTCATCTGACAAATGTGGAGCTACATCCTAATTGGTTTAATTTTGATTTGCATTTTCCATAGAATTGTTGGCTCCATCATCATCCTGATCATCTTCCAAATCCAATTGATCTAATGTTTCACAAATCAACATAAAAAATAATATAAAACATGTTATAAAGCATACTAAAATCTTAGTTGATCATAATTCATAAATAAATAAAAGCATACCTAAATCATCTAAAGGTGATTGAAGAGACATATTTGCTAGATCATTTCGTAAAGATCAACTTCTTCAGGAGTTAAAAATTGTGGTGAATCTTCCAACATCCATTCCGAATGATTTTCAAATGCATCAAGACAAATTGGATCATAAACTTGCTTTCTCATTTGATCTTCCAATATACTTCGTCACTCTTGTGGTGATTAAAATTTTAAAATAATGCTTTCAACTTAAAATAATCAAGAAAGTACCTTTGTTGTAACCTTAAGTTGTAATGAACATAAACAAGATCATTAAGCTTTTGATGCTCTAACTGCTTCCTCTTCTTTGAGTGAATGTGTTCAAAAATACTCCAATTACGCTCACAACCTGAAGAACTACAAGTTTGGCTTAAAATACGAATCGTCAACTTTTTGCAAATTTGGCGCTCCACAACCATAAGATTCCCACCATTGATCTTAACATAAAAAACAAAAAAAAATAATTTATCACAATCATAAATATCAAATCATAAATACATCACAATCGTAAAAGACCAAAATTTATGAAGAAATTCACTTGGCATAACAGTGCTTCGT
Source organism: Arachis hypogaea (assembly GCF_003086295.3). Taxonomy (NCBI): domain Eukaryota; kingdom Viridiplantae; phylum Streptophyta; class Magnoliopsida; order Fabales; family Fabaceae; genus Arachis; species Arachis hypogaea. Next base: position 121,309,923 of record NC_092050.1, on the reverse strand, counting down.
TCACAGATTGCAGACAGTCTTCCAAAATCTTGTTCAGCATTCTTAAAGATCCTCATCTCACTTGTCAGCTTAGAATTCAAATTAGGAGTCGTTTTCCTGTGCTTTTCAAATTCTTCAGCATTAAATCGAAAAGCTCGATTTAACCAATAACCAGCGGCATGAAGATTTTTCTTAAGTTGTGCATCCCAACAGGTATCTAAAATCTTCAAATAAGGATCAGTAACCTTCTTTCTTTTTTGAAACCTCTTCACCATTTCTCCTTTAGCCTTATAAATTGCTTGATAAAGAAAACCCATGGCAGCTCTGTCTTCATTATCCACAATACATAAAACACGAACAAGTGGCTCAGTAAGCTTAACAATATCAGTGCATTGACTCCAAAATTCAGAATCCAAGACTTGATCCACAAATATCTTAGCTTTGGCTTCTTTGGAGTAAGTTGAGCTTGTCCATTCTTTAGAGGTCACCATAGCTCTCAAAGGATCCTTTTGAGCCAAAATACTTTGCAAAGCAATGAAAGTAGTGGCAAACTAAGTTGCAGCCAAATGAAGTATTTCCCGCCCACCTGTAAACTTTCTCATCAAGAACAGCATATAGCAATGATTATAGATATACTTGGTGATCATTGAAGCTTGTGACATAGTTTCACTCACTTCTTGTAACTTCCCAATATCTTGAAATATCAGATTAACAGAATGAGCTACACAAGGAGACCAATACAATTTAGGAAACTCAGCCTCCAACAACCTTCCCGCAGCAACATAGTTTGCAGCATTCTCCATTACAATATGCACAACATTCTCAAGACCAACAAATAACGCAGCATCCCTAAACAACTTAAACAAAGCATCATCAGTTTTTAAGACATTAAAAGCATCAACTGACTTTATAAAAATAGTTCCTTTAGGACAATAAGCTAAAAAATTAATCAAAGTACGCCTACAACGATCAGTTCATCCATCGGCCATAATAGTACATCCAATTTGTTTCCAAATCTCACGATAACTATCAATTATTTTCCTCACATCCTCAACCAATTTACTCAACAAATACCCACAGACTCTTGGATAATTTGGCCCTTTATACCCTACATCCATGCTTGCAATAGCATCAATCATTGGCTGATAATAAGCTGAATTAACCGCATTAAATGGAACAAAGGCATCCATCATCCATTTCGCAATAGCAATATCACACTTCTCCATAATTTCTTTGCTTTGAAGAACGTTTTTGATAGTTGGTTGAGCTCTGGGTGTTGTTGCTGATGGAAAATAGGATTGTAATCCTTTGACTTGTTTTCCTTTTCTAGAGCTAGGTGCTGGAACTCCGGATTTTTGTTGTTGTTGCTGCATCTCATTACGTTCGATCTCGTCAAATTCTCTTTCAACTTCATCACAAGCATTATAACTTTCTACATATTGTTCTTGAGTTTTTCTTTTCTTGTTTCGAAACTCTTTAATGCTTTGATGGAATTGGTGTCTCACTACAGCTGGCACCTTTCGACATGACTCAATATCTCCTCCTTTTCCAGCCAAATGAAGATTAAACCGATGAATTCCTCCACCCCTAATAAGCTTCTCACAATATATGCATAACAGAATGGTTTTTCCAGATTCCACAACTTGTTTACAATGCCCCATATAGGATCGGTTTTTGCTCTATTATTGTTTTTTTGGGTTCCAATTGATGCATTAGGAGTTGATCCTTGTTCTTGCAAAGATGGTGTATTCGCAGAAGCCATTCTAAAACAATATGAAGTAACAAAAGTATAAAACAATAATAACCCTAAATTCCCTATTTTCTATTCCCTATTCAGCAAGACAACATTATTCATAACAGCTTCATAATTTCAAGTTTTAACAAGCAGCGCAACAACAGAAATTTCACCTATTCATGCTAGAAATTTCAAGTTTTCATAACAGAACAGAACAACATAACAACATTATTGATAACAACTTCATAATTTCAAGTTTTAACAAGCAGTTATTTCAACAACAGAAATTTCACCTATTCATCCTAGAAAATTCAAGTTTTCATAACAGAACAGAACAATAGAACAACATAACAACATTATTCATAAATCATAACAGCTTCATAATTTCAAGTTTTCAACAAGCATTAGAAGAACAGAGTAAAACATAGGAGAACAATATTCAACTAACCTGTTTGACAGAGTAGACAGCAGAGGACGAAGACGACGGCGGTGGCGCGGCGGCGGCGATGACAAATATGAGAGACAGGGACGAAGGTGAGACAAAGCACTGAAGCAGAGCTGCGGTTCTATTCTATTCCTTGAGACTTCAGGTCGCGGTGAGGTCTTCTAAGGTGAGACGAAGAAGATGACGGCGGTGGCGCGGTGAGTGACGTCGCAATGTGAGGAGGTGAGGGAGGGTTAGCCGTTGTGGATTTGTGGTTATTGGTTAGGGAATTAGGGTTGGGGACCTGGGAAACAGGAATTGGGGGGGGGGGGTTATTCCTTCAAGCTTCGAGTCTCTTTTTCTTTTTTTTTTTTAACCAAAACGACATCGTTTTGGCAAGTGAATAAAAAAAAGCCTTCCAAACCGGCTGGTTGAACAAAAACCACCGATTCTCTAATTTTTATTAGAATTGGTTGGTTCAAATCGGTTCTCAACGATTCTATTCTTTGTCCGGTCATATTCATCAACCGGATCGGTCAAGAATCCGATTTATCGATTTTTCGGTCAAATCGATCTATCCGATCCGGTTCTTACAACTATGTTCAAAATTGTGACTATAGAATAAGTTTTGGATACAGCTTTAAACGTAATTATAAAGTAGGCTAATATCACCATTTAAAATCGTAACCACAAAGCAAGCTAAAATCACGGTTTAAAATCGTAGTCTAAAATATTTGATAGAAAAAATGACAATCGAGATAAAAAGAAAAAAGAAAAAACCTGTAACCTTAGACTAAAAACTGTGGCAATGGATAAAAAAATATTACATTGCAATAATTAAACTAATATATAGCGATCATAAAGGGTCACCTGGCCTTTTATTCACTCAAAGGGCACATTTTGATACAATCCTTTGGCCTAAGTCCACCTTCAAATAATCGAAGTCATGCTAATTATTATATAACACGATAGTCATTATCATTTATCAAACATAATATATCTGCAGCGAATTAATTAGGCGTGTTTCTTAATGTATCATAATATCGTATCGAATAAATGTTCACATTGGTCCCAAAAAAAATTTAGATAGGATATTTTAGTTTTTAATAAATTTTTTATTTTTTAGAAATTTTTAATAATTATTTTTGTTGGATATTTGATCTTTTTATTATTTTAAAGAGAAATTAATTTGTCTTATAATAATATTTTTTCGAATCAAATTATCTTTTAATAAAATTTATTATTAAAATTTATTAGAGAATTATTTATTCAATACACATATTAAAATTTTAATTAAAAGAAAAAAAGAGACTAATATATCTAATAAAAATAATTCTTAAAAATTTTAGGATATAAAATTTGTTAAAAATTAAAATATCTAATCTAAAAAAATTTTGAGACTAATTTGAGTATAAATACATTTTTTTCATTCCAAGATTCTAAAAACTAAACTAGTCATTAAATTGTAAAGTTATTAAGTTAGATGTTCAAAACTTTAAAGATTCGCCTTGTATTGATAGATCAGGATTGGAATCGGAATGCCCTTCTTGATTAGTTAGGAATTTTTAAATTCTTATCTTTCTTTATTATAAAGCAATGTAGTGCTAGACTTCTGAAATGTCATTGATCGCTGGACCAGCTATTTAATCTATTTTTCAATTTTGATCTCTTGTCTTTCTAGCAAAAGAATTGAATTTTGTCTACGAATATCAAATTATGTTCTCATGAATCATTAACTAAAAATCTCATAAGAGAAGAAGAAAAAGGTTCTGGTTTATCGTTTTTCTTCCATTCAAGTCAGCAAGTGGATCAAGAAACTACCGCCCAAGGGTGCTCATAGAGCCGGTCTTCGTTTGCCTAAGATCCTATTATGAGATTGGGAGAAAGTAGAATAACATTTTAGGACTAACGGCCAACTGTAGGTTTAAGATAAAATAGGTAAGTAATTAACCACTGAACATTAAACATACAGTGGACACTCCTGACTGAAGACCATTCACAACAATAATCTATATGCCAGCGAAAAACTTTTAAATAAAAATTCAATTCGTGACGGATTAATTTTTAGCCTGTCGAATTAGGAGATACCGTGAATAACAAATTCTTTTTTTAATTCAATTGAAATTTAATCCGAATTAAATCAGATATAATAAAATAATATATTCATGTATCAAATATATATCTTTTAAAAAATAGTTAAATTTTTTATATTTTATTACAATCCAACTACACATCCAAGCATTTTTGTATCTAAGTCCAATCAAGTATGCCTAAACTCAACAAAAACCACTTTCATTACACTCGCGAGTACACACGTGCGTTTCAATAACGCTTTTTCGTCTTCATCTTCGTCTTCGTCTTCATCTTCATCTCTGCGTTCTTCCTTCTTCTTCTTTGTTTTCCTCTTTCTTTGTCTTTGTATTCCTTCTTCTTCTTCTTTTTCGCGTTCTTCCTTCTTCTTCTTCGTCTTCCTCCTTCTTCTTTTTTGCGTTCCTTCTTCTTCTTCGCGTGTTTTCTCTCAATCGTCATTCTTTTATTGTTGTTGTTGTTGTTGCGTTTTTTCTTTTCCTCGTTTTAATTGAGGTTCATTTAGATCCAAAAATGAACTGGATTTGGTTCAGATTTAGTGAATACTTAACAGTAGTATCAAGTGAACCTAACTCAATTCACAAATGAACCAAATTCGGTTTAGATTTGAACAAAAAGTGATAAACATTCAATCAGCAAGAAAAGCACATTTTAATTCATTCCTACATGCAAATAAACTCAATTAAACTAAAAAATGAACCGAATTTCTTAAGGAATAATAGATTTGGTAAATACTTGAAAGTAGTATCAAGTGAAACTAACTCAATTCACAAATGAACCGAATTCGGTTCACATTTGAACAAAAGTGATAAACATTCAATCAGCAAGAAAGCACATTTCAATTCATTTCTGCATGCAAATGAACTCAATTAAACTAAGAAATGAACCGAATTTCTTAAGGAATAACAGATTTGGTGAATACTTAAAAGTAGTATCAAGTGAACCTAACTCAATTCACAAATGAATCAAATCCGATTCAGATTTGAACAAACAGTTAAAAAATTACTTAAAGAATAAAAAATTTGGTCAATACTTATCTGCAGCATTAAGTGAAGCTCAATTAACGGATAAATGAACCGAAATAAACTAAGAAATGAATCGAAATTATTTAATGATGGCATCAGAAAAAATCAGAACTAATAAAGATGTTAGTAAAATGTTGGTGTTATTGGTGTTATGATAAAAAAAAAAAAAAAGACGCAACGATAGGGAATAAGGAGGAGGAGGAGGAGGAGGAAGAAGAAGAACCTGCGTGTGCGAATTTGAAAGAAGAAGAAAAACCTACACAAATTTAAAAGAAGAAGAAAAGGAGGAAAAAGAGAAAGAAACAGATAATAAGGAGAAAGAGAAGGAAGCAAAGAAGGAAAAATTGAAGAAGAAGGACAAAGAGGTGTGTTTTAAAAAATTGTTATAACAATTTAATTAAACTTAGTTAAATATTTTATTTAAATATAGAATTTTATTTATTTTATTATTTTAAATCGATTAACCGTTAAAAAGAGTCACATCATTCCATCAATTTTAATTTTTTTTTTTCAGTTCTTTATTCAATTCGTTGCCAATTAATTTTTTTTATCTGAATCAGACCGATTTAATAATAATCAATTTTTAATTAATCCGATTGTACTGATTTGTTCGATTTGATGCACCAATTAATGACTCAATAATCGAACTCCATCTATAAAAGACTACCGAGTCAAAGCTGACTTGTTAAACCAATACTGAGTTTATAATAGAACACATCTTCTTTATATTTTCTCTTATTTTTAATTATTACGAGTTATAATTCAGAGATATATGAACATGACATATATTAAATAGAAAATATTTTATAGATAAATTATGATAATATTTTAATATTTTATTAATATTAAATATAGATTAATTTTTTTGTTAATGTTTTCAATTTTTTTAATTATATAAAAAATTTTAAATAACTGTTTGTTATTAATAAATAATAATACATATTGTTTTTAATGAATTTGATTCATCTAAATTTTAAATTTTATTTTAAAAAATAAAGTATGATCAGTGGCGGAGTTTGAAACAAAATTTTAGGGGGTCAGATAGTGGAGGGCAGATAGAAGATAATTGTCAAGATGCTTTTGATATGAATCTCATTTAAGATAAGCTCGTCTAACATCATCTCTCTGATTTGGGTGATAATTGATATTGTCAAATTTGAAGACGTTTTCCAGGATCTCGTTCCAAAGAAATAAGGTCAAACTCATCAGATGCAACTCTTTAAACTTTTAGAGGTTGTATCTCACTTTTTTCGTGATTTATTAAAATAGAAGAACTATCTACAGGTGTTTATATTGTAAAAGTTATATGTTCTTCTTCTTGAATATTAGCATTTTTTTTAAAAAAATGCATCAATTCTTTGATTTTTCATGATTATTTTATATAAAAATTTGAATATATATATCCTGTAAAATATGTAAAAAAGAAAAAAGTTAGAATTACAAATATTAAAATTTATAATATTTATTGAATTTTTTTATCAATTTATACAAATATAATAATATCAATACTTATTGAATATTCTAATATTTTTTATCATATAAAAAATTAAATTAAATAAACAGTAAAATATAAAATAATATTAAATTACATAAATAAAAATACATAATTTTTTATATTTGAACTCAAAGATAGAGGGAGTGTTGCTTATTGAATAGAAAGCTGTGAATACACTCAGTTCAGTCCAAATCCAACATGTTTTGGATATTTAAAACTAAAAATTATTATGCAATAAAAGCAAGAGATGAAGATTGAACTTTGGTATTTTAAGTCATAGCGAAGTATTTGAGCGAGCTGAACTAATTTTTTATTTTTTGAAGAAGTATTACTAATTTTTTTACCAAAAGTTTGGGGGGCCATAGCCCCCTTGTCTTAACTAAGCTCCGCCCCTGAGTGTGATCTCTCACCATTTATTTTATAGGTGAGATAAAAAAATATAAAAAAAAATTCAAAACTAAAAAAATTACATTTAATTACTTTTTTAAATAAAAATTTAAAATTTAAAAGATTTTCTAATATAATTTTATAAATATAAATAAAGAATAAAATTAGACACATTAATAAGTATTTAGTTATATTAAAGTATACCCAAAAAAATATTTTAATTTTATTTAAAATATAATTGAACACAAATACCAAATGAGTGTCATATTCAGGATATATCTTGACACTTAGACACATTAATTTAACAATGTTCTTGCTTCAGAGAGGAATGAGGAAATAAAATACTAATAACAAGGCATACTTTAGAGCACTAAATCTAATGTAATCTTGGAATTATTTTTTTAGTTACATTTCGTTGACTTTCGGTATATGCCTTTTTTCGGCATCTCATTTCCCATTTCATAGAGTTTATGTTACATTCATAAGATCCGTCCATATGCCTGCCCTGTTACATGATTGAAATCGCTTATGATTAATTAATCGTTACTCATTTTAATTTGTTCCAAAATAATTATTTAGAATGGGACTATTAGTACTCCAAATTATATATCTATCTATGATAGATACTCTCGTGATGACATCTTTACGTGAAGATAACATTGTGAACCATTAGATAAGTTGATAAAGTTGACTAAATATGTTTGATTAATCATCTAAGGATTCACAATATCATCCTTATATAAAGATATCATTATGTGAGTATTCTCTTCTATCTATATCTATGATGTACGGATTCTGATATGGACACGGAACATAATATAATACGGGACACGTCAATACGCAAATTTTAAAATCTTATTAGGTACAAAAACACGCATATATATAAAATATAAAGTATATTTTAGATAAATCGTAATGATATTTTGATATTTTATTATTTTTAAAATATAAATTAATTTTTTATTATTTATAATGTCTTATTTTAATTAAATATAGTATTTAAAATATTTTTTATTTTAATAAATAATAATATATACTATTTCTAAATTTATTTTAAAAATACATGTTAAAAATAAGATTGGATATGCTGACACGTAATGGTATTTAGGTGTGTCCAAACGTGTCTGAAAAAAAATTTTATTTTTTATTAAGATACAGTTAGACACAACAAATACGCGTATCAAACGAGTGTCGATAAATATCATGTCCAAAATGTATTTGACACGCAGACACAGCAACTTAACAAAATATTCGTGTTTTATAAATCTATACTTTATATTACTAACTACAAAATAATTTTAATTTTCTATTCAGCCAAAAACTTTCTCCTTTTCTCTATTTCTTCTCTCCTCTTTTATTATTGATTTAAAAAAAATATTTTAATTTTTTTATTAAATGAAAAAATTTAAAGATCGGTTGGAATTTTTTTAATTAAAGTTGGAGCTATAATTAGTCATAAAAAATAGTTTCTTCTGAAAATCATTAAAAAAATAAATTATATATTCAAATTAATTCTCAACGAATTTTAAATAAGGCATTTTAATTTCTATAATTTCTAATAAATTTTTACTATTTTAAAAATTTTTAAGTATTTTTTTGTCTGTCAATTTGATCTATTTATTACTTACAATAAATTATTTAATATGTATATTAAACAAGTAAATTTTTAATAGATTTTATTATAAGATAATATCATTAGATTTTTAATAAACATTATTTTTTTTATAAAAAGACCAATTCGTTTTAAAAATTTTTAAAATAATAAAAATTTGTTGAGGATCAAAATGCTAAATTTAAAATTTTTTAAGGACTAATTTAGATATATATTTACTCAAAATATAGTTAGTCATTTACATTTCAAATTATCAATTACTTCATAATGTTTTTCATATAGTCAGTCAAATTTGTAATATTAATTAAAAACTTGTTAATTGTCTTTCTTTTTGATGTTTCATCAATGTAATATTGTGGAAGAATGTATATTTATTGTAAACAAAAGTAATTTTTGATGAACTAATTGATTCTACAATTATTAATTTTTTATTTATATTTTATTATATTAATATTCTTCTTTTTCTTCTTCCAGTTCTCTCTTTCTTATTCTCCAAGAATAATCCCTCTGTTTTCGCTTTGCAATATTTATATTCAATTAAAAAATCTTATACAAATAAAATATGAAATTATTTAGGTGCGCATAAAAATATGAAATTATTGTTGTCAAGTTGAATTGTATATTTGATTAAAATTTTGAATTAGAGTAGTTTAGTTTAGGGCAATTTTGGAAATCAAAACTATAGTAATTAATAGAGTGTAGATATAGCCAAATAGGTGACAGTGCTAAAAGCCAACCTGGTTATTTATTTAGACAAATTGATAGATTAAATATTTAAAGGTGAGTTCTTCGGTGTCCATAATTTGGTACCGAAATTGTCGAATTACACCGTATTTAAATGGAGTTTAATTATTACCATCAGTGAGTGTGAATTGATTGAATGGTGTGGTACATTCCAAGATTGTTATATATTCTTTGTTAATATTTAAAAATTTTGTTTAACTATTATGTAAATTCGCACTATAAAACAAATATAAATTTTTATTTTTTCATTTATGAAAAAGGCTTCTGACCACTAAAATTATTGTTTTTCATTTGAATATAATATATTAAGCATTTTTATATTTAGTTTTTACACAATATATTTTAATAAATAATTAATTATTAAATACTGATATAATTGGTATTTTTTACTCTTAAAATAATTATTCTAAATTTTTTTAGGTGTATTTTCTTGTTAATTAAAAATAAACAATAATAATTTAATAATTATTTTATAATTAAATTTTAATCTTAAGTTACTCAATTAGCGTATAATAATTAATAAAAGTAATATGAGCAGGAGACAATAAAAATTTAACCATAATATATTAATAATATAAAAAAAAATTATATTGGTACTCAAGGTTCTTTTATTTAATCAAAATTTTCTATTTATTAATTTAAATAAAAATACAAAAATATGATTAATTTGTACATTAATCTCATTTTCCTAGTCTATACATTTTATTTTCATTTTTGATGACGGTAATGAACCACAAATTTCCTTTCATTTTCATATTTTTGTTAATATAACTATAAAAGATTTTACAAATTTAATTTTTGTAATGTGTAACTATAAAAATAAGACTAAATACACAAATTAATAAATTTATATTTTGTTATTTAAATAAAAATTATATTACTCAATCACTAATATTTATTTTTGTGTATAGTATAAATAGGATTAACTCAAATGACATAACATTATCTATAATTTTATATAAATAAATTATAACTTATATATAAAAAATTATTAATTATATATATATATATAATAATAAAAAATTTAATTAGATTTATTATTCATTCAATAAAATAAATAAAAATATTATAATTTAGATATGATAAGTCTAAAAACATTACACCTTAACAAATATGAATATTATAATTATGTAACGATTAAATTTTTAGTAAGTCTAAATACTATTAGTTATTAGGCGCTACTTCGCATATGTTAGCCGAATTTTATATGTCTTACAGTTTTAATGTTAAAATTTAATCACAGATAATAATAGATAAATCATCACAAAATTTATATATTATTATTAATTAAAATGATAAAATATAATGTGTATATATAAATATTTATTAGTTATTAAAATTTAATCTGACATATTAAAAATAATAGATTTAATATTGTATGTATTGCCAGATTAATAAAAATAGTTCATTTATTATCTATATTTTTTTTTTATGTTACAAAAAAATATTTTTAATTATTTAATAAGATGACCTTTAAATAGTCTTTTAAAGTAATGAGAACTGTAACGACCCAATTTTCAATATGTCTAGATCATACCGAAAACTGAGCGCTACCAATTTGTCTTCCTAATTATTATCTATTATTTATCATATGAGCCTGATTCGTTGTTAAACGCGTAGTTAATTTGTGAGGTGTATTTTTTTTTTAAAACGTTTGGATTAATAGACGGAATCACTCAAAATCAATTCACAAGTAATAACAGATAAAACAGTTATAAACAACCACACATAAATACATCACGAGTAGCTAGCAACATTCAGTTATCTAGCTTTTATTAGAGTATAGACCTTTAGTTAGAACACCCCTAGATATAGCTAGATAATAACTTTATACATATACATACATACAACATCCCAGGTCCTGACCTGTTCAAAGGTCTCTAAGCTGGCACCTAGGCTAGCCTAGACTCTTTACTCACCTAGTCCCTCTAAAATACTAAAGCGAGGGAAAGTATGTTCTAGGTCATCAAAATTCAAGCCAAGTGGAACGTCATCAAAAGATAGAACATCATCTGCTACTCCTCTGCACGATCAGACTTTTCCACAGGACGTCTCTCTGGTACCTCATGAAGTAGCCACACAATAGGAATCTCGTACACAGGATTTAGGTTAAAGTACGCATACGAACGGGGTGCAGACGTTGGCTGGTCTCACAGTATATACATATAATCAGAGAACGATATTCACCCTAGACTAAGAAGACTATCTAGAGCAGAATCCTCTTCTTGCGAACGGTCATCAGCGAACTATGGTAAGGTACTCTTACTTCCATCTGAAGGGGAAAGGGAGAGAGAAGGGGTAAGAACTTGGGAGTTCTTAGTAGGGTCGGGGTTATTAGTTACGTTCATTTATTTGGGGTCGATTAGTAGACGAGTAACATAATATAGCGAAGCAGTAAATAGAAGATAAAGATAGAAAGAGAAAGTAGAGACAACAAAAAGCAGAACACAAACAAAAGAATACAAGAAAATAAAACACAGAAATAGCATACGAGCAGACAAACATAAAGAAGTAGATCACACACAGAAAGGAATGCAACAGAGAATGATGCGCAGACAAGAATGATGCATGTCTAGCCCTAGCGCAGGCCATGAGCTCATGTGTCGGTTGGCTGCCCGCAATCCCGACATTTATCCGGTCACGAGTAATCCCGATTTCCCGAATACGATTTTCCGTTCCTAAATAAATGCGCATATAATAATAGCCGCTCATTTGAGACAGCCTCTGCTTACTGCAGGAAAATATATGTATACTCTGCTCTGCTCTGGGGAAGCGGAAAATAGCTGTAGGTAACTTAGTTTCCCTACAGAAGCTCTGGGTTGCATTAAGCAACTAATATATATTAAATATAGCTCTGGGTTGCATCAAGCAACTAATATATATATATAAATATAGCTCTGGGTTGCATCAAGCAACTAATATATATATAAATATAGCTCTTTATTATATTACTCTTCTCTTTATATCTCTTTACTCTGTTCTGGTTTCTCTTTTCTCTGTATCTCTTTACTCTGTTTTAATTACTCTGTTCTCTGTATCCTTTTTCTCTTCTCTGATTACTCTTTTTATCTGTATCTATATTACTCTTTTTCTCTTTATCTCTTTACTTTACTCTGGTTACTCTGTTTTCTGTGTTTCTCTACTCTGCTCTGATTTCTCTGCTTAACGTATGTATTTAAAGTTTATGTAAATTTCGGTATGAATAGTTCGCCTGTCCCAAGTATAGGTTCATTAAGTCTATACTGAAACAGTTTAACTTTTCATATTATACCTAACCCTAGTCGCAACTCAAGGACTAACTATGTTGCCCTAGTTCGTTCACTAATTTCTGTCTGTTTTTCTGTTATTAAAACCTTACAGACTTTTCTTTAGTTTTTATCTTTTCTTCAACTTTTTATCTTTCTTTTATCTTTGCCTCACTAATATGTTCTTACCACTCCCTAAGTATTTTATGAAGGTAATTATGAGATTCTGCGCTTAAAGTTGTCTTTCTAAACCTTTTACAGAAAACTGCCTTTTTCGCATTATTTTATTATTTTTATTAAAATATTATTTTTAAATAAATATTATTATTTAATATTTTATTATTATTTATTATTTTATTAATATATTTTCGAAAATTAAGTTACCTTTTACTTTTAACCTTTAAAATTTACTTTTTACCACCCGTAACTTTTAATATTTCTACTTTTACCATCCTAACTTTCAGAAATTACCAAATAACCCCTCAAACACCAAAATAATTACTTCCTTGCCCTTTTATGAATCAAAAAGGTGTTCTTCATTGTTCTTCACCACACTCAAAGTGTTCTTCATGTTCTTCATAAATTCTTCAGATTCTTTCTCTGTTTTTACCCGTTTTTCAGTCTTTTCAGCAACCGATTTTTGCCAAAATTCAAAATAAATTCCCAGCCACTAAAACCCCATCTTTTCTACATGATTTTAACACAAATTGAACCCCAATTTATGGCCTAGGGTTTCGTTTTCCAGCAGCCACAAGAACACACATTCATAGCTTGAATTTCATCAAATTTCATCAAAATTTCACCAAATTTTCACCAAGAATAAATCATATATGCAACCAATTTTTAGGACAGCTAAATCATACAACATTCACACATCTCAAACACAAATAATCAAGATTAATTTCGTGACACCCTACCTTGATTTGCTGCTCCAAATCCGGTTAAACTTTCAGGTGGTCCTGAAGCACTTTTTCCTCCCAAATCACATCAAGAACAACTTTAAATCCAAAAACTCTCAGCTGACCAAATATCACTCAGTATGTTAGGAAGAGATATCTCACCTTAGACTTGCTGGAAATTCACGTTTCTTGGCCCTCAAGTCAAGTTAAGCATGATTCCTAAGGAAGAACAACAAGAAAACACATGTTTTGCATGGTTTTCCTTGAAAACCGAATTGAAATGGGAGGGAGACAGCCATCTCACCTTATTTCCAGCCTTGATATGTTATATGGTTATGTAGAGGAAGAAGAGAGGATCATTTTGGTGAAATCGGAATTTTGATTTGAGTTTTAGTTCAGAAGAAATCAAGCTTTGAAGATTAAGTGTTCATGAAAGTTTCTCTCTTTTCTCTCTTGTTATTTTCGGCCAAAATGATGAAATGAGACAGCCTTGGAGGTCTTGGGGGTGTAAGGTGAATTGTGATTGGTTGGCTTGAAGGTGGATTAAAATAATATTAAAATATCTCTGGTGTACAACTACTAAAACTAGGTGTACTGGAACACTCGTAAAAACATCTCTAAAAATTATTTTCTGAGCTACTAGCATAAATGACACTAGTAACATATTTATTATGATAATAGAACATGTATAATGAGGCCTTGGTATTACTAAATTCATCAGAGAGTGTTGGTGCTAAGCTGCACCAGTAAACCGTAAACCCGGTTAAACCGATTTTCTGTTTTTAACAAAAACAGACCAGGTAACCTTATAATATCATTCAAGCATTTTCTAATACTAATATAATGATAATATTATACTATTATCTCTCTCCTCTCATGAATCGAGTCCGGTTCGTCAAACAGAGACTATTTACGAAAATCAGAATCAAAACTGCCAACCGATACGGTTCAAAAACTAGGTTCTTCGCGATTGCATTATCGAGCTTGCCTCAAAGGAGGTTCTAGCTTAAGGATGACGTAATGATAATGAGGATTGAGATTCTTGATGATATAACAGAGGTGTTCCCTTTACTGATTTTCTGGAGAAACCCGTACTTTCAGAAAAGATCTCATGTACTCGAAAATCAGGGTTGTTACATTCTACCCTCCTAAAAGAAAATTTTGCCCTCAAAATTTCAGTTACCTAGGAATAAATGCGGGTAATCATCTTTCATCTTATCTTCCAGTTCCCAAGTGTGCTCTTCCTCTCCTCTTGGTTCCCATGCTACTTTTACTAAGCGAATAACTTTGCCTCTTAGCTGCTTATCACTTCTTTCTACTATCTGAACCGGTGATGCTTGATATGTCAAATCATTTCGTAACTGTACTGTATCTGGTTGTAAAACGTGACTCTCATCGGGAACATATTTTTTTTAAGTTGCGAGACATGAAAAACATCATGAAGGTTTGATAAATAAGGAGGAAGGACTATTTGATAAACTACTAGACCGACTCTTTTAAGTATTTGGAAAGGTTCTATGTATCGTGGGTTAAGCTTTTTAGTCTTAAGGACTTTACCTATTCCAGTAATCGAAGTTACTTCTAGAAAGACATGATCTCCCTCACTAAACTCTAAGGGTCTATGTCTATTATCGGCATAGCTCTTTTGACGGCTCTGTCCTGTCTGGATCTTCCGACGAATCTCCTTTATCTTCTCAGTAGTTTCTTACACTAAGTTTGGACCTAAGACACTAGCTTCTCCATCGTCATTCCAACACAATGGTGTCCGACATCTTCTTTTGTAGAGAGCTTCATATGGTGCCATCCCGATACTTTATTGGCAACTGTTGTTGTAGACAAATTCGACCAACAGCAAATACTTATCCCAGCTGCTTTGGTTGTCTATCATACATGATCGTAACATGTCTTCTAATGTCTGGATTGTCTGCTCTGATTGTCCGTCTGTCTGAGGATGGTATGCTGTACTCATGTGCAATTTTGGTCCCAACACTTTCTGGAAAGCTCTCCAGAATCTGGATGTAAACATCGGATCTCGATCTGAAACAATTAACAAAGGTATCCCGTGCAATCGTATGATTTCTTGAATATATATCCGTGCCAACCTTTCTAAAGTATAGTCAACTCGAATCAGAAGGAAGTGCGCTGACTTTGTCAACCTGTCCACAATTACCCAGATGGCATCGTGTCCTGTTGAGGTCCTTGGCAATCCCGTGACAAAATCCATAGAAATCTGCTCCCATTTCCATTGTGGTATTTCTAAGGGTTGCAGGGTTCCTGACAGCTTCTGATGTTCCACCTTCATCTTCTGGCAGGTTAAACACTTTGAGACATAATCAGCTACTTCTTTCTTTAAGCTCGGCCACCAGAACATTTGTTTTAAATCTTGATACATCTTTGTCACTCCAGGATGCATAGAAAGTCTACTTTGGTGAGCTTCAGCAAGAATCTTTTGTCGCAATTCTCCAGAGTTAGGCACACAAATTCTTTTCTTGTACCTCCATAGGCCACTACGATCCTATCTCACAGCTTCTTCAGCTCTGCAAGCAATGGTGACATCCAATACAGTGCTATGGAAATCGGTCCGGCTCCAGGTACTAGATCAATGCTGAATTCTATCTCTCGCTGAGGAAGAGACTCAGGTATGTCGTCCAAGAAAACATCAGGAAATTCCTTCATCATTCAGATTCGTTCTAAGCTTAATTCACTATCATTCGAGCTAGCCGCTAACAGAACGTACCCCTCACAATCACTCCCGCCTAAGGTAACTCTTACAGAATTCAGATATAAGGTGTGGGACAGAAATGGTTTAGTACATAGACTATCAGATGGAATAACAACAGTTCTTTTAAAATAATCAAGGAAAACATGATACTTAGATAACCAATCTAATCCTAAAATAACTTCTAAACCATATGGAGGCAAACAGATTAGATAGTGTATAAAAGTCCTGTTCCTAATAGCGAATGGTACTTGCAGGCACACTAAACTGGTCAAAGCATTTTGGGATGCAGGTGTATGGACAATCAAGTAAAAATTCAATTTAAAGAAATATAATCCTAACTCGTGAGCAATAGTTAGAGAAATAAAGAATACGATGCACCCGAATCATACAGTACAGTTAGAAATCGATTCTTGACATAACACTGACCTTGAATGAGGCCGTCCGATTGCACAACATCGTCAATAGTGATAGCAAACACTCGTCCTTATTGTTGGGTTCTGACTGGATTTTGAGTAAATCCCTTCGGACAATCCTTGGCAATATGTCCAAGTTCTCCACAAGCATAGCAGTTAGGTAATCCAAACTGGCAAGACCTGTTACTATGATCTTTTCCGCATTGCTTACATGCAGGGTTTATGTAAGCCTGACGGGCTCGTTTACCATTGCCTTGCCTTACTTTACCTCCATTCTTACCCGTAAGGCGAGCAGTAATGTTACCAACTTATAGGTTCTTATGCTGTCATATGCCACGCGCTTTAAAATGCACCCTTCTTCCAGCTGCCTGATGATTGCTAAGACGCCTTGGTGGAAATCCTTGGCAACTCACCTTGGCCACATTCACTTTCTTAATACATTCTTCTACTAACTTACTCTTGTTGACTAATTCAGCAAAATTACGTATCTCCAGCGAAACTATTGAACTCATCAGATCATCACGAAGGCCTCCTTCAAACTTCAAGCACTTCCATTCTTCAAAGTCAGTAGGACTCCCTTGACAGATCTTAGAGAAACGACACAAGTCATCGAAATTACGAGCATACTCGGCAACAGTCATACCCCCTTGCCTCAGCTGCATAAGCTCTATCTCTTTAGCATCACGCACTGCTCTTGGGAAATATTTCTTGTAGAATTCATCTTTAAAAATATCCCAAGGAATGTCACCTTCATTACGTTGTAGCAGTCGCTGTATCCCTTGCCACCAGTACTCAGCTTCTCCCTCGAGCATATAAGTAGCAAACTCCACGTGTTGTCCTTCCGAAACATGTTGCGCTCTCAGTGATCGTTCAATACCTCGAAACCAATTATCAGTGTCAGTCGCAACGAGTGTACCCTTGAACTTAGGCGGATTAACCTTCAGAAATGTCGCAAGGGTCATAGGTCTTTCAGGATGCCCTAAGTTGTTCTCATCATTCCCATTATATTCTCTGTATTCATTCTCGTTCCCATTTCTCACCCCGAGACGTTTAACAGCCCTAGCCGCTGCTACAGCAGCTTCA
This sequence comes from Arachis hypogaea, assembly GCF_003086295.3. Taxonomy (NCBI): domain Eukaryota; kingdom Viridiplantae; phylum Streptophyta; class Magnoliopsida; order Fabales; family Fabaceae; genus Arachis; species Arachis hypogaea. The sequence continues at coordinate 121,292,072 of NC_092050.1, read as the reverse complement.
CGCACTACTTCAACCACGTTGTTCATGGTAGCCATAAACGTTTCCTGTTCCCTCTCGTAGTTAACATTAGGAATTTCTTCCCGTACGCCTCGTCTCCATGAACCCATTGTAGTCTTGTTCACACCAAACAATCATTGTTAAGGTGATCAGTCTTAACACTTCAAGTCAAGTGTGAACATTCCCAAAATGAAAACACAGAGACAATCATGCAGCATATATCACTGGGATATCCTATACGTATGAGACACACAACAGAGTATGCAATGAAGCATAGTCAGTCCACTCCCCAGGCTCTACTGGGAACGAACTGCTCTGATACCAAATTGTAACGACCCAATTTTCAATATGTCTAGATCATACCGAAAACTGAGCGCTACCAATTTGTCTTCCTAATTATTATCTATTATTTATCATATGAGCCTGATTCGTTGTTAAACGCGTAGTTAATTTGTGAGGTGTATTTTTTTTTTTAAAACGTTTGGATTAATAGACGGAATCACTCAAAATCAATTCACAAGTAATAACAGATAAAACAGTTATAAACAACCACACATAAATACATCACGAGTAGCTAGCAACATTCAGTTATCTAGCTTTTATTAGAGTATAGACCTTTAGTTAGAACACCCCTAGATATAGCTAGATAATAACTTTATACATATACATACATATAACATCCCAGGTCCTGACCTGTTCAAAGGTCTCTAAGCTGGCACCTAGGCTAGCCTAGACTCTTTACTCACCTAGTCCCTCTAAAATACTAAAGCGAGGGAAAGTATGTTCTAGGTCATCAAAACTCAAGCCAAGTGGAACGTCATCAAAAGATAGAACATCATCTGCTACTCCTCTGCACGATCAGACTTTTCCACAGGACGTCTCTCTGGTACCTCATGAAGTAGCCACACAATAGGAATCTCGTACACAGGATTTAGGTTAAAGTACGCATACGAACGGGGTGCAGACGTTGGCTGGTCTCACAGTATATACATATAATCAGAGAACGATATTCACCCTAGACTAAGAAGACTATCTAGAGCAGAATCCTCTTCTTGCGAACGGTCATCAGCGAACTATGGTAAGGTACTCTTACTTCCATCTGAAGGGGAAAGGGAGAGAGAAGGGGTAAGAACTTGGGAGTTCTTAGTAGGGTCGGGGTTATTAGTTACGTTCATTTATTTGGGGTCGATTAGTAGACGAGTAACATAATATAGCGAAGCAGTAAATAGAAGATAAAGATAGAAAGAGAAAGTAGAGACAACAAAAAGCAGAACACAAACAAAAGAATACAAGAAAATAAAACACAGAAATAGCATACGAGCAGACAAACATAAAGAAGTAGATCACACACAGAAAGGAATGCAACAGAGAATGATGCGCAGACAAGAATGATGCATGTCTAGCCCTAGCGCAGGCCATGAGCTCATGTGTCGGTTGGCTGCCCGCAATCCCGACATTTATCCGGTCACGAGTAATCCCGATTTCCCGAATACGATTTTCCGTTCCTAAATAAATGCGCATATAATAATAGCCGCTCATTTGAGACAGCCTCTGCTTACTGCAGGAAAATATATGTATACTCTGCTCTGCTCTGGGGAAGCGGAAAATAGCTGTAGGTAACTTAGTTTCCCTACAGAAGCTCTGGGTTGCATTAAGCAACTAATATATATTAAATATAGCTCTGGGTTGCATCAAGCAACTAATATATATATATAAATATAGCTCTGGGTTGCATCAAGCAACTAATATATATATAAATATAGCTCTTTATTATATTACTCTTCTCTTTATATCTCTTTACTCTGTTCTGGTTTCTCTTTTCTCTGTATCTCTTTACTCTGTTTTAATTACTCTGTTCTCTGTATCCTTTTTCTCTTCTCTGATTACTCTTTTTATCTGTATCTATATTACTCTTTTTCTCTTTATCTCTTTACTTTACTCTGGTTACTCTGTTTTCTGTGTTTCTCTACTCTGCTCTGATTTCTCTGCTTAACGTATGTATTTAAAGTTTATGTAAATTTCGGTATGAATAGTTCGCCTGTCCCAAGTATAGGTTCATTAAGTCTATACTGAAACAGTTTAACTTTTCATATTATACCTAACCCTAGTCGCAACTCAAGGACTAACTATGTTGCCCTAGTTCGTTCACTAATTTCTGTCTGTTTTTCTGTTATTAAAACCTTACAGAATTTTCTTTAGTTTTTATCTTTTCTTCAACTTTTTATCTTTCTTTTATCTTTGCCTCACTAATATGTTCTTACCACTCCCTAAGTATTTTATGAAGGTAATTATGAGATTCTGCGCTTAAAGTTGTCTTTCTAAACCTTTTACAGAAAACTGCCTTTTTCGCATTATTTTATTATTTTTATTAAAATATTATTTTTAAATAAATATTATTATTTAATATTTTATTATTATTTATTATTTTATTAATATATTTTCGAAAATTAAGTTACCTTTTACTTTTAACCTTTAAAATTTACTTTTTACCACCCGTAACTTTTAATATTTCTACTTTTACCATCCTAACTTTCAGAAATTACCAAATAACCCCTCAAACACCAAAATAATTACTTCCTTGCCCTTTTATGAATCAAAAAGGTGTTCTTCATTGTTCTTCACCACACTCAAAGTGTTCTTCATGTTCTTCATAAATTCTTCAGATTCTTTCTCTGTTTTTACCCGTTTTTCAGTCTTTTCAGCAACCGATTTTTGCCAAAATTCAAAATAAATTCCCAGCCACTAAAATCCCATCTTTTCTACATGATTTTAACACAAATTGAACCCTAATTTATGGCCTAGGGTTTCGTTTTCCAGCAGCCACAAGAACACACATTCATAGCTTGAATTTTATCAAATTTCATCAAAATTTCACCAAATTTTCACCAAGAATAAATCATATATGCAACCAATTTTTAGGACAGCTAAATCATACAACATTCACACATCTCAAACACAAATAATCAAGATTAATTTCGTGACACCCTACCTTGATTTGCTGCTCCAAATCCGGTTAAACTTTCAGGTGGTCCTGAAGCACTTTTTCCTCCTAAATCACATCAAGAACAACTTTAAATCCAAAAACTCTCAACTGACCAAATCTCACTCAGTATGTTAGGAAGAGATATCTCACCTTAGACTTGCTGGAAATTCATGTTTCTTGGCCCTCAAGTCAAGTTAAGCATGATTCCTAAGGAAGAACAACAAGAAAACACATGTTTTGCATGGTTTTCCTTGAAAACTGAATTGAAATGGGAGGGAGACAGCCATCTCACCTTATTTCCAGCCTTGATATGTTATATGGTTATGTAGAGGAAGAAGAGAGGATCATTTTGGTGAAATCGGAATTTTGATTTGAGTTTTAGTTCAGAAGAAATCAAGCTTTGAAGATTAAGTGTTCATGAAAGTTTCTCTCTTTTCTCTCTTGTTATTTTCGGCCAAAATGATGAAATGAGACAGCCTTGGAGGTCTTGGGGGTGTAAGGTGAGTTGTGATTGGTTGGCTTGAAGGTGAATTAAAATAATATTAAAATATCTCTGGTGTACAACTACTAAAACTAGGTGTACTGGAACACTCGTAAAAACATCTCTAAAAATTATTTTCTGAGCTACTAGCATAAATGACACTAGTAACATATTTATTATGATAATAGAACATGTATAATGAGGCCTTGGTATTACTAAATTCATCAGAGAGTGTTGGTGCTAAGCTGCACCAGTAAACCGTAAACCCGGTTAAACCGATTTTCTGTTTTTAACAAAAACAGACCAGGTAACCTTATAATATCATTCAAGCATTTTCTAATACTAATATAATGATAATATTATACTATTATCTCTCTCCTCTCATGAATCGAGTCCGGTTCGTCAAACAGAGACTATTTACGAAAATCAGAATCAAAACTGCCAACCGATACGGTTCAAAAACTAGGTTCTTCGCGATTGCATTATCGAGCTTGCCTCAGAGGAGGTTCTAGCTTAAGGATGACGTAATGATAATGAGGATTGAGATGCTTGATGATATAACAGAGGTGTTCCCTTTACTGATTTTCTGGAGAAACCCGTACTTTCAGAAAAGATCTCATGTACTCGAAAATCAAGGTTGTTACAAGAACACTAGTTAAATAAAAATTAAAGCATTTCAGATTTTCAGTAAGCTAGCATAGTAATACCTCATACTTTTACGAAATCTATTTGTCCAGTCCTTCAAGAGATAATTAACTTCATTTAAAAGCTTTCATTTTTGTTGGACCCACATGATAACACTTGTCTATATTCTAGTGGATATTTGAGCATTTCGACAAATTCGGAACCGCAATCCTTAGGCACGGAAGAACTCACCATATTTAAATATAGGTGAATTCTATCCAACCCTCTCTAAAATAACATGTAAGTTGCCTTTCATCATATGTCACATTGTAATTGATCATTATCTTAAAAGTAAAAGACATATCGGTCGCTGACCTTTTTAAAATTGGACATTTTCGTCCCTTAAAATTTGAAAATACTTTTAACCCCCTCACCTTGTAAAATCTTGGACAATTGAACCCCTCCGTTGATCTGGGTTGGAAAACGTCACCGGAGAAGGCTGATGTGGCTGGGGGGAGTGTGAGCTGTCCGTTTAGGTTGCTGAGCTGGATGGGAAACTTAAATTTCAAGGACAGAATGATCCCTCACACACAAAATGATGTTGTCCCCTTCCCTGAGCCCTATTTCACATATTGTTATTCCCATAACACCCAGAAGCCACGCCTATAATTACTGAAAACTCTACCAGAAGACAAACAGTTTCTTTCTCCCTCCAAAAAAAGAACGTCTTCAACTCGTTGAGAAGGTATTGTGTGCTCAGTGGACGTTGCGGGTGGCGAAGGGTTTGACAGGATTCATCCACCAAGAAGCTGCCGTCTGCTACAGAGGTAAGAGTATTAGTGGAATATATTGTTCGTTCTTGTTTCAGAATTTGGTAGAATATAATGCATGGGGTTGGGGTTAGTCATGATCGCATGCTCTGTTTCGGAGAAAAGACTGAAAAAAATTCTATAGGGATTTAACTGATTTCAAAATCTCAGGCACTTGAAATAGGGTTTAATGTGTGATTGCTATATCTGTGCATAATGCAGATGGTTGATATATATGTTGTACCTGTTTTTTACCATGGAGGTCATTTTGGTAGAGGACCCAGTGGCACTCTTGAGTATGTTGGTGGGAAGGTTGAAAAATTTCTAGAGATGGATTTGGACTTTGTGAATTTTGGGAATTTGGTTACACTATTCAAGGGTCTGGGGTATGCAACATACAGGGCCGTGTATTGGTATGACCCAACCAGCAATGATCTTGAGACTGGACTGCACATTCTGAGAGGAGATGCAGGAATCAATGAAATGCGAGAGAACAAGCTGAGGAATTCAACTAGCAACGAGTTCTACATTTATTTCGATCACCCTATTGATGAGCCACAGATTGTGGAAGAAGATGCTGCTCTAGAACAGGGGCCAGAAGAATTTGATGATGCAGTTGATGTGGACAGTATCATGCGGGAGCTTCAGTCATCACCATCGACAGCAGGGGATGGGAATGGTAGTGGGGAGGATGAGTTGTATAAACCTCCTCCGAATGGCACTGGAACTAGTTCTGATGATGACTCTTCTAGCTATGATGAGGAGAATGATGTTATGAAGAAAAGAAGAACTCTGAAAGGAAAGGAGAAAGTGCTGCCAAAAAGAATGGTTACTGTCAAAGAAGGGCCAGGAGCAAAGTCAAGTGGGAACAAAAGAGGTGCTAGGAGAAAGACTGCATGTGTGCCTGATGGCAAAGGTACCAGGCCAGCTGCCAAGCCCAAAGGAACTGGGCCTAGTGCAAAGCCCAAAAGAACCAGGCCTACAGCCAAGCCCAAAGGAAGTGTGCCTAATGTCAAGCCCCAAAGAACTGGTGCTGCTATGCATGCTGAAGAAGATGTCCCATCTGTGCAGCCGAATGACAGGCCTCCAATAGGGCTCTATGTGAATGAGGAGGATTCAGATGATGATGACCCAGTTTATGAGTATGCATCTGAGGACCTTCACACACCAGTGTCCTCAGAGGATGATGGAGACAAGCATGAATTTCCAGTGTTTAATGAAGAGTATAGGTTTGGAGAGGGGAGATTTGAGGTGGGTACCAAGTTTACAACCATAGATGGCGTCAAAGAGGTTGTCAAAGATATGTTCATATCTGAGGGAGAGAACTGTTGTGGATAAAAAATGATAAGGAAAGGGTGAGAGTTGGCTGCAGAGGTGAAAGCTGTCCACGGCTGGCACATCTATCTTACAACAAGACACTGTTATGCTTCCAGATTAAGACTTATAAGTCTGAGCATACATGCGTAAGAGATCTGGGTAGCAATGTTGCTGATCAACACTGGATCAGTAAGAAAGTGGAAAAGAGAATGGGAAGTCAACCTCATACGACAACTAATGAGGCAATTGATTTTTTCAGAGAGGAGTTTAACTTAGTTATGCATCCGAAGATGGTATATAGGGCAGTAAAGGAAGCCAAGGAAAGGCTAGTGGGAAACGAAAAAGAACAGTATGGAAACTCAGGGACTATGGGATGGAGATTCTCAAGAGCAATCCTGGGTCGACAACAAGAATTGATGTGAAGCCTATCCCTTAGTCCCTCCCTGTCTTTGACAAGATATATATCTGCTTCGAGGGCTGTAAGCAAGGATTCAAGAGTGGATGTAGGCCTTTCATCCATCTAGATGGAGCCTTCCTTAAGACATACCATGGAGGTCAGTTACTGTCAGCAGTGGCCCAGGATGCCAACAACTAGTTCTATGTTGTGGCTTTTGCTGTTGCAAGATCTGAGACCAAGGAGTCATGGAAATAGTTCCTGACACTACTCCAGGAAAATCTGGGTGATGCCTCCCAATTCGGTTGGAACTTTATGTTCGACCAGCAAAAGGTAAGACTCTTACTTTCCTTTATGTGTTTATTGAATTGGTGTTCATTGAATTAGCCTATAATTTGCTTATTTGTTGGTGTTTATTGAGTTAGCCCACAATCTGCTTAGTTGTTGGTGTTTATTGAGTTATCTTATAATCTGTTTATTTGTTGGTGGTAATTGAGTTAGCTTATAATGTGTTTAGTTGTAGGGTTTATTAAAAATAGATAGCCCGCAACTGATTATTTGCTGGTGTTTATTACTTTCCAAAAATATATTTGACTAGGGCCTGCTACCAGCATTAAAAGAGGTAATGCCAAGGGCACATCATAGAAACTGTGTCATGCATATATGGAAAAACTTTATTAATCGGTTCAAAGACATGCATATTAGAGACATTGTGTGGGAGTGTGCTAGGTGTACAACTGAACCAGAATTCAAGGAGAAAATGGATAGGCTGAAGGGGGTTAACAATGCGGCATGGGAATATTTGATAAAATTTGAACCTACCACTTGGGTTAAAGCCTATTTTAGTCATGGACCCAAGGTGGATAACCTGACTAATAATATGTGTGAAGTGTTCAATGCAAAGGTAGTAAAATACAGAGTTAAACCTGTTTTGACAATGTGTGAGGAGATTAGATGCTACTTAATGAGGAGGATGACCAAGCACATTAGAATGTTAGAACACCATAGTGGTAAACTAGCACCAGTTTAGGGGAAAAGGTTGCAGATGAAGATAAAACCAAGCAGTAGGTGGATGGCTGAGTGGGTGGGAGACAATGAAAGAAAAAGGTTTGAGGTCACTAGAAAGAAGACGAAAGTGGATGTGGATCTAATCAAACACACCTGTTCATGCAACACATGGCAATTGACTGGTAAAGGGTTTAACCCCAAAGCTTATCTAAAATTATGCTGGTTTACATGTAAGTTTTACTGATTATGCAGGAATGCCGTGCATACATGCTATTGCTGCTATCAGAAAGAGGCATGACCAGGTTGAGGATTATGTGCATCCATGGTTGTGTATGGAGTCCATTCACAAGACATATGCACATTGCATCAAGCCCGTTCCTAGTGAAGAATTCTAGACTGCGACTGAGCAGCTGAGGCCTATCCCGCCACCTATCAAATGGCCTATTGGGAGGCCAAAGGTGCACAACCGCAACAAGGACCCTGCTGAGGCTCATATTCAAGGAGACAAGCTGAAAAGAAGCTTCCAGGTTACATGTAGCAAGTGCAACGAGAAAGGGCATAACTATAAAACTTGTAAAGGAGCTCCAAGCAACCCCAACTGGAAACCAAAGAAGAAAAAATCCAAGAAGACAGTTGACAACTCACAAGCTCTGGTGCTGCTTCCCCTTTCACAATCAGCCCCTCAACTGGAGGTAAGCCAGCACCAAAAATACTTTAGGACCATTTTATACTACTTATTATTAGTCACTAAATAAACATTGGTTAGGTTAAGCACTAATTACCCCATTTGGTTACATTTCTGTCTTGTTGTTACATAGGATTAAAATCAATCACAGGGTGAAAAATTGAGTGAACCTAGTGCTGGGGAGGCATCTGGGTCTGCACCAGTTCCTGCTCCATTTATGGCCCAACCTTCTGCTCTAGCACAGACTCCATTCAGACCTCCATCCTAGCTGCCAAGAATGGACCAACCAGACTCCAATGCTGCTGCACCTACTTTCAGACCCAAGCAACCAATTGTTCGACCCCCAACAAGTGCAAATCCACCACCAAATCCACCACCAAATCCAACACCACAGACACAACAAACTCAAAGCAGAAACACCAGCAGGGGACCCTCGAAGGAGACCTTGAAAGCAGCTACCAGTGCCACAAAGAGAATTCTGAAGCCTCAGAAGAAGTGAACAAAGCAGCATCAACTCTGTGTGTGTGTTTTTTTTTTTTTTGGGATAGTTATTAGTATGACATTAGACAATACTTTTTAGCAGAGTAATCTTGACAAACTTGTTTACATGCCAACCAGACATTTTCATATTTTGGAGTTAACTCATGTTGTTTAGCTATGTTTTGGATTAAATCAGATATATTGTCATTCTAACGTTTTGGTTAAAATTTATCCAGAATTACTATGTTGCATAATGCTTGGAATAATGTTTAGATGTTCTAAATACAAAACAAAAATGGAATCAATCCACTAATATACCTTTCATTCAAAAGCTAGCAATGACAAGTTTCATTACAACCAATTCCATGTACATCAATCATTTTTACCCCTTCAACATACATACAGCAATAACAACAACTACTACACCAATCACAGTTATATGCCACAAACTCAATTTTTTTCCTTCAATAGACAACAACTTTCTCTCCAACTCTTCTATTTTTTCCTCAATATCCTGATTTCGAAGCACCTGTTCTACAACGGCTACTCCCTCAGCTTCATCCACCGCACCCAAGGCTTCAGGCTCCACGGCCCTAATTTTTTTGAAATGTTCATCCAGCCAGACAAAGTACCGGCAGTACGGTTCTTTTGCCTGGAACAAAATTTCAGTGAATCACCCATTAACACTCAGCACACAATAACTCAACTATTGTAAAAATCGCTCACTTACCTTGAATAATGGACACCCAAAAAACACTCTATTAGGGTTACTAGTCGTTCTTGACTTGTACATGATGGCATAGACACCACAGTAGCACTTGGGCGCAATCGCATCTCGCTCACATCGTCCAGGCACAGCGCATGAAGATCCCCCTCCAGGTCTTGTGCATGAAGAGCTCCCTTCACTCATCATGGACGATCGCAGCATCAAGACCCATGTCTTCCTCCAAGGTTTTCGATCAAATAGGGCTCAGGGAAGGGGACGACGTCGTTTTGTGTGTGAAGGATCGATCTGTCCTTGAAATTTAAGTTTCCCATCCAGCTCAGCAACCTAAACGGACAGCTCACACTCCCCCTAGCCACATCAGCCTTCTCCGGTGACGTTTTCCAACCTAGATCAACAGAGGGGTTCAATTGTCCAAGATTTTACAAGGTTAGGGGGTTAAGAGTATTTTCAAATCTTAAGGGACGAAAATGTCCAATTTTAAAAAGGTCAGGGACCGATATGTCTTTTACTCTTATCTTAATTATAGTTAGGTTATTTTGTAATTTATTACTTGAAATGGTAATGATATAATTTTTTAAAATATCAACACCCCACTCCTGTTAATGGAAGTTTCGGTCCTTCCAAGTATCGCCGTCGCCGTAGTGACAAGAAGCATGATGTCGTCGTCATCTACGGTCCTCTCAGTCAATTTCTCTTTCTTCATCCTTTAACGACGTCGTTGAATTACCGTCGTCAGTAACTTTGCCGTCCTATTCAATGTAGCCAGCGTCGACATCATCGCTATCTCCTATCCTCTCACTTGATCCCTCTTTCTGCCGTGGATCACTCTTTACTAACAACAGTAATATTTAATTTAGTTATTAAATTTTTTTATTAAAATAAAACTTTATTTAATTACACAATAGAACTATATTCATATGTAAAATATAATATAATAAAATAAATCTATTCAGAGTACTTAAAAGTATAATTAAAATCAGGAACATACAAATATAATAATAAAATTTATACTCTAAACAAGTAATCATATCTTTTATCATACATAAATTATTTTAAAAAAGAATAAATTTATAAAATTAATAACACAAGTTTAAAATTATAAAATCTAACTTTTTTACAAGTATTTTATATAATATTTATATTCTTTTAATTTTTAATTTATTCGTATTTTATTATTTAATTAATGATTAAACAAATTATTTTCATGAGAAATTATTTTTTGTATTATCTTAACGAAGAGAGCAATATAACAGTTTAAAAAAAAATATAAAAATAATTTTTAAATAAAAAATAGATAATATTAAAATTTTTAAATATAAAAGTAAATTGTATAGATAGATATTTAAGAGATAAATATGAAATACATGTCTAAAATAAATAAAATAGACAAAAATAATTTTCTACTTCTTAAGAGTACTCCCATTTTATCTGTTTTATTTATTTTAGGTATGTATTTTATATTTATTTCTTAAATATTTATACAATTTATTTTTGTATTTAAAAATTTTAATATTAAATATTTTTGTTTAAAATATTATTTTTTAAACTGTTATATTGGTATCTTCTCTAATATAATACAAAAAATAATTTTTATAAAAATAATTTGTTTAATTATTAATTAAATAATAAAGTACTAATAAATTAAACAAATAAAAATACTATAAAAAATACGGTAAAAAAATTAAATTTTATCATTTTAAATTTTTATTATTAATTTTAATAATATATTTATTTTTTAAATAATATATATATGATAAAAAATATATTTATTTGTTTGGAGTACAAATTTTATTATTATATTTGTATGTTCATAATTTTAATTATATTTTTAAATACTTTGAATAGATTTATTTTATTATATTATATTTTATATATAAATATATGTTCCATTACGTAATTAAATAAAGATATGTTTTTAATGAAAAAATTTAATAACTAAATTAACCATTAACTATGTTGGTAAGCAGTAATCCACGGCAAAAAGACGCGCCGAAAGCACAACGAAGTTACGGTGGACAGAATTCAACAACGTAACTAAGAGATGATACACTGAAGAAAGAGAGATTTTGTGGGAGGAAAGTAGATGGCGACAACGTGGGAGTGGGAGTTTGATATTTTAAAAATTGTATCATTTTCAGTCTCAAATAATAAATTATAAAATAATCTAACTATGATTAAGATAAGGACAATATAACCTATAATAAAAAATAACTTACATGTTATTTTAGAGAAAGTTAGATAACATTCACCCGTATAAAATAATCAAATGGACAATTAAAATAAGTTAACGAAATATTCCGTGACTGGAATTTGCATTAGCTAGGAATATACTCTAATTAAATTAACTGACCCATCATTATAGATGATAACTAATATTTGGAATGGAATAGGATTCTATATCCAAACTAAATACTTAATTAAATTTAATTAAATTATTATAATTATTTTTTAAATTATACATTTTTTTTAATTTTTATTTTTTTACTAACATTTCAGTTATTATTTTTTTGTTATTATTTTTATTATTTTCTTCTCTTTTTTTTTATTTGATTTTTTTTTATTCGTTTTTTTTTCTTCTTCTCCATCATCATCATCATTATTATTATTATTATCATCATCATCATCGTTATTATTGTATCATTATCATTGTCATCATTATCGTCATCGTCATCTTTTTATTATTTTTATCATTATTATTGTTATTATTAAATTTTTGTCATATTAATGAGGTTGTCTGATCCAAAATTAATTTAGATGTGTTTTGTTCATGATTTAGTCTTGTTTGTGTGCTTATTCTTTAACTGAATTTGCGTGTTGCAATCATTAAGTAATTTTGGTGTAGAAACTAAAATTTATGTGTATTTGTTAAGAAGTTTCGGTGTATTTTTATTCTAATAAATTTTGCATAACTCAAAACTCAACACAATGGAGAAGTCCAACCATTCCTTCTTCAAGGTGAAAGAGAATATTATCTACAACCCGGTTAAAAAGCACATAATTTATCTGATTATTCCTGCACATTAACTTGCTAATGAGATGTCGCAGTACTAAAGTGTTAATCATTCCATAACTACTTACATTAGGTCATGATAAATTACTCTAGGTCTTGCAACTGTTTCTTCTTCTTTTTCATCATCATCATCATTTTCTTTTTTTCTTATTCATCTTTTCCTTCTTGTTTTACCTTCTTAAGTTTCTTCTTGTTTTACTCTCTTAACAAGAGTAAAAACAATGAACCTATATTCATTCAACTAAAAGAAAGAAAAAACTAAAGAAAAAAAGAAGAAAAAATTGCAGCATTAAAAAAGACATTTTTGTGCTTTTATAGCAAAATTTTGGTGTAAAAACTAAAAAATTTATGTCTATTTGTTAAAAAATTTCGGTATATTTTTATTCTGATAAGTTCTACATAATTTAGAACTCTTCCTCTTCCTTTTTTTGAACGAAAGCTCAACACAACAGGTGGAGCAAAGGGATAATCAGCATAGAAAGAGTAAGGTAAAAACTAAAATAAATAGACCGAACAAATGAAGTTGTAGATCTCCCTTTGTCATCTCCGGCATTGCCATCAACAACAGAAAGGGTCAACCCCTAACCACTCCTTGTAGCTCAACGCACACATGTTGATAATCTCCTCAACCCCTTTTCCTTTGTTCTGAAAAATTCTGCGGTTCCGTTCCAACCATAAGTTCCAGATGATCGCGCATAAACACACCATCCATCTCTTGCATTCCTGTTTTGTTCTTGAGCTCTCAGTCCAACTCAGGAAGTGGTCTTTTACTGTACCTGGGCACACCCAATGCATTCCAACATATGATAACCAAGCACACCATACCTGCCAAGCAAAGCTACAGCCAAGAAATAGGTGATGGATATATTCTACATTACTGTTACATAAAACACACAAAGTATCTTGTTGGGGGATGATCCCAAGTCGACTCAGCCTCTCCTTCGTATTCACCCTGCCAACCAGGACAAACCAGACGAACAATTCTACTCTGGGTGGGACAAGGCCTTTCCAAATGGTCCTAGTAAAGCTGTAACTATGTATATCCTCTGGAGCCATTTCCACCTGCAACACCTGCACAAATGAGTTAGTAGAAAAAATCCCTTGTTTATCATACTTCCATACAACTCTATCCTCTCTCCCAAGATCAAGTTTGACCAGTCTCAGAGTGAGGTGAAGCTGGTTAACAAGATCCAATTCCCATTGGAATAACTCTCTCCTCCACTGAAAATTCTATCTCCACTTTAACCCATCCTAAAACCCAAAATCCCCTATCATTGATCCTGTTTGGTTTGAAACTGAGAACAGCCTTGGAAAGCGGTCTTTCAGAGAACCTCCATCAATCCAGACATCCTCCCAAAATCGAGTTCGTCTCCCATCACCCACCTCCATAGACAACCCAGTAAGCATCTTTTGTCGGATTTCTTGACTCTTGAACTGTAACTGACAGATATCCTTCCACCGGCCACCTCGGGTAGGTAGTTCCTGGGAGAATAGGGGTTCATTTGGACTGAGGTTGTTACAGGAACATACCACCTTCTTCCACAGGGGGCACTCCTCTTTAGAGAACCTCCACCACCGTTTAAACAAAAGAGCTGAATTTCTTATCATAGCATCCCCAACCCCCAACCCACCTACCTTCTTAGGGGCCTGAACCACTTCCCACTTAACCAAAGCCATACCACCCTTTCCATCCTCTTTATTCCATAGAAATCTTCTCTGCAATGAAATCAGTTTTTCTGCAACAGCCTTTGGCATCTTGTAGAGGCTCAGATAATAAACCAGTAGACTATTTAATACAAATTTGATAAGTACTAGCTTACCAGCCTTATTGAGGATCTTGGCCTTCCAGAGACTAAGCTTCTCCTCCACTTTGTCTATTACTGGCTTCCACGTCTTCACCAGCCTTGGGTTTGCTCCTAGCATGATACCGAGATATTTAACAGGTAGATTGGCTTGCTTACAGCCCAATACTCCGCACATACGTTGTATCCACTGTTCATCACAGTTAACAGGAATCAAACTGGATTTATCAAAGTTAATGCTTAAACCTGACATCAACTGGAAGCATCTAAGCAACCTCTTGTAGTTCTTAATTGTGTCTTCCTCTGGAGGGCAGAACAAAATAGTATCATCTGCGAACTGTAGATGCGACAGCTCAACCTGATCTCCCCCAACCATCAACGGTGATATGCGACCGTTTCTCACAGTTTCTCCAATCATCCTATGTAGGACATCGACAACAAGTACAAAGAGAAATGGGGACAGAGGATCCCCTTGTCTCAGGCCCCTTTCCATCTTGAACGGCTTGGATGGTGAACCATTTATCAGCATTGACATAGAGCATGTGCTAATACACTCCATCACCCAACTCCTCCATCTTCGACCAAACCCCATCTTCTGCAATACAAGGTCTACAAAACTCCACTTGACTCTGTCATATGCTTTCTGGAAGTCCAACTTTATTATGATCGCTTTCCTCTTCCGTTGTTTGATCCACTGAACCGTTTCACATGCAATTAGAGCCCCGTCATGAATCTTCCGACCCTTTACAAAAGCACTCTGTGTCTCGCCTACTAGTCCTGGCATAACCCCTCTCATTCTCCTAACCAGCATCTTCGAAATTACCTTATATACACACCCCACCATGCTAATCGGACGCAAATCTTTGATTTCCTTAGCACCAGGAAACTTGGGGGCCAGCGCCACCCATGTGACATTAGCATCAGGCGGTAACCTTGAGGATTGGAAAAAACCCAACACCGCTGCCGTGAAGTCCGATCCTATATCATTCCAACACTTCTTTATGAAGTTCATGTTGTACCCATCACATCCTGGGGCCTTGGATGATTCACAATCCCACACCGCCGCTTTGATCTCCTCAGGTGACGGTAGTACCTCTAGTGCAAGAGAATCCTCCTCGCTGATCCTTTCCACCAGACCATCTCTGAATCCCACCTCCGGGGACCTCTCTTGATGATATAATTCTTTGTAGAACTCCCTAATGGCAATTTTAATCCTAGCTTGATTCCTTATCAATCTTCCATTAATAGCTAGTGTATCAATTCTGTTATTTTGCCGTCTCGCCGAAGCTAAGTTATGAAAGTATCTCGTATTTTTATCCATGTCCCTTGCAAGCCTCGACCTTGACATTTGCTTCCAATGTAATTCTTTCCTCACATACCATTTCTCACAGCACTTAACCAACGCCTTCCTTCTTGCTTCCACTGTCTCATCATAGTTTCCATTGCTAACCATGTCATCAATCTTCTGAATCTCTTCCTCAAATTTCAAAATTTTCCTGTCCATATCACCAAAGTTGTCTCTGTGCCATCTCCCCAAAGGAATCGTCAACGCCTTCAGTTTATCGGTGAATTGTATCTCTCCCAGCCCTCTCTATTCCTCCTTAACCATCCTTAGAAACCCTTCATGAGTAAACCACGAATCCAGACTTCGGAACGGCCTCGGTCCAACTCTTAGTCTCTTCTCTTCCACTAAGATGGGACAGTGGTCTGACAACCCCCGTAACCCACCTCTCAAACGAGTCTCCGGAAATGCCTCCATCCATTCCAAACTAACCAGAGCTCTGTCAATGCGGCTACATGACTGTCCTCTGAACCATGTAAACTTACGATCTGAAATTGGCAAGTCCACCAGACCCATGTCATGTACCCAATCGTTATAGTCTTGTGCCGATGGAGGTAAGCTTTCTAGACCTCGCCTTTCTTCCACTTGTCCAATCTCATTAAAATCCCCCATAAAACAACAAGCGCCTGGACATAAACCAGCCATGTAACTCAGCTCCTCCCACACAAAACATTTCTCATCTCTCGTGTGAGCCCCATAAACCAAGAAGAATGCACAGTTAACAGACTTCTCTGCCAGTACCCCTTCAACACAGAACCATCGCTCACCTTTATAGCAATTTTGAATTTTAAAGAAAGCATCATCCCATATCAATAACAGGCCACCGGAGGCACCATCAGACTCTACATATTCCCATCCCGCGCTTCCACTCCCCCATATTTTTGATACATCAAATCTTGTCACTAACTGTCTTTTAGTCTCTACCAAGCCTAACATATCCAACCTATGTTTCCTCTTGAGTTCTTTTACCATTCTCAGCTTCCCGTCACCCC
Organism: Arachis hypogaea; assembly: GCF_003086295.3. Taxonomy (NCBI): domain Eukaryota; kingdom Viridiplantae; phylum Streptophyta; class Magnoliopsida; order Fabales; family Fabaceae; genus Arachis; species Arachis hypogaea. The sequence continues at coordinate 121,275,421 of NC_092050.1, read as the reverse complement.
TTAACCCCCTAATATTCCATGAATTGATAATCATTTTGAATTATAATTACACACCTTTTTGATATTTTTTGGCCTGCTTCGTCTTGCTTTAGCCTTCTGTTTTGCCACTTTTTTATTCCGAGCAATCTCTTCATTATGTTCTTGGAGGATAGCCATAATGACTTCTTCTTCATCAAGCAACATTGCTCCAGACTCTTTTGCTAGCTCTCATGTCTTGCGGTTTTCCAGCATTTTCATCCAAGCTTTCATACTCATGACTGCTGTTCTCATCTTCGTTGAGGTGTCTTTGTCCCTCTTTATGATCACCTCTATCACCATACCCTTCTCCACATTCTGAACGGCCATATTCTTGTCACTAGCCAAATCAGTTCTCAATCCTGGCTTCTCTAAACTTGCATTGCCATTGATAATAGTTGCGTGATTGGCCTCATTACTATGCCGGTTCCCTTCCTCAACCGGTTGAACCTCCTCATGACTCATCACAGACCTCTCCTTCCTGACAACATTTTTCCCAATCCATAATCCCCTGTCCTTACCTCTTTGTCGCCTTCTGCAGCCTCCCGGTCTCCATCGATACCGTCCCTTATCGGCGCACAGCTAACAGTCATCCGGGCATCATCTCTGTCAGTTACTCTCCGTCTCGATGATTTCCGGCCGATGGACGCAGAACTCCATCCTTCTTCCTCGCTCTCAGATCCGGCACCCTCAACCAGCTCACCCTCTTCCAACCTTTCCGCAGTGCAGCGTTCATCACCTCCTGCATCGTGCACAACGCATTCTCCGCCACCTTCCCGCTTACCGAACTTGCCGCTCGACGCCTCTAGCACGCGAGGTTCCCCTAGCGGCGCAGTTGGGACAGCAGGAACCGATCTAATCTTTTGGGGCTGTCTGGCCCGACCCGCGAAGGCATGGTGGGTTCCTTGGATCAGACCAACCCGGCCCACAGGACTGTCCTCCAGTCCAGCGAAGCAAGTGCCGCTTCTACCCACCCCAGCTGTTAAAGAATTTGGGCCTCCTTGGCCCAACATGGCTTTTTTATTTTTGGTTGAATTGGTGGCCCTTCCTTCTCTCACACATGTTCCATTGGGCTTCCCTCTTTCTAGCCCATTTTGGTTGCAGGTGTAATTCCACGGAATTGTTAGCTCCGAATCAGTTTGATTACTCTCTCCCAATCCCATGAAATCTGCTAAGCCATCAATAGGACAATAAATTTGCTGATTCTTACCCGAATTCATTTGATTGAGCTTTAAGTGGTCATAACTCCATTCATTCAAAATTGACTCCGAAATTACTACTCTATCCTCATCTTCTTCTTCCCGTCGTACCCTTCCCGCAACCACTAACGCTGCCTGATCTCCATAGTCTAACAACTTTGTGAGGTCTGGCGACATTGCAGCATCAGCATCAAGATTTCTATCTCTAACGTTATTTTGGAGAACGCAGGGTACACCTTTATCCGCTCTTCTTTCCAACTGACATTGTGAACTGTAAACTTCTTGTCCCACCTCTTTTACCAAGACGTCAAAGCCACTGGTATCTAGAGTGATATGAACCCATTCATTGATCACATCCATAACACAAGTATCGATTAGTACACGACCGACGCTAAACGAGGCGCATGCTTCCGTCCCTTTATCACACCCAACCACCTCTCCCCATTGACCTCCGATTTTCTTGAAGGTATCCATTGACCAAATATGTAGCGGGACCCCATAACACTCTAACCAGACTCTTCGAGAATCACTTTTCTCCGATTTGTCCCACCTCCATACGTTATGAAATATTCGTAACAGGCTATTCATTTTGAATGTGTACGTCTCTTCCGCATTCAACAAGCTATCGAACGTCAGCAAGGCTTTGTAAGCTCCCAATTCTCGTACCTGAACAACTTGTGGGAAGTTCTTAGTAACCAGATCCTGTAGCAGTCCATAGTCAATGGCCGTCGTTGTTCCACCTATCAGGCTTTTCTGCAACCAATGCAAGTTCTCTTTCGCCATAGCCACTTCCAGCTTCTTTGTCCAACCGTTCCCACGTGGGTCTGGTATCTTATCTTTTCTCACATCCTTAGAACTACTAGCTGGGAGAGCTGGAGCATCCTCCCGTTCCTTTTCCGGCTGGCGGTCATTTTCTCACCGAACAATCCCTCATTCCTGCATCTTCTGTTTGCCAACTACAGGCGCCAGTCTCCTGTATTTTGCTTCCCCAACAAACACAATCTTGCCTCTCAGTCTCATACGATTCATCTCTGTTATGGCCTTTAAAGCCCCTCCCTTCGTGGTGTATCGTATGAACGCGAATATGTATAAACTACCATTTTTTTGCTTCCGAGCAAGATATATGTCGTTTATGCGTCCAGTCCAACTGAATAGTTCGAACAGTTCTCTCTTTGAGATGTCCTCTGGAAGGTTATCCAGGAAAATCGAAAAGGACTCCGTCTCCAACCGCCGATACTCTTCTCGATTCCAAACTCTAGGATCTTTGATCGGATTCCTAAACCTACCCCCCACTGTGTTTCCCACCCACACTCTCTCTCTCTCTCTCATTCTCTCACTTTTGTATTAAAGCCACGTTATACATATCCATACATGAATCCAAGCCATTAACTCTTCCTCTTCCTCTTCCTTATTTTCTGCTGCTTCTTCTTCTTTTTTTCCATTATCATCTTTTTTTTCTTATTTATTTTTTTCTTCTTGTTTTACTTTTTTAAGTTTTTCTTGTTTTACTCTCTTAACAAGAATAAAAACAAAAAAAAAATCAAACAAAGAAGAAGAAAAAAGACATAATGTTGCAAAATTATTAGGAAGAAAATAAACATACGTTCATTCAACAAAAAGAAAGAAAGAAATAAGGAAAAGAAGAAGAAAAATACGACATTAAAGAAGACATTTTGTACTTTTGTAGCAAAATTTCGATTTAAAAACTAAGAAATTTATGTGTATTTGTTAATAAATTTTAGTATATTTTTATTCTGATAAGTTCTGCACCATTCAAAAATCTTCCTCTTCCTCCTCTTTTTATTATTCATCTTTTCTTTCGTATTTTACATTTTTAAGTTTCTTCTTATTTTACTCTCTTAACAAGAATAAAAACAAAAAAATCAAACAAAAAAAATGAAAAACACATAATGTTACAAAATTACTAAGAAGAAAATGAACATACATTCATTCAACTAAAAAAAAAGAAAGAAATAAGAAAAATGCAACATTAAAAATGACATTTTTGTGTTTTTCTAACAAAATTTCGGTGTAACAAATGAGAAATTTATGTGTATTTGTTAAAAAATTTTGGTCTATTTTTATTCTGATAAATTCTGCATAATTCAAAACTTTTCCACTTTTTTCTCCTCATATTTTGCTGCTTCTTCTTCATCTTATTATTATTATTATTATTATTATTATTATTATTATTATTATTATTATTATTATTATTATTATTATTTCATTTTCTTATAATTCTTCTTATTTCACTTTCTTAAGAGGAATAAAATAAAAAAAGACAAAAAAGAAATGCTGCAAAATTACTAGAAAGAAAAAGAAAAAAAATGCAACAATAACAACAATAATAAAAGAACGACGATGGAGAGAAAATACGCGAAGAAGAAGAAGGAATACGAAGACCTAAAATGGTATGTTTGCGTTGGTGATACGTGCGTGTGTACACGCTGGGTGTAATGAAAATAATTTTTATTAGGTCTGGACTAACTTGATTAAATTTGGTTGACAAAAAAACTTAAATGTAACAAAATTATTTGAAATTTTGGATTAGTAATTATGGATAAGTTAAGACTTTTGTTAGTAGAAATTCTTTAATAAATATATTAAAATTTAAATTTTATAAATTTTTAAATTTCTTTTCAACTGATATTTTAATATTTATTTTTAAAATATATATTAACTAAATTCTATTTTTTTTTAAGCAAATCATGGATGGGTATTACCACTAATTTATTTAAGAATGATATTACATACACAAAATTTTTTATAATCAAATTCAATCAAGTTAATATCAGTTGAAAAAAAAAATACAAATATATAATGTAGTAGTTTTTTATTTTCGTATTTTTTAACATAAAAATTTTATTATAAAGAACACAAATTTTTATATATAATACAAAAAATTTGTAGTAATACATAAATTTATGGATATAATATAAAAATTTTTATACCATAAAAAAGTTTGTGATATAACAAAATTTTTTTGTATTGTATGTGTATTAATTTTTTTGTTATGCATTAAAATTTTTATGTTGTGTATTAAATTTTGTGTTTAATATTTTTGCTGAATGATGATGATAATAAAAAAGAATGAAAAGAAAGAAAAAGACAGTAATAATAACAATAATAATGGTGACGATAATAGTGATAGCAGCGTAGCGATAATAGTGACGGCAACGAAAATGACAAAGACCATATTAAAAAAAATGCATAAAAAATATATAATGAATGATGAACAAAAAGAAAAAAAAAAGTAATACGTAAAAAGAAGAAAAAGCATAGTTAATTGGAATTTGGTTTACAAAACGTTTGGAAGCTTAATTTTATTGTTTATTTAATTAAATATAATCTCTCAAGCGATATGGAATTGGAATCTAAGACGAAGGTTAGGCTAGAGAAATCGGATCAAATAGTTTTGGTCGCTGGTCATTACCCAAGAAAATAATATAAACAAAAGAGAATATTCTAGCACATTCATTAGCTAACTCTCGAAATTAAAAAATAATATACCTCTTGTCGTGGAATATTCGTGTGTGGGGCACTATTATCATGATTATTGCCTTGTCTTATATGCAGAAGACTCCAATTGCAGCTTTCATCCTTTGTTTTTCGTATATCGAGTGTGAACATATAATAATTGGCAACTACTCAAATGAAGATGCTAAAAACATCTTTTTATGAAGATTCTTGTGTTAAAAGTGTACTTTGTTTGTTTAGCCACACTTTAAAAAAAATAACACTTTTGCAACACATCAAAATCAAACCATACATTTTATCATCTAATGGTAAAAAAGAAGTATCTTCATATGAAGACAATAGTAAAATCTTCATGGTAGTATCCAACATCAATATAAAATCTAACACCATCCTCATGCATGTAAAAGTAAAGTTTCTTTATTTAAATAAAATAATGAGAGATCTAAATTACTTAATTCTTTTAAATCGTATTTTATCACGTAAATTTCCTATTTGAATTAATATATAATTCGTTCTAAGATGATGCGGTTTAATTAATATATTAAATCTTACACTTTATTAGAACGATTTATGTGTAGAAGTTCTCTCATATAATAAGTATAAATCATTCTAAAGTATTGAACTTCTCAAAATGAATGTAAATCGTTTTATCTTAAAATGATTTATACTTTTACACATAAAACATAACAATCTGGCACAATTTATGTTCAAAACATAAATTTTAAAACTCTGTAATAATTTATATATAAAGAGTTAAATTCTTAGGATTCTGTGATAATTTATGTGTAAAAAACTAATTCTTAGGATTCTATGGCAATTTAAGAAGATAATAACTCTATAAATAAATGAGAATACTCTAACGTGAAGTTAGAATTTTGGAAGAGATGATTGAGTGTATCTTTACTAGTTCATCATCGAAGAAAAATTGACAAAAACACAAGTGAGAGTGTTACATTTTCTAGTAAAACGTAGATTGATCTGTTTGTCAATCTGTCAATGAGCTTGATGGATTTATAAAATAATATATTACAGAAGTTAGGAAAGTGTGGCAAAAAACGTGTAAAGCAAGTTTTTTTTTCAGATTTCTATCTTACTTAGGTAAGGGTATGTCAAGTTTGGAAAATATGAAATTATAGGCGATGACGACGTGCGAGTTATATTTCATAGTCAAGCTAGATTTTCATATTTGGGTGCTATGGAGTTGTTTGCGAGAATGGTTGATGTAAAGGGTAGCTCTGGTGGATCTACTCCAAATCCGCCAACCGGCGGAATAGAAGGGAGTTCTAGGGCCATTCCAGCAGTTCAATAGGTTACTGCCTATGTTTCATCTCCATCATTTGCAATAGATTTGCCGGTCCAGGCAGATAATACAGATGACTTGGGTGATGTGCGTACCTTTGGGGAGCTTGCAGCTGCAATGAGAGCAGCACCTGTATTGAACGGTGCACCCGCATTCATGGAGGTCGGAGAAAGAAATCCAATTACAGAAGTTATAGGAGATGATGGGTCAGATTCGGAACCACACATCATTGGTGATGGTAGCGATGGCGAGGAGAACACTATACTTGGTGGAAGGTCGCAAGCCTAGTCAAACTCTCAGACACAACAGTACCCTCCACACTTCTCTAACTTGGATCTTGAGGCAATGAATAAATCTGCATTTCCATATCAACAACTTCCTGCTATTCATGGAGATGGACCTGGGATGCTTAGTGTAACACCCTCACTATCAAAATGTCACGCTTCTAACTGCGCCACTATGATAGCGAGAATATTACGACGACTTTCATATATTTAATAATATGATATTAGCCTTTAACTCAAAACCACATCACTATTTTCTTGGAAAAACTGAAAATACTTTTAAATTTTTACCAACATGCATATACATATATACAAAACTTCTTACATAAGTAACTTATATATATTATATACATACAAATCATACAACTCCTATCCCTCTTACAAAATTATAATGATAAAGGCAAGGAAAAAACTATGACTAATATATATACAAACAGAAACAGTGCAGCTAAGGACTTAGCAAAAACTTCATTAGCTTCCTCGTCTGTCCTGAAAAGAGAAGTCTGTAGGAGGTGAGAACATCGTCCTTACTAGTTCTTAGTAGAGGATTTTTAAGAATTGTCATAAGAAGATATTTTAAATAAAACTATTTTCAATCGCAGTAATCGTCAGTTCATTATCCAAATCTAAAACCCATATTTTTCTTATAAATATTTCACGCAAAATAATATTTCATACATTTCACCACTTACTAAGGAACCATTTTAACCAGAACTTACCACTAATCCAACATATCACGGCCTCCGGCCCAAACGCAATCAGTTCACAGCCTTCGACCCAACATATAATCAAATCAATAATCAAATAATCACATCAAGAAATGACCTTCAGTGTCACCACCACCAGCATAAGGGATCCTTAGTTGTTCAAACATATACAAAGCATTACAAGAAAAACACAAATAGAGAGAGCAGGTACGGCAAATAGATCAAGTAGCAGTTAATTACAGTTAGAAAGTAGGCAAGCCAAATGTAAAATCCAGAACTTTTGAAAAGTCTTATTATGATCAAGTCTCAAATCATATGGTTATTTATAGCCTTAATTTTAGAAATTATTTTATTAAAGGTAATTAAGACAAGTTTTGATTTATTGGATTTGAGATAAGTTATGATTATTATCCAATTTTACAATTATTGGATTATTTTCTATATGTAAAGTATAAGGTTGATAGTTATGAAATAATAAGGATTTTATATGATTTGGATTAGATAAGTAATATTTTAATTTATTGATATTGCTATTTTAAAAAATAGAGAAATTAATTATATTAATTCTAAATTTTGGATTTGGACATTTTATTGAAAATAAAGTGTGAAATTGATGAGCAAATAATATTTTATGCACTATTATTGTTGAATTAGAATTTATTTCTAATTACTACATTATACCTATTTTTAAGTGAAATTACCGAATTACCCTAACCCTAATTTTTGAAAATGAAACACTCTAACCCTGAAAACCCTAACCAGAACCCGTTTCCCCCTCTGAGCCCATCAGCAGCAATACGCATGTTTTCCCTTTTCCAAATTAGTATGCAGTAACCATGGAGAAAAGGAGGAAAGGGTTAGAAGGAAACGGGTAGAGACGGAAGAAGGGGAGGAGAGGAAGAAGGAGTTGACGCCGGCCAGGGGGAGAAGAGTGCTGCCACCACTACGTCACGCCTTGCCGCCGTGCCTCGCCTTGCCGCCGTCGTCCTCGCAGGCATGAAGGAAACCCTTGCTGCCACTGCTGCCCGTGGATCCGACGCCATCGCGGGTCAGAACTCAGGCGGGAGAGAAGGTCGCGAAGGAGGAGGGAACCGCGCCATTCTGCCTCGCCATCGCCACTGAAGCCGCACCCAGCCCAGCCGCGCCGCCGTCCCTGCGCTGTCGCAGAGCAGATCTGAGGCGAGGGATAGGATCGCGATGGGGGAAAGAGTCGCGCCACCCAGTCGCCGGTGTTGTCGCGAGGAAAAGAGGGAGAGCCCGCCGGAGAAGAACCGCCGCAGAACTGTCCCTGCCGCTGCACCCAACTGCTGTTGGGAGCCTTGTCGCCGCTCATGGGGGTGCGCCGGTAAACCTCTGCCGCCGGAAACGCCGCTGCCGTCGCCGGAAGGCTTTGTCGGTAAGGATTTTAAGCTGGTTCTCATTCTCCGTTGAGTTTCTGGGAACCTCATTGTCCCTACATGTTGTTCAGGTCGCCGCTGCCGCTTGAAGTGGCTGCCGGGCCGCCGCCGAACCGGTTCAGAGATCGCCGCTGTTTCAGTTCAACCATTCTTCCTCAGTCTTGGTAAGCGTTTTGGTTTGCGAAGCCTTTTTGTTGCTGTTCAGATAATTTAGGCTGAGGTGTTGTGGCGTTATTTGTCACAGGGTGGTGTATCGATGCTTGCGTGTCTTGCTCGGAGTTTGCGACTGCCTCGTTTCGCTAGTTCAGTAAGTAAGTTATGTTTCGAATAGCCTCGCGTTAGTATTCGGTTGTGTTTGATTAATGAATATGAGTCTTGGTAACGTGGGATCGAGTCCTGATTATTATATGCTGCGATTAGTGTTGCTATGGCTATTGCGAAGGTGGCTTGGAGCTGAGGATTTGGTTGCCGTTAGTTTGGGCTGAGGCGGAAAGGACTCTGTGAGACGTTTGGGTTATGGATTTGCGTTTCGAGGTAGGGGCGCTTTCCAAAAACTATATTGTATATATTGGAATTATTACATATGGATACTGATGTGAGTGAATGTGTATTTGGTGATTGTATCGGCCTTATGTATGGCTTGATTTGCCTTGGTTGGTTATGAACGTCTGTTGGTTGAATTGTTATGTGGTTTTGTGAAACGAAATGCTTTTCAAGTTGATTCTTTTAAAGCTTTGAGATCGAGTTTAACCTGTTGAGAATTGATTTGAGTTAATTTTATTGAGAATGTGAAAAATAGAATCCACCCTTGAATTCAGCCTGGCTTGCTTTAAATGATCTGGTTTGATAAATGAATGTTGCGGAACCGTTTCCTTAAAGCTTTGGAAATGAGTTGATTTAGTTGATATGGTGTGATTTTGAAACGGTTTTCTTGAGATATGCCAATGAGGCGACTGTTGGATTTAGCTTGATTTTGGATTCTGGACTGTTGAAAAGGATTGTGGAACGGTTTAGTGGGGACCCGAACCGGGTGGCAAAGTCCAAGTTTTAGGGGAGGTGCTGCCGAAATTTCTATAAAATTCGAGTCTTTATTGAATGTTGTCTGAAAAAAATGATGAGTTAAAGACTTCTACTATTTTACTTGAATTATCAAGAAAAGAATGATTCATGCTTTTGAAATGAATTATTAAAGAGGAAATTGTGATTCAGTCTTACTTCTTAAGAAATGCATTGTATCTTTTCAGAAGAAAGTTATTTAGATGAAACTTGTGTTTTAAAGCTGTTTGGATGTAAAAAGGGTTTATGCCTTCGAATTTGACTTGGGGGTTTTAATTAAAGGAGTTTCAATGACTTTGAAAGAACCTGAGTGTCTATTGACAAGTTTCATTTTGAAATGTTTTGAGAAAGGTTTGAGTACTCTTTGAATTCTGAATCCTTGCAAGACTAAAACAATTTTAACAGATGAAACGTTTTAGAATTTGTCATGGGGGTTAAAGCTGGTTTTGCCTAAGTAGAGGAAACGGCTTTGAAGGAAGTAAATGATTACGTGACTCGGTTTGGCTTGGATCCTATTTTATTACTCAAATCGGAAAGCCAATGTTTTAATGATTTTAAATGAATTTGGCGAAATGAGTTATGCTGTTCTCCCCTAAGGACTTGGGACTCTGCCGAGGAACTTTTGTTACAAAAATCTCATTGTTGGATGGGTGATTTTGAATGAGTCAAAAGGAATCTTTAACTTTCCATGGTTTTGGAAGTTTTGGAAAGAGGAAGCCGAGAGTGGCTTATTTCAAAAAGGGAATTTTCCTTGAGTAAAATTGGCTTATGAGCCTGAGATAATTTGAGAAATGAGATCTTTAAAGCCAAGGCTGAAAAGAGTTGAAACTTGATTTCAAAGTGAAATGAATTGAGAAAATGATTTATGGCTTAAATGCCGATTTTATGAATTTGATGATTTTGAATGTGGAAGTGCTGTTTTATTATGAGCCGGAATGACTATGTATGATTATGAATATTGAGTGGTTCTGGATTGAACCGTGAGCCAGAATGGCTGTGTGTGATTATCAATATTGGCTGGTTCTGGACTGAACTGTAAGCCGGATGGCTGAGATGGATGTTGATCCATGGATGAGAATGAATGCATGTATATGCTGAATTATTGATAATTGTAATTTTTGCACTTCCACTATTGGAGATGAGGGTTTCCCTGGGTAGTAGCAATGGCTAGCCACCATGTGCTCCAGGTTGAGACTCGAAGCTCTGTTAACCCAATGTCGTAAGTGTGGCCGGGCATTGTGAAAGGCCCGGATGAGCTCGCCCCCATAAATATTCACCAGTGATGGTGATGGATAAATATTCACCAGTGAGGGTGATGGATATGGATCATGATTATGATCAAGTTTATGATGAGTATAACTCGAGTTGGGGATGCACGACAGAGGGACGTCCAATGGTTAGCTACCAGGACTTGTCGGGTTGGCTCTATAACCGACAGATGATATCATCAGCCACTAGGGACAGGCATGCATCATATGCATTTGTGTGACATTGGTTGGGTGTGCATATTATACTTGGTTTGCCTATGTGATTAATTGCTAACTGTTTTACTTGTAATAACTGTTTGTTTGTGCTTGAACCTCCTATCTGTGTTTGCATCTGGGACTCTGTTGGATTGTGGTGATTGGTTGTTGGTTGGATTGTTTGGGCCTAGGGCCGTGGTTGGAATGAGATGAACTGATGGTTGATTTCGGTTTTGTGTTTCTGGTTTGGAATAAAATATGAAAGGCTATTTTGGTTTCGCTTAGATAAACCGCTTTGAAAGGCTTCTGAGTTTTTGAGAATTGAACGGTTCTTCTTTCCGAAAAGATTTCCGACTTTACTTTCATTGTAAACCGTTGTTTTTGAAAAGAGGCATAAGACGGTTATGAATCACTGGTACGGTTTATCTTCACGTATCCTATTACAGTAATTCCTAAAAACCCTCTACTGAGAACCCTTTCGAGGATGATGTTCTCACCCCCCTACATTTTTCCCCTTTCAGGATATGGGCGCAGAAGTTACGAAGAGCTTATTTAATTGTTGTTGTAATGCTCTGTATTGTTTTAGTTATGGTTTATTGTACCCTCGCCTTTATCTTGATATAATCTGTAAGAGGGATAGGAATTGTATTGGATTATGTTTGTAGTATTACTTATATATATGTATGTATATATATGGATGTACTCTTTATGAGTTTTTGTACGTTGTATGGTATTTATGGATGTACGTTATCGAACGAAAGAATTTTTGGGAGCGGTATTGCGGTTTAAAGTTTTAAACAGGCTCATATTTTAGTATTAAATAATGTAAAAGTCGTCGTAATGTCCGAGCTATCAAAGGCGCGCAGCCGGAAGCGTGAGCTTTGGTAGTTAGGGTGTTACATTATGGTATCAGAGTAGTTCTTCCTGTAGAGCCTGAGGAATGGACTGACTATGCTTCAATTGCATACTCTGAGTGTTTGTCATGTATTAGGTCTTGTCGAATGACGAGAATTAGAGCTTTATGCACATGACGGTCTATTGATTAACGCTGTTAGTGTTGCATTGCATAATTTCTGATATTAAGTTTGGCCGGCTTAATACTAGTGAATTATGTATATGAGAGCACTAATGGGTTATCATAGATGATATACAAGTTTTGAGTAAAGCGAATCGCAGGTTTTGGGAACGTTGGAAACTATTTCTCGAGGCTATTCAGTTGTGTGTCTTGAATTTTGTTCGAGTCGACCTGTTCTTTTATATCCTAACTTGAAGCTCTTGTTTGCTAGTTCTTTTGAAAAGTAGTTTGATTTTTCAACTCTATTCCTCTATCCATATGCATTCTTGTTTGACCTTAAGTGCATATGCTGGTTTAAGATCCTTGTTGCATCTATCCTCCTCTGTTTGAGTTCTTCTTGATTCAAGTATTCTTTGATATAGCCTTGAACTTGTCTTAATGTGCTGTGACTTTTAACTCCGGGTTCCGTGTTCATTCTTAGAGAACTTGTTGATTCAGTTTTCCTCTTATTTGACAGTGATTACAGCTAATTTTGAGATTTTTATAAAAATTGCTGTTGACTAGATATACACTTATCTATATGTGAAACTTTGAAGATTTCTTACACATTTTAACAACTACTTATCTTAACACATCGCCTGTACTTTTACTGGTTTACGGAACTGCACTTACTTTAAAAGTAAATTGATTTTCTAGTAATTTCACTATAGTTCCAATGCACATCTTCATTTGATTATGTATTTGGATATTTTTCAAAATTTTGAAAAGAAGGGATTTACTAATTTTGTCTCAGTTGAGTTTCGTTTGATAAGCTTTACTTAACTTATTTTGAATTGAGTTTGATTTAGCATGCTATATGGTTTATGCCATTGTTGTTCTTTTGAAAATGTTGGATTCATAGCTTTCTTCTTATGAATGGAATCGTTCCTTCTTAAGCTTTTCACCTCTATGAATGTCATACGTGATTCTGTTTTTAACTAATCTTTTGCACCTTGTGAACATTATCATTGATCTTGGTTTTTCCTCCCTTGTGAATCTCACTCTTATGTGAGTCAGCTTGATTTGTTTCAAATTTGTGCATCGTCTATCCTCTCATTGTCTTTACAAGAGTTTTTAATCAAAGATTTATCCTTGGGAAATTTCTAATGATTGATTGATCTTTCCCTAAGGCTTAGTATTCTCTTGGATCAATGGAAAGCTTGTTTGATGACTCATGCCTAGTGAATCTTGTTTGAACTACTTTGGTTTAAGATTCTTTCTTGTATGGCTTGACTCCTTTTTAAGTACATCCTAATATTCTTGAATATCCTTTTGAAATGGTGATTTCAAGTATACTTTTGGAGTCTTGTTTTGAACTTTTAAGGAAGTTTTAAATTCTCTTATAAGAAGTTTTAAACGGAATTTATTTTCTGTTGTTTGATTGAGATTGAAACCATTGTTCAATTTTGGCGAAGTTAATTTAAAGTTGGCATGCACTATTTTAAATGAAGTTTTGAAAAGCTTCCTTGTTTAGTGGAAATCGGTTCGTTTGTAACGCACTACTTATTTCCTTTACCAAATTGTAAGCAAATTTTTACTTCGGAGTTTCTTTTCTAAAAAGAGTTTAACTTCCTCTTTCGTACTTGCTATAAGTGTTATACACGCTTGTTTGAATATGAATTTTTAGAATTTTTGAACAAGCATTTGATCACTTCCGAGTTTTTATGAACTGCTTTTGGTTAAGTTGTGCTCTAATTATCTTTCTAAAATATTTGAGGAAATATTTTAGCTCTTAGCCAAAGTTGTGTGCATTTTGTTTTTGGAACTCTACAAAATCTACTTCAACATGAAATTGTATTGAAGTAAAGCCACGTTTATCCTTTTGTTACTCCCTTGAAGGATGTTTGTTGTTTAACTTCTCTTTTAGACTGCGAAGTGATATTTTTACAAGTTTTCGATTCTTTTAAGAACAATGTATTCGGAAGTATTTCAATTATGCTCTTGAGTTCTGTGAGCTTTGTCTTGGGTTTGAGAGATTCTTCTCTATAAACTTCATACTTCTTCGACTCACCTTGAATTTATTTCAAACTAATGCGCTGATCCTTCTCCTTGTTGATCCTATTGGATTTCTTTGATTCAAGGGTTATCTTTGAGGTTGTCAATTGAATTGTGTCTAGTAAACTTCATTGCTTGAGTATCCTTGGTTATCTGGGATTGGATATATTCTCTCAAACCTATTATTGCTATCCTTGACATTTGACTCTCCTTTCTAAATCTTGTATCCTTCTGAGTAGACTCGAGAATTGTTTTGATATCACGTGCGACTTGTAGACGTATACGTAACGCGATGAGTTAGTTCTTTAAGACGTGATATGTGTATATGGAAGTTGAAACGGTAGGTGTACAACGCTATGAGTTATGGGTGTTTTGTTCCTTGCGAACGGGTTTGCGGTTGTCAGGCTTGTGATCGAGTATGGGGATTGTAAAGTGCTTGATGGAGTTGGAAAGTTGAAACTTCGAGGTGGATATGAGATTAGTGTGCGGATGTTAAGCACGTCGTTTTAACCCCATCATGTTTTATAGCCTTAATGCTTTGCCCTTCTATCACATGATTGACCCATGTTATCTTTTGCATTGAGTCTACCTTGTAACGTTTGCTTTGCAATCACACTCCTACCTTTACATCCTTATGCTTATGACAATCAAAGTATTTGAAAATCGTATATATAATTATATTGTGAGATATTTTTGCTTCTTCCTTAAATGTGTTCAAGGGTGAACTGTTTGGAATTTCTTTCATTTTGTATCAATTTTCGAGGGCGAAAATTTTTATAAGGTGGGTAGGATGTAAAATCCAGAACTTTTGAAAAGTCTTATTATGATCAAGTCTCAAATCATATGGTTATTTATAGCCTTAATTTTAGAAATTATTTTATTAAAGGTAATTAAGGCAAGTTTTGATTTATTGGATTTGAGATAAGTTATGATTATTATCCAATTTTACAATTATTGGATTATTTTCTATATGTAAAGTATAAGGTTGATAGTTATGAAATAATAAGGATTTTATATGATTTGGATTAGATAAGTAATATTTTAATTTATTGATATTGCTATTTTGAAAAATAGAGAAATTAATTATATTAATTCTAAATTTTGGATTTGGACAATTTATTGAAAATAAAGTGTGAAATTGATGAGCAAATAATATTTTATGCACTATTATTGTTGAATTAGAATTTATTTCTAATTACTACATTATACCTATTTTTAAGTGAAATTACCGAATTACCCCTAACCCTAATTTTTGAAAATGAAACACTCTAACCCTGAAAACCCTAACCAGAACCCGTTTCCCCCTCTGAGCCCATCAGCAGCAATACGCATGTTTTCCCTTTTCCAAATTAGTATGCAGTAACCATGGAGAAAAGGAGGAAAGGGTTAGAAGGACACGGGTAGAGACGGAAGAAGGGGAGGAGAGGAAGAAGGACTTGACGCCGGCCAGGGGGAGAAGAGTGCTGCCACCACTACGTCACGCCTTGCCGCCGTGCCTCGCCTCGCCGCCGTCGTCCTCGCAGGCATGAAGGAAACCCTTGCTGCCACTGCTGCCCGTGGATCCGACGCCATCGCGGGTCAGAACTCAGGCGGGAGAAAAGGTCGCGAAGGAGGAGGGAACCGCGCCATTCTGCCTCGCCATCGCCACTGAAGCCGCACCCAGCCCAGCCGCGCCGCCGTCCCTGCGCTGTCGCAGAGCAGATCTGAGGCGAGGGATAGGACCGTGATGGGGGAAAGAGTCGCGCCACCCAGTCGTCGGTGTTGTCGCGAGGAAAAGAGGGAGAGCCCGCCGGAGAAGAACCGTCGCGGAACTGTCCCTGCCGCTGCACCCAACTGCTGTTGGGAGCCTTGTCGCCGCTCATGGGGGTGCGCCGGTAAACCTCTGCCGCCGGAAACGCCGCTGCCGTCGCCGGAAGGCTTTGTCGGTAAGGATTTTAAGCTGGTTCTCATTCTCCGTTGAGTTTCTGGGAACCTCATTGTCCCTACATGTTGTTCAGGTCGCCGCTGCCGCTTGAAGTGGCTGCCGGGCCGCCGCCGAACCGGTTTAGAGATCGCCGCTGTTTCGGTTCAACCATTCTTCCTCAGTCTTGGTAAGCGTTTTGGTTTGCGAAGCCTTTTTGTTGCTGTTCAGATAATTTAGGCTGAGGTGTTGTGGCGTTATTTGTCACAGGGTGGTATATCGATGCTTGCGTGTCGTGCTCGGAGTTTGCGACTGCCTCGTTTCGATAGTTCAGTAAGTAAGTTATGTTTCAAATAGCCTCGCGTTAGTATTCGGTTGTGTTTGATTAATGAATATGAGTCTTGGTAACGTGGGATCGAGTCCTGATTATTATATGCTGCGATTAGTGTTGCTATGGCTATTGCGAAGGTGGCTTGGAGCTGAGGTTTTGGTTGCCGTTAGTTTGGGCTGAGGCGGAAAGGACTCTGTGAGACGTTTGGGTTATGGATTTGCGTTTCGAGGTAGGGGCGCTTTCCAAAAACTATATTGTATATATTGGAATTATTACATATGGATACTGATGTGAGTGAATGTGTATTTGGTGATTGTATCGGCCTTATGTATGGCTTGATTTGCCTTGGTTGGTTATGAACGTCTGTTGGTTGAATTGTTATGTGGTTTTGTGAAACGAAATGCTTTTCAAGTTGATTCTTTTAAAGCTTTGAGATCGAGTTTAACCCGTTGAGAATTGATTTGAGTTAATTTTATTGAGAATGTGAAAAATAGAATCCACCCTTGAATTCAGCCTGGCTTGCTTTAAATGATCTGGTTTGATAAATGAATGTTGCGGAACCGTTTCCTTAAAGCTTTGGAAATGAGTTGATTTAGTTGATATTGGTGTGATTTTGAAACGGTTTTCTTGAGATATGCCAATGAGGCGACTGTTGGATTTAGCTTGATTTTGGATTGATTTTGGATTCTGAACTGTTGAAAAGGATTGTGGAACGGTTTAGTGGGGACCCGAACCGGGTGGCAAAGTCCAAGTTTTAGGGGAGGTGCTGCCGAAATTTCTATAAAATTCGAGTCTTTATTGAATGTTGTCTGAAAAAATGATGAGTTAAAGACTTCTACTATTTTACTTGAATTATCAAGAAAAGAATGATTCATGCTTTTGAAATGAATTATTAAAGAGGAAATTGTGATTCAGTCTTACTTCTTAAGAAATGCATTGTATCTTTTCAGAAGAAAGTTATTTAGATGAAACTTGTGTTTTAAAGCTGTTTGGATGTAAAAAGGGTTTATGCCTTCGAATTTGACTTGGGGGTTTTAATTAAAGGAGTTTCAATGACTTTGAAAGAACCTGAGTGTCTATTGACAAGTTTCATTTTGAAATGTTTTGAGAAAGGTTTGAGTACTCTTTGAATTCTGAATCCTTGCAAGACTAAAACAATTTTAACAGATGAAACGTTTTAGAATTTGTCATGGGGGTTAAAGCTGGTTTTGCCTAAGTAGAGGAAACGGCTTTGAAGGAAGTAAATGATTACGTGACTCGGTTTGGCTTGGATCCTATTTTATTACTCAAATCGGAAAGCCAATGTTTTAATGATTTTAAATGAATTTGGCGAAATGAGTTATGCTGTTCTCCCCTAAGGACTTGGGACTCTGCCGAGGAACTTTTGTTACAAAAATCTCATTGTTGGATGGGTGATTTTGAATGAGTCAAAAGGAATCTTTAACTTTCCATGGTTTTGGAAGTTTGGAAAGAGGAAGCCGAGAGTGGCTTATTTCAAAAAGGGAATTTTCCTTGAGTAAAATTGGCTTATGAGCCTGAGATAATTTGAGAAATGAGATCTTTAAAGCCAAGGCTGAAAAGAGTTGAAACTTGATTTCAAAGTGAAATGAATTGAGAAAATGATTTATGGCTTAAATGCCGATTTTATGAATTTGATGATTTTGAATGTGGAAGTGCTGTTTTATTATGAGCCGGAATGGCTATGTATGATTATGAATATTGAGTGGTTCTGGATTGAACCGTGAGCCAGAATGGCTGTGTGTGATTATCAATATTGGCTGGTTCTGGACTGAACCGTAAGCCGGATGGCTGAGATGGATGTTGATCCATGGATGAGAATGAATGCATGTATATGCTGAATTATTGATAATTGTGATTTTTGCACTTTCACTATTGGAGATGAGGGTTTCCCTGGGTAGTAGCAATGGCTAGCCACCATGTGCTCCAGGTTGAGACTCGAAGCTCTGTTAACCCAATGTCGTAAGTGTGGCCGGGCACTGTGAAAGGCCCGGATGAGCTCGCCCCCATAAATATTCACCAGTGATGGTGATGGATAAATATTCACCAGTGAGGGTGATGGATATGGATCATGATTATGATCAAGTTTATGATGAGTATAACTCGAGTTGGGGATGCACGACAGAGGGACGTCCAATGGTTAGCTACCAGGACTTGTCGGGTTGGCTCTATAACCGACAGATGATATCATCAGCCACTAGGGACAGGCATGCATCATATGCATTTGTGTGACATTGGTTGGGTGTGCATATTATACTTGGTTTGCCTATGTGATTAATTGCTAACTGTTTTACTTGTAATAACTGTTTGTTTGTGCTTGAACCTCCTATCTGTGTTTGCATCTGGGACTCTGTTGGATTGTGGTGATTGGTTGTTGGTTGGATTGTTTGGGCCTAGGGCCGTGGTTGGAATGAGATGAACTGATGGTTGATTTCGGTTTTGTGTTTCTGGTTTGGAATAAAATATGAAAGGCTATTTTGGTTTCGCTTAGATAAACCGCTTTGAAAGGCTTTTGAGTTTTTGAGAATTGAACGGTTCTTCTTTCCGAAAAGATTTCCGACTTTACTTTCATTGTAAACCGTTGTTTTTGAAAAGAGGCATAAGACGGTTATGAATCACTGGTACGGTTTATCTTCACGTATCCTATTACAGTAATTCCTAAAAACCCTCTACTGAGAACCCTTTCGAGGATGATGTTCTCACCCCCCTACATTTTTCCCCTTTCAGGATATGGGCGCAGAAGTTACGAAGAGCTTATTTAATTGTTGTTGTAATGCTCTGTATTGTTTTAGTTATGGTTTATTGTACCCTCGCCTTTATCTTGATATAATCTGTAAGAGGGATAGGAATTGTATTGGATTATGTTTGTAGTATTACTTATATATATGTATGTATATATATGGATGTACTCTTTATGAGTTTTTGTACGTTGTATGGTATTTATGGATGTACGTTATCGAACGAAAGAATTTTTGGGAGCGGTATTGCGGTTTAAAGTTTTAAACAGGCTCATATTTTAGTATTAAATAATGTAAAAGTCGTCGTAATGTCCGAGCTATCAAAGGCGCGCAGCCGGAAGCGTGAGCTTTGGTAGTTAGGATGTTACACCAAAATAAATGCATACTCAAACAAATCATACAAGTGCATATGATGCATGTCTGCCTTATGGCCGATGATATCATATGTCGATTATACATCCAAACCCGACATGTCTGGTTGCGAACCCTGGACAGAAACACCACATCACGGAGCAAGTGAAACTAAGCCACAATCATTACATACTATCCGCTTAACTCAGAGCAAGTAAAACGAACCACTACTCCTGCGTACTACCCAGGCGGGTATTTACAAACTCAATTTGGAGTAAATGGGACAAACCACAACCCTTGCATACTATCCAGGCATAAAAAATAATAACCCAGAGCAAGTGGAACAAACCACAACCCTTGCTACTACCCAGGTGTCTCAATTACTAACTTGCAACAAGTGAGATGAACCACAACCCTTGTATACTACCCAGGTGTCTCAAACATTAACTCGGAGCAAGTGGGACGAACCACAACACTTGCATACTACTCAGGAAGTGCAAGTATCAAAATATGTTTTAAAACCAATTCACATCCATTTCTTTTTCATAAAACTCCTTTTCACCAAATCAAAAGTCTCAAATTTTATAAAAAAAAATTCGACAGCACCTTCTCTAAAACTTGGACTTTGCCACCCTTCAAAAGTCCCAACCAAACCACTTCTCAACCTTTTTCAACGGGTTCAAAACCAAATCATTTTCCAAAAAAAAAAAAATCAAACTTCCAAATATCAAATCATTTTCGATATCAAACCAATTCAAAATCAAACCGCTTCCAAAATCAAATCATTTCCATATCTCAAATTATTTCCAATTCTCAAAATTATTTCCGATAAATCAACAAAACCAATTCCGATGTCTCAAATCATTTCCAATAACGATTCATTTTCAATATCAAATTAAATCCAAAACCAAAGAAAATCACTTTTCATAATATTCAATCAATCAACTTTCCAAATCAATTTCTTATTAACAACCGCACACTGACCCAAACAAATTAATAATTCAATCAAGCAAATAAGTTTATTCATCCAAAGCAATTCAGTTCAATCATTAAAACTCACATAATCATAAAAATATTTCTTTCATATTAATATCGACTTGTAACAATTCTTGAAAGTAAAATGAATTTAAGAAAAGCACCCCTACCTCGAATAGTTGAAACCCCATAAACCAAAACACGTCAAAAAAACCATTTTCTCTCGAACCGCAACCAACGGCAGCTGCAACCACAGCTCCACTATATCTGTAGTCATAGCAACAACTTTAATTCACCAACATG
The DNA here is from genome assembly GCF_003086295.3 of Arachis hypogaea. Taxonomy (NCBI): domain Eukaryota; kingdom Viridiplantae; phylum Streptophyta; class Magnoliopsida; order Fabales; family Fabaceae; genus Arachis; species Arachis hypogaea. The sequence goes on along the minus strand of NC_092050.1, from coordinate 121,254,858 downwards.
AAATAACCAGGATTCTATCTTACAAATAACTAAGAACACCGAGTTGCGGCAGCTTCAGTGATGACGCAACAACTTGATGTTGCATGCAACACCCACTAAACTCAACACGCAAGACTCGGAACACGACCCTATGTTACCATTATCTCATAACCTTTAACAAATCAGAACAAAATACTAATTTCAATGGTTACAAAAACAAAAATGCTTACCAAGAAGACATGGGCTTCAGCGGTGGTTTTCGGCAACCAAAACAGTGGCGACGGTGGCAGAACACTACGGCAGTAACAGTGAACCCAGCAACGATGACGGCACGGCTTTCTCCCGCTCCATCGTGTTCTAGTTCTCTCCCGGCGACGATGTGCATGCGACGGCGACAGATCCAATGGCAGTGACAGATCTGGCGGTGACGAGTGGATTCTTCTCCGGCAGCGGCAATGGTGGAGCCTTCGATAATGGTGACAATAGCTCCGTGACAGCTCCCTTTCACGTGTCTTCCCTCTGTTTGCGAACCTCCATTGACGGCAGCGATGAAGACCTCGACGGCGACAGTCTCCCTTTCGCGCAGGACCCAACAGCGCTCTCTCTCTCTCTCTCTCTCTCTCTCTCTCTCTCTCTCTCTCTCTCTCCTCTGACGCGCGATGATGGCAGTAGTAGTAGGATGCGGCGGTGGCGAGCTGAGCACGACGATGGCGTGGTGGCGGTGCGGCTTTCTCCTTCCTTCTCTCCATTCTGGTTCGCATCTCCCTTCTCTTCTTCGCTTTCTTTTCTTTGTTTTCCTTATTCTCGTGTGTGTGTGTGTGTGGGTGAAAGGGTGGGGTTGACGGTTGAGGGTGAGTGATGGTGTGGTAAGTGTTTATTTTCTAGGATTAGGGTAAAATTAGGTAATTTTAATAAAAAAAAGGGTAAAGTACTAATTGAAAACCAATTTTTATCCAACACTAATATTTATAAAAATACTATTTAATTGTCAACTTGCAAATTATTTTCAAATAAATACTCTAATTCAATAATTAGAGATAATCAAATTAATTTCCTTTAAATCATAAAATAAAGTTCAAAGTATAATTATTCAAATTAAAGCATATAAAATCCTCATTATTTTTCGATTATTAAAGCTTTTAAATCAATAATAAAAAAGTAATCAATTAATATAAAAAATTTTGAAAATATGTTCTCGAATAAATAAAACAAATCATTAAATAATTTATTACTAATTTTCAAAAATTTGGGGTCTTATACTTGGCACACCCGAGTTTAAAATCGGCATGCAGTTCGAAAGCAAAGAAGAGGTTGTACTCACGATGAAAAGGTATAACATTTATCGGGGAGTTGAGTATATTTAAGTCCAATCAAATGAAGTATCATGAAAAGTGTGTGCAGTTTGGGAATGGATGCATTTTGGGAAGTATCATCGATAAATCCTGCAATATGCGCAATACCGTTTAGGCAGTACATATCACCTTTATTGGCGGCCATCCTTGTTCCAAAATGCTGATTCTCCCTGCTCCGCCGCACCGTGCCCCTCCGCCGCACTGTGACCCCTCTAACGCACTACGCCGCTCAACCCTCTTCTTCCTCAACCTTTCTTCTCTCTGAAAACTTTGAAACATTGGTGGCTGGCTCTTTGGCTAATGTTAATCACAGCAAACCATTGAGGATTAGCTCTTTACACATAAATTGCCATAGGGTCCTACGGGTTTAGCTCTTTACACATAAATCGCTACTGGGCCTGAGATTTACGTTTTGAACGTAAATCATGTCAGGTTGTTGTGTTTACGTGTAAAAAGTATAAATCCTCCTAGAGTGGAATGATTAACGTTCACTTTGAGAAGCTCAATACCCTAGGACGATTTATGCTTATTATTTGAGAGAGCTTCCATGCATAAATCATCTTAGGTTGTAACTATTAACATATTAACTAAACCACACAACCCTGGGACGATTTATATATTAATTCAAATAGGAAATTTTTGTATTGAAAAACGATTTAGGAAAATCAAGTAATTTTGGATTCTCTTTATTTTATTTAAGTAAAAAAGCCTAAAAGTAAGCTAATATTTATCTTATCTTGAAATCTTTTCATACGTGCAAAATGAATTATTAGCCAATTTTTTAGAATATAATAAAAATTATTTAATTTGTTTTTGTACGCACACAATTAAATTTCTAACACTACACAAAAAATCATCGGATTTACCGGTAGATTTATTAAGAAAATTTATGGGAAATTTATTTACTATTGGATTTAGTGATAGAATAAATTCAACAGTATAAACCTCGCCAGTAATTATTTACCAGCAATTTTTTTCATTCACTGCTAATTACCGGTAGATTTGTGATGCATGAGCATCTTTAATTGTTTTTCCTTTGAATTTTAGTCCATAAGCTAATGATTCTTGTCATTATAAGTAATTATTTCATGGTTTAATGCATATACTTTGAGTTGTGTGAATTCTTTTGTTACAAGAGATTTTGAAAGCAATCAAACAAAAACAAGAAGGAAGAGAAGCAAGCAATAGAAACAAGCAGGACAAGGATAGAAGGAACTAAACAAAAGAGTTTCTGGACAAAGTAGAGGAATTTTTGTTCATCATAGAGAGCTCTCTAGATGGCCAAGCTTCCCTGTGTCTAACACAGGCCCTCATACATCTCACGCAACCTCCAAACTCACCTCCAGGGGCTGCCCTCCACTCTTTCGTCTAACGCAAGCCTCCCTATGTCTAAGGCAAGCCTTTGTGTGTCTAACACTGCCTCCCAATTCACCTCTAGGGGCTGCTCAACCTTGCTTGCATCTAACGCAATCCTTGGTGTGTCTAACGCACTATCACGGAGGCCCAAGAATCCTCAAATTGAGCCATGCGTTAGACGTAGCCTCGAAGCATATAATGCACCAACAATGGGCCAGTCAAAGGACTTGTGAATCCTTCATTAGTCCTCCTTAATCTCTTACTAATCTCTAATTCTTTAAAGCACTTGAGTTGATGATTAAAGTCTGTTCATCTTTTTATGGAGTATTAATCTAAGTGTTTTACTTTATTTGAGGTTTATGCTTTGTTCTATTTCATGATTGAGTTTTCGTTCTTCATCCTTAAAGATTTAGAATTGTTGAAAAATATTCTAACTCAATTTTGAATTCTAAATATTGTTTTGGAAAAAAAGTAATATTGGAATTAGCTTGAAAACTCTTGCTCAAGTCTTTTTTATTTAACTAGGAATAGTGTTTCAAAGAGTTTGCGACACTTATGATTTTTAATTGCTCTAATTTGAATAAGTGACATAAAATTCGGATTAGAAAACTTTTGGAACCATTTTTTCTTGTAAGTTTCAATTGTTTAGGACTAGCTTGGATAAGTGACATAAAATTCAACCTAAGGACTATTCTTGAATCTTGTTTGAAACTAAAATAGATTTGTGCTTCATCTCTTTTCTTAAATAAATTGGAAGGAATTAGCGATTAATTAGGTTAAAGAGAAATTGAATTACCAAGGAATTGGAATTTGATTATTTATGATTTGTCATGATTGATCTCCTCATGCCTCAATTAAATGAACATAAGGATTATTTTTATAAAGAGTGAATATCTTTAAAACCTTAACATTCTCACTATCGTTGTCTTCACATTCACTATTTGCTATTTTTATTGCTCTCTGTTGACACGTTTACTTTAATTCCTAATTCATTCCTCTGTTTCTTGAATTATCTAATTAGAATGATCAATTAATCATTGTTGCTTAGTCCTTTAATTCTCGTGGAAATGATAACTCACTCACCATGATATTACTTGATACGATTCGGTGCACTTGCCGAGTTGTGGTTTTGAAAAATTTCGCATCAAGTTTTTAGCATTGTTGCCGGGGATTAATTGAGATTGACAACTACCACATTAATTAATCCTCCAAATTATATTTTTTTTCTCTTTTCTTATTTTTATTTTATTTTCTTTTGCTACTCACTGGAATTCCCATTCACTGTGACGTTGAAAATTCTAACTTTTCTTATTGTCTGTGTATTTTCATGCAAGGTAACAAGGACAAAGAACCTCTTCAATTTGATCCAGAAATAGAGAGAACCCTCAAGCAACTAAGAAAGGAATCAAGAAATTAGAGAGAACTAGAAGAAATTGAGGAGCTTGAGCCAGAAAGCATGGCAAACAAGAATGCCAATGCTAGGAAGACTCTTGGGTCTTTCACCAAATTCACTTCTAAAAATTGTAGAAGTAGTATTGTGGCACCTGCTGTGGAGGAAAATAACTTTAAATTGAAGCCTCAACTCATCATCTTGGTGCAATAAAATTTTCAAATTAGTGGGAGTCATCAAGAAGATCCTAATCTTCACATATCTATCTTCCTACAAATATGTGACATAATCAAATCCAATGGTATCTCTGATGAAGCCTATCAATTGAGGTTGTTCCCATTCTTTGTAAGGGACTGAGCCAAGCAGTAGCTTGAAACTCAACTAAAGAAGAGCATAGCAACATGGGATAATTTAGTCAATAAGGTCTTAATCAAATTCTTTCCACCACAGAGGTTAGCAAAGTTGAGACATGATATCCAGACCTTCATACAAAAAAGATGCAGAATCCCTTTATGAAGCTTGGGAAAGGTATAAAGAAATGCTAAGAAAGTACCTCCTAGATATGTTTGCTGACAGGGTACAACTCCAATTTTTTATGATGGAATTACTCCCAGTTCAATGAACTTACTGGACTCCTCACCTGGAGGATCTATGCACATAAAGACCACTGAAGAAGCCTTGGAGTTAATTGAGATAGTGGTCAACAATCAATATTTGTATTTCTCCGAAAGAACAATGAAGAAAGGAGTGATGGAATTGGATACACTGGACACTATCTATCACAAAACAATGCTATGGCTCATCAAATCAGCACACTCACTAAATAAATGAGACAAATACAGGTCTTAGTAGTGGGAATATAAGTGATTTATAACTTATGTGGAGGAGCTCACAAGGATGACGAATGTGGGTTACTATAGGGAGAACAAGTATCTATGGAGCAAGTAAATTACATAGAAAATTTCTCAAAGCTACCACATAATGACCCCTTCTCAAAAATTTATAATCCTAAATGGAAAAACTACCCTAATTTTAGTTAGGACAATCAAGAGCAATAAAGCTTCACTGCATCTCATCAACAACAATTTTATCCCATACAACAACAAATTCAACAAAGACTCTCCTCTCTTGAAATGAAATTCTCTTCCCTTGAAACCACCATTACAAAACTAGCCCAATCCACTACCATACTAACCCAATCCACGTCCACATTCATGGAGGAGACAAGAGCCAACTTCCAAAATCAAAGAGCATCCATCAGGAACCTAAAAGTGCAAATAGAACAAATTGCCAAGCAACTCACAGAGAGGCCACCCAACACTTTTTCAAGTGATACAATTTTCAATCCAAGAGAAGAGTGTAAGACCATTAGTTTGCGAATTTGAAGGATGGTTAGCAAAAAGGATGAAAATTCTACTAAAGCACTAAAGGAGGACGTGGAAGAAGAAAAGCAAGAGAAAGAAGGCAATGTTCATGCACCAACAATTAAAGCTCCAAAAGAGAAGGAAATAGTGACTCCTTGCCAACCAAAAATTCCTTTTTCTCAGAGGTTCAAGAAACAGCACCTTGATGGACAATTCTCCAACTTTTTGGAGCTGTTCAAAAAAATTCACATCAACATTCTATTCATAGAAGCTTTAGAACAAATGCCATTGTATGCTAAATTCATGAAGGAGCTATTGTCCAAAAAGAGAGTCTTGAGAGGAGATGAAACTGTGGTGATGACCAAAGAATGTAGTGCCATAATTCAAATAAATTTTTTAAGAAAAATGCAAGATCTAGAGAGCTTCCAAATTCCATACACCATTGGGAGCATAACTTTTGAAAAAACCTTGTGTGATTTAGGGTTAAGCATTAATTTAATGTCCTTGTCTGTGATGAAAAAGCTACAAATCAAAGAGGAGAAACCAACAAGGATAGCACTCAGGGGTGGAGCTAGCCTCAATGTAAAAGAGGGGCCAAAAAAATAATTTTACATTTAAATACAATAAAATAAAACTTTTAGAGGGGCTAAATTAAATTATATGTATAATTTGTAGAGAAAAATTGATAGTTTGGAGAGGCCATTACCCCCCTTACCCTATATAAGGCTCCACCTCTGATAGCACTATAAATGGCAGACAAATCAACAAAGTATGCACATAGAATAGTTGAGAATGTCTTGGCCAAAGTGGAGAAGTTTTTCCTCCCAGCAGATTTTGTGATTCTTGACATGGAGGAGGATGAGAATAACTCCATTATTCTAGGGACACCATTTTTAGCCACTGAAAGAACTCTCATTGATGTAAAAAAGGGGTGAATTAATATTGAGGATGCATGATGAATGCTTAGTTTTTAATGTTTTTAAAACCATGCATCGTTCAAGTGAGAAGAAAAATTGCATGAATGTTGAATCAAGTGATTCAAGCCTCCAAGAATCCCCTGACATCAAGCCTAAGTTTCGTGCTGGGTGTGTATCATCAAATGAAGAATACGAAGTATCCAGAAAGAAGACCAAAGATTGGAAGAACAATATACCCACAAGTAATTTTTCATTTGGACAGAGAGCACTACAAGTCCATCTACCAGGGATATGGTCAACAAGATCCCCCACATGGTCAAGGTCTTACATAGTAAACAACATTCTCTCTTTTGAATACATTGAGATCATAGATGAAGACATAGGGAGAAGATTTACAATGAGAGGGGAGAAGTTGAAGCACTATAATCAACCACCACCTTAGCAAGAACCAACCGTCAAACTAGTTACGATAAAAGTGTACTTGTTGGGAGGCAACCCAACCGTTGGTAGCCTTTTATTTTGTCTTTTATTTCATTTTATTTTTAATTTCATTTGTTTTATTTGAATAAGCTTTTGCATCACTTATTTACTTTCTCCAGATAATCATGATTATTCATAATTTTGTCACCACTATTTTTCTTTGTTGCTTGAGGACAAGCAATCATTCTAAGTTTGGTATTGGAGACTATGCTCTACGTAGCCTAGAAGATGATGAAAAAGGAGGTAACTCTATCCCTGAGTTTTTATTTCTTATATATTGCATCTAGTTGATAATCATGATTTATTCCTCTTCATCTCACCTTACTTTTGAAATTGTTTGCACCTAATATCTTTAAGCATGCAACAAAAAGCTTTAGATAAAAAAATCTAAGAAAAATTTTAAATTTTGGGACAAGTAAGATTAAGAGAAGTGGAGGTTCTGATAATGTGAGTATGCCATGAGGTTTCATGTTTATGAAAACTTGCATAGGGAGCTCTAAGACATGGAATGAAGTTTACAGAAATATTTTAGAGGTTCTCAAAAATCTATAAAACTAAGAAGCAACAAGAAAAAAAAAAAGCAAAAAGAAAAAGAAAAGTAAAGAGCAAGACCTAAGGCTCTGAGCACCAATGGCTAGGAAGGTTAAAAAGAAACAAAGCTCAAAGAGTTGTTTTCCTAGTTAAGTGCTTGTGATGTGACTGCGTCAAGGAGAGATGCTTAAGCAAGTAAATTCAAGGGGTGCTTCATCACCCGATACCTTGAACCAACTGGTTTGGAAGTGTCGATTGAAAACTCATCTAAAAAGTAGCCTTGAGATAGAACATTTCGAGTCAAAGCCAAGTGCAATTACCCCACAAAAAGAAAAGAAACAAAGCATTACAAAAAAGAAAAAAAAAAAGAGAAAGTTGTTCTCAAGGTGAAAATATATAAAGAGACCTCCGTAATATCATTCGAATGGAATTCCTAAGTTCTAAGACTTTCAATTGTAAGCCTAGTAAGCACTGGGATACATACATGCTCACACAATTCAGAGTTTATCCCATTGTCACTTGATCACTTTGATGCCAGGGCATCTTAGGCTAGTTTCACTATCCTTTTTTCTTTGTTTTTGATAAGTTTTATGCACTTTCTTGAGCTATAAGTAAGCAATTGGGTTAGGAATTCATGTATGCCTATGTTCATTTAACCATGAGTAATTTGATGCAATTTCATGATGATTTATGCTATGATTACTTGTATGCTAAGAATGATAAGAATTCTCATTACTTTAGCAAGGCTTTGATGCATTCATTGGTTGATGATAGGTGAAGGAAAGCATGGAGGAAGGTTGAAGAAGGAGCATAGAAAGGATGAAGAGGAAGCAACGTTGGTGGCCAAGTTGGACCACCAACGTTGCCTCAAACGCTGGAAGAGAAACACAATACGTCTCTGTAAACAATGCTGATGCTCACGTTTGAGGTAGCGTTGGACATCCAACGTCAACCCCAACATGGTGATAAAAACTTCAATTTTGGAGCCAAATGAATTTTGAGTGGCGCGTACGCGTCTATGACGCGTAGGCGTGAAAAAGCAAAATTTGATATCCGCGCGCAAGCGTACGTTACGCACACGCGTGGAATTGCAAAAATTGACCATTCACGCATACGCGTGGCTCACGCGTATTACGCGTCAAAATCGAACGTTGGAGGTCCAACGTTACCTCAAACGCTAGCCTCCAACGTCCGCAATGCTCAGCCCAGAATTCAAATTTGAAAATTTTGAATCGTATGCGTGGATAGAAAAAAAAGTGATGCACGCTTAAGCGTGTAGCATGCGTACGCGTGGATGAAAAAAAATACCAATGCACGCACAAGCGTGGAGTACGCGTACGCGTGAAAACGCTAACGTTAGAGGGAACGTTGGGGGTCCAACGTTGAAGCCAACGTCCCTTGCTTTGTTTTAAAACTGCAAAATAAAAATCTTGCACCCACGCGCACGCGTGAAGCACGCGTACGCGTGGATGAGCATTTTTGAACCTTTTGTGCGGAAGCGCAAGGTACGCGTACACGTGGGTTAGCTGACATTGGCCCTCCAACGTTGAGTCAAACACCAATGACAGCAAGCTTTTTGGTTTTTCTGGTTTCGTTCTACATGGTGTTCGAGTCAACATTGGCCCTAAAACGTTGACTCAAACGTGAAGCATCAGGATTCAAATTTTACACAGATCTCTTCTCAACACCAAGGGCAACAAATTGGAGCCATTTTCAACCCAATTCCATTAAGGCCAAAAGCCCAATTCAGAGCTTGAAGATCAATGGAAGAAATTGTATAAATAGCTTAGAATTCAAGTTAGAGGGGGACGACGGGGACTTGACCATTGTTTTTACTTTGCTGGGCACTTTTACCATTTATTTTTCATTATCTGTTTTGTGAATTTCTAGAATGTATATTTCAATTCCAATTTCCATTTTGAGAGCTATGAACAACTAAACCCCTTTCATTGGGTTAAGGAGCTCTGTGTAATTCAATGGATCAATATTAGTTTTCATTCATCTTCTTCTTTCTTTTCTCTTGATCTTGCTAGAAAGCTTTCGTTCTTCATCAAATTGGATAGTTATCTTGGGAAAGAAGCTATTCATAATTGGATCTCCTCGAAACCTTGGAAGAGGAATGACGAGATCATGCTAGAACTGCTTTCTCACATTGGATTAGATTGGGGTTTGGATGGATATAGTGACATGTAATCCTACCAATACTTTGAACTATGAATTTGTGTGGTATAATCAGTGACCAAACTTCATCTCTTCCCATGAGCACTTAAATCAAGGAATTGGGCAATTGTTCATGCTTAGAGAGATTCGTGAGCCAAGGAATTGGGATCCAATCACTTAAGATTGCCAAGGAGATCAATGAATGTATTGATTGTGGAAGAGATGAAAATGAATTTGATCCAGAGAATTATACATCTCCTGAACCCAATGAATTTCCCATCTCTGATCTTACCCATTCTATTTACTTTCTGCTCTTTAATTTGATGCTAATTCCCCGATCCCTTTTAATTTCCAACAATTTAAGATTCTGTCACTTTAATTCCCTGCAATTTAATTTTCTGTTCCTTTATTTTCTTGCAATTTAAGTTTCCCCGCCAAATATACTTTCTGCAATTCCAATTTTATTCTGATTTTGCTCAAATAGTATAATTCACCAATTAACATTGATCGATCTACCAATCCCTGTGGGATTCGACCTCACTCTACAGTGAGTTTTTACTTGATGACAATCCGGTACACTTGCCGGCAAGAAAATTGTTGAGAGACAGTTTTCGAGCGTATCACACTTCACTCACTAAACTTCATGCAGCAATTCTTCAACCCACTCAAATTTAGAGGACTCCTTTGTGCATAGTTCTTTTCTTGCTCGGGGACAAGCAAGATCTTAAGTTTGGTGTTGTGATGCATGAGCATCTTTAGTTATTTTTGCTTTGAATTACAGTCCATAAGCTAATGATTCTTATCAATATAAGTAATTAGTTCATGGTTTAATACATATTACTTTAAGTTGTGTGAATTCTTTTGTTACAGGAGATTTTTAAAGCAATAAGCAAAAACAAGAAGGAAGAGAAGCAAGTAATAGAAACAGGCAGGACAATGGTGATCTTTGTTATATTTATACTACTCTTAATGACTAAGGATTATAGAACATAAGATAAACTAGTCTTATAGTGCGAAAATTCACTTCTGGGGCCCACTTGGTGAGTGTTTTGGTTGAGCTTGAGTGTCTCCCATGAACTAGACCCTTCTTGGGCATTGAACACAACCCTTGGGCTCCCTTTGGGTGTTTCAACACCAGCTGCTCCCCTTTGGGCATTGAACAGCAGGGATGGGGCTGGAAGCTGGCGTTGAACTCCAGTTTTGGCCTTCATTTTCGAAGCAAAGTATGGACTATTATATATTTCTGGAAAGCCCTATATGTTAGATTTCCATATCCATTGAGAGCGCACCATTTGAACTTCTGTAGTTCTAGAAAAGCTCCATCGAGTGTACAGAGATCAGATCCTGACAGCATCTGCAGTCCTTTCTCTGCTTCTGAATCAGACTTCTGCTCAAGCTCCTCAATTTTAGCCAGAAAATACCTGAAATCATCGTAAAATACACAAACTCAAATTAGAATCCAAAAATGTGACTTTTTCACTAAAACCTATGAAAACTTAATAAAACTTAAACAAAACATACTAAAAACTATATGAAAATAATGCCAAAAAGCATATAAAATATCCGCTCATCAGAACACCAAACTTAAAATGTTGCTTATCCCCAGGCAACCAAAAACAAAGTATGATAAAAAGAGAGAAGGATACAATAAATCTCAGAGTTCTCAATGAAGATCAGTTTCAATTAGATGAGCAGGACTAGTAGCTTTTTGCTTCTGAATAGTTTTGGCATCTCACTTTCCTTTGAAGCTTAGAATGATTGGCATCTTTAGAAACTTAAAATCCAAATGATATTATTGACTCTCCTAGTTTATTTCTTTTTGATTCTTGAACACAGCTTTTTTAGAGTCTTGGCCGTGACCCTAAGCACTTTGTTTTCCAGTATTACGACCGGATACATAAATGCCACAGACACTTAACTGGGTGAACCCCTTAGGATTGTGATTCAGCTTTGCTAGAATCCCCAGCCAATGGTGTCCAGGGTTCTTAAGCACACTCTTTTCTTTGGACCACGACTTTAACTGCTCAGTCTCAAGCTTTCACTTGACACCTTCACACCACAAGCATATAGTTAGGGAACCATTTCATTTAAACTGTTTAGGCCAAGATTTTGTTTCGTTTAGACCCTCCTAACTATTGATGCTCAAAGCCTTGGATCCTTACTCTTGCCATTTGGTTTAAAGAGCTATTGGCTTTATCTTCTTTTTATTTATTTTTCTGCTTGCTCTTTTTTTTGCATATTTTTTTTTTCTTTTATTGCTTTTTGCTGATTTTTCTTGCTTCAAGAATTAATTTTTGGATTTTTCAGATTACCAATAATACTTCACTTTTATCATCATTCTTTCAAGAGCCAACATTCTTTAACTCCAACATCAAATATGAACTATTCACTAATGCATTCAGAAAATAAAAGCAATGCTACAACATCATATAATTGAACTACTCTTAATATATAACTCGAAATTCATGCATCTTACTTTTCTTTTTCAATTAAAATTTTCTTTTAAGCAAGGTGATAGATGCATGAAATATTTCATAACCTTAAGACATAAAGTGATCATGCACTAGAAACAGACAATAGAACAAAATATATGCAAAACAGAAAAGTAACATAAGCAAAGGGAATTAAGGGAACGAATTCACCTTAGTGATGGCGGCTACTACTCCTTCTGGAGGATCCAATGGAGTGCTTGATTTCTTCTTTGTCATGCCCCTGCCTCTATTGTTCTTCCCTCATAACTCTTTGTTCTTCCCTCATGGCTCTTTGATCTTCTCTTATGTCATGGAGGATGGTAGAATGCTCTTGATGTCCCATCCTTAGTTGATCAATGCTGGAGCTCAATTTTCCTAGAGAAATGTGTAATTGGTCCCAATAGCCTTGGGGAGGAAAATGCATCCCTTGAAACATCTTAGGGATTTTTGTTGAGGCAGCTCCACATGCTCTTGCTATGGTCCATGTGCTGACTCTCTAATTTGCTCCATCATCTTCTAGGTGATGGGCTTGTCCTAGTCAATAGGAATGTCTCATTCTATAAAAATTCCAACTGAATTGCATAGGTGACAGATAAGGTGGCAGAATGCCAACCTTGCTAAGAGTGAAGGCTTTTCAGCTTTCTTGTACAAGTCTTGAAGTATTACCTCATGTACCTCCACCTCACTTCCAATCATGATGCAATGAATCATGATGGCTCTGTCAATGGTCACTTCTGACCGATTGCTAGTAGGGATGATAGAGCGTTGGATAAATTCCAACCATCCTCTAGCTACGGGCTTGAGGTCAAGCCTTCTCAGTTGGATAGGCCTGCCTTGAGCATCCCTCTTCCACTGAGCTCATTCCACACAAATGTATGAAAGGACTTGGTCCAGTCTCTGGTCAAAATTGACGCTCATAGTGTAAGGATGTGGTTCTCCTTGCATCATTGGCAAATGGAGCACCAACCTTACACTCTTCGGGCTGAAATCCAAGAAACGCCCTCGGACCATGGTATGCCAACTTTTAGGACTTGGGTTCACGCTTGTATCATGGTTTTTCGTGACCCATGCATTGGCATAGAACTCTTGTACCATCAAGATCCCAACTTCTGGGATAGGATTGGTTAGGACTTCCCAACCTCTCCTCCAGATTTTTCTTTGGATCTCCGAGTACTCATTCCTTTTCAGCCTAAAAGGGACTTTAGGAATCACCCTTTTCTTTGCCACTACTTCATAGAAGTGGTCTAGATGAATTTTGGTGATGAATCTCTCCATCTCCCAAGGTTCGGAGGTGGAAGCAAATGCTTTCCCTTTCCTCTTTCTAGAGGATTCTCTGACTTTGGGTGCCATAAGTGTGAATAGAAAGCAAAAAGCAAGGATTTTCCAACACCAAACTTAAAAGCTTTGCTCGTCCTCAAGAAAAATAAGAAGAAAAGGGAAGAAAGGAGTAGAAGAAGAATAGAATAGAGGAGATGGATAAGGATAGTGGATTCGGTCAAGAAGGGCTTTAGTGAATGGATGGTGTGTGTATGAAGGGTAAAAAGAAGGGGTATTTATAGGAGTGAGAAAGGGTAGGGTTCGAATGAATGGGTGGGAATTGGGTGGAAAATTTTGAATTTGAAGTGGGTGGGAAGTGAAATGGATGTGATTAGGTTAGGGTTTATAAGGAAGAGTGTGTAGAGAAGAGTGAAAGTAAGAGAGAGAAGAATGTGGGATAGGTGGAGATTTTATGGGACCCACTAATCCTGAGAGGCTAGGGAATTCAAGTTCCCTGCTCCCTTGTGGGCATTGAACACCCAGCTCTTGCTCCTGGCTGGTGTTCAACGCCAGCTATGTACTTCTTCATTGGGCGTTGAACGCCCTTGAGGGACCTCCTTCCTGGCGTTCAACGCTAGGTTTATGCCTCTATTTGGGTGTTGAACGCCCAGGTTCTGCCCCCTGACTGGCGTTCAACGCCAGCTTCAGGCTCCCTGGATGGCGTTCAACGCCAACAATGCCTCTGCTCCAGGGTGTTCTATTTCCAGCTCTGACTATTTCTGTTTCTATTCTAACTGCTGCACATGATCACAAACTTAAAGAAAACATGAAAATTAAATGGATATAACTAAAATAAATGTAATAAAAAACATAAATAACCTTAATTATGGTTGGATTGCCTCCCAATAAGCACTTCTTTAACGTCACTAGCTTGACAATTAGCTCCTTACGGAGATGGATAGGGGCTCAGAATTTTGCCCCTTATAGTGAACTTCTTGCCTGTGCTCTCATGGATAAGGTCCACATGTTCTAAAGACAGGATCCTATTCACAGTGTGAGGAATGATTGGATTGTTAGTGAAGGTGACTCTCATGCCAGGTGAGAATCCTTCAGTGGGGATCTTCTTTTCCCTCCAGCCTTTAGGTACTTTCTTCTTAGTACCAATGTTTTCAGTGCTTAACAATGGCTGTCCAACACCAAACTTAGAGTTGGTGTCTGGGGTTCTGTATAACCTTGCACTGAGAGAGAAGGTTGGAACACTAGGTGTTGCACAACTGTTTCTCTTTTGTCAGGGGGAGAGTTAGGGCTAGGCATCTTGAACAAGATGTGATCCTCCCATAACAGTAAAATTAGATCTCAACTTTGCCACATCAATGATGGTGTTGGCAGTGGCTAGGAAGGGTCTTCCAAGGATGATTGATTCATCCTCTTCCTCCCCAGTATCCAGGATTATGAAATCAGCAGGGATGTAAAGGTCTTCAACCTTTATCAAGACATCTTTTACCAGTCCATAAGCCTTTTTCATGGACTTGTCTGCCATCTCTAGTGAGATTCTTGTAGCTTGTACCTCAAAGATTCCCAGCCTCTCCATTACAGAGAGTTGCATAAAGTTTATGCCTGACCCTAGGTCACACAGAGCCTTCTCAAAGGTAATGGTGCCTATGGTACAAGGAATCAGGAAGCATCCAGGATCCGGTAGCTTCTGAGGTAGTTTCTGCTGAACCAAGGCATTGAGTTCCTTGGCGAGCACTGGAGGTTCTTCCTCCAATGGCTCTCTACCAAAAAACTTGGCATTCATTTTTATGAGGACTCCTAGGTAACGAGCAACTTGCTCTTCCCTAGTTTCCTCTTCCTTATCAGAGGAGGAGTGATCCTCATAATCCTTGATTTGCAACAAGGCTTTCAAGGGTACTTCTATAGTATCCTCATGAGCCTTTGTTTCCTTCAAATCTTCAATAGGGAAGCCTTGAGTGGGCATTGAACATCCAGTAAGGCCTTCCTTACTGGCGTTTGGTGCGGAATTTACAACCACAAACTAACCGGCAAGTGCACCGGGTCGTACCAAGTAATACTTCAGGTGAGTGAGGATCGATCCCACGAGGATTGATGGACTAAGCAACAATGGTTAAATGACTTAATTAGTTAGGCAAGCAGAAAATAGTGTTTGAGAGTTTAAATGCATTAAATAGTAATTAAGAATATCAAAAAGCAAGCAGTAAATGAGTTGTGAAATATATATGGAGAAAACAGTTAAGGCTTCAGAGTTATCTATTTTTCGCATTGACTTTTCTTACTAACTATTTTAATCATGCAAGATTTAATTCATGGCAAACTATTTGTGACTAGGCCCTAATTCCTTAGACCTTCCTAGTCTCCTCTAAAATTCATTAACCGTCAATTCATTGGTCAATTAATTTCAATTAGAGGGTGATGATCAAATTCCAGTTTGTATTCCACCAAAATCCTAATTACCCAAAAATAAGAGGATTATATGTCACGTATCCCGTTAAACCCAGATAATTAGAATTTAGGAGAAATTGTTCTCAAGCTGTTGTTCAAGTAAATAGCTTTTCCAAGTTATATAAGAACTCAATTAGAAAGAGGGTCATACTTCCGTTCCACACAAATTCATAAGATAAAGAACGAAAATAATTCTTGAAATATAAATCAAAACATGAATTAAAATAGAAAAATAATAGTATCAATCCATACAATAGACAGAGCTCCTAACCTTAACAATGGAGGTTTAGTTGCTCATGATTCAGAGAAGAAAACTAGGATTGTAAATTGGACTAAGGTGGAATGAAAAGTTAACTAATGTTCGGATCCCCCTCAGAGAAGTTTCTTTTCCCTTTTATATTTAATCTTAATTAATTTAAAATCTAATTTCTAAAACTAAAATAATATCTTTTCCTATTTTAAAGATAAAAATAAAGTTTAAATCAGAATCAATTAAATAATCAGCAAGTCTTCAATTGATGGATGGGGACCACTTTCTTCATAGGACCCACGCCTAACTTGGGAAGTAATGATAAGTGTTCCCTGATTCCTCCATTCTGCAGCCTCTGATCTGTACTTTCTGAGCCGAAAACTGGGTCAAAAACAGCCCAGAAATCGCCCCCAGCGTTTTCTGTACGTAGCGCATGTCACGCGTACGCGTCAGTCACGCGTACACGTCGGTGGTCTTCTTCGCGTGTCACGAGCACGCGTCAGCCACGTGCACGCGTCGCCATGGAAAGCTCCAAATCACGCGCACGCATCAGGTACGCGCACGCGTCCCTCCTCGCTGTCCTCTCCTTTAATTCTTGTGCTGCAGAAACGCCATCAAATCCAGCCGAATGCTACCTAAAAATAAATAGAAATGCACAAGACTCATAGTAGCATCCATAGTGGCTAAAAGATAATTAATTTTTTATTAAACTTAACAAATTAAATGCAAATTCACTAGGAAAAGATAGGAAAGATGCTCACGTATTAGCGTTCAACGCCAGTAATGGTGCTTCCTTAGGCGTTGAACACCCAGCTTGTGTCCCTTGAGTGGCATTCAACGCCAGTGAGTGTGCCTTTTTGGGTGTTGAACGCCCAGTAAGGTCTTCATTACTGGCGTTCAACGCCAGTGATGGTGCCTTTCTGGGTGTTGAACGCTCAGTAGGGAGTTTCTTATTGGCGTTCAACACCAAATCATCTCCTTCAGATTCGGCCTCAATGTTCACTGTGATGGCCTTGCACTCTTCTCTTGGGTTCACTTCAGTGTTGCTAGGAAAAGTGTTAGGAGGAGTCTCAGGGATTCTCTTGCACAGTTGACCAACTTGTACCTCCAGATTTCTAATGGAGGACCTTGTTTCAGTTATGAAACTATGAGTGATTTTAGAGAGGTTGGAGACTATAGTGACTAAGTCAGAAAAGCTCTGCCTAGGAGTCTCCATATGTTCCTGAGAAGATGGGAATGGTGGTCTATTGTTGAACCTATTTTGGTTTCTTTCACCTTGATTATTGTTGAATCCTTGTTGAGGCTTCTGTTGATCCTTCCATGAAAGATTAGGATGATTCCTCCATGATGAATTATAGGTGTTTCCATAGGATTCTCCCATGTAATTCACCTCTTCCATTGTAGGTTGATCTAGATCATAAGCTTCTCCTTCATAGGAGGCTTCTTGAGTGCTGCTAGTTGCAGCTTGTGATCCAGTCAAATGCTGAGAAATCATATTGACCTGTTGGGTCAAGATCTTTTTCTG
The DNA here is from genome assembly GCF_003086295.3 of Arachis hypogaea. NCBI lineage: Eukaryota > Viridiplantae > Streptophyta > Magnoliopsida > Fabales > Fabaceae > Arachis > Arachis hypogaea. The sequence continues at coordinate 121,237,366 of NC_092050.1, read as the reverse complement.
AGCCAATATGGTATTCACAATGTCAACTTCTAGGACTCCTTTCTTCTGAGCTATTCCATTGTTCATAGGGTTTCTCTCAGAAGTATAGATGAACTGGTTGTTTGTAACCATTTTAATGAGTTCATGTGCCTCTGCATGCATCTTCTTCAAGTGAAGTGATCCACCAGCAGAATGATCCAAGGAAATCTTGGATATCTCAGATAGACCATTATAGAAGATTCCTAGAATAGACCATTCTGAGAGCATGTCAGGAGGACACCTCCTGATCAGTTGCTTGTATCTTTCCTAAACTTCATAGAGCGATTCACCCTCTCTTTGTCTAAAGGTTTGAACTTCCACCCTGAGCTTACTCATCTTTTGAGGTGGAAAGAACTTGTCCAAGAAAGCATTGACCAACTTTTTCCAAGAGTCTAGGCTTTTCTTAGGTTGAGAATCCAACCATATCCTAGCTCTGTCTCTAATAGCAAAGGTGAAAAGCATAAGTTTGTAGACCTCAGAATCTACTCCATTGGTCTTAACAGTGTCACAGATTTGTAAGAATTCAGATAGGAACTGATGTGGATCTTCTAATGGAAGTCCATAGAACTTGGAATTCTGTTGCATTAGAGAGACTAACTGAGGCTTAAGCTCAAAGTTATTAGCTCTAATGGCAGGTATAGAGATACTTCTGCCATAAAGGTCAGAAGTTGGTGCAATAAAGTCACCAAGAACCTTCCTTGCATCTCCTCCATTGTTTGGCTCAGCTTCCATATTTGTGTTTTCACCTTCTTGTTCGAATAGCTCTGTGAGGTTTCCTCCGGAGTGTTATGCTTTAGCTTGTTGTAAACGCTTCCTTAGGATCCTCTCAAGTTCAGGATCAAGATCAAAGAGAGGTTATTTATCCTTGTTCCTGCTCATAAACAAGAAAAAGAAGACAAGAAAGAAGAAGAATGAGAGCTCTATTTCAAAGAATAGAGGACTCCCTGTGAGATGTGTGATGAGCGGATATTTTATATACTTTTTGGCATCACTTTCATATAGTTTTTAGTGTGTTTTGTTTAGTTTTTATTGAGTTTTTATAGGTTTTAGTGCTAAATTCACATTTTTTGATTTTACTATGAGTTTTTGTGTTTTTGTACAATTTCAGGTAATTTTTGGCTGAAATTGAGGAGCTGGAGCAGAAGTCTGATTCAGAGACAGAGAAAGCACTATAGATGCTGTATGGATCTGACCTACCTACACTCAAAAGAGCTTTTCTGGAGGTACAAAAGTCCAAATTGAGAGCTCTTAATGGCTATGGAAAGCTGACTTTCAGAGCTTTTCAGCAATATATAATAGTTTATACTTTGCTTCAGATTAGAAGGCCCAAAACTGGCGTCCAACGCCAACTTTCTGCCTCCTTCCTAGCGTCCAGTGCCCAAGAGCAGACACCGGCATCCAAACGCCCAAAGAGGACCCCCTAGCTGGCGTTCCATGCCCAAGAGACCTCATAGCACGTGGATCTCATCAAAGCTCAGCCCAAACACCAGCAAGTGAGCCCCAGAAGTAGATTTTAGCACTAAATAGACTGTTTTACCCTTACTAGTCATCTATTTAGTATTTAAGGGATTAAATTTATGTAATTCAGACCTTTAATCATCATCTTCGAACCTTTTACACCATATTTTCGTTTTACATTGTATTTTTACTTCAGTATGAGTTTCTAAACCTCCTAGGTTGAGGGGAAGAGCCCTGCTGAGTCCTATGAATTAATAAAAGTATTACTGTTTCTTCTCCGATTCGTGTTTGATCTGTTTCTAAGATGTATATCCGATCTTCATCGTGGTGAATAGGATGATCTGACAAATTAGCTCTGTTCATCACATTAAGACAAACGTGTCTAACAAACAACTGTGTCTACTTGCGTTCGTGTGAATACGTGACTGGAAAGCACGAGCCAATAGCTATGTTTATACATCTCTCAAAAGGTTAATCCATGACTTCGTTGGGGACTTCTTGAGACACCAGTTCAGCCGATTTTCTGGGAGATTAAGGTCTCCGTGGTATAGGCTAGAATCCAAAGAAGCAGCATTCTCTGATCCGAAAGATTCGACCTTGTCTGTGGCGCTTTGAGTAGGATCGCCAGGAGAATGACTTGCTAGCGCTTCACCCTTCATCAGATTGGATGACCACGGCCAATGGCGTTCAATCTGTAGCAGAGGAGATCAATGACCATGGCCCATGGCGTTGATCACATACAACCTGCCACAGAAGAAGATCATTCACAAGCAGAGAAGACAGTAGTGCCAAAGTTAATTCAGAAAGGCAAAGCAACTCCAATCCTCAACTCTATCTTTAATGTATTAGCACCCTATTATAAAAATCCTAAACTCCATAATCTAACAACCTTCTGATCTGTCTGACTAAGACCTGCAAGATAACCATAGCTTGCTTCAAACCACAATCCTCGTGGGATCGACCCTGACTTGCTCATGTATTAATTGGATGACCTAGTGCACTTGCTGGTACAATAGTACGAAAGTGTGGGGATTCGTGCTACCAAGTTTTTGGCGTCGTTGCTGGGGATTGTTGAGTTTGGACAAAATGAAGGATTGTCTTGCTCCCTAGATTAGGTAATTTTTATTTTGTTAAGTCCTTGATTTTGATTTTCTTCTTTTTCAAATTTTCGAAAAAATAAAAAAGCTTTTCAAAAATATTTTTTATTTTCTTTGTTTAATCTTTGTTCTTTGTTTGAGTCTTGTGTTCTTGTTATTGTTGAGTCTTGCGTTTTCTTTGAGTCTTTCTTTCAAAAAATTTTCAAAAATATTTTCTTTGGTTAAATCTTGTTTCAAGTCTTTAAGTTTGGTGTCTTGTTATTTTTCTTTTGATTTTCGAAAATTTATGTTTGGTTTTTTAAAAATTTTAAGTTTGGTGTTATGTTTTTGTGTTCTTTGAGTCTTTGAGTCTTGTTCTTGTTGTTCGTTTTAGTCTTCAAAGTGTTCTTGAGTCCTTGTATGTTTTGATCTTAAAATTTTTTAAGTTTGGTGTCCCTTTATGTTTTCCTCCAAAATTTTCGAAAACTTGGGGTGCTATATCTAAAAATTTTAAGTCTTGTGTCTTTTACGTGTTTTTCTCTTTCATCATAAAATTCAAAAATAAAAAATATCTTTTCTAACTTAATTTTAACCATAATTCTCGAAATTAACCATAAAAATTCAGATTTCAATTTAAAATTTTTATCTTATCTTATCTTAGTTGTCAAGTTTTCAAAAATAAAATCTTTTCAAAAATAAAAATCATATCTTTTTCAAAAAAATCTTATCTTTTTCAAAATCTTATCGTATCTTTTTCAAAATTTAAAAATCTTATCTTATCTTTTTCAAATTTCAAATTTAAAAAAAAATTCAAATCTTTTTCAAAATCAAATTTCTAATCTTATCTTTTTTGTTTCTTATCTTATCTTTTCTAACTTTCAAATTTTAAAATCATATCTTTTTCAAATCTTTTTAATTTCTTAGCTTATCTTTTTTCTAATTTCAAATTTTAATTTCAAATCTTTTCTTATCTTATCTTCTATCTTATTTTAAATTCAAACCTTTTCTTATCTTAAAATCTTATTTTCTCTCTCATCTTTTTCAAAACTTCCTAACTAACTCTTCTCTTTCTTAATTTTCGAAAAATATCTCTCTTCTTCTCTCTCTTCTTTTTCAAAAATATCTAACTAACTCTCATCTCTCTTAATTTTCGAAAACTTCTTCCTCTTCTCTCTCTTCTATTTTCGAAAATTCATTAACTAATTTTCAACTCTTTTTAAATTAATTAACTTAATTTTTTAAATTAATTAAATAAATAAATAAAAATAAAAATATTTTAATTCTTATTTACTTTTCTATTTATACTTCTCTTCTTCTTACTTCTATTTATTCGACTTCTATCCCTCTCTCATCTTCCATCTTCTTTTATTTACTTCTATCCCCTATTTTCAAAGTATCCTTCTTCTAAATCTTTTATTTCTTTTCTATCTTCTTCTTCTCTCTTCACATCTAACTGGAAGCTCTTTGGTCCAAGTGGTACAAAAAGCTTTCTTCTTTTCTTTCTTTTCTTTTCTTTTTATTTATGACCAGGAATAGGGATAAAGAACCCCTTTTGACTCCTGATCCTGAACCTGAGAAGACTCTAAGGAGGCGTTTACAACAAGCTAAAGCACAACACTCCGGAAGAAACCTTTCAGAAAGTTTTGAACAAGAAACAGAGGACATGGCCAAACCTCAAGAGGAGCCAAGAAAGGTCCTTGGTGACTTCACCATGCCTACCTCTGACTTTTATGCCAGAAGTATCTCTGTACCTGCCATTAGAGCTAACAATTTTGAGCTTAAGCCTCAGTTAGTCTCTCTTTTGCAGCAGAACTGCAAATTCTATGGACTTCCAATAGAAGATCCACATCAGTTTTTAGCTGAGTTCTTACAGATCTGTGATACTGTAAAGACTAATGGAGTTAATCCAGAAGTCTATAAGCTTATGCTCTTTCCCTTTGCAGTAAGAGACAAAGCTAAGTTATGGTTGGATGCCCAACCTAGAGAGAGTCTTGACTCTTGAGAAAAGTTGGTTAATGCTTTTCTGGCTAAATTATTTCCTCCTCAAAGGATGAGCAAGATTAGAGTGGAAGTTCAAACCTTCAGATAAAGAGAAGGTAAATCCCTCTATGAAGCTTAGGAAAGATATAAGTAACTAATTAGGAGATGTCCTCCTGACATGCTCTCAGAGTGGTCCATCATAGGTGTGTTCTATGATGGCTTGTCTGAGATATCTAAGATTTCATTGGATAGCTCTGCAGGTGGATCCCTCCACTTAAAGAAAACACTTGCAGAAGCTAGAGAACTCATTAAGATGATTGCTAACAACCAATTCATGTATACTTCTGAAAAGAATCCTGTAAACCATGGTACCTCTCAGAAGAAAGGAGTTCATGAAGTTGAAACTCTGAATGCCATCTTGGCTCAGAATAAGATATTGACTCAAAAAAGTCAATATGATTTCCCAGTATCTGGTTGGAATGCAAACTGTAGCTGGCAGTGCTCAGGAAGCTTCTCTTGAAGAAGAAGCTTATGATCCTGATCAATCCACCATGGAGGAGGTGAATTACATGGGAGAGCCCTATGAAAATACTTACAACCCTTCATGAAGGAATCACCCTAACCTCTGGGGATTCTAGCAAAGCTAAATCACAATCCAAAAGGATTCACCCAGTTAAAGTGTCTGTGGCATTTATGTATCCGGTGGTAATATTAGAAAACAAAGTGCTTAGGGTCACGGCCAAGACTCTGAAAACTGTGTTCAAGAATAAAAAAGAACTAAACTAGGAGAGTCAATAATATCATCTGGATTCTAAGTTCCTAAAGAGACCAACACTTCTGAGTTTCAATGGATAGTGAAATGCCAAAATTATTCAGAAGCAAAAAGCTACTAAGTCCCGCTCATCTAATTGTAACTGAGCTTCTTTGGAAACTCTGAGATTTATTATATCTTAATTTTCTTCTCTATCCTACTGTGCTTTTAGTTACTTGGGGACAAGCAACAGTTTAAGTTTGGTGTTGTGATGAGCGGATATTTTATACGCTTTTTGGGATTGTTTTCATATAGTTTTTAGTATGTTTTGTTTAGCTTTTATTAAGTTTTTATAGGTTTTAGTGTTAAATTCACATTTTTAGATTCTACTATGAGTTTTTGTGTTTTTGTACAATTTCAGGTAATTTCTGGCTAAAATTGAGGAGCTGGAGCAAAAGTCTGATTCAGAGACAGAGAAAGCACTGCAGATGCTGTCCGGATCTGACCTCCTTGAGCTTGGAAGAGCTTTTCTGGAGATATAGAAATCCAAATGGAATGTTCTTAACGACTATGGAAAGCTTACTTTCAGATATTTCCAGCAATATATAATAGTTTATACTTTTCTTCAGATTAGAAAGCCCAAAACTGGCATCCAACGCCAGCCTTCTGCCCCCTTCCAGGCGTCCAGTGTCCAAGGAGAAGAGACTAGCGTCCAAACACTCAAAGAGGACCCCCTAGCCAGCTTTCAATGCTCTAGAGGCCTCCTAGCACATGGATCTCATCAAAACTCAGCCCAAACAATCACCAAGTGGGCCCAAAAAGTGGGTTTTAGCACTAAAAAGACTATTTTACCCTTACTAGTCATTTGTTTAGTATTTAAGGGATTAGATTTACATCATCTAGAGACTTTTTTGCCATATTCGAGTTTTACCATTGTATTTTCCTTTTAGTATGAGTTTTTAAACCTCCTAGGTTGAGGAGAGGAGCCCTGCTGAGTCCTATGAATTAATAAAAGTATTATTGTTTCTCTTCGATCCATGTTTGATTTAATTCTAAGATGTATACTCGTTCTTCAATATGGTGAATAGGATGATCAGTGACAATCAGCTCTGTTCATCATACTAGGACTGCGTGCCTGACAACCACCCGTGTCTACTTGGGTTCGTGTGAATACGTGATTGGAAAGCGTGAATCGCCAGCTTGATTATACATCTCTCAGACGGCTAATCCACAACTTCGTTGGAGACTTTTCTAGACACCAGTTCAGCCAATTTTCGGAGAGATTATGGTCTCTGTGGTAGAGGTTAGAACCAAAAGAAGTAGCATTCTCTGATCCGGAAGATTCAACCTTGTCTGTGGCGTTTTGAGTAGGATCGCCAAGAGAATGAACTACTAGAGCTTCACCCTCGTTCAGATTGGATAACCACGACCAATGGCGTTTGATCTGAAGCAGAGGAGATTGATGACCATGGCCAATAGCGTTGATCACATGTAGCCTGCCATAGAAGAAATCACTCACAAGCAAAGGAGACAGTAATACTAGAGTTAATTCAGAAAGACAAAGCAACTCCAATCCTTAACTATATTCCTATTACTGATTCTATTTTAATTTACAAAGTATTTTATTCCTTTCATCTCAACCAAGTTTAGATCTCACAAATCCAAAAACTTCTGATTTCGCCTGACTAAGACCTGCAAGATAACCATAACTTGCTTCAAACCATAATCCTCGTGGGATTGACCCTAACTCACTCAGGTATTACTTGGACGACCCAGTGCACTTGCTGGTACAGTTGTACGAAAGTGTGGGGATTCATGCACCAAACGCTAATCGGGTCGGGAATCGCACGGAACCCATGTAGAATAAGGGTGATTGTCATAGGTCACCCTCAATTCATAAGATGAGGAACGAGGTTGCATAAGAGAATAGAATCAAACATATTGAATGAAAACAATAATATTATTGATCCATGAAACTCAGCAGAACTCCTAACCTTAACCTTAGGAGGTTAGTGACTCATACTGATAGAAAATACAATGAAAGGTTCGAATGGGCAAAGATCAAAAAGTTCTTTACAATGGTGATCTTTGTTATATTTATACTGCTCTTAATGACTAAGGATTACGGAAAATAAGATAAACTAGTCTTGTAGTGCGAAAATTCACATATGGGGCCCACTTGGTGAGTGTTTAGTCTGAGATTGATTTGTCTCCCATGAGATAAACCCTTCTTGGGCATTAAACGCCACCCTTGGGCTCCCTTTTTCGGCGTTTCGATGTTAGTTGCTCCCCTTTGGGCGTTGAATGCCAGGGATGGGGCTGAAAGCTGGCATTGAATACCAGTTTTGGGCCTTCATTTCCAAAGAAAAGTATGGATTATTATATATTTCTGAAAAGCCCTGAATGTTAGATTTCCATAGCCATTGAGAGTGCGCCATTTGGACCTTTGTAGCTCCAGAAAAGCTCCTTTGAGTGCACAGAGGTCAGATCCTGACAGCATCTGCAGTCCTTTCTCTGCTTCTGAATCAGACTTCTGCTCAAGCTCCTCAACTTTAGCTAGAAAATACCTGAAATCATCATAAAACACACAAACTCAAAGTAGAATCCAAAAATGTGAATTTTGCACTAAAACCCATGAAAACTTAATAAAACTTAAACAAAACATACTAAAAATAATATGAAAATAATGCCAAAAAGCGTATAAAATATCTGCTCATTATTAATCCTCTTCAATCTCTCACTAATCTCAATCCTTTAAAACACTTAAGTTGATGATTAAAGTCTGAGCACAGAGCCCATGATTTGAAACATTAATTGACAAATATGAAGAATTACCTATAACTTGACTTGAGATGGAAAATTATTGGATAAACATTGATTAGATTATATTTGATCCTATTTTATTGTTGATTTGTTTTGGAATTCTAAATTAGGTTTAGGGTTAGCATATATAAAGGGTGAGAGACACTTATGTGACTCGAGTCCTTTGGCCGTTTTTCAATTCATAGTTTTTGTTTCCTTTGCATCATGCGTAACTAATCTTCTTTGTTAAGTTTAGGAGTTCTATTTATCTTTTTATGGAGTATTAATCTAAGTATTTTACTTTATTTGAGATTTATGCTTTGATCTATTTTATGATTAAATTTTTGTTCTTCATCCCTAAAGATTTAGAATTGTTGGAAAATATTCTAACTCCATTTTGAATTCTAAATATTGTTTTGAAAAAAGTAATATTGGAATTAACTTGAAAACTCTTGCTCACGCCTTTTTTATTTAACTAGGAATAGTGTTTCAAAAAGTGTGTGATACTTATGATTTTCAATTGCTCTAATTTGAATAAGTGACATAAAATTTGGATTAGAAAACTTTTGAAAACCATTATTTCTTGTAAGTTTCAATTGTTTGGGACTAGCTTGGATAAATGACAAAAAATTCAACTTAAGAACTATTCTTGAATCTTATTTGAAATTAAATCATATTTGTGCTTTATCTCTTTTCTTAAATAATTGACTAAGAAATTAGCAATTAATTAGGTTAAAGAGAAATTGGAATTTGATTATTTATTATTTGTCGTGATTGATCTCGGCATGTCTCAATTAAATGAACACAAGGATTATTTTTCTAAAGAGTGGATATCTCTGAAATCTTAACATTTTCACCATCATTGTCTTCACATTTACTGTTCACATTTTCCTAAAGAGTGAATCTCATTCATCCCTCTATTTTTTGAATTGTCTAATTAGAATGATCAATTAATCATTGTTGCTTAGTCTTTAATCCTCATGGAAATGATAACTTACATACCATGATATTACTTGATACGATTTGGTGCACTTGTCGAGTTGTGGTTTTGAAAAATTGCGCACCAATTTAGCGGCAGATATTAACTTTAATTGGAAAAATTATGGAGTTTGTTACCGTAGAATTTATCCCCCAATAAATCCTATGGGTAAACTTAAATTTTATTTTTTTTTTAAATGTTTAAATTCAATCATTTTCAAATTAACAAAATTTAAAATTTTATAATTTTTCATAATAATTTGTCTATAATTTTTCGTTAAAAGTTCATAAATAAGTTTGCACAAAGTTTAAGACTAAAGAAGAAAAATAATAATTACTCATGTAAGAAAAAAGGTAGCACTATAAACATATATACTCTAAATGGTATATGTATATCTTTCAAGTAACATATCATGACATGTTAAGATTCTAAGTTATCCACTAATATGCAACTATGTATATCTCTCAAATGGTATATTTATTTAAACTTATACAATTTTAATAACTTATAAACCTAGTTAGAGATTTTGCTTCAGAAACCATTAATCTATGAACAAAGAATTACCAGCACCAGAGACCTACCGTCTACAAATGTATTTTCTAGAATAGCAGGCTGTACACCTTCAATTACAAACTATGAACATAATTAACACACAAACTATAAACATAGTCAACACAGAAATTATAATTAAATAAACAAATCAAAATTCATATATTCAAATGAGTAAATTATAATAAACTCAGTAAAAGTAACAACAATCAGCCCAGCAAAATTAATTCAAAAAATAATTAATTTGGACAATAATAAACTCAGAAATTTAACAACAATCAATAATAAGTTAATAATTAACTTAGAGAATTAACAACAATCAGTATTAATTAACTTAGAAAATAATTAACTCAATGAACAATAAACTCAAAAAATTAACAATCATTCAAAATACCATCAACTCAGAATAAACCCAAAATTATACCCTACCTAACCTAACATTATTTAATTTCTAATTATACTAAATTAATATAACAAACTCTAACAATACACTTCATTAAAAAAATTAATCAATAATTTAATAAAATACCTAACAAAATCTTAAACAAAGGAACAAAAAATCTAAAATAATACAAAAACTATAGAAAAATTATCTCTGATGGTCGCTGCAAGATGGTGGAAGTGTGGTGGTGTTAGGAGGCAACGATGAAACTTACGGTGGTGGAGTTAGAGTTTAGTAATATAACAAACATCTAAAAGAAAAAATGGACAACAACCTTACTTTTGGTGCGGTGGACTTTAGCCGCGGTGACGGCGACAAGGTGACGATTTCCGACGGCAAGGAACACTAACAACGGCGGCACGAAGGAGGCTTTCCATGAAGACTCCAGCAGCAGTGACGACAACGTGCTAATCTGCAACGATAATGTGGCTTACTGGTGCCGACGGCAGTTCCTGGTGGTGGCAGCGCAACCTTCTTCAATAGAGAAGAGGGAGAGAGATGAGAGAGAGACAAGAGAGAGAAGAAGAGAAGAGAGAGAGAGAGTTTGCAGAAGTGAGGAAGAGGAGTTTTGCGTTTGAATTTTACCTAAATTTACCGGTGGATTTGTTGATGGAAAAAAACTACGGTAAGGTGTTCGTCGTTGCCTAAACGCCAAGTTTCAGTAAATCCTGTTACCGTCGAAATTTTTCGACAGAAAATCCGACGCTAAATCCGTCAGTATTTAGTGCATTTTTTGTAGTGTAATTAATTATATTTTCTTAAAATATTATTTTATATATTTTTACGCATAAAAATTGTTTAGATGAAAAAATAAAATTGTAAAATTTAAAAATAATTCTTTTTTGTGTAAAATAATTTAATATTTTATTTATATTCTACGATTGCATGCATGAATACATATCCATATTCATGATGAAAAAATCCCTTTGAAAGGTTATGACTTTAATAAATTACAATTCTATAAACAGATGCAACCTTATAAATATGATTTTTTTCATATATTTTGAAAATAATGTGACAGCAATTGTTTTAATCGAAAATTTTTTGGGAAATCTTATTCAACGATCAATCTGACGATAATAAACTTATTCCTTGTAGTGCTTATGTTTGAGTTCTATTTTACTCAAGAGAGAGACAGATATTTCACCTTCCTATCACGAGTAATACTAGGTTAATTTTGTAATGGGTCAAAATAAAAATACACTAAGTATAAAGTCAGATCAATATAATTTGTATAAAAAAAATTGAAATTTTGTGAGCAATCCCTATTTGAATAGAAAAGAGAAGAGATATAACAATAAGAGAGAATGAGAGAATTTTCTTTCAAATGAAAATGTTGTATATAGAGCACCTTAAAAATTTTATAACCAAAAGTGAGTGATATAAGATTATTAATTACAACTAATAACAGATTACATCTAACTAAATTTGTTACACGGATAAATTTACTAGACGTATTATAGATTTTTCCTTTGGCCAAAGATATGTACGCCTACCTTGTTGGTCCTATGCTCCATGTATATTGGATGCAAAATAAAAATCAATCCAAATTCAAGTAACCAAGACACATATTCGGAGTTAGGACCACGGGATTCACCAATATTAGTGGTTGCAAATCTATCGATGACATGTATGTCTTATTCATATTCATATTGGTGAAAATGCCAAAATGGACCCCTATTCCTGTTCTTGATAGACAGTACCAATAATTTAGGGCACATTGAAATTAAATATTTGGTGTCTATTTGAAATAGTTGAAATGGTTATTAAGAAGTAGTGTTACATAAACATTATTAACTATAAATATAATCTAATTTAAAAAAAAAAAAACAAAGTGAAAAAAAAGTATAGAAAAGTATATGAGTGGGACAAATTGCATAATTAAATAAAATGTATTGTAAAATTATCTAAATACAATAATTAAAAAGTAGTTATATTTTAGTCTTGTATTTATTCTATGAAAAATGATTACTAATATAATATAAACTGCTATAGTCAATAATAATTTATATAAAAAAAATATAATTACATAAAATGTGACAAATTATAGTGGCTTACATAAAAACTATAATCCTTAAGAGAGTGTAGCAGTTTATAAATGATTGATGTGCTTGTATGACTTTTATATCATAATTTATTTATTTATTGATGTCTTATGATTCTTTTATTTTGAATTTGATACTTTACTTATAAAAATTATTAATTTATTTCGTAAAATAATTTAAGTATTTTAAGTATTTAAAAAATAATTTAAGTTAAATTTATATTTTAACAATTATCTAAATTTATTAAAGGATAAAATATTTTTTTAATAATAATGTTTTGAAATAAGTAACTGTCGTGATAGAGAGTATTGGAGATAACTGTGCATGGTTTGGTGGTGTTTGACATAATGGCAATATATTTTTATTATGGCCTCCCGTAAATTTTATATTTTGATCTTTTTTAAAAAATATTTTATACTTTATTAATGTGTAATTAAGAATTTATAATAAAAATAGAAAATACTTAGTGTTAATATTTATATGTTTTGCTCTTTTCTTGGTCTCTTTTTACCCAATTTTTTATTAAAGTAAACTGTGATGCTAGTAAATTTAGTGAATCTGGTGGTTTTGGATGTGTATTACGTGACTATAATGGCTCTTGGTTGCGTGGTTGTGCTGGTTCTTTATCACCTGCTACTATTTTTCGAAGCGAGCTTTTTTTGTAATTTGGAGAGGGCTAATTCTAATATGGAAAGCTGGGTTTAGAGATATCACTTGCGAGACGAATTGTTTGGATGCTTTTATCCTTAATAATGATAGAAACAACCCAATACAAAGTTCTGATAATGATTTAGTGACTAAAATCAAAGAGATTTTAAGTTAGAATTGGAGAGCAGAAGTCAATCTAATTCAAAGAGATGCTAACCAAATTGCTGATGCTTTGACTAAATATGCAACATCTAATTGCATACAACAATTGAAATGGGATGAGCCTTGAAAAGATTTAATAGTGTTGTTGTAACGAGACTACATCCCTAGTGTTTAGTGTGTTTTCTTTTGTGTTTTTTTTTATCCTGACACAAAAAAAAAATGACGCACTAGTTCTTTTTAGATTTTTTTCACTAAATTTTTTATATCAAAATTTTAAATGTATTCAACAATAAATACATTAAATTATTTTATTATCATAATGAAATGATTAAAATACACCATAAAATTATTAATTAATTTTTTTCCTTAAAAAATTTTTGATCCCACGTGGAGAATAGTCTAGGTTTGTTTAGGGGTGTCAAAAATTTTCAGGAAGCGGGATCTCCGCGGGACCGTCCTGAATGAGGTCCTGATGGTGGAAAATTTTTTCCGTGGGGATAGGAATGGGGAACAAAATTCCCTCGAGACAGGCGTGGGGATCCCCGCCCCATCCCCGATAATTCCTCGAATTTTTGAACTTACTTAAATATCCTTTTTTTATTTCTAACATAGGGTTTTTTAGTAATTTCATCCATTAAAAATCCTAATCCTATTATTCAGTGTCTTCCCTTCTCACTTTGTTGCTGCGACGTCTACTCTCTATTTCCAAGCCCCAACTCTCTATACTCTCCACTTTGTTCAAACTGCAAAACTCCCACAGCACCATACGCCCTCATCGGTGGCCACTTGCCATCTGCCACTCCTGCGCCGTCACCCTGACAGCTTCACCGCGTCGTCTCTCTCTTCAGGCGCGGCGTCCTTCCCCTCTCCACTCCTGCGTCTGTGTATTTGCTTCCATCTCTTCGCTGCTCGCCGCATCGCATCTCATTGCTCCACCATCTCTTCACTGCTCGTCGTCTACTGGAGAGCATCCCTGCTAATGTTGCAATAGCCACCAGTTGCCCCTCTTCCATTCCCCGTCCTCCTTCCCATCAACTTGACTTCAAGTTTGATTTTCTCTCCTTCTATTTATCTGAAGAAATTAGACATATAGGGTTTATAATTATGAAATAGTTAGGGTTTGATTTTGTTAATTATAATTTATGTGATTCTGAGTTGCTAGATTTGTTTAGAGTTTTGTTAATTTTTGATTTTCTGCATGTACTTATTTTGCTTGTTTTGAGTTGATTTTGTGATTCAATTTGAGTTGAAAACTCTGATTATGTGGTTCTGAGTTGCTAGGTTCAAATTTGCTTGTTTTGCTTAGTTCAAATTCTCTTTAATTCTCTGATTCTGTGATTCTGAGTCGATTTCTGGTTTTCTATACTTATTTTGCTTGGTTTGAAATTTTGTTAATAATACTGATTACTGGGTTTGTTTACTGATTTTGTTAATTTATTTTTGTTTGTACTGATTTTGTTAATTTATTTCTGCATGTACTGATTTTGTTAATTTAATTCTGCATGTATTCTAATTTTGTTAATTCAATTCTGCATGTATTTTAATTTTGTTAATTTTTATTTAATGTGTAAAATTCTTGTTTATGATATATGTTAACATATTTATGTTTGTGTTATTTTAACAGAGAACATGGAGATGTTTGTTGGAAGTTGTACGTAGACAATGAAAGAATACTTGATGTTAAAGACTTTATTTTATTACTTTTTTTTAGAATGGAAGTTGTATTTTAAAATTTTATTTTATGGACTATGATTTGCTATGTTGTATGTCTGGACTTATAATCTTGGATAAGATATGTTTGTGTGTTTGTAATAGTATTTTGTAGTTTATTTTTTTATTTTTTTATATTTTTTAATATAATTTTCATATGAATGTTAAACATAAGGAGATAGAAATGGGGCCCCGCAAAAAATACAAGAAATGCGGAAAACGGAGATAGAAACAATTATCCCTTCATGGCGGGGATCAGAACAGAAATGGAAATTAATTCTGGGGTCGAAAACGGGAAGCAGAGAGGCATCCCCCGCCACATTGACATCCCTAGATTTGCTTTTGGAGACACCAAAAATAAATAAATAAAAGAATTCAAATACAAAAGTCATACAATTACACCAACTATTCATAAACTACTATATCCTCTCAAAGATTAGTGTTTCTATGAAAATCGCTAGAACTTATCCATTTTATGTAATCGTGTTTTATATTGGTAACTATTTTTCACATAAAACGCAATATCCTATAGCAATTTGTGTGTAAATTTTAAAAATTGTACACTCTATAGAGATTTAATAAATATAGGACTGAGATGTAATCAACTTTTAATTTTTTGTATTTAGATAATTTTGAGATATACTTTATTTAATTATATAAGTTTTTCCTTAAGTAGAAAACATATTATAATCAAGCAAATTTACAAAGACTTTTATATTTAAATAAAAAAATTTTATTATCTAATTTAGGCAAAAAAAATTTTATGTATTATTTTATAATTTTACTGGTAGTGCAATTTCGCAAGCCCAAAGTACAAAGTTAGGAAGAATGCAATTTCGTTGCCGCTATATGCAAAATTACTCACAAGTTTGATCAATTGCAAATTTACATTTATTGTCTGCGAAAATTGGAAACAAATATTTTCTACCCAAACTTTGTATGCACTGCGAAATTGGACACGATTATGCTGTTTTGTAATTTTGTAGTCCCAATTGTACCGTTAAACTTATTACTAGTGATACAGTGTACGCTTTATGGATACATTCCAATGCATTTGGTAAATAGGAAAATAAATTTTATAAACATGTAAATTTTTTTATTATTTTATTTTCTTAGGGAAGATTGAAAAATATAATTGCATAGTATTAAAGTAAATAAAAAATTTATTCATTGGATAGATTTGCGTTTAATTAAGATGATATTATTTATGATTGACTAATTTTTTTAGTAATGCTAGAAAGATGACAATTCAAAGTTATTTTATTTAAAGATCTATAATTAATAGAGGAGTGCTACACATACAAGTCATTTAGTTTACAAGTCATCATACAAGTTGGGAGAAACTTAGCAAAAAATACGCTGACTCATATACGATTTCCATGGCGTGCTCCTCCTTCTCCTCCTCCTCTTCCTTCTTCTTCTCCTTCTTCTTCTCCTCCTCTTCCTTCTTCTTCTTCTTCTTCTTCTTCTTCTTCTTCTTCTTCTTCTTCTTCCATGAAAACGAGTTTCTTGTCAAATTTGATCTCCTTTGTGCGTTCTCTCTTTGCCTTTTCATTCGTTGTTTTATCTATGTTTATCACTGGTATTCTTGCTTCGTTTTTTTTTTCGATTTTCATGGTTTCTGAAATCAAGCTTTGAAATCGTTTTGAAGATAATGGAACTTCAGAAATACACCTAAACGATTACAGAAATACACCCAAACAATTACATAAATACACCCAAACAATTACAGAAATACACCCAAATGGTTACAGAAATTCACCCAAACGATTATAAAAATATACCCAAAGGATTACATAAATACACCTAAAGGATTTAATAAATACACCCAAAATACAGAACTCTTTCTCTTTCTCCTCCTCATCTTCTGCTGCTTCTTCTTCTTCAAAAACGATTTCAGAGTTTGATGTCAAAAAACAATGGAAATCGAGAATAGCAAAGAAAGAAAACAGAGAAAAAAGCACGTAAATGAAGAAGGAGAAAGAGAAGGTAAGAAAAGAAGAAGAAGAAGAAGAAGAAGAAGAAGAAGAAGAAGAAGAAGAAGAAGAAGAAGAAGAAGAAGAAGAAGAATTGCAGAAACGAAGAAGAAGAAGAAGAAGAGGAGGCACGAAAAAAGAAGAAGAAGGAGAAGAAAAAGAGGAGGCATGGAGAAAGAAAAAGAAGAAGAAATAAATGACTTGTATGACTTGTATGTGAAAAGACTTGTATGTGAAAAATTTTTCTAATTTTAATTATGTATTCTATTTTTAAGGAATAATAAAAATTTGTTTAAGTGGTCACCTGATACACTGCTGTCTTATCTTGAAGAGCAGATTTCTCCTATGTTATGTAAGTTAAAAGCTTTTATTTTGACAATGTATTGCTATCTACCGTTAATAAGAAATAACGTTGTCAGATGCATACTTTTTATATATTATGGTATGAGTGTATAATGATCCATATAAATATCGCATATTATTTCGACCTACCTAAAGACAGAGAGTCAATTAGACATTTAGTTTAAGATTCACTTAGAACGATTCGAAATTAGGATAAAAAAAAGGTCGTAAGAATCAGATTGATTATTGAACTAATCAAGTGACTGATTTAATGGTTTAATGGTACGATTGGGATCAAGCTGTAATTGAATCGGTTTAATTAATAAATTTATGCAACAAGTAATCATGATAAGGATGTTAGAATTTTATGCACTTATATATATAAAGTTTGTTGCTAAAATAAAAGTGATCTGTCTACAAATTTAAATCCAACAACATACAAGAAGTAGTCAAAGTAAAGAAACACTCAAAATAATTATAATAACCTAAACTTTTTTAGGCATGCATAAAATATAAGAATTTAAAATAACAGAACAAAAAGTTGCAGAACAAAAAGCTGCAGAAACAAAACTTTGAACCAAGATTCTAATTTTAACAGGACTGAACCAAACTCTCACCATAATCACTAGAATTGATATAAGTATTGTTGGCCAAGAATCCAAAATTGAACTTATCACTTGTTGAATATAGAAATCTAAACTATGATTAAAATAATGATTAAATATTATTGATTTATTAGCCAATTATTTGTGTGATTTATTTTGTTTAGTGTGCAGAAATTAAATTGAATTGAAACTGGCCTAAGAAGCAAATGTTCAAGCTCATACGCACACATAATCATAGCCCAAAGACACATATAATTGCTACCATCTAAAATCTTTCTATCAGAAACAAAAACTAGTCTTTAAGCCAAGAGAAGGAAAAGAAGTAATTAGTCCAAAATCCTTACAAGCCATATAGCATCTAGCCCACACACATACAAACAAACTCATAAAGTCTAAGTATTAGTTCACCTTGAACAAAAGCTTTCACAAATATTTTTCATTAGAAAAGCAATCATTAGGAATGAAAGAAAGTGAGTTCATATCCATCACAAGCCCAATCGGTGGTCCAAAACCTAAATCCATACACTTTATTTAGTTGCTAATTAGGTAACTCAATTTCAGTTTTATTTGAACCACTTCATA
Organism: Arachis hypogaea; assembly: GCF_003086295.3. NCBI lineage: Eukaryota > Viridiplantae > Streptophyta > Magnoliopsida > Fabales > Fabaceae > Arachis > Arachis hypogaea. The sequence goes on along the minus strand of NC_092050.1, from coordinate 121,219,241 downwards.
TCCACCGAACCAAAAATTCTCTCTTCTCTCTCATCTCTTTCTTTAACATCACATCACTCTAAAGCAAGAAGAAAGAAAAGAAAATTTTTGGAGCTAGGGCACAGTGAAGAACAAAAAGCTTGTTTCCAAAATTCAAGTAAGAAGAAAAAGTAAAAAGGATACAACAAGAGGGAAAATCTAATCTGAACAGAGGATCTCAAAAGTTGATTTTTCCATTTGTGCTTCAACAAAAAACGTTAAAGAAATCCTCTGAGTCCTAAGCACTGTTCAAGAAAAATGAAGAAAGTAAAGTCAATGGAGCTCTGTTGTTTATCAATGGTCAAGAAACAAACTTGGGGCCAAAGTGAAGATTCACGGCCTAGATTCAAGAAGCATGAAGAAAAAGGATGAAAGAGAATGGTATGAATGCATGTTACTCTCTCTCTCTCTCTCTCTCTCTCTCTCTCTCTCTCACTCTCTCTCTGTGAATGCCACTACTAATTCTGATTGTTGGAGAAGAAGACAAACAAGGTGCTAAAGCAAAGCCTCAAGCCCCGAAAGCTTCACTCCTCTATAAAAGGGGTGAACATGTAAGGATTGAAGCAAGGAGGAAAAAGCACAAAGTTTGGATCTTCATAGCTCTCTGAGCTATTATGTTCTTCTCCTTCATGGTTTTCATGTTGTATTTCTTTTTCTCAGTTTAGTCTATCTGAGTTTTATTGGGAAAAGGTAAAATGGTGAGGTTTGTAAGAAAAATTCAATGAGGGAGAAAAAGGCAGAGAGTTAAATTTGGAGAAATAGCCATAGTTATCTCAGAAATTTTTTGTAAGTGTTTCTGTTTTGTTGTCATGATCCTTAGGGGATTCCCTTGCAAGTACGGTTAGTATTTTGTAGTTAAAAGTTAGGGTGAGTCCTAGTCAAGTTCAGGTTGGGTTAGAATATGGATTTGTCCCAGATAAGATTGGGTAGATCTTAGGGAGAATTGGTGATTGTAATCAGTTGAAAAGATAGTAAAATTCCATCATAGTTGTGATGAAGACTGGATGTAGGCTACATTACACTGGGTGGCTGAACTAGGATACATCTATATGTCATTCTCTACTCTCTTCTCTATTTCTAGTTCTGCACTACAGAGACAAAAATAAAGTATCTCCTGATTTCTCTACTAAGCTTTATTTCCTTACAACACTTTTTGCAAGCAACACTGTTCTGGCTCCTACCATGTTAAGAGACAAAACCTCAGTCTTTATAATTTATACTCAAAGTACTTCAACAGAACGCAAGGATTAAAAGCTAAATAGAAAGGAGGGTAAGATTCAACCTCCCCTTCTTTTAGTCACTGATAACCATTATCACTGTTTTTGAAAATTATATCAAAATTCTATTCAGCATTACAATAATTCAGAATGATTAATTCATATAATTACAAAATAACAAAAATTAATTGAAAAACTGAAGAACTCATTGTAATTAATTCATATAATTAACAAAATAAAAAAATTAATTGAAAAACTGAAGAACTCATTGCGGCAGAGAAAATAGAGAAGGCCTAGAGTCCATGGCGGTAGAGACAGATGCTCGGTAGGACAGAAACAGCCAACGACAGAAACTTTGATTTGACCAGCCGACGACGACGATGAAGACAGAAGCTTCAAACCGTGCTTCCAACGACCAAACGACCAGACGACACCGACGATAGAAGCTTCAAGCGACCAGACGACAACACGACAACAACGCCAACAGAAGCTTCAAACTGCGAGGGTAGCAACCACTGGTGGTCACTGATAGTGGTAGGGATGGTGGAGTTCCTTCTGCTCGTTGGAGGAAAAGAGGAAATTAGAAATGGTTGGTAGGGATGGTTGGAGTTTCTTCGTGACAAGCACAGATCAGAGACAGTGAGGAAGAGAAGAGTGGTAGCAACTGTGGCTGGTGGGGCTTCACGACGAGCAAGCGGGCTAGGGGCTGACGGTGGCGGCAGTGTTTGCTTTGATAGGAATAGGTAGTGAGTGAATTAGGGTTGGAAGGAAATTGGGACTGGGTGTTACTATGTTGGAAGGGGATTGCTCTAATAGTGGGTTTTCTTTTTTTTTTTTATCTGGTGTCAAAGCGACGCCATTTTTGGGACATATCACAAAAACGAGCCTTAAAAAAACTTGGCCATTACTGGTTAATTGTCCATTCAATCAATTTTTTAACCAATTTTTCACAAGACGGTTTTGGAATCAACCAAACTAGCCAAATGACTGGTTTTTGGTTAATCCAATCGAACCAACTGATCCAATCCGATTTTTAGAACCTTAATAAAAAATATTTGTTTCCAATTTCGCATGCAATAAATACAAAATTGAAGTTAATTAAGGTCGTGACCAATTTCACCTGCAACGACAACGAAATTGCATTTTTTCTAAAAATTTGCAGTATGAGCTTGCAAAATTGCACTGTCAGCAAAATTATGAAACAATAATTAAAAGGGTTAACTCCTTTTATTTTTTTCTAAATTAGAAAATAAAAAATACTTTTATTTAAATAAAAAAATCTTATTTACAAATTATAATTAAATAAGAGTCACTTTTACTACCAAATATTTATTGTAACTGATACAAAAAAATCAATTACCAATTAATCATTATATAACAATGTTTTCCATGTTTATCTCAAATTTTGATTGTACTCTTTTTAAAATAATTAATTATTTTATTATAATAAATTTGATTATTTTATTGTGTCTAATTTAATTATTATGGTAATTGATTACTTTGTTATAAATATATTGTAAGACCCAGAACTTTTGAAAAGTCTTTTTATGATCAAGTCTCAAATCATATGGTTATTTATAGCCTTAATTTCAGAAATTATTTTATTAAAGATAATTAAGGCAAGTTTTGATTTATTGAATTTGAGATAAATTATGATTATTATCCAATTTTATAATTATTAGAATATTTTCTATATTTGAATTATAAAGTTGATAGTTATGAAATAATAAGGATTTTTTACGATTTGGATTAGATAAGTAATATTTTAAATATTAATGTTGTTATTTTGGAAAATAGAGAAATTAATTATATTATTTCTAATTTTTAGATTTGGGCATTTTATTGAAAATAATTTGTAAAGTTGATGAGCAAATAGTATTTTCCTATATATGATTAGTGTTGGATTTAATTTGGGTTTCAATTACCATATTATTCCCAACTTTATTTGAAATTACCAAAATGCCCCTAACCCTAATTTTATTCAAAAACCCTAACCCTGAAACCCTAACCCAATGACCCGGTTCCCTTCACCCACACTCAGCAGCAATAGCTGCTGCCTCTCTACCCTAGACACCCATACGTAGAGGCAAAGGGAAAAGAAAGAAAGAAACAGGAAATCAGAAATGGAGACTGATCCAGAAGGAGAGAAGGAGAGGGGTAAGGGCTTAGTGCCGCCGGCTGGGTACTGCCGCCGTGACCGCCGGACTGCCACACGCGAGAGGCGCCGCCATCGAAGCTGCCCCGTTCATCCCTGCCCAGTCGCGGTTCTGCCACCCATCAACCCATTCCGTCGCTGGAGATCTCGAGCCGCTGCTCGTTGCACCGTCCTTGTCGCCGCCACTGCTTCCATGTCTTCCAACGGCGCTGCTATCGCCACCGTGAGTCGCGGCCAAAGAGGAAGCGTTGCAGCAACTGAATCCCGAGAGGGACACGTTCACGAGACGGGAGAAAGAGCTGCAGGGAGAGGGAGGCCGTGCGTCCCGTCACGCGTGTCACTGCCCAAGGACCACTGCTGATCCGTGCTGTGCGAAGCCAACGACGCTGTTCCTGCCGCCGTTAGCGCCGCCGGGGTTCCGGCCATCACCGTCGTTGAGGGAACTCACCGGAGTCGTTGGAGGTTGTCACCGCTCTTTGTGGTTCTATGTTGAGTTGCACCGGTAAGCCTTTGCGGCCGGAAAATGCCCCTGCTGCCGTCGCTGGAAAAATTCTGCCAGTAAGGGTCTTGTCATTAGCCTCCGTCCTTTTGAATTCCGAGAATATTATGGTCACTGCATATTGGTTTCAGTTGTCGTGATCGGAATTCGTCACCGCTGCCGCTTGAGGTGGCTGCTGGCCTGCCGCCGAACCGGTTCGGAGACCGCCGCTGTTTCGGTTCAGCCGTTCCTTTTTCGGTTCGGTAAGCGTTTCGATTTGAAATCCCTTTTGTTACTGTCCTGTCATCTTACACTGAGGTTTATGGCGTTAATTACTATAAGATTGAGTTTTGGTTGTTGTATATTGCGATTAGAGTCGTTGAGATTGTTGAAAAAGCAAGTGGAGCCGAGTTGTTGGTTGCCGTCAATTCGGGTTGAGGCGGAAAGGACTCTATGAGGCGTTTGGGTTATAGTTTCAACGTGTTGAGGTATGGGCGTGGTGCGCAGAAATTGTGATTACACTTTAATTATGTAAAATTCATCGCTCTTTCTTTTCCTGGGAATGGCGCCAAAAACATGATACCAATACCAAGGTTCACAACTTCGCACAACTAACCAGCAAGTGCACTGGGTCGTCCAAGTAATACCTTACGTGAGTAAGGGTCGAATCCCACGGAGATTGTTGGTATGAAGCAAGCTATGGTCACCTTGTAAATCTCAGTCAGGCGGATATAAAATAGTAATGGAGTTTTCGAAATTAAATAATAAAAGAAGGGATAGAAATACTTATGTAAATCATTAGTGAGAATTTCAGATAAGCGAATAGAGATGCCTTCGTTCCTCTGAACCTCTGCTTTCCTGCTATCTTCATCCAATCAGTCTTACTCCTTTCCATGGCTGGCTTTATGTAATGCATCCCATTGTCAATGGCTACTTTCGGTCTTCTCTCGGGAAAATGATCCAAATGCCCTATCATGGCACGGCTAATCATCTGGAGGCATCACCCTTGTCAATGGTTTCATCCTATCCTCTCAATGAAAATGGTCAACGCACCCTGTCACGGCACGGCTATTCATCTGTCGGTTCTCGATCATGCTGGAATAGGATTTACTATCCTTTTGCGTCTGTCACTACGCCCGGCAATCGCGAGTTTGAAGCTTGTCACAGTCATTCAATCATTGAATCCTACTCGGAATACCACAGACAAGGTTTAGACTTTCTGGATTCTCTTGAATGCCGCCATCATTCTAGCTTACACCACGAAGATTCCGATTAAGAGATCTAAGAGATACTCATTCAATCGAAGGTAGAACGGAAGTGGTTGTCAGGCACGCGTTCATAGGGAATGATGATGATTGTCACGTTCATCACATTCAGGTTGAAGAGTGAATGAATATCTTAGAAGCGAAATAGGATGAATTGAATAGAAAACAGTAGTACTTTACATTAATCTTTGAGGAACAGCAGAGCTCCACACCTTAATCTATGGAGTGTAGAAACTCTACCGTTAAAAATACATAAGTGAAAGGTCCAAGCATGGCCGAGATGGCTAGCCCCCAAAACGTGATCCCAGGATCAGAATACAATCCAGGATGTCTAATACAATAGTAAAAAGTCCTATTTATAATAAACTAGCTACTAGGGTTTACAGAAGTAAGTAATTGATACATAAATCCACTTCCGGGGCCCACTTGGTGTGTGCTTGGGCTGAACTTGAGTGTTGCACGTGTAGAGGTCCTTCTTGGAGTTGAACGCCAGCTTTTGTGCCAGTTTGGGCGTTCAACTCTGGTTTTGGATCCTTTTCTGGTGCTGGACGCCAGAATTGGGCAGAGAGCTGGTGTTGAACACCAGTTTGCGTCATCTATTCTTAGCCAAAGTATGGACTATTATATATTTCTGGAAAGCCCTGGATGTCTACTTTCCAACGCAATTGAAAGCGCGCCATTTCGAGTTCTGTAGCTCCAGAAAATCCACTTTGAGTGCAGGGAGGTCAGAATCCAACAACATCAGCAGTCCTTCTTCAACCTCTGAATCTGATTTTTGCTCAAGTCCCTCAATTTCAGCCAGAAAATACCTGAAATCATAGAAAAACACACAAACTCATAGTAAAGTCCAGAAATGTGAATTTAACATAAAAACTAATGAAAACATCCCTAAAAGTAACTAGATTCTACTAAAAACATACTAAAAACAATGCCAAAAAGCGTATAAATTATCCGCTCATCACAACACCAAACTTAAATTGTTGCTTGTCCCCAAGCAACTAAAAATCAAACAGGATAAAAAGAAGAGAATATACTATAAATTCCAAACTATCAATGAAACATAGCTCCAATCAAATGAGCGGGACTTATAGCTTTTTGCCTCTTGAATAGTTTTGGCATCTCACTTTATCCATTGAGGTTCAGAATGATTGGCATCTATAGGAACTCAGAGTTCAGATAGTGTTATTGATTCTCCTAGTTCAGTATGATGATTCTTGAACACAGCTATTTTATGAGTCTTGGCCGTGGCCCTAAGCACTTTGTTTTCCAGTATTACCACCGAATACATAAATGCCACAGACAAATAATTGGGTGAACCTTTTCAGATTGTGACTCAGCTTTGCTAAAGTCCCCAATTAGAGGTGTCCAGGGTTCTTAAGCACACTCTTTTTTTTTTTGCTTTGGACCTTGACTTTAACCGCTCAGTCTCAAGTTTTCACTTGACACCTACACGCCACAAGCACATGGTTAGGGACAGCTTGGTTTAGCCGCTTAGACCAGGATTTTATTCCTTTAGGCCCTCCTATCCACTGATTCTCAAAGCCTTGGGATCCTTTTTATTTGCCCTTGCCTTTTGGTTTTAAGGGTTATTGGCTTTTTGCTCTTGCCTCTTGGTTTTAAGAGCTTTTGGCTTTTTCTGCTTGCTTTTTCTTTCTATAATTTTTTTTCGCCTATATTTTTTTTCTGCAAGCTTTGTTCTTTGCTGCTTTTTCTTGCTTCAAGAATCATTTTTATGATTTTTCAGATTATCAAATAACATGTCTCCTAGTCATCATTCTTTCAAGAGCCAACATATTTAACATTCTTAAACAACAACTTCAAAAGACATATGCACTGTTCAAGCATACATTCAGAAAACAAGAAGCATTGTCACCACATCAATATAATTAAGCTAAGTTCAAGGATAAATTCGAAACTCATGTACTTCTTGTTCTTTTGAATTAAAACATTTTTCATTTAAGAGAGGTGATGGATTCATAGGACATTCATAACTTTAAGACAAAGTTACTAACTACTAATGATCATGTAATGAAGACACAAACATAGATAATCACATAACATAGAAAACGAAAAACAGAAGAAATAAGAACAAGGAATGAATCCACCTTAGTGATGGTGGCGTTTCCTTCTTGAGGAACCAATGATGTCCTTGAGCTCTTCTATGTCTTTTCCTTGTCTTTGTTGCTCCTCCCTCATTGCTTGTTGATCTTCTCTTATTTCATGGAGCATGATGGAGTGCTCTTGATGTTCCACCCTTAGTTGTCCCATATTGGAACTCAATTCTCCTAGGGAGGTGTTGATTTGCTCCCAATAGTTTTGTGGAGGAAAGTGCATTTGAGGCATCTCCGGGATCTCATGGTGATGAGCTTCATACGCCTCTTGAGCTCCATGAATGGGCTCTCTTGTTTGCTCCATCCTTTTCTTAGTGATGAGCTTGTGAGATGAATCTTTCCATCTCCCATGGCTCAGAGGTGGAAGCATTTGTCTTCCCTTTCCTCTTTCTTGAGGTTTCTCTGGCCTTAGGTGCCATTAATGGTAATGGAAAAACAAAAAGCTTATGCTTTTACCACACCAAACTTAGAATATTGCTCGCCCTCGAGCAAGAGAAGAAAGAATAGATGAAGAAGAAGAAAAAATTGAGGAGGGGGAGAAGGGGTTGTGTTTCGGCCAAGAATAGAAGAGAGGGTTGTGTTGTGTGAAAATGAGGAAGAATGGAAGGCTTTATATAGGAGAGGGAGGGGGGTTAAGTTTCGGCCATGTAGGGTGGGTTTGGGTGGGAAATTGATTTTGAATTTTGAAGGTAGGTGGAGTTTATGAGGTAGGTTTATGGGGAAGAGTGGATGGATGTGAGTGGTGAAGAGGTGATAGGGAAGAGGGATTGAGGTGATTGGTGAAGGGTTTTGGAGAAGAGTGTTTATGGGATTGTGTGAAAGAGGGGTGAGAAGAAGTGAGTGGAGGTAGTGGGGATCCTGTGGGGTCCACAGATCCTGAGGTGATCCTGTGGGGTCCACAGATCCTGAGATGATCCTGTGGGGTCCACAGATCCTGAGGTGTTCAAGGATTTACAACCTTGCACCAAATTAGGCATGTAAAATGCCCTTGCACACAACTCTGGGCGTTCAGCGCCAGGTTGGTGCCCATTTTGGGCGTTCAACGCCCATTTGTTGCCCATTTCTGGCGTTGAACGCCAGAACCATGCTTGTTCTGGGCGTTCAGCGCCAGCTTCTCTTCAGGGTGCATTTCTGGCGTTCAGCGCCAGAACCATGCTCTGTTCTGGCGTTGAACGCCAGGCAGATTCTTCCTCCAGGGTGTGATTTTTCTTCTGCTGTTTTTGATTCCGTTTTCAATTTTTATATTTATTTTGTGACTCCACATGATCATGAACCTATAAAGACATATAACTAAGAAAAATATAGTTAGATAAATAAAAATTGGGTTGCCTCCCAACAAGCGCTTCTTTAATGTCAATAGCTTGACAGTGGGCTCTCATGGAGCCTCACAGATGTTCAGAGCATTGTTGAGACTCTCCAACACCAAACTTAGAGTTTGGATATGGGAGTTCAACACCAAAGTTAGAGTTTGGTTGTGGCTTCCCAACACCAAACTTAGAGTTTGACTGTGGGGGCTTTGTTTGACTCTGCTTTGAGAGAAGCTTTTTATGCTTCCTCTCCATGGATGCAGAGAGAGATCCTTGAGTTGTAAACACAAGGTTGTCCTCATTCAATTGAAGGATTAATTCTTCTCTGTCCACATCAATCACAGCTCTTGCTGTGGCTAGGAAAGGTCTTCCTAGGATGATGGATTCATCCTCTTCCTTTCCAGTATCCAGGACTATGAAATCAGCAGGGATGTAAAGGCCTTCAACCTTTACTAACACGTCCTCTACTTGTCCATAAGCCTATTTTCTTGAATTGTCTGCCATCTCTAATGAGATTTTAGCAGCTTGCACCCCATAGATTCCTAGTTTCTCTATTACGGAGAGGGGCATGAGGTTTATTCCTGAACCAAGGTCACACAGAGCCTTAAAGATCATGGTGCCTATGGTACAAGGTATTATGAACTTTCCAGGATCCTGTCTCTTCTGAGGCAATGTCAGTTGATCCAGATCACTTAGTTCATTGGTGAACAAATGAGGTTCAACTTCCCAAGTTTCAATACCAAATAATTTGGCATTCAGCTTCATGATTGCACCAAGGAACTTGGCAGCTCGCTCTTCAGTAACATCCTCATTATCTTCAGAAGAGGAATACTCATCAGAGCTCATGAATGGCATAAGGAGGTTCAATGGAATCTCTATGGTCTCTAGATGAGTCTCAGATTTCTTTGGTTCCTCAGAGGGAAACTCCTTATTGATCACTGGACGTTCCAGGAGGTCTTCCTCCTTGGGATTCATGTCCTCCTCTCCCTCATTGGGTTCGGCCATTTTGGTTATGTCAATGGCCTTGCACTCTCCTTTTGGATTTTCTTCTGTATTGCTTGGGAGAGTGCTAGGAGGGATTTCAGTGATCCTTTTACTCAGCTGGCCCACTTGTGCTTCCAAATTTCTAATGGAAGACCTTGTCTCATTCATGAAACTTACAGTGGCCTTGGATAGATCAGAGACTAAGTTTGCTAAGCTAGATGGATTCTGCTCAGAATTCTCTGTCTGTTGCTGAGTGGATGATGGAAAAGGCTTGCTATTGCTAAACCTGTTTCTTCCACCATTATTAAAGCCTTGTTGAGGCTTTTGATCCTTCCATGAGAGATTTGGGTGATTTCTCCATGATGGATTATAGGTGTTTCCATAAGGTTCACCCAAGTAATTCACCTCTGCTATTGCAGGGTTTTCAGGATCATAAGCTTCTTCTTCATAAGAAGCCTCTTAAGTACTGTTGGATGCAGCTTGCATTCCATTTAGACTCTGAGAAATCATATTGACTTGCTGAGTCAATATTTTGTTCTGAGCCAATATGGCATTCAGAGTATCAACTTCAAGAACTCCCTTCTTCATAGGCGTCCCATTACTCACAGGATTCCTCTCAGAAGTGTACATGAACTGGTTATTAGCAACCATGTCAATGAGTTCTTGAGCTTCTGCAGGCATTTTCTTTAGGTGAATGGATCCACCTGCAGAAGTATCCAATGACATCTTTGATAGCTCAGATAAACCATCATAGAATATATCCAGGATGGTCTATTCTGAAAGCATGTCAGTAGGACATTTTTTGGTCAGTCCTTTGTATCTCTCCCAAGCTTCATAGAGGGATTCACCATCTTTTTGTTTGAAGGTTTGAACATCCACTCTAAGCTTGCTCAGCTTTTGAGGAGGAAAGAAGTTGGCTAAGAAAGCCGTGACCAGCTTATCCCAAGAGTTCAGGCTATCTTTAGGTTGAGAGTCCAACCATATTCTAGCTCTGTCTCTTACAGCAAATGGGAAAAGCATGAGCCTGTAGACTTCAGGAACTACTCCATTAGTCTTAACAGTATCACAGATCTGCAAGAATTCAGTTAAGAACTGAAAAGGATCTTCAGATGGAAGTCCATGAAACTTGCAGTTCTACCGCATCAGAGAAACTAATTGAGGTTTCAGCTCAAAGTTGTTTGCTCCAATGGCAGGAATGGAGATGCTTCTTCCATGTAAATTGGAATTTGGTGCAGTAAAGTCACCAAGCATTCTTCTTGCATTGTTGTTGGGTTCGGCTGCCATCTCCTTTACTTGTTCGAAATTTTCAATCAAGTTGTCTCTGGATTGTTGTAATTTAGCTTCTCTTAATTTTCTCTTCAGAGTCCTTTCAGGTTCTGGATCAGTTTCAACAAGAATGTCTTTTTCTTTGTCCCTGCTCATAAGAAAGAAAAGAGAAAAAGAAAAGAAGAGGAATCCTCTATGTCACAGTAAAGAGGTTCCTTATTGTTAGTAGAAGAAAAGAAGAAGAGAAAAATCTGAACTCAGAAAGAGAGAGAGAGGGTTCGGATTTTTGGTGGGTGAGGGAGAGATGTTAGTAGATAAATAAATAAATAGAATAAGATGAGAGGGAGAAAATTTCGAAAATAATTTTTGAAAAAGAGTTAGTGATTTTTTGAAAATAGTTTTTGAAAAAGGTTAGTAATTTTCGAAAATTAAGATTTAAAAATTGAAATAATTAGTTAATTAAAGAGAAATTTTGAAAAAGGAGGGAGATATTTTCGAAAATTAGAGAGAGAGAGAGAGAGTTAGTTAGGTGGTTTTGAAAAAGATAAGAAACAAACAAAAAGTTAGTTAGTTAGTTGAAACAAATTTGAAAATCAATTTTGAAAAGATAAGAAGTTAGGAAGTTAGAGAAGATATTTTGAAATCAAATTTTTGAAAAAGATAAGAAGATATTTTTGAAAAGATATGATTGAAATTGTTTTTGAAAAAGATTTGATTTTTAAAATCACAATTAATGACTTGATTCACAAGAAATCACAATTAAAGTTTGAATCTTTCTTAACAAGCAAGTAACAAACTTGAAATTTTTGAATCAAAACATTAATTGTTATTGTTATTTTCGAAAATTTGATGTAAAAATAAGAAAAAGATTTTTGAAAAATATTTTTGAAATTTTCGAAAATAACTAAGAAATTTGAAAAAGATTTGATTTTTGAAAAAGATTTTGAGAAAGATAAGATTTTCAAATTGAAGATTTGATTTGACTCATAAGAAACAACTTGATTTTAAAAATTTTTGAAAAAGTCAATCCAAATTTTCGAATTTGATGAGAGAAAAAGGGAAAGATATTTTTTTTATTTTTGAATTTTTAATGAAGAGAGAGAAAAACAAGAAAAATGATGCAATGCATGAGAATTTTAGATCAAAACATGTGATGCATGCAAGAATGCTATGAATGTCAAGATGAACACCAAGAACACTATGAAGATCATGATGAACATCAAGAACATATTTTTGAAAATTTTTAATGCAAGGAAAACATGCAAGACACCAAACTTAGAATTCTTTAATGCTTAGACACTAAGAATTCAAGAATGCATATGAAAAACAAGAAAAGACACAAAACATGCAAATGCAAAGATCAAACAAGAAGACTTACCAAGAACAACTTGAAGATCATGAAGAACACTATGAATGCATGAGAGTTTTCGAAAAATGCAAGATGAGTATGCAATTCACACCAAACTTATAACATGACTCAAGACTCAAACAAGAAACACAAAAATATTTTTTTGATTTTTATGATTTTATGAATTTTTTGTATTTTTTTCGAAAATTCTTTGAAAAAGAAAAATAAGGATTCCAAAATTTTTAATGTGAATTCCAGGAATCTTATGTTCTTAATCTAAAGCTCCAATCAAAGGGTCAGGCATGGCTTAATAGCCAGCCAAGCTTTAGCATGTAACAGGTAGATCGTGAATCAGCAGTAGGTGAATTAGCACCAACTAGCTTGCTCTTGATAACAAATTGGAAGCCTCAGTCCAAATGAATTTAGACATGGCTTTACAGCCAGCCAGGCTACACATGCTTCATGAAACACTAGAATTCATTCTTAAAAATTCTGAAGAAAAATATATTTTTGAAAACATTTTTTTTTCGAAAACAAAGGAGAAATTTTTGAAAGCTTTTTGAAAATTTTTTTGAAAATAAAACAAAAAGAAAATTACCTAATCTGAGCAACAAGATGAACCGTCAGTTGTCCAAACTCGAACAATCCCCGGCAACGGCGCCAAAAACTTGGTGCGCAGAAATTGTGATTACACTTTAATTATGTAAAATTCATCGCTCTTTCTTTCCCTGGTAATGGCGCCAAAAACATGATGTCAATACCAAGGTTCACAACTTCGCACAACTAACCAGCAAGTGCACTGGGTCGTCCAAGTAATACCTTACGTGAGTAAGGGTCGAATCCCACGGAGATTGTTGGTATGAAGCAAGCTATGGTCACCTTGTAAATCTCAGTCAGGCGGATATAAAATAGTAATGGTGTTTTCGAAATTAAATAATAAAAGAAGGGATAGAAATACTTATGTAAATCATTAGTGAGAATTTCAGATAAGCGAATAGAGATGCTTTCGTTCCTCTGAACCTCTGCTTTCCTGCTATCTTCATCCAATCAGTCTTACTCCTTTCTATAGCTGGCTTTATGTAATGCATCCCATTGTCAATGGCTACTTTCAGTCTTCTCTCGGGAAAATGATCCAAATGCCCTGTCACGGCACGGCTAATCGTCTGGAGGCATCACCCTTGTCAATGGTTTCATCCTATCCTCTCAGTGAAAATGGTCAACGCACCCTGTCACGGCACGTCTATTCATCTGTCGGTTCTCGATCATGCTAGAATAGGATTTACTATCCTTTTGCATCTGTCACTGCGCCCGGCAATCGCGAGTTTGAAACTCGTCACAGTCATTCAATCATTGAATCCTACTCGGAATACCACAGACAAGGTTTAGACTTTCTGGATTCTCTTGAATGCCGCCATCATTCTAGCTTACACCACGAAGATTCCGATTAAGAGATCTAAGAGATACTCATTCAATCGAAGGTAGAACGGAAGTGGTTGTCAGGCACGCGTTCATAGGGAATGATGATGATTGTCACATTCATCACATTCAGGTTGAAGATCGAATGAATATCTTAGAAGCAAAATAGGATGAATTGAATAGAAAATAGTAGTACTTTGCATTAATCTTTGAGGAACAGCAGAGCTCCACACCTTAATCTATGGAGTGTAGAAACTCTACCGTTAAAAATACATAAGTGAAAGGTCCAGGCATGGCCGAGATGGCCAGCCCCCAAAACGTGATCCCAGGATCAGAATACAATCCAGGATGTCTAATACAATAGTAAAAAGTCCTATTTATAATAAACTAGCTACTAGAGTTTACAGAAGTAAGTAATTGATGCATAAATCCACTTCCGGGGCCCACTTGGTGTGTTCTTGGACTGAGCTTGAGTGTTGCACGTGTAGAGGTCCTTCTTGGAGTTGAACGCCAGCTTTTGTGCCAGTTTGGGCGTTCAACTCTGGTTTTGGATCCTTTTCTGGCGCTGGACGCCAGAATTGGGCAGAGAGCTGGTGTTGAACGTCAGTTTGTGTCGTCTATTCTTGGCCAAAGTATGGACTATTATATATTGCTGGAAAGCCCAGGATGTCTACTTTCCAACGCAATTGAAAGCGCGCCATTTCGAGTTCTGTAGCTCCAGCAAATCCACTTTGAGTGTAGGGAGGTCAGAATCCAACAGCATCAGCAGTCCTTCTTTAACCTCTGAATCTGATTTTTGCTCAAGTCCCTCAATTTCAGCCAGAAAATACCTGAAATCACAGAAAAACACACAAACTCATAGTAAAGTCCAGAAATATGAATTTAACATAAAAACTAATGAAAACATCCCTAAAAGTAACTAGATTCTACTAAAAACATACTAAAAACAATGCCAAAAAGCGTATAAATTATCGGCTCATCAGGGCGCTTTCCGAAAACTATAGTTTATTATTGGAATTATTACATATGGATACTGATGTGAGATATGGTGTATTTAGTGATTGTATCTGCCTTATGTATTATTCGATTGAGTCGAATGATTATGGATGTTTGTTTGGCTGAATTGTTGTGCGTCTTTGTGAAATGTAATGTTTTGAAGTGATTCTTTAAAGATTTGAAATCTGAGTTTAATCCGTTGAGAATTGATTTGAGCTAAGTTGACTCTTTTGATAATGTGAAATATAGAATACTCTTTGAAATTCAGCCTAGTTTGCTTTAATTGATTTGGTTTTGATAAATGATTTGTTGCTTAACCGATTCTTTAAAGCTTTGGAAATGAGTTAAATCGGTTGATATTGAGTTGATTTTGAAATGGTCTTCTTGAGATATGCCACTGAGGCGACTGTTGGATTTAGTTTGCTTTGAATTGATTTCTGGTTTTGAGCTGTTGAAAAGGAATGAGAAACGGTTTAGTTGGGACCCGAACCGGGTGGCAAAAGTCCAAGTTTTAGGGGAGGTGCTGCCGAAATTTCTACAAAATCCTAGTCTTGTTTAAAAAGTTATTTAAAAAGGATTGGATTCGAGAAGTTGTATTATTTGATTTATTAAGAGAATATTTATATTTTCAAGCTTAATTTATTTAGTGAACTTTATGCCTTGAGTTTGACTTATTTAGAAATGAACTATTTTTACCGTTTGAATCACTGAAGGAAAGAATGATGCTCTAATATTGATTTCAATATAAAAAGGAGCTTTTAGTGATTTCAAAGGAATCTAGACTTTTGATTGAGTAATTAAGTTTGAGGCATTTTGGAAGAGTTAGAAAAATGGGTTCCAAAAAGAAACCTGAAAGTGGTTTGATTCAAATGAACCGGTTCCTTTTCAAATGAGTTGATTTTTGGACCGGGTTGGAACTTGTGATTTTGTATGGTCGGTTTCATAATAAATTCAGTTTTATTTACTTGAACCGAGAATCCATGATTTTAAGAGTTTCAATGAATTTTAAGGAATTGATATAGGTTGACCTTCCCTAAAGACTTGGAACTCTACCAAGAAACTTTTGTTATAAAATCCCATTGTTGTATGGGTGATTTTGAATACTTTGAAATAAATCCTTAACTTGCCATGGTTTTAGAAGTTTTGGAAAGAGAATGCCGATAGTGGCTTTGTTTTAAAAAAGGAACTCACTTTGAGTAAATTTGGCTTATGAGCCTGAGATGATTTGAGAAACGAGATTTCTAAAGCCAAGGCTGAAAAGAGTTGAAACTTGATTTCAAAGTGAAGCGAATTGAGAAAAAGTGATTTATGGCTTAAATGCCGGTTTTATGAATTTGATGATGTTGGATGGTGGAAGTGCTGTTTTGTTATGGGCCAGAATGGTTGTGTATGATTATGAATATTGGCTGGTTCTGGATTGAACCGTGAGCCAGAATGGCTGTGTATGATATTGATTTATGGCTGATTGCCGAATGAGTTATGGGCCGTATGGCTGACTATGAATTATGAATTTAAGCCGGATGGCTGAGATGGATGTTGATCCATGGCTGGGACTGAATGAATATATGCTTGAGATACCTGGGTAGTAGCAAGGATTGTGGTTCGTCTCACTTGCTCCAGGTTAGAGACTGTGACGCCTGGGTAGTAGCGGTAGTAGTGGTGATTCCACTCGCTCCAGGTTGAGCTTTTAAACACCCGCCTGGGTAGTAGCCACAGTAGTGGTTATTCCACTGGCTCTGGGTTGAGCGGGTAGTAGCAATGAGGTTGTAGCTCAAACCTACTTGCTCCGCGATGGGTGTTTCTGTCCATGGTTAGCTACCAGGACGTGTTGGGTTGGCTATATAACCGACAGATGATATCATCAGCCACTAGGGACAGGCATGCATCATATGCATTTATGTGACATTGTTTGGGTGTGCATATTATACTTGGTTTGCCTATGTGATTAATTGCTAACTGTTCTACTTGGAATAACTGTTTGTTTGTGCTTGCATCTTCCTATTTGTGTTTGCTTCTGTGACTTTGTTGGACTGTGGTGATTGGTTGTTGTTGGATTGTTTGGGCCTAGGGCCGTGGTTGGAATGAGATGAACTAATGGTTGATTTCGGTTTTGTGTTTCTGGTTTGGAATAAAATATGAAAGGCTATTTTGGTTCCGCATAGATAAACCGTTCTGAAAGGTTTTTGAGTTTTTGAAAATTGAACGGTTCTTTCAGAAAAGATTTCCGAGTTTACTTTTATTGTAAACCGTTGTTTTTGAAAAGAGGCATAAGACAGTTATTAATCACTGGTGCGATTATCTTCACGTATCCTATTACAGTAATTCCCAAAAATCCTCTACTGAGAACCCTTTCGAGGATGATGTTCTCACCCCCCTATATTTTTCCCCTTTCAGGATATGGGCGCAGAAGTCACGAAGAGTTTATTTAGTTGTTGTTGAAATGTTCTGTATTGCTTTAGATTATTATTTTTTGTACCCTCGCCTTTATCTTGAGATATTCTGTAAGAGGGATAGGAATTGTATTGTCTAATGCTTGTAATATTATTTATATATATATATATATATATATATATATATATATGTGTGTGTGTGTATATATATGGATGTACTCTTTATGAGCTTTTGTAAGTTGTATGGTATTCGGTGAATGTACGTTATCGAACGAAAGTATTCTTTTTTGGATCGGTATTGCAGTTTAAAGTTTTAAATAGGCTCATATTTTAGTATTAAATAGTATAAGTGTCGTCGTAATGTCCGAGCTATCAGAGTCGCGCAGCCGGAAGCGTGAGCTTTGGTAGTTATGGTGTTACATTATGGTACCAGAGCAGTCCTTCCTGTAGATCCTGAGGAATGGACCGACTATGCTTCAATTGCATACTCTGAGCATTTGTCATGTATTAGGTCTTGTCGAATGACGAGAATTAGAGCTTTATGCACATGACGGTCTATTGATTAACGCTGTTAGTCTTGCATTGAAAAATTCTTGGTATTAAGTTTGGCCGGCTTAATACTAGTGAATTATGTATATGAAAGCACTGATGGGTTATCATAGATGATATACGAGTTTTGAGTAAAGCGAATCGCAGGTTTTGGGAACGTTGGAAACTATTTCTCGAGGCTATTCAGTTGTGTGTCTTGAATTCTGTTCGAGTCGACCTGTTCTTTCGTATCCTAACTTGAAGTTCTTGTTTGCTAATTCTTTTAAAAAGTAGTTTGATTTTTCAACTCTATTCGTCTATTCATATGCATTCTTGTTTGATCTTAATTGCATATGCTTGTTTGGAATCCTTGTTACATCTGTCTTTCTCTATGAGTTCTTCCTGATTCAAATATTCTTTGATATAGCTTTGAACTTGTCTTAATGCGATGTGCCTTTTAACTCTAGATTCCGAGTCCGTTCTTAGAGAAATTGTTGATTCAGTGTCCCTCTTATTTGACAGTGAATTACAGCCAATTTTGAGATTTTATAAAAGTTGCTGTTGATTAGATATGTACTTATCTATATATGAAGCTTTGAAGATTTCTTATACAGTTTAATAACTATTTATCTCTAATACCTCGCATGTACTTTTACTGGTTTACGGAACTGCACTTACTTTAAAAGTAAATTGACTTTCTAGTAATTCTACTATAGCTCCAGTGCACATCTTCATTTGATTATGTATTTGGGTATTTTTAGAATTCTGGAAAGAAAAGGGGATTTCTTGCTTTTATCCCGGTTGAGTTTCGTTTGATAAACTTTACTTAATTTATTTTGATTTGAGTCTGATTTAGCATACTACATGGTTTATGCCATTGTTGTTCTTTTGAAAATGTTGGACTCATAGCTTTCTTCTTATGAACGGACTCGTTCCTTCTTAAGCTTTTCACCTCTATGAATGTCATACGTGGTTCTATTTTTAAATATATATCTACCTTTTGGGAACACTACAATCAATCTCAACTTTTCTTTCTCTGGTGAATCTCATTCTTATATGAGTCAGTTTGATTCGTTTCAAAAATAGTGCATCGTTTATTCTCTCATTGTCTTTACAAGAGTTTTTAGTCAAAAAAATTATCCTTGAGAAATTACAAATGATTGAGTTGTCTTTTTCTATGACTTTGTATTCTTTTGGATCAATTTAAAACTTGTTTGATGTTTCATGTCTAGTGGATCTTGTTTGAACTACTTTAATTTAAGATCCTTTCTTGCAAGGCTTGACTCCTTTTTAGTACATCTTAAACTTCTTGAATGTTCTTTTGAGATGGTGATTTCGAGAACACTTTTGGAGTCTTGTTTTGAACCTTTTTAAAGGAATTTTGAATTCTCTTTGAAGAAATATTAAACGGAATTTATTTTCTGTTGCTTGATTGAGATTAAAACCATTGTCCAATTTTGACAAAATTAATTTAAAGTTGGCATGCGCCATTTTAAATGAGGTTTTGGAAAGCTCTCTTGTTTAGTGGAAATTGGTTCGTTTGTAATGCACCACTTATTTCCTTTACCAAATTGTAAGCAAATTTTTACTTCGGAGTTTCTTTTCTAAAAAGAGTTTAACTTCCTCTTTCGTACTTGCTATAAATGTTATACACGCTTGTTTGAATATGAAATTTTGAGAATTTTGAACTAGCATTTGATTACTTCCGAGCTTTTATGAACTGCTTTTGGTTAAGTTGTGCATCTAATTATATTTCTAAAATATTTGAGGAAATATTTCAGCCTTTAGCTAAACCCGTGTACACCTTGTTTTTAGAACTCTACAAAATCTACTTCAACATGAACTTGCATTAAAGCAAAGCCACAATTATGCTTTTGTTACTCTCTTGAAGAATGGTTGTTGCTTAACTTTTCTTTTAGACTGCAAAGTGGTTTTTTGCAAGTTTTCGACTCTTTCATGAACAATGTATTCGAAAGTATTTTTAATCATGCTCTTGAGTTCTGTGAGCTTGACTTGGGTCTGAGATATTCTCTTCTGTAACCTCTTACTTCTTCGACTCAACTTGAAATTGTTTCAAACTAATGCGCTGATTCTCTTCTTATTGGTCCTATTGAATTTCTCGGATCCAAGGGTTATCTTTGGGAGTTGTCAATCGATTTATTTCTAGCAAACTTCTTTGCTTGGACATCCTTGTTTATCTGGAATTGGATATATTCCCTCAAATCTATGAGTATTACCCTTGATAATTGTTCTCCGTTCTAGATCTTGTATCCTTCTGAGTAGACTCGAGAATTATTTTGATATCATGTGCGACTTGTAGACGTAGTAACGCGATGCGTTAGTTCTTTAAGACGTCATATGTGTGTACGGAAGTTGAAGCGGTAGGTGTACCATGTTATGAGTTAAGAGTGGTTTGTTCCTTGCGAACAGATTTGTGGTTGTTAGGCTTATGATTGGCTAAGAGGTTGTAAAATGATTGGTGGAGTTGGAAAATTGAAGTTCTGAGGTGGGAACAAGAATTGTCTTTGAACGTTATGCCACTGTTTAAATACCAACATGCTTTGCAGCCTTTTACCACATTAACCACCACTTGGCGTTGTGAACGCCTATCTTGATATGCATTCTACTTTGTCACCTCAAGTTTTTGTAAAACCTTGGGATCATATGACCTTGTGCATTGAGCCTATCTTATAACGGTTGCTTTACAATCACACTCCTGCCTTTGTATCTTTATGCATACGACCATCCAAGTATTTGAAAACCGTATATATGCTTATATGTTGAGATATTTTTGCTTCTTCCTTAAATATGTTCAAAGATGAACTGTTATAAAATTTCTTTCGTTTTGTATCAATTTTCGAGGACGAAATTTTTTATAAGGTGGGTAGAATGTAAGATCCAGAACCTTTGAAAAGTCTTTTTATGATCAAGTCTCAAATCATATGGTTATTTATAGCCTTAATTTCAGAAATCATTTTATTAAAGATAATTAAGGCAAGTTTTGATTTATTGAATTTGAGATAAGTTATGATTATTATCCAATTTTATAATTATTGGATTATTTTCTATATTTGAATTATAAAGTTGATAGTTATGAAATAATAAGGATTTTTTACGATTTGGATTAGATAAGTAATATTTTAAATATTAATGTTGTTATTTTGGAAAATAGAGAAATTAATTATATTATTTCTAATTTTTAGATTTGGGCATTTTATTGAAAATAATTTGTAAAGTTGATGAGCAAATAGTATTTTCCTATATATGATTAGTGTTGGATTTAATTTGGGTTTCAATTACCATATTATTCCCAACTTTATTTTAAATTACCAAAATGCTGATAACCCTAATTTTATTCAAAAACCCTAACCCAATGACCCGGTTCCCTTCACCCACACTCAGCAGCAATAGCTGCTGCCTCTCTACCCTAGACACCCATACGTAGAGGCAAAGGGAAAAGAAAGAAAGAAACAGGAAATCAGAAATGGAGACTGATCCAGAAGGAGAGAAGAAGAGGGGTAAGGGCTTAGCGCCGCTGGCTGGGTACTGCCGCCGTGACCGCCGGACTGCCGCACGCGAGAGGCGCCGCCATCGAAGCTGCCCCGTTCATCCCTGCCCAGTCGCGGTTCTGCCACCCATCACCCCATTCCGTCGCTGGAGATCTCGAGCCGCTGCTCGTTGCGCCGTCCTTGTTGCCGCCACTGCTTCCATGTCTTCCAACGACGCTGCTATCGCCACCGTGAGTCGCGGTCAGAGAGGAAGCGTTGCAGCAACTGAATCCCGAGAGGGACACGTTCACGAGACGGGAGAGAGAGCTGCGGGGAGAGGGAGGCCGTGCGTCCCGTCGCGCGTGTCACTACCCAAGGACCGCTGCTGATCCGTGCTGTGCGAAGCCAACGACGCTGTTCCTGCCGCCGTTAGCGCCGCCGGGGTTCCGGCCATCACCGTCGTTGAGGGAACTCACCGGAGTCGTTGGAGGTTGTCACCGCTCTTTGTGGTTCTGTGTTGAGTTGCGCCGGTAAGCCTTTGCGGTCGGAAAATGCCCCTGCTGCCGTCGCTGGAAAAATTCTGCCGGTAAGGGTCTTGTCATTAGCCTCCGTCCTTTTGAATTCCGAGAATATTATGGTCACTGCATGTTGGTTTCAGTTGTCGTGATCGGAATTCGTCGCCGCTGCCACTTGAGGTGGCTGCCGGGCTGCCGCTGAACCGGTTCGGAGACCGCCGCTGTTTCGGTTCAGCCGTTCCTTTTTCGGTTCGGTAAGCGTTTCGATTTGAAATCCCTTTTGTTACTGTCCTGTCATCTCACGCTGAGGTTTATGACGTTAATTACTATAAGATTGAGTTTTGGTTGTTGTATATTGCGATTAGAGTCGTTGAGATTGTTGAGAAAGCAAGTGGAGCCGAGTTGTTGGTTGCCGTCAATTCAGGTTGAGGCGGAAAGGACTCTATGAGGCGTTTGGGTTATAGTTTTAACGTGTTGAGGTAGGGGCGCTTTCCGAAAACTATATTTTATTATTGGAATTATTACATATGGATACTGATGTGAGATATGGTGTATTTAGTGATTGTATCTGCCTTATGTATTATTCGATTGAGTCGAATGATTATGGATGTTTGTTTGGCTGAATTGTTATGCGGCTTTGTGAAATGTAATGTTTTGAAGTGATTCTTTAAAGATTTGAAATCTGAGTTTAATCCGTTGAGAATTGATTTGAGCTAAGTTGACTCTTTTGATAATGTGAAAGATAGAATACTCTTTGAAATTCAGCCTAGTTTGCTTTAATTGATTTGGTTTTGATAAATGATTTGTAGCTGAACCGATTCTTTAAAGCTTTGGAAATAAGTTAAATCGGTTGATATTGAGTTGATTTTGAAATGGTCTTCTTGAGATATGCCACTGAGGCGACTGTTGGATTTAGTTTGCTTTGAATTGATTTTTGGTTTTGAGCTGTTGAAAATGAATGAGAAACGGTTTAGTTGGGACCCGAACCGGGTGGCAAAAGTCCAAGTTTTAGGGGAGGTGCTGCCGAAATTTCTACAAAATCCTAGTCTTGTTTAAAAAGTTATTTAAAAAGGATTGGATTCGAGAAGTTGTATTATTTGATTTATTAAGAGAATATTTATATTTTCAAGCTTAATTTATTTAGTGAACTTTATGCCTTGAGTTTGACTTATTTAGAAATGAACTATTTTTACCGTTTGAATCACTGAAGGAAAGAATGATGCTCTAATATTGATTTCAATATAAAAAGGAGCTTTTAGTGATTTCAAAGGAATCTAGACTTTTGATTGAGTAATTAAGTTTGAGGCATTTTGGAAGAGTTAGAAAAATGGGTTCCAAAAAGAAACCTGAAAGTGGTTTGATTCAAATGAACCGGTTCCTTTTCAAATGAGTTGATTTTTGGACCGGGTTGGAACTTGTGATTTTGTATGGTCGGTTTCATAATAAATTCAGTTTTATTTACTTGAACCGAGAATCCATGATTTTAAGAGTTTCAATGAATTTTAAGGAATTGATATAGGTTGACCTTCCCTAAAGACTTGGGACTCTGCCGAGAAACTTTTGTTATAAAATCCCATTGTTGTATGGGTGATTTTGAATACTTTGAAATAAATCCTTAACTTGCCATGGTTTTGGAAGTTTTGGAAAGAGAATGCCGAGAGTGGCTTTGTTTTAAAAAGGAAACTCACTTTGAGTAAATTTGGCTTATGAGCCTGAGATGATTTGAGAAAAGAGATTTTTAAAGCCAAGGCTGAAAAGAGTTGAAACTTGATTTCAAAGTGAAGCGATTTGAGAAAAAGTGATTTATGGCTTAAATTCCGATTTTATGAATTTGATGATGTTGGATGGTGGAAGTGCTGTTTTGTTATGGGCCGGAATGGTTGTGTATGATTATGAATATTGGCTGGTTCTGGATTGAACCGTGAGCCGGAATGGCTGTGTATGATATTGATTTATGGCTGATTGCCGAATGAGTTATGGGCCGTATGGCTGACTATGAATTATGAATTTAAGCCGGATGGCTGAGATGGATGTTGATCCATGGCTGGGACTGAATGAATATATGCTTGAGATACCTGGGTAGTAGCAAGGATTGTGGTTCGTCCCACTTGCTCCAGGTTAGAGACTGTGACGCCTGGGTAGTAGCGGTAGTAGTGGTGATTCCACTCGCTCCAGGTTGAGCTTTTAAACACCCGCCTGGGTAGTAGCCACAGTAGTGGTTATTCCACTGGCTCTGGGTTGAGCGGGTAGTAGCAATGGGGTTGTAGCTCAAACCTACTTGCTCCGCGATGGGTGTTTCTGTCCATGGTTAGCTACCAGGACGTGTTGGGTTGGCTATATAACCGACAGATGATATCATCAGCCACTAGGGACAGGCATGCATCATATGCATTTATGTGACATTGTTTGGGTGTGCATATTATACTTGGTTTGCCTATGTGATTAATTGCTAACTGTTCTACTTGCAATAACTGTTTGTTTGTGCTTGCATCTTCCTATTTGTGTTTGCTACTGTGACTCTGTTGGACTGTGGTGATTGGTTGTTGTTGGATTGTTTGGGCCTAGGGCCGTGGTTGGAATGAGATGAACTGATGGTTGATTTCGGTTTTGTGTTTCTGGTTTGGAATAAAATATGAAAGGCTATTTTGGTTCCGTATAGATAAACCGTTCTGAAAGGTTTTTGAGTTTTTGAAAATTGAACGGTTCTTTCAGAAAAGATTTCCGACTTTACTTTTATTGTAAACCGTTGTTTTTGAAAAGAGGCATAAGACAGTTATTAATCACTGGTGCGGTTATCTTCACGTATCCTATTACAGTAATTCCCAAAAACCCTCTACTGAGAACCCTTTCGAGGATGATGTTCTCACCCCCCTATATTTTTCCCCTTTCAGGATATGGGCGCAGAAGTCACGAAGAGTTTATTTAGTTGTTGTTGAAATATTCTGTATTGCTTTAGATTATTATTTTTTGTACCCTCGCCTTTATCTTGAGATATTCTGTAAGAGGGATAGGAATTGTATTGTCTAATGCTTGTAATATTATTTATATATATATATATATATATATATATATATATATATATATATATATATATATATATATATGTGTGTATATATATGGATGTACTCTTTATGAGCTTTTGTAAGTTGTATGGTATTCGGTGAATGTACGTTATCGAACGAAAGTATTCTTTTTTTGGATCGGTATTGCGGTTTAAAGTTTTAAACAGGCTCATATTTTAGTATTAAATAGTATAAGTGTCGTCGTAATGTCCGAGCTATCAGAGTCGCGCAGCCGGAAACGTGAGCTTTGGTAGTTAGGGTGTTACATATATATGTATATATGAGTAAATGTCCAAATATATACAAATGCCTATTTACTAGCTAATTTTTAATGATTAACATTTATGTTTTTTTTTTATTTTTGAACAAATTAATTTTAATATTATACAAGGAATGGTGAAATAGTTAGTGTATGTTTAGATTAAAGTTTATATAAAATTAATTTTGCAAAATTGATTTTGATCAAAAGTGAGTTAGTATTGATGTGGTTTATGTTTGGTGTTTTTTATATTAAAATAGATTATAATAAACTAAATATTGTTTGGATTATATTATTCAAAATCACTTTTAGATAAAAAAAATTACTGAAAAAGACATAAATTTAAATAATTATTTTATATTATCTTATAATTTTATTTTTGATATTTAAATAAATTTTAATACTTTTTTCTGATACTCTCAGTACTCTTTAGTACTTTAATAAAATTAATAGAATCATAATACAAAGGAAAAAATCTTTCATACAAAAAAAAATAACAATTGCAAAAAAAGAACTCATATAAACAAAAAATAATACGAATTCTATAAAAAAATAATAATATGTATAAGAGAGAATCAGCAAAAGAATATTATATAAAAAAAAAACAAAATTTATCATGTGAACAATGAAGAACAAAATTGGTAAATAAGAAATAAATTTCAATCTAACAGAAAAAAAATAAACGCAAAAGCCAGAATTTTTAACTTTAGAAAAACATGTGTTTGATGGTAGAATCATGTTTGCATTTGAAAAAATTAGCTAAATGAAAAATTGAAGTTTTTAATAAAACTAAATGAATGTTTGATGCTCTAAATGCTAAACCAAGCACACTCATGTTGAACGAGTGTGTATTATAAAGGAGTAAAAGAAAATTGCATGTTACTCCCGACCTGGCGTCCGAATTTTTAACGGGCCCAATACAACCGGCCCAAAAATATTTCCGCCATTCTAATGGATGATCCAGGACCATTTTTACCTTTTAACCTCCTTCTAAAATTATATGAAGTGGGTTATTTCCTATAAAGATAAGATAACCTGGCAAAGTCTATAAAAAGGGAGTCTCGTCACTCTCCAAATATGATTATTTAACTCTATACACTTTTCTATTACCTCTTTAGCTTTCTCAGATTTGGATATTTAAAAAAAAATTGAAAGCCACAAATTTGATCCTCAAATTTATGGTATCTATACAAAAAAATACACCAAATTTTTATATTGTTAAAAAATACTATTAAAATCACAACACTAAAATTGAAAAGTGAATTTTTTTTAATCAATATTGTACTTTTTGTCTTTCACCTATTTTATTCTTCTAACTGTAAAAAAAAAGTAAAGAAAATAGTTCAAACATTTTCTTTTATATACTTTAATATTATTTAGAAGACTGTTTTATTTATTTTTAAATAATATAATTTTAGTAAAAAAGTATAACTATTAAAATAAATAAAGAATAATGATTAAAAATATAGTTCAATGTTTTTTCAGTAATTTTGAACATAGAAGTAATTTTAACAAAAATTATCCAAATGAAATTTGTTTTGTCATAATCAATTTTGATATTAAATTGTCAAACATAAATCACATTAATATCAACCTATTTTTAACCAAATTCAATTCTACAAAATCAAGTTAAAGTAAACTCTTATTTAAAAACTCAAAATCTAACCTACTCTAATTCTTCATGAAAAATTCATCATGCATTTTTTTTAAATGTTAAAAAAAAAATAAAAAAGTACCCTACGAGTTTTTTATTTATTCTTTTAAAAATTAGAGATCGCAGAGTATGATTTCTCTTTCTTAATATTTTAAAAAAAATTTGCACCCTACATTTTTTCTTTTTTAAATTTGCATCTATATTTTGGTAAAAATTGAAAAAAAGGTAATAATTTTTAATGTTACAAAAAAATACCCATATATTAAAAAATTAGCCTTTATTTTACACAAGCATATGTGCATATTAGATATTACTATCTAATCAATAATTATATCAGCAATATTAATTATTAGCAAATATTATTTTAGATTAATATTTAATTAGTAATAATTTATACTCAAATGTATAAAAAAATGTATACATAAAATACTTAATTTATACTGATATTCATCAGAAATTATACAAATAAATCATCATAATTTATACTTATATTTATTAAATTTACATACTAATAAACTCTAATTTTGTGGTTTATCTTGTGCTTAATTTAGGGGATTTTATCAACTTATCTCACATTTATTCAATGAAATAGTATGATTCTGTGAATCTCTCTTAATTTGTGCTTAAGTGTGAAAACATATTTTTTAGACCTTAAAATAGCTAATTTTAATTCACTTTAATTCCTTTCGATGCCTTGATATGTTTGTCGAGTGATTTCAGATTCATAAGGCAAGTATTGGACGGAAGAGAGGAAGAGAAAAGCAAGTAAGGTGGAGAATTCATGAAGAAATGAGCATTTGGAGAATTGAAGGCCGCGCGCACGCGTCACCCACGCGTACGCGTGAGTAGGAGATCTGCAAGCGACGCGCACGCGTCGTCCACGCGCACGCGTCGTCCACACGCACGCGTGACGCTAATCATGTGACCTCCTTAAAGTGAATTCGCTGGGGGCGATTTCTGAGCTTCCCAAGCCCAAGTCCAACTCATTTCTGAGGCTATTTGATGCAGAATGTAAGATTGGACAAAGGGGGAGCAATTAGATTAGGTTAACATCATGTTATAGGTAGTTTTCTAGAGAAAGAAGCTCACTCTTCTCTCTAGAATTAGGGGTTCTTAGATTAATTTTCTTCTTAAATTTAGGTTTAATTTCTTGTTCTTACATCTTCATTCTCTTAGTCTTTCTTGTTAATTTCTCTTTTTATGCCTTTTTCATGTTTATGAGCACTTTTGTTATTTTAATTTTCATTTAATGCAATTTATGTTTTATGTTTCTTTTCTTACTTAATTGAGTTGTTATTGTTATTTTCTTGTATTGGATAGTTGTAGAATTTATATTTCTTGCAATTTACCATGCTTTCCTTTTATGCCTTCTAAGTGTTTGATAAAATGCTTGGTTGGATGTTAGAGTAGTTTTTGAGCATTCTTGGCTTGGAAAGAGAAATTAGGTGCTCGAGTCATTAATACCCAACTTATGTTGATGATCTAGAGTTGTTAGTTAATATTGTTTTCATTGACTCTAATCTCTTGCTAATTCCATTAGTGAGTTGATTAGGACTTTTGGATTGAGACTAACTAGTGTTATTTGACTTTTTCTCAAGTGAAGATATCATTATACCTTCTTCCTATGTTGGAGATGACTAAGTAGGATTAGCTCTTGATAATTATTGTAATATGATTAGTGACTAGGATAAAAAGTCTTAATTCTCAATCCTCGCCATGAATGTCTCTCTCTTTATTACTTGCTTTCTTTAGTTGTTTCCTTTACATGTCTTGTCATTTAATTTCTTATCCCCTTATTTGCAAGCCACCCCTTAGATACCATAACTAATAATATGCACACCTCATTGCAATTCCTTTGAGAAACGATCCAATATCTAATACTCTCGGTATTTTTATTGGTTTGCATTTGTGACAAATAAAATTAAACTTTGATTGAGTGCTACTTGTCGGTTTGGAACTATACTTGCAACGAAGTTATTTCTTCTAACCGAAAAAAAATTCTTAACCGACAATAATACTCTTTCACATACATAAAACAATACAATTTATTTTTTAAAATAATTTAATATATATGCTAATTAATTACTAACCAAAATTACTAAAATCTGCTAGTCTCACGACTTTTTGAAATTATAATAGTTTCAGAAAGTTTGTAAACACATATACACTTTAGAAAAATAACTGATAATTCATTTCATTACTCGGAATAAAAAATAGAAAAAGTATAGGTAAACAATGAAAATACTAAACAATGTGAACAATAGAGATATCGAATGTTCAATTTAATAAGTATGCTAATGATTATGTTCAATATTTTTAATTCAATGATTATTTTTTTTATTCAATTTATTCATACACATTAATAATGATTGAATATTTAATTCACTAAATGTGCAGATAGTTATGCTAATGTTAAGGTTTAGAAGATAATTTAAGCTTTAAGATGGAATATTTTTTTATTTTATTCTGTTAATTTTAGAACCCATTGTACAAAAGTCATTGTCTACCTAGCAAAATCCAAAAAAATAACATCATATATCCAACTAAAATTGGGTGCCTTATTTATAGATCAAAATTGTCACTTTCTATGTATTTCTCTTCTATAATTAAATCTCGGACAACCAAAAAAATAAAAATACTGAGGGATAGAGGACTTTCTACAAGAACTTGGTAACAAAACTTGTGTTTTTATTTTTCATTTTTTCCCTCTCTACACACATCTTCAAAATCAACAGCCAGGTGAAGTGGTGCCATGTGTGGATGATGATGAGGCAGGAGAATTTCCTTCACCGTGATTAGCCCTTTCTTCTGAATGTGAATGATCTGAAACATCTTCTAACTTGTTGCATTTTGGTGACTTCTTCATTGAAGGATGAGTTTGTGTGCGGGGAACAATGGTAGTTGGATGTGTGGCCACAGGTGCATAAATAGCAGCATGTGGTGCAGTTGTAACCGTGGTTAATTCCCCTGATGACACTGTTGAGGTAGCTATGGCAGCAGTAGCAGCAGCATATTCTTGTGGCTGAACAAAAATGTTGCCAACAAGAAACAACGGAGCAGTTTGGGAGTTTGCACTGTTTGGAATCATAGTGGTTGGCCTTCTTGTGTGGAGACGAAATTTCTGTCCAAGACAAACACGGAATAAACACTTTTAGAACTATGATTTACAATACAAGATCAACTAACTCCAATTGTTATGAAAGTTAAAGAGGATTGATACCAATGACTTAGTTAAACTCTTATATCATTTCTCAAAGAATTTAATTTTGATATAATGTCATTGTAAAATAACTTTATACGTTCAGTCATCCAAAACAGATGTCCTGTGTCTGTGTGTTTCAAAACTACTCCATTTATGTCTAAGCTTCAAATCCAATTGAGTCATAAAGTTAGAAATGACCAAAGAGTAGTTTAGTATACAAATTACTAACCTGTAAGTGACTTTTGACTTCATCATTTGTAAGGCCATCAACCTTCATTAGCTCCCTTATCTGTTTTGGGGTGGCAGCTGCAACATACACCAAAATATTCAATATCAAATACAATACACACAATTCAAATTGTAATATATAGGTGTGATTTTCTTCAAAAACACCTTTTTTAATTTCGTTCAATTTTGCCCCTAATATTTTTTATTTGTGTAGAAATTATCCAAAGATGATAATTCTATCTAAAATATTAGGAACAAAACTGAAAACTTAAGAACAAAATGTTAAAGGAAAAAATTGAATGACTCGAAAATGTTAGCTACAAAATTGAAGGAGGGAAATCTCAAAAGTTAGGGAGTAACAGAAAATTGACAAGGAAATTATGTTATGCTTCTTAAAATACTTACAATCTGCACCTCCAAGCTGCTGAAGGGCATGAAGGAACCGTTTGTGTAGTTCCTGTGACCAGCACCGCCGCTGCTTCCTCTGACCCTGTCCTTTCTCCTCTCTTTTACCGCCGCTTCCAGCATTGCCTCCGGTCGATACAGGTCCTGTGGAACTTGTTGCTGGCACCGGCGGAGAAGAAGGCGTTTTGGCAGTTGGCAATGATGATGATGATGCATTAACCTTTCCAACAGTGCTCTCCTCTCTGTGAAATGGCTGAAAAGCACCACCAATGCTTCTCTTCACTTCCACAACAGACGCTTTTCTAGGCACATCCTGATCAACAAAATTTCAAACAGAATCAGATTCCCACACTATTTCAGTTAGAAATTTTGAACTAAGTGCGTCTAACTACGTGAGGATACATCAAATAATTTTCTAAACAGAGCAAGTAACATAACTCATTACCAAAAACGACACCAAGAAACAGAAACTAAAACAGTTCAACTAAGTTGAACCCAAACTTTTTTTTTTCTTATTTTCGTACCTCTTTAGGTGGTTGGGGATCAGGGTTCCACAATTGAACAGATCTGAGCCAGTCAGATTTTTTCTTATCAGTGCTGCAGCTGCTGTTATTATTATTGTTGTTGGTACTATCCTCCTTTTGAATCTTGTTTCTATGAGAATGTTGCTCTTCACCATCATCATAATATTCTTCATCATCTTCTTCATCGCAATCAGGTGAAGCCCTTTTCTTGATTGGAATGAACTCCTCAAAAACAGGATCGTCCGTTGATGTCTGCTCCGAACACTCCGATTGGCCATTCAAATTGTACTCTGTCGTTGTTCCAGATAACTGCTGCCTACAGGCTTCAATTGCTGCATCAAACAGGAAAAAAAAATTGGAACATCAGAAAAAAGAGCAAACAAGTAAAAATAAATAAACAAATAAAATACCCAGAAACAAAAGGAACAAACTTTAACATGTTTCCGCAAAAGGGTGTATGAAAATGTTTTCCTTTTTCGGTTTCATATTTACCTTGCGCGACAAGTTCTAAGGACAGGGGAAGCTCTCTGTGGAAGACTTGGATTTTTCTTCTCTCGTCCTCCAATGCTTCGATGTACTCGCGAAACCCCATCTTCTGGGGTTGGATTTTCTCAGAGAATTGCATCGCAAATTAACAATACAAGCCTCTTCAAAATTCTTCTCTATTCTTTTGTTTTCTCGTGAGTTCAGGTTTTTTTTTTTCTCTTTCCTTTTTGGTTTGCGTGAGGGGGGAACTCTTAAAACTGTTTGAAGAAGAGGGTGAGAAGGAATATATATAAGGAAATGGCGTTTTGTACAAGCAGAGAGAGAGAGAGAGAGAGAGAGAGAGAGAGAGAGAGAGAGAGAGAGAGAGAGTACGGATCCAACAATGAAGAATATGGGATCTAAGTAGAATCAAAATTCGGAATAAACTTTCTAAACAAGCAAGAAAGAAAGAGAAGGTAGAGAGAGAACGTGGTATTGTGGGTTGGATCGGAGGGTGTAGAAAAACTTGGGAGGAAAAAAACACACCGAGGTCGGGGCGTCGCATAAGAAAACGAATCTTTGATGCGTTTTATATTCTCAACTTTTTTTTTTAAACTATTTTCTCTTTCTATCACTAGTAGTATCTCGTTAGTTTTCTTTCCTTGAAGGTGAGGGGTAAAATAATAGACAGAAAAAGTGAAAAGGAAGAAAATGCGGTAAGAGATAGAAGAAAGAGAGAGTATGATATTATGAATGAATATTCCAGGCTTTGATTCGCTTTTAAGTTCATTGTGAGTTGGCAATTGCATCAGCGGGTTCTATTCTCTCCTCTTTATCTCTATCTCTCTCTCTCATCGGATAAGATCAAAATTCAAAAGACACTTCTTTTATTTTCTTCTCTCGTTATCTCCCGCAATTTTATCTTTGAAAAGTATAGAGTTCAGAAATTATTTTTAGAGATAAGATATGTTTATATTAAAATTAGTTATTAATATAAAATATATATTAAAATATAAATATATATTAAAAATAATTAAATTATATATATATTTATATATAAATATATTAATGATTAATTTTAATAATTAATTTTAGTGTATAAATAATATTTTTATTATTTTTAATATGAGAATAAAAATAATATTTTAATTAAATATTGATATTTAAAGTGTATTATAATATTATAAAAATATAAAAATATATCTAACACATATTTTGTGTTATATCAAAATAATGATACGTGTTTAATATATATTTTGTGTGTTGTTAGAATGATAATAGTATCTTGAGTGTTGCAATCTTCTTGCTATTAACTCGTATATATAAAATTTATCCACATATAATTATATAAAATAACTATTGTTTTACTCAAATTTTTGTTCCATTGTTAACAACAAATAAATCAACAATTTTCGAGTTTTGTTTTACAATCTTAATTTAAGGAGCGGAAACGACTTCTTTTGTGGATGTCTCAAGGTCTCAATTGTAGTTTCAAAAGTAAAATTAAAGATGAAAAGAAAGGGTTAATACTCAAATTCGTCCTAAAAGATCACGCGATCTTTATTTTTGTCCGTCCCCAAATGATTTTTTTAATCAAATTAGTCCCTAAAAGATAAATTGTTAGTCAAATTAGTTCTTCCGTCAGTTGGATGATGACGTGTCATGTTAAGTGCCACGTGGCAGGTCAGTGACACGTGGCACTTGACATGTAAAAAAGTTTTTTATTAGTCAAAATAGTCCTTAGAAGTCTAGACGTA
Organism: Arachis hypogaea; assembly: GCF_003086295.3. Lineage (NCBI taxonomy): Eukaryota > Viridiplantae > Streptophyta > Magnoliopsida > Fabales > Fabaceae > Arachis > Arachis hypogaea. Next base: position 121,186,203 of record NC_092050.1, on the reverse strand, counting down.
AGTCATTTTCATCCCTCAAATTTTAAAAATTAGTCAAACTAGTCCTTATATAATTTTTTTTTCTTCATAATATTATATTTGAAATATTTTTTGATACTATTAATTTTAATAGAAATGTAATTGACAAACAAAACATAATAATTGTATCTTTTCTTCTTAAATTTTTTTTCAATAAAATTATCTCTCTCCTTTAATTCTTCTCAAAATCTCTCTTATTCTTTTCTATTCTAAAATATTTTTCTTATATTATTGTATTTTGCTGGAATATATATATATATATACTCAAAATTGAAATATATGTATTTATTAACCTAAACAAAGTTATATGCTCAAAATCAAAATTTATGTATGTTAACCTAAACAAAGTTATACCATTATTTTTTTTCTACTACATCTTTTTTTTTTTCATTACTATATTACTGACATATAGGATATAATGGTAGTGATACTTAGAGTCAAAATTCAAGAAGATCCACAAATTTTGCATCAATTCTGAACTTTACAAAATATTAAAAATTTGTTGCTTAATTATTATTATTATTATTATTATTATTATTATTATTATTATTATTATTATTATTATTATTATTATAAATGAATTGCTTCTTAAGCATAATACGTGCAAACACCATAATAAATTTTTGTGTGTTTCATATGTTTGAGATAGATTATATAATTTTTCTTTTAATTTCACAAATCAATGAGATAAAATGAAATAGGAAATATTATACCTATGCATAACACAGACTACTCCGCACTAGTACATTATTTAAATAGATATACTTCATATTAAAATAAAATTCCTTTTGTTTTAAATGAAATATTTAAAAAATTATATTAGAATATTAAGATTCAAAAAGTGATTACATAAACCAGTTTGTCAATTATTGAGTTTTATTATATAAATTAAATAATAATAAAAATTATAATTTAAAATTTAAAATAATTACTATATTATTTAGTAAAATTTAAAATATTAAATTTTTAAATATATAATCAACAATAATTTGATAAAATTATTTAAATAAAAAAAATTTACATAAAAAATTATAATTTGAAAATGTAAAATTTAAAAATAAAAATGACAAAATAATTTTATAAAAATTTAATTATTTTTATTATTTTATGTAAAGAGAATTTTGTTTATTAAGGTTTAAAAAATAATATTAAAATTAGTAGTATAAAAAATATTATAAATTTAATATTATAAAAAAATTATATAAGTACTAGTTTGACTAATTTTTAAAATTTGAAAGATGAAAATGACTTACGTCTAGACTTTCAAAGACTATTTTGACTAATAAAAAACTTTTTACATGTCAAGTGCCACATGGCATGCCACGTGTCACTGACCTGCCACGTGGCGTGTCGCGTCATCATGCCACGTGGCACTTAACGTGACACATCATCGTCCAACTGACGGAAGGACTAATTTGACTTACAGCTTATCTTTCAAGGACTAATTTGATTAAAAAAATTATTCGGGGACGAAAATGAAGATCGCGTGATGTTTCAGGGACGAATTTGAACATTAACCCTGAAAAGAAAACATGCAAGGTGCCGGAGGCAAAGTAAAATGCAGAAATTAAAGCAAATAATAAATTAAAAAGAAGATGAAGGAAGAAACATGAACGTAAAAGTGAAAAAGACATAAAAGTAGAGGAATTTTATTAATAAAAACTGAAAAAAAGCAAAGTACAAGTGTTTGAGTTCAGAGGAATTACTTAAGATTCCCAATTTTACTCTGTGATGCCAAGGGGCTGAGAGCGTTTTTTGGGTTTCTAAGCGTTTTCCAAGAAGAACTGAACTTATTACAATGTTTTCTTAAAACTCTATTTATAGACTAGCCTAATATCAGCTAACAGTTACCATTTGTACACTATTTGCAGAAAATTTAAATTTCTTGTAACTGTTCCCGCACTTCTTGCTTGATGTTAATTTCAAAATTTAAATAAATAACCAACTATCAAATGATCTAATTTAATTTAAAATAGATATAAATATTATATATAGGAACATTACCAAATAACTAATTATTTCTTTTTATAATTTTCTTATAAAAATTATATTTTATCTAATATAATGCCTCCAAAATTTTTCACTTGAAGTCATACAGGGATTGAAAGTGAAAAAATTTTGTTGTTTATAATAATAAAAAAAGTATATGCAAACGTATGTTTATTTATTTATTTATTTATTTTTTTTTTTTAGTATATAAATGATAACAATAAATGTTGATAAGGATGAAATTTTGAAACACCATTTAGAAAGTACATAAGAGTACCGTACTCTTTCCCCTTTTCTTTGTTATTTTGTTTATTTATTTAAATTGGCTAAACAAAAAGTGAAATGTCTCTTATCTTCTTGTGGTACATGTGAGAAAGATAATACGCTAGTGTTAAATTTTTTCTTCAACTGTGTACCCCACGTACTCTTCCAAATTTTATCTATTACCTTCCAAATTTTATCTATTACGATTAGCTTTCTCTGTTCACAAGGGTTTGATTATATCTAATTTTTTCAATATTTCAAGTAAGGTTTTACTGCTAACTCCATCTTTATCCTTTCTTTTCCATTAATGATTGTGAAGAACCCTAACCCCAAAAATGGCTTCCAAGTATCACTTGTATTATTTATGAGTACTCGAATCTTACTCTGAAGAACATTCTTTTTTTAGCTTGTTTGTTGATCGTTGACAACCTCAGCATCTAATACTTGAATTTTTCAATTTGCATTATTATGGCAACCTCAAGCAACCATCTGTCAACAATTCCTCCTTCTTCATCTAACGTGGCCAGTTGCGATAAGCCTGTTGTCAAGAATGGCAAGGATTTTGCTCCTGAACCAGAGGCCTCGAAATCAAAATTATGGGAATCTCAGGTGCTACTCCCTTTGACCATTGATAGTGTAGACTCAGCTTTTGTTGGCCCTATTGTCTCTCTTAAAGAAGCAAACGAGATAAAAAGTATTTTTTTCTGGTCACCTCAAAGAAAATCTGTTGCTTTTCAAGACTCCATTCCTATTGGATACTTCGACTCCAACAACAGACTATTCAGAAATCCCCCAAAGACCAACATTGGAGGTTACCATGCTTGGTTGGGTAGGGTTGAAACTGAGAAGATGACCTTGTGGAAAGAAATTGGGATATATGACCTAATTGAGCTTAGTAAAAATTTCTACACTGTTAATTCAGGATTAATGGGAGGTGCATTGTACTTCTGGGACGAGACTTCTCATACGTTTCACACTCCTTACGGTATGATTATTCCTACTCTTCTGGATGTGGCTGCAATAACTGGCCTACCTCCCTTGGGAGAGGAAATTTTAACCACTACCCGGTCAATCACAGACTCTAAGTATGCCATTGACATTTCTTCGATTACCTACCAGAGTTTCATTTTTAATAACAGAGGTCGAGAAGGAGAACCTGTTTCTGATAATGAGCACATGGCCTTCCTTCTCTATTGGTTGAGTGGCGTTGTTTTCTGTGTCAGAAGTATTCAAGTTGAAATCACCTATGTCCCATTGGCCGTTATGTTAGCTGAAGGCAAGAGGTTGTGTTTGGCCAAATTGTTCTTGACTCGACTATATCTCACTCTAGATTGGATCACAGCCCATATGAGGGAGAAGAAAAGAATCACTAATGTTGACGGTCCTGTTTGGCTTTTTCAGTTGTAGCTGTCTGCTATTTTTGAATCTGAACTACAACCACGTTCGACCCAAAAAGGGCCTACAGATTCTGCGATTGCCGGACACCGCTTGCTCAATTTAATCTTTCCTGATAAGTTGATGCCCTCACATGATAATATGAAACACTTCTTCCTTACTTTTTATCACTTGCCAGAGAAATACCACAACATCAATTTGACTCTTTTTGCTAATTGTCAAATTGGTCCGGAATGGTTGACGCAATTGCTTACCCCAGCTAAGGTTACACAAAAAGAAAGCATCACTATTTAGTCACAGTTCTTAACTCCCCAATTATTTTTTGCTGGATTCCCGGGTGAGGATGACCTAAGAACAGCGATCTATATGCCAAATGCCGTCTCAAGACAATTTGGGTTAGCTCAGGCCATTCCATCTCCTTACCATCTTCAAGAGTCACAATCTTTGCATGACAAAGCTATTTCACTAGAAGATTTGCTGCGCATTCAGAAAGATAATGCTGCGCGGAGGAATAAATTCCACTTGTTCCCTTTCAAGCCTTGTCCGTTGACCACCTATTCATTCTTTTCTTGGTGGAAAAACTATTACTCCTCTATTGAAGTTGCTTTCAGTACTTGTTGTCAAAGGATGGCCACTATTCTTGTAATGCAACAAGTGAGAAGAGCAAAAAGGGTAATTACCACTAAACTATTTGCTCATTTTATTATTATTATTATTATTATTATTATTATTATTATTATTATTAGTTAGGATAATTTCCTCTATTAGTAACATGTCTTCTCTGTGTTGTTGCTATTAATTTTCTTCATGCACAATGTCTTCTAAGGCTATCACAATGGCACCTGTTTTAATTTTTTTCATTATTATTATATATATATATATATATTTTTATTATTACAGAGAACACAACTACCCCACTTGCCACAAATCCTCTTCTGAGAAAGTCTTCTAGTAAGCTTGTAGGAAAAAAGAAATGCACTCTTAATTGCTCCAACCGCCGGGTAAAAAGAAGACTTGAACCAATTGAAGTTTCAATATCTTCAAGTAGTAATGATAAGAATGATACATCAAATACATCCAATGACAATCTTGATGGACTGGTAATCTCTCAACACAATGAAAGGGACAACGAGAACACCTCGTCAAGTGATGAATCAGTCAGTAAATTCTCTTCGGAAGAAGATGTCAATGCTCTTAGCCCCAGTGACCGACTTGCTTCTCAGGTATTTTTATATATTTTCACGTCTTCCATATTGAAATAACATCATCTTAAAGAACTTACATGGTGATGATACTTCTCATGCTGAGTCCCCTTTTTATTACCTTTGTCCTCATTTCACTTTTTGATTTAGGTCACTGTGACTCCTACCATTTCTTTGATCGTGCCTAATACTGAAAATATGATGGCTGCCACATCTAATAAGCCTATACCCAAAACCAATACAAATAAGGTATAACATGTCATTTAGCCTGATGGTTGGTATCTCTTCCTTGTATCTTCTTTATTTTTATGTTAACTTTTGCCTTTGTATTTTTTGTCTAGCTTCAAAATTTTGAAATTCCCCCAAGTGAGCGGTCAGAAAAACATATACCCATCCCTTTCGTCCATGCTCAGACCCCTAATGTGGTGAATGATTTATTGGCTGATTTAGAAACTCTAAATGAAGCATATGCATGTAGCATGGATACACAGAAGGCCATAGTTGAATCTTGTTCTACCATTCAAAGTCACCCTTCAACAGAGCAGCCCTATACTACACCTCCCACAACCAAGATTGTTGACAATTCCATCCTGCTTCCATTAAGCCAACAACTCAGTGTCATTTTATCCAAACCTGTTTTGACACTTGCTACGGATCCGCAGTTTAAGGCTCAGCTTTATGATATTCTTCAAACTTTTTCAATTACACCACATTCTAAGACTATTGATCCTTTGTTGGCTCGCTTACAGAAGGTTTATGAGGATCTTTATGCCAAATTTCCAGATTCTCAGGCAGCCATCTCATCGTGTCAACAATTAACTGAATCTCTTTCTAAATTGAAATAAGACACCTCCTCTTTTGAGGCTGTCAAAGCTACCCTGGCTGCCCATATTACAAAAGCTAAAGATCGGGCTCATGAGCTATCTGAGGAGATTCAAAACTTAGAACAACAGCTGACTGTCAAGAGAGGAGCAAAAAGTAGGCTGGATGCTGCTTTGATAAAGAATGAGGGTCAATTTACTAAAGCAAGTAGCATGCTTGACAGTAGCAATGCAGCCTTACAGTCACTTGAAGAGAAAATGCCCTCCTCACAGGAAGCTGCCAAAGAAGCCAGGAACTTCCAAATCGCTCTCCAAGCTGAAGTTATTCGCTTGAAGGAGATCTTTGAAACCTAGTCTTGCATTTCTTATGTGAACCTTTGTGATTTTAATATGTGTCTGCAATCTTCACTTTTTGAACGTTTAGAATTTTGTTTATTATTCGCTTTTGAATGCACTCTATCCTTATTTTTGAGATTGGACACTTGCTATTTTTTTTTCTTTGGACACTACAACTGGATATTTTCGTATCCTTAAACATGTGGAATGTTTATCTCATGTATGCATGGCCTATATATCTTTAAATATTTGCCATTTATTGAAGGAATTCTTCTTCCTGATCCGATTTCAATAATCTTATAGGCATTTCCAGAATAAACTTTGTCAACTACATAAGGTCCTTCCCAAGTTGGAGACCACTTACCATAAGTTTTTGACTTTTTTTATATAGGCAAAATTATTTTTCACACTAAATCTCCAACTGCAAATGTCTTTACTTTAACATGGCAGTTGTATGATTTTGACATAATCTCTTTTTGTCGAATCACCCGCTCTAAAGCTCTCAACATTTCGTCATCTAGTTCATTGAGCTCATCATGCAAAGAATTCCAATAATCTACTACTGGTATCTCGTCTTATCTAGCCACCCTTACACTTTGCAGATTAATATCAATTGGCAACACCACATCATGACCGTAAACTAACTTATACGGGGTGGTTCCAGTAGAACCTCTTGGAGAATTTCGATAAGCCCAAAGAACTTGACTGAGAGTTTGGTGCCAATTTCTTGGCTGCCTTCCAATGTATTTTTTAATTAATGCAATCAAAATTTTATTCGCTGCCTCCACTTGTCCATTGGCTTGGGCATAATATGGTGTAGAAGAAAGCATTTTTATATCCCTAGATTTGGCATATTCCATGACCTTTTTCCCAATAAACATGGTTCCTTGATCAGTGGTAATAGACTGAGGAATTCCAAACCTATGCACAATATGCTCCTCAATAAAATCTATTATTTCATTGTGAGTTACCTCCCTCAGAGAGATAGCCTCTACCCATTTAGAAAAATAATCAACACCAACCAAAATGAACTTATGACCTTTAGAAGAAGGTGGGTGAATCTGTCCAATAAGATCTAGAGCCTAACCTCTAAATGGCCATGGCTTAATTATAACATGTAGTTCTGACGCTGAAATATGTTGAAGGCTTCCATGTTTTTGGCTTTCATAATTTATACAATCTCTTTGAATAGTTGGCCAATACAATCTTCTCCTATTTATCACCCATTTTATTTTTTCCCCTGATTGATGGGCACCACAAATTCCCTCATGCACTTCAGCAAGAGCCAAATACGCTTCTTTTTCTCCCAAACATGTCAAGAGATTTCCATCAACAGATTTCTTAAACAAGACATTACTTATTAGAACATAACTTTGAGCCCTATATTTAAGTTTTCTATCGACACTAAGACTTGGATTTTTTAAATATTCTACAATTGGTACTCTCCAATCTTCTGGGTCTAGTTTTTCTAATGACAACACTTCTCTTTCTCTCAAAGGCATAAATATGTCCTTTATCCTTACCAATTTTTCTAGTGTTGAGGGCTTGATCTTATATCTTGAAGCAATTTGAGCTAATTCATTTGCTTCTTGATTTAACTCCCTTGGAACATGCCTTACAATGACATTATCAAATTTACTCAACAACTCTGTAGCCACATTGAAATACTTTCTTAAATTTTCACTAACACATCTATATTCAAGTGATACTTGACGGACTACAAGCTGTGAATCTCCAAAAATTTTCACATTTTTAACTCCTCTTTCTAATATTAATTCCAGTCCCATTATTAATGCTTCATACTCTGCCTCATTGTTGGAACATGAATAATTCAATTCAAAGAGGAATTTGCTTGGCTCGCCACTTGGAGAAATAATTAAAATTCCTATAGCAACACCACCCTTATGGCATGAACCGTCAAAATATAATTTCCAAGGTACCAAACCAACGAAACCTAGTAAACTCTTATCAATGTCAATACAAGGATGATCAACCAGGAAATCAGCTAGAACCTGACCCTTAACGGCTCTTGCAGGAACAAAATGTAAAGAAAATTCCGTTAAGGCCAGCATCCATTTTCCTAGTCTACCATGCAATATTGGAGAAGACAACATATATTTAAGAACATCAAACTTAGAAATTACATAAACATTCCTAGGAATTAGATAGTACTTAAGTTTTAAACAAGAAAAATATAAAGCTAAACAAAGTTTCTCAATTGGAGAATAACGGCTATCAACACCATTTAGCACACGACTTAGATAATAAATCACTCTCTCGTTGCCATTCTCATCTTCTTGAGCCAGCATTCCACCAATTGTTACTTCAGAAGCTGAAACGTAAAGTTTTAGAGGTGCTCCGTGCCTTGGAGGTGTCATAATAGGAGGATTAGTCAAATACTGCTTGATGTTGTCAAAAGCTTCTTGATGCTCTGTTTTCCATTGGAACTCTTCCTCTTTTTTCAACTTGATCAGAGGCGCAAAAACCTTGGTTTTTCCTGACAGATTGGAAATGAACCTTCTGAGGTAATTGACCTTCCCTAAAAATGCTTGTAGTTACTTTTTGTTTGCTGGAGGGGGAGCCTCTAAGATAGCCTTTGCCTTATTTTTGTCAATTTCAATCCCTTTTTTCTACACCAAGAAACCAAGAAAATTCCCTGCACTCACACCAAAAGCACATTTTTAGGGATTCATTTTCAACTTATGCTTTCTCATTCTTTCAAATGCTTTTTTTAAGTTTTCTAGATGCTCTTTTTTAGCATTTGATTTGACAACCACATCATCAACATAAATTTCCATAAAAATTACAATAAAGTCATGAAAAATTTTATCCATCGCCCTTTGATAAGTTGCACCAGCATTTTTTAGCCCAAATGGCATCACAACCCATTCAAAAGTTCCTAAAGCACCTGGACACCTAAATGCTGTTTTTGACACATCTTCTTCAGCTATGTATATTTGATTATAACCTGAATATCCATCCATAAAACTTAACATTTCATGACCAGCAGTAGAATCTATCAACATATCAGCTATAGGCATTGGATATTCATCTTTTGGTGTTGCAGAATTTAAATCTCTAAAATTAATGCAAACCCTTAATTTTCCATTCTTTTTCATGACAGGAACAATATTAGAAATCTAGTTGACAAACCTTGCTGTTCTTATAAACTTAGCCTTAAGAAGTCTTTCAATCTCTTCTTTAATCTTCTGCACGACTTCAGGAGCAAATCTCCTTGGTGGCTGCTTGACAGGTTTAACATTGGCTTTCAATGGCAATTGATGTTCTACTAATTCACGACTCAAGCCTGGCATCTCTGCATAATCCCATGCAAAACAGTCGCAATATTCCTTCAAAATCTCCACCATTTCTTTTTTGAAATCATCAGGCAGCATCTTGCTCACATATGTTGGTCTAGGATAATCACCGTTACTAATATCTACTTCCTCCGAAGGATCCTGCACTTCAAACTTTTTTACAGCGTCAGTGTTATTTTTTTCAAAACCTAAAGGACCATCATCATATATACAATCATAAGGTACACTGTCAATGCACCCTTCTCTGTCTACCATATAGGCTGACAGTCGAGCCAGTTGGCTCGTCAAGCTCATCTAAGTTTCTCCTGAGGCCGTATTCGCCCGGTCTTAGGGATCAAAATAAAACCATTCATATCTATTTTATAAATCCCAATATTTTCAGGATTAAATGCATTGGTGTCAACTGTCAGCAGCTTGACTCCAGGATTATACATCCTGAACTCCACATGCATCTCATCATAGTAACAGGTACTATTGTCAGCAAGAACTTCTTCCACTCCTCCATCTTCATTCCAGAAAATCAATTTTTGATGTAAACTGGATGGAATAGCACCCATTCCATGAATCCAATCACGTCCCAAAAGCAAGTTAAAACCAGCTTTTGAAGGAACCACAACAAATAGAGTTGGCCTGTTGACAGAACCAACCTCAATTGACAGCAGAACCACACCTCTAACAGAAGAAGTCCTTCCATTAAAATCTGTTACCCCAATGCTACTTTTAATCAGATCTTTTTTAGTCTTTCCAAGCCTTCTCATCATTCTTTCAGGCATGAGATTAACAGCAGCTCCCCCGTTAACTAAAATCTTATTGACTATCCTTCCATCAACACGAGCCTTGATATGCAGTGGACGCAAGTATTCCTTATCATTTTCAGTAGGCTTCTCAAATAATCCTCCACCACATATATTGTCATCTAGCAATAAGCATTCGCTTCCAGGGAAGACATCATAACAATCATCTTCTAATGACTCTACTTCCTGGACTTGACTATACTCCTCAGGCAGTATTGACACCACAACTATAGGTTGCTTAACACTAAATATCGCTTCTAAGCTGTCATCAAAACCAGTGTCAAAATTATTAGTAATTAAATCTTCATCCTTTTCTCCCTTGTTTTCAACCATTACCCTCTTCCCAGCAAGATTATTCTTGACATTTTTATTGCATTAAGGGTGATTAGAAGAATTGCCTATTTCTGCAGACTTGGCCATGGTTGGCAAAGGAGGAAAATCTACTCCATGTCCCTTGTATGGATCCAAAAGAACATACTCAGGTATATTTTCTTTATGCTCAAAAGTTGTAAAAGGAGAATATTTTGGAATATTTTGACAATTTGGCCAAGGAGAATAATTAGGAACCTGCTGCATGTTAGGATTATAACAAGAATAAATTGGCTTTGAGGGAACAGGCACATTTTTTGGAATATATATACTACCTCCCACTTGTGCATGATTCATGTTCCATAACTGAGACTCATAGTACCTGGGCTTAAAAGGTCTAGGCTTCACCCATTTGTTTTTTCCTCTTGCAAAAGCAGTAGGTTGATTCTGCACATTTCTCACATTCTGGACCCATTTATTGTTTGAAATTTTGGTGGGAGGTACTCTTATCTTTTGAGAAAATCCATCAGGTTTTCCACCAATCATGACCACAGACTTCATCTTCTGGTTGACGGGTTGTACCCTAGTGTTGTTGATGCACTTGTTCAAAGGAGTTTGACCACCCAACTTTTGTTTCCCCTCGGCTATCTTCCGCTTTAGCTCGTTAGTTTCATTTTCTTTTTCAGCAATCTTCTTTCTCAACTCAGCCTTTTCTTTCTCTTCAACTTTGTACTTTTCAAACTCTTTTGCAGCTTCCTTGTCAAAAACAGCATTGCACTTTGGGCACATGGCGATGGTGCTGTCAGATTCTTTAATTCTCAACAAAAAATCTAACAGATCCTCACCAGGACGAGGAAAAACTGGCTTCTTATCTTGCTCAAAGACTCTCAGGTCTTTATTTTCATCTTTAGCACTAACCATTGTGGCATCAACTTCTACCATGTTGATTGACAAATTGAATGGCTCAACATAATTTGAGTCAGCAGCAAATGGTTCAGTGTCCACCTTCATAGTAGTTTTATCCTCAAACTTCAATTTCCCTCCTCAATTGCTTTTTGTATCAAGTCCCTGAAACAGACGCAATTATTAGTGGTGTGTGAAAATACCTGATGAAACTTACAAAATTTCTTATTCTTTATTTCAACAGCTGAAGGCATCTTTTTTCCTTCTGGTAAAATAAGCTGTTTATCTTTTAATAAAATCTCAAATATTTGATCTGCCTTAGAAATATCAAAAGAATAAGTCTTATTTTCAACTTTAGAATATGAAGAAACTTTTTCTTTTCCTTTAACAGGCTTCAAAGATTTGCATACATAAGGAGGACCCCCACGTAATTTAGCAATATAAATCTCCTTCTCATCTGAATCACTACTATCAGAAAAACAATCAACATATGCAACCTTTTTTGAACCCTTTTTAAAATTTTCTTTTTCTTTCTTAATCTGTTCTATCTGTCTTACTCTTTCAGCTAACTGGGAAAGATCTAAAGTATGTTGATTGACAAGTTTCTTCCTAACTCCAAATTCTAACCCATTAGTAGCCATTTTGACAACTTCAATTTCCGGAATCGGAGTAAAACCCTTATTTCTCATGTTTCTAAATCGCGCCAAATAAGTATCAATGGATTCTCCTTTTGCACGTTTGACAGAGAATAAATCTGTAAGACTAACTTTCAATTCACCTCGGAAAAACTGATCATGAAAATTTTTTTCTAACTGCGCCCAAGAATGAATAGAATTTGGTCTCAAGTTGGAGAACAATGTAAATGCATTTTTTTGTTAAAGAAGAAGGAAAGTATCTCATCTTGAGATATTCATTAGAAGCTGCTTCCCCAATTTCAACAGTATATCGAGCAATATGCTCTACTGTAGACTCATTTTCTTCTCCAGAAAATTTTGTAAGGGACTATGGAATTTTCCAATCCCTTGGGAGCTCTGCTTGTTGGACACATTCAGGAAAAGTAGACACAAAATATGGCCTATTTAAGCAACCAACATTAAATCCCAAACGGTTTAAAACTTGTTCAACATTTCTTGCTAGATTATAATGCCTCCCTAAGTTGTTTTGCCTAAATCTTTCTAACATATCATCAGCATTTTGACCATGTCTAGGCATATGGACATCATAATTAGGAATTGCTCCACCATTTTGATTGACATTATCAAATCTTAAACCCTGGTTATCATTTTCTTCTAAATTTACCACAGTAGCAATCCTATTAACTTGCCTATTTAATTGTTCAATTCTAGTGTTTGTGTTTTCTAAAAGAGGATTTAAAACTGTCACCATTTGATGAGTTAATATGTTTACTAGATCATGGTGACTTTCATCCATCTGTTGCCTAATATTTGCTAAAGATCCCATAGTTTGACTAGGTTGATTAGCAGGCATTGCTCTTGACATGTCAGGAATACAGGTCTAGAATTTTCTACCCTAGTGACAGTGGATGTAGTAGAATTAGATGCACTGTTATTTCCTGTATTAATAGAATATGAAAAATTTTGTTGTGATACGTGTGAGCCTAACGCCCCAGAAACAGGTACATTTGACATGCCATATGGATTTTGATAAATAGGATTTTGAAAAGTTGAGTAGAGAGGCACAGGCAATCCTTGTGTCACCATGGAGGGGACATACCCCGGTGGCAAGCCATATGGCAGCCACCCCACGGTATTTATGTGAGTTGTATTTAACCCTATATGGGCATGGCCAACGCCATCATGCCTCACTGACATCAAGGTAGGCTCTGCGTTTGAAACCACAGGAGAATTTCTGGATTCATTTCCTCTAATCTCATCACTAGAAGTAGAAGAAGATGCTGCAGAAGTATTTGACATGTCAACTGATGCTGATTTCCTTGGCTCTGGACGCACGAACTTACCACTGCGCAACCACATGCAAATTCAAAAACTCTTGATTTTTCTTTTGACAAACTACAATCTATTGACAAGGTCCCACCGAGCGTGCCAATTTGTTTTACTCAAATTTTTGTTCCATTGTTAACAACAAATAAATCAACAATTTTCGAGTTTTGTTTCACAATCTTAATTTAAGGAGCGAAAACGACTCCTTTTGTGGATGTCTCAAGGTCTCAATTGTAGTTTCGAAAGTAAAGTTAAAGATGAAAAGAAAACATTCAAGGTGTCGGAGGCAAAGTAAAATGCAGAAATTAAAGCAAACAGGAAATTAAAAAGAAGATGAAGGAAGAAACATGAACGTAAAAGAGAAAAAGACGTAAAAGTAGAGGAATTTTATTAATAAAAACTGGAAAAAAGCAAAGTACAAGTGTTTGAGTTCAGAGAAATTATTTAAGATTCCCAATTTTACTCTGTGATGCCAAGGGGCTGAGAGCATTTTTTGGATTTCTAAGCGTTTTCCAAGAAGAACTGGACTGATTACAATATTTTTCTAAAGCTCTATTTATAGACTAGCCTAATATCAGCTAACAGTTACCATTTGTACACTACTTGCAGAAAATTTGAATTTCTTGTAACTGTTCCCGCACTTCTTGCTTGATGTTAATTTCAAAATTTAAATAAATAACCAACTATCAAATGATCTAATTTAATTTAAAATAGATATAAATATTATATATAGGAACATTACCAAATAACTAATTATTTCTTTTTATAATTTTCTTTTACTCAAATTTTTGTTCCATTGTTAACAACAAATAATCAACAATTTTTGAGTTTTGTTTCATAATCTTAATTTAAGGAGCGGAAACAACTCCTTTTGTGGATGTCTCAAGGTCTCAATTGTAGTTTCAAAAGTAAAATTAAAGATGAAAAGAAAACATGCAAGGTGCCGGAGGCAAAGTAAAATGCAGAAATTAAAGCAAACAGGAAATTAAAAAGAAGATGAAGGAAGAAACATGAACGTAAAAGAGAAAAAGATGTAAAAGTAGAGAAATTTTATTAATAAAAACTGGAAAAAAGTAAAGTACAAGTGTTTGAGTTCAGTTCTTCTTGGAAAAAAATAAATAAATAAATAAATAAATAAACATACATTTGTATATACTTTTCTTATGATTATAAACAACAAAATTTTTTCACTTTCATTCCCTGTATGACTTCAAGTGAAAATTTTTGGGGGGCATTATGTTAGACAAAATATAATTTTTATAAGAAACTTATAAAAAGAAATAATTAGTTATTTGGTAATGTTCCTATATATAATATATATATATCTATTTTAAATTAAATTAGATCATTTAATAGTTAGTTATTTATTTAAATTTTGAAATTAACATCAAGCAAGAAGTGCGGGAACAGTTACAAGAAATTCAAATTTTCTGCAAGTAGTGTACAAATGGTAACTGTTAGCTGATATTAGGCTAGTCTATAAATAGAGCTTTAGGAAAACATTGTAGTCAGTTCAGTTCTTCTTGAAAAATGCTTAGAAACACAAAAAGCGCTCTCAGCCGCTTGGCATCACAGAGTAAAATTGGGAATCTTAAGTAATTCATCTGAACTCAAACACTTGTACTTTGCTTTTTTCTAGTTTTTATTAATAAAATTCCTCTACTTTTACGTCTTTTTCTCTTTTACGTTCATGTTTCTTCCTTCATCTTCTTTTTAATTTCCTGTTTGCTTTAATTTCTGCATTTTACTTTGCCTCCGGCACCTTGCATATTTTCTTTTCATCTTTAATTTTACTTTCGAAACTACAATTGAGACCTTGAGACATCCACAAAAGGAGTCGTTTCCGCTCCTTAAATTAAGATTGTGAAACAAAACTCGAAAATTGTTGATTTATTTGTTGTTAACAATGGAACAAAAATTTGAGTAAAACAAATTGGCATGCCCAGTGGGACCTTGTCAATAGATTGTAGTTTGTCAAAAGAAAAATCAAGAATTTTGAATTTGTATGTGGTTGCACAGTGGTAAGTTCGTGCGTCCAGAGCCAAGGAAATCAGCGTCAGTTGACATGTCAAATACTTCTGCACCATCTTCTTCTTCTTCTAGTGATGAGATTAGAGGAAATGAATCCGAAAATTCTCCTGTGGTTTCAAACGCAGAGCCTACCTTGATGTCAGTGAGGCATGATGGCATTGGTCATGCCCATACAGGGTTAAATACAACTCACATAAATACCGTGGGGTGGCCGCCATATGGCTTGCCACCGGGGTATGTCCCCTCCATGGTGACACAAGGATTATCTGTGCCTCTCTGCTCAACTTTTCAAAATCCTATTTATCAAAATCCATATGGCATGTCAAATGTACCTGTTTCTGGGGCATCAGGTTCACACGTATCACAACAAAATTTTTCACATTCTATTAATACAGGAAATAACAGTGCATCTAATTCTACTACATCCACTGTCACTAGGGTAGAAAATTCCAAACCTGTATTTCCTAACATGTCAAGAGCAATGCCTGTTAATCAACCTAGTCAAACTGTGGGATCTTTAGCAAATATTAGGCAACAGATGGATGAAAGCCACCATGATCTAGTAAACATGTTAACTCATCAAATGGTGACAGTTTTAAATCCTCTTTTAGAAAACACAAACACTAGAATTGAACAATTAAATAGGCAAGTCAATAGGATTGCTACTGTGGTAAATTTAGAAGAAAATGATAACTTGGGTTTAAGATTTGATAATGTCAATCAGAACAGTGGAGCAATTCCTAATTATGATGTTTATATGCCTAGACATGGTCAAAATGCTGACGATATGTTAGAAAGACTGAGGCAAAACAACTTAGGGGGGCATTATAATCTAGCTAGAAATGTTGAACAAGTGTTAAACCGTTTGGGATTTAATGTTGGTTGCTTAAATAGGCCATATTTTGTGTCCGCTTTTCCTGAATGTGTGGTGCGCGGAAATCATGACGCTTCCATTCCTTGGTAACATCGCTAAAAACTCAATACGCACGTTCATAATCTTAGTTCTTTGTCACAACTTCGCACAACTAACCAGCAAGTGCAATGGGTCGTCCAAGTAATAAACCTTATGTGAGTAAGGGTCGATCCCACGGAGATTGTCGGCTTGAAGCAAGCTATGGTCACCTTGTAAATCTCAGTCAGGCGAATTCAATTAATTATGGATATTTAATAATTAAAAGATAAATAAAATATAAAATAAAGATAGTGATACTTATGTAATTCATTGGTGAGAATTTTAGATAAGCGTATAGAGATGCGTTCGTTCCTCCTGAACCTCTGCTTTCCTGTTGTCTTCATCCAATCGTTCATACTCCTTTCTATGGCAAGCTGTATGTTAGGTATCACCATTGTCAATGGCTACATCCTGTCCTCTCAGTGAAAATGGTCCAATGCGCTGTCACTGCATGGCTAATCATCTGTCGGTTCTCGATCATACTGGAATAGGATCGACTGATCCTTTTGCGTCTGTCATTACGCCCAGCACTCGCGAGTTTGAAGCTCGTCGCAGCCATCCCTTTTCAGATCCTACTCGGAATACCACAGACAAGGTTTAGACTTTCCGGATCTCAAGAATGGCCGTCCATGGATTCTAACTTATACCACGAAGACTCTGATTAAGGAATCCCAGAGATACTCATTCAATCTAAGGTAGAATGGAAGTGGTTGTCAGGCACGCGTTCATGGGTTGGGAATGATGATGACTGTCACGATCATCACATTCATATTGAGGTGTGAATGAATATCTTAGAATCAGAATAAGCTTGAATTGAATAGAAAAATAATAGTACTTTGTATTAATTCATGAGGAACAGCAGAGCTCCACACCTTAATCTATGGTGTGTAGAAACTCTACCGTTGAAAATACATAAGTGATGAAGGTTCAGGCATGGCCGAATGGTCAGCCCCCAAACGTGATCTAAAGATGAAACTAAATATGTAAATACAATAGTAAAAAGTCTTATTTATGCTAAACTAGTTACTAGGGTTTACAGAAATGAGTAAATGACGCAGAAATCCACTTCTGGGGCCCACTTGGTGTGTGCTTGGGCTGAGCAT
Organism: Arachis hypogaea; assembly: GCF_003086295.3. Lineage (NCBI taxonomy): Eukaryota > Viridiplantae > Streptophyta > Magnoliopsida > Fabales > Fabaceae > Arachis > Arachis hypogaea. Next base: position 121,168,808 of record NC_092050.1, on the reverse strand, counting down.
TGAGCTTTACACATGTAGAGGCTTCTCTTGGAGTTGAACGCCAGTTTGTAACCTGTTTCTGGAGTTTAACTCCACTTTGCAACCTGTTTCTGGCGTTTAACTCCAGAATGCAGCATGGAACTGGCGTTGAACGCCAGTTTACGTCATCTAAACTCGGGCAAAGTATAGACTATTATATATTGCTGGAAAGCCCTGGATGTCTACTTTCCAACGCAATTGAGAGCGCGCCATTTTAAGTTCTGTAGCTCCAGAAAATACACTTTGAGTGCAGGGAGGTCAGAATCCAGCAGCATCTGCAGTCCTTCTTCAACCTCTGAATCTGATTTTTGCTCAAGTCCCTCAGTTTTAGCCACAAAATACCTGAAATCACAGAAAAATACACAAACTCATAGTAAAGTCCAGAAATGTGATTTTTATTTAAAAACTAATAAAAAATATACTAAAAACTAACTAAATTATACTAAAAACTATGTAAAAATAATGCCAAAAAGCGTATAAATTATCCGCTCATCAATGTGTCCAACAAGCAGAGCTTCCAAGAGGTTGAAAAATTCTGAAATCCCTTACAAAATTTTCTGGAGAAGAAAATGAGTCTACAGTAGAGCATATTGCTCAATATACTGTTGAAATTGGGGAAGCAGCTTCTAATGAATATCTCAAGATGAGATATTTTCCTTCTTCTTTAACAAAAAATGCATTTACATGGTTCTCCAACTTGAGACCAAATTCTATTCATTCTTGGGCACAGTTAGAAAGAAATTTTCATGATCAATTTTTCTGAGGTGAATTAAAAGTTAGTCTTACAGATTTATTCTCTGTTAAACGTGCAGAGGGAGAATCCATTGACACCTATTTGGCACGGTTTAGAAACATGAGAAATAAATGTTTTACTCCGATTCTAGAATCTGAAGTTGTCAAAATGGCTACTAATGGGTTAGAATTTGGAGTTAGGAAGAAACTTGTCAATCAACATACTTTAGATCTTTCCCAGCTAGCTGAAAGAGTAAGACAAATAGAACAAATTAAAAAAGAAAAAGAAAATTTCAAAAAAGGTTCTAAAAAGGTTGCATATGTTGATTATTTTTTCGATAGTAGTGATTCAGATGAGAAAGAGGTTTATATTGCTGAATTGCGAGGAGGTCCTCCTTATGTATGCAAATCCTTGAAGCCTGTTAAAGCAAAAGAAAAAGTTTTTCCATATTCCAAAACTGAAAATAAGACTTATTCTTTTGATATTTCTAAAGCAGATCAAATATTTGAAGTTTTATTAAAGGATAAGCAGCTTATTTTACCAGAAGGAAAAAAGATGCCTACAGCTGATGAAATAAAGAATAAGAAATTTTGTAAGTTTCATCAGGTATTTTCGCATACCACTAATAATTGCGTCCGTTTCAGGGACTTGATACAAAAAGCAATTGAGGAGGGAAGATTGAAGTTTGAGGATAAAACTACTATGAAGGTGGACATTGAACCATTTGCTGCTGACTCAAATTATGTCGAGCCATTCAATTTGTCAGTCAACATGGTAGAAGTTGATGCCACAATGGTTAGTGCTAAAGGTGAAAATAAGGACTTGAGAGTCTTTGAGCAAGATAAGAAGCCAGTTTATCCTCATCCTGGTGAGGATTTGTTAGATTTTTTGTTGAGAATTAAAGAATCTGACAGCACCATCGCCATGTGCCCAAAGTGCAATGCTGTTTTTGACAAGGAAGCTACAAAAGAGTTTGAAAAGTACAAAGATGAAGAGAAAGAAAAGGCTGAGTTGAGAAAGAAGATTGCTGAAAAAGAAGATGAAACTAACGAGCTAAAGTAGAAAATAGCTGAGGGAAAACAAAAGTTGGACGGTCAGGCTCCTTTGAACAAGTGCGTCAACAATACTGGGGTACAACCCGTCAACCAGAAGATGAAGACTGTGGTCATGATTGATGGAAAACCTGATGGATTTTCTCAAAAGACAAGAGTTCCTCTCACCAAAATTTCAAACAATAAATGGGTCCAGAATGTGAGAAATGTGCAGAATCAACCTACCACTTTTGTAAGAGGAAAAAACAAATGGGTGAAGCCTAGACCTTTCAAGCCCAGGTACTATGAGTCTCAGTTATGGAACATGAATCTTGCACAAGACGGAGGTAGTATATATATTCCAAAAAATGTGCCTATTCCCTCAAAGCCAATTTATTCTTGTTATAATCCTAACATGCAGCAGGTTCCTAATTATTTTTCTTGGCCAAATTGTCAAAATATTCCAAAATATTCTCCTTTTACAACTTTTGAGCAAAAAGAGAATATACCTGGGTATGTTCCTTTGGATCCATACAAGGGACACGGAGTAGATTTTTCTCCTTTGCCAACCATGGCCAAGTCTGCAGAAACAGGCAATTCTTCTAATCACCCAAAATGCAATAAAAATGTCAAGAAGAATCTTGCTGGAAAAAGGGTAATGGTTGAAAACAAGGGAAAACAGGATGAAGATTTAATTACTGATAATTTTGACACTGGTTTTGATGACAGCTTAGAAGCAATATTTGGTGTTAAGCAACCTATAGCTGTGATGTCAATATTGCCTGAGGAGTATAGTCAAGTCCAGGAAGTAGAGTCATTAGAAGATGATTGTTATGATGTCTTCCCTGGAAGCGAATGCTTATTGCTAGATGACAATATGTGTGGTGGAGGATTATTTGAGAAGCCTACTGAAAATGATAAGGAACACTTGTGTCCACTACATATCAAGGCTCGTGTTGATGGAAGGATAGTCAATAAGATTTTGGTTGACGGAGGAGCTGCTGTTAATCTCATGCCTGAAAAAATGATGGGAAGGCTTGGAAAGACTGAAAAAGATCTGATTAAAAGTAGCATTGGGGTAACAGATTTTAATGGAAGGACTTCTTCTGTTAAATGTGTGGTTCTGCTGTCAATTGTGGTTGGTTCTGTTAGTAGGCCAACTCTATTTGTTGTTGTTCCTTCTAAGGCTGGTTTTAACTTACTTTTGGGACATGATTTAATTCATGGAATGGGTGCTATTCCATCCACTCTACATCAAAAATTGATTTTCAGGAACGAAGACGGGGGAGTGGAAGAAGTTTCTGCTGATAATAGTACATGTTACTATGATGAGATGCATGTGGAGTTCAGAATGTATAATTCTGGAGTCAAGCCACTGACAGTTGACACCAAGGCATTTAATCCTGAAAGTATTGAGATGTGCAAAATAGAAATGAATGGTTTTATTTTGGTCCATAAGGCCGGGGCGGATACGGCCTCAGGAGAAACTTAGATGATGAGTTCAACGAGCCAACTAGCTTGGCTGTCAGCCTATATGGCAGACAGAGAAGGGTGCATTGACAATATACCTTATGATTGTATATATGATGATGGTCCTTTAGGTTTTGAAAAGAATAACACTGACACTGTGAAAAAGGTTGAGGTGCAGGATCCTTTGGAGGAAGTAGATATTGGTAACGGTAATTATCCTAGACCAACATATGTGAGCAAGATGCTGCCTGATAATTTCAAAAAAGAAATGGTGGAGATTTTGAAGGAATATTGCAACTGTTTTGCATGGGATTATGTAGAGATGCCAGGCTTGAGTCGTGAATTAGTAGAACATCAATTGCCATTGAAAGCCAATGTTAAACCTGTCAAGCAGCCACCAAGGAGATTTGCTCCTGAAGTCGTGTAGAAGATTAAAGAAGAGATTGAAAGACTTCTTAAGGCTAAGTTTATAAGAACAGCAAGGTATGTCAATTGGATTTCTAATATTGTTCCTGTTATGAAAAGGAATGGAAAATTAAGGGTTTGCATTGATTTTAGAGATTTAAATTCTGCAACACCAAAAGATGAATATCCAATGCCTATAGCTGATATGTTGATAGATTCTACTGCTGGTCATGAAATGTTAAGTTTTATGGATGGATATTTAGGTTATAATCAAATATACATAGCTGAAGAAGATGTGTCAAAAACAACATTTAGGTGTCCAGGTGCTTTAGGAACTTTTTAATGGGTTGTGATGCCATTTGGGCTAAAAAATGCTGGTGCAACTTATCAAAGGGCGATGAACAAAATTTTTCATGACTTTATTGGAAATTTTATGGAAATTTATGTTGATGATGTGGTTGTCAAATCAAATGCTAAAAAAGAGCATCTAAAAAATTTAAAAAAAACATTTGAAAGAATGAGAAAGCATAAGTTGAAAATGAATCCCTTAAAATGTGCTTTTGGTGTGAGTGCAGGGAATTTTTTTGATTTCTTGGTGCAAAAAAAGGGATTGAAATTGAAAAAAATAAGGTAAAGGCTATCTTAGAGGCTCCCCCTCCAGCAAACAAAAAGCAACTACAAACATTTTTAGGGAAGGTCAATTACCTCAGAAGGTTCATTTCCAATCTGTCAGGAAAAACCAAGGTTTTTACGCCTCTGATCAAGTTGAAAAAAGAGGAAGAGTTCCAATGGAAAACAGAGCATCAAGAAGCTTTTGACAACATCAAGCAGTATTTTACTAATCCTCCTATTATGACACCTCCAAGGCACGGAGCACCTCTAAAACTTTACGTGTTAACTTCTGAAGTAACAATTGGTAGAATGTTGGCTCAAGAAGATGAGAATGGCAACGAGAGAGTGAGTTATTATCTAAGTCGTGTGCTAAATGATGTTGAGAGCCGTTATTCTCCAATTGAGAAACTGTGTTTAGCTTTATATTTTTCTTGTTTAAAACTTAAGTACTATCTAATTCCTAGGAATGTTTATGTAATTTCTAAGTTTGATGTTCTTAAATATATGTTGTCTTCTCCAATATTGAATGGTAGACTACGAAAATGGATGCTGGCCTTAACGGAATTTTCTTTACATTTTGTTCCTGCAAGAGCCGTTAAGGGTCAGGTTCTAGCTGATTTCCTGGTTGATCATCCTTGTATTGACATTGATGAGAGTTTACTGGGTTCGTTGGTTTGGTGACTTGGAAATTATATTTTGACGGTTCATGCCATAAGGGTGGTGTTGGTATAGGAATTTTAATTATTTCTCCAAGTGGCGAGCCAAGCAAATTCCTCTTTGAATTGAATTATTCATGTTCCAACAATGAGGCAGAGTATGAAGCATTAATAATGGGACTGAAATTATTATTAGAAAGAGGAGTTAAAAATGTGAAAATTTTTGGAGATTCACAGCTTGTAGTCCGTCAAGTATCACTTGAATATAGATGTGTTAGTAAAAATTTAAGAAAGTATTTCAATGTGGCTACAGAGTTGTTGAGTAAATTTGATAATGTCATTGTAAGGCATGTTCCAAGGGAGTTAAATCAAGAAGCAAATGAATTAGCTCAAATTGCTTCAAGATATAAGATCAAGCCATCAACAATAGAAAAATTGGTAAGGATAAAGGACATATTTATGCCTTTGAGAGAAAGAGAAGTATTGTCATTAGAAAAACTAGACCCAGAAGATTGGAGAGTACCAATTGTAGAATATTTAAAAAATCCAAGTCTTAGTGTCGATAGAAAACTTAAATATAGGGCTCAAAGTTATGTTCTAATAAGTAATGTCTTGTTTAAGAAATCTGTTGATGGAAATCTCTTGACATGTTTGGGAGAAAAAGAAGCGTATTTGGCTCTTGCTGAAGTGCATGAGAGAATTTGTGGTGCCCATCAATCAGGGGAAAAAATGAAATGGGTGATAAATAGGAGAAGATTGTATTGGCCAACTATTCAAAAAGATTGTATAAATTATGCCAGGTCCTGTGAAGAATGCCAAAAACATGGAAGCCTTCAACATATTCCAGCATCAGAACTGCATGTTATAATTAAGCCATGACCATTTAGAGGTTGGGCTCTAGATCTTATTGGACAGATTCACCCACCTTCTTCTAAAGATCATAAGTTCATTTTGGTTGGTGTTGATTATTTTTCTAAATGGGTAGAGGCTATCCCTCTGAGGGAGGTGACTCACAATGAAATAATAGATTTTATTGAGGAGCATATTGTGCATAGGTTTGGAATTCCTCATTCTATTACCACTGATCAAGGAACCATGTTTATTGGGAAAAAGGTCATGAAATATGCCAAATCTAGGGATATAAAAATGCTTTCTTCTACACCATATTATGCCCAAGCCAATGGACAAGTGGAGGCAGCGAATAAAATTTTGATTGCATTAATTAAAAAACACATTGGAAGGCAGCCAAGAAATTGGCACCAAACTCTCAGTCAAGTTCTTTGGGCTTACCGAAATTCTCCAAGAGGTTCTACTGGAACCACCCCATATAAGTTAGTTTACGGTCATGATGCGGTGTTGCCAATTGATATTAATCTGCAAAGTGTAAGGGTGGCTTGACAAGATGAGATACCAGTAGTAGATTATTGGAATTCTTTGCATGATGAGCTCAATGAACTAGATGACGAAAGGTTGAGAGCTTTAGAGCTGGTGATTCGACAAAAAGAGATTATGTCAAAATCATACAACCGCCGTGTTAAAGCAAAGACATTTGCAGTTGGAGATTTAGTGTGGAAAACAATTTTGCCTATAGAAAAAAAGTCAAAAACTTATGGTAAATGGTCTCCAACTTGGGAAGGACCTTATGTAGTTGACAAAGTTTATTCTGAAAATGCCTATACGATTATTAAAATCGAATCAGGAAGAAGAATTCCTTCAATAAATGGCAAATATTTAAAGATATATAGGCCAGGCATACATGAGATAAACATTCCACATGTTTAAGGACACAAAAATATCCAGTTGTAGTGTCCAAAGAAAAAAAAATGGTAAGTGTCCAATCTCCAAAATAAGGATAGAATGCATTCAAAAGCGAATAATAAACAAAATTCTAAAAGTTCAAAAAGTGAAGATTGCAGACACATATTAAAATCACAAAGGTTCACATAAGAAATGCAAGACTAGGTTTCAAAGATCTCCTTCAAGCGAATAACTTCAGCTTGGAGAGTGGTTTGGAAGTTCCTGGCTTCTTTGGCAGCTTCCTGTGAGGAGGGCATCTTCTCTTCAAGTGACTGTAAGGCTGCATTGCTACTGTCAAGCATGCTACTTGCTTTAGTAAATTGAGCCTCATTCTTTATCAAAGCAGCATCCAGGCTACTTTTTGCTCCTCTCTTGACAGTCAGCTGTTGTTCTAAGTCTCGAATCTCCTCAGATAGCTCATGATCCCGATCTTTAGCTTTTGTAATATGGGCAGCCAGGGTAGCTTTGACAGCCTCAAAAGAGGAGGTGTCTTGTTTCAATTTAGAAAGAGATTCAGTTAATTGTTGACACGATGAGATGGCTGCCTGAGAATCTGGAAATTTGGCATAAAGATCCTCATAAACCTTCCGCAAGCGAGCCAACAAAGGATCAATAGTCTCAGGATGTGGTGTAGTTAAAAAAGTTTGAAGAATATCAGAAAGCTGAGCCTTAAATTGCGGATCCGTAGCAAGTGTCAAAACAGGTTTGGATAGAATGACATTGAGTTGTTGGCTTAATGGAAGTAGGATGGAATTGTCAACAATCTTGGTTGTGGGAGGTGTAGTATGGGGCTGCTCTGTTGAAGGGTGACTTTGAATGGTAGAACAAGATTCAACTATGGCCTTCTGTGTATCAATGCTACATGCATATGCTTCATTTAGAGTTTCTAAATCAGCCAATAAATCATTCACCACATTAGGGGTTTGAGCATGGATGGAAGTGATGGGTATTTGTTTTTCTGACCGCTCACTTGGGGGATTTCAGAATTTTGAAGCTAGACAAAAAATGCAAAGGCAAATGTTAACATAAAAATAAAGAAGATACAAGGAAGAGATACCAACCATCAGGCTAAATTACATGTCATACCTTATTTGCATTGGTATTGGGTATAGGCTTATTAGATGTGGCAGCCATCATATTTTCAGAATTAGGCACGATCAAAGAAATGGTAGGAGTCACGGTGACCTAAATCAAAAAGTGAAATGAGGACAAAGGTAATAAAAAGGGGACTCAGCATGAGAAGTATCATCACCATGTAAGTTTGACGTTGAGATTTTTGCCAGTAAAGAATTTAATAAAAACAGTCGTGTTGTAGATATAGTCTCTAAACCAACAGAAATTCCTTCGTACAAACGTTTGGTTGTCACAAGTAACAAACCCCTAAATAAATTGATAACCGAAGTATTCAAACCTCGGGTCATCTTTTCAAGAAACTACAGGGAAGTATGTTCTTATTATTGGTTATGGAGATTGTAAATTGGGGTTTTGAGAATGAGGAGTGAATAGTTTAATTAGCAATTAAAGTAAATGATGAACAAGCAATTTAAATGGCGAGTAAAATAAATAAATGATTGTAAATAAACTCTTGGCAAGGTATGAGAAATTGGAGGTCCTATCCTAGTTATCCTTATCAATGATGATGAGAATTGAATCTTAATTCCACTTTGTTAACCTTTACTAAGATAAAGGAAGGTCAAGGGATTAATTGGTTTGATCTTCGGATCCTATTTATTTCCTAAGAAAAGATTGGGATTATTGAAGTTCAGTTTAATTAACAAAGATAACAATTATCATTCATGTTTGAGTTTGATAACTCCTGAGTTACTGATTTCTTAACCAAGACCAAAAGGAGAAAAGTAAATCTACTGGAATAAAAATGTCTTCAGATTTGGGAATAATAGCAACATCAATAAAAGAAAGCAATATTAAACTGAAATACCTCAAATAACATTAATTCAAAAGAGTAATCTGTAACATGGAAGAATTCATAAATTAAATTGCAAAAGTAAATAAAAGGGAATATTGAACCTGATAAAGAGATAATCCTGAAAGTGAATAAAATCCTAATTCTAAATCCTAATCCTAAAGAGAGAAGAGAGAGGAGAGAACTTCTCTCAAAACTAAATCTAAATCATGGAAAACTAACTAAAGTGGAGACTCTCCTTTGAATGGATGCATTCCCCCACTTCATAACCTCTGGTCTATGCCTTCTGGACTTGGATTTGGGCCAAAAAGGGCTTCAGAATTTGCTGGGAGCATTTTTTGCAATTTCTGGTGCGTGGCCTCTGTCACGCGTCTGCGTGGGTCACGCGGTCGCGTCATTTGGAGTTTTTCTTGTCACGCGGTCGCGTCAGTCATGCGGCCGCGTCATATGTGTTCTGCTTAAGGCGCGCGGTCGCGTCAGTCATGCGGCCACGTCGCTGCTTCTTCACGCTTGGCATGCGGCCGCGTCGTCCATGCGATTGCGTGGATGCCAGTTTCTTCAAAAACTCCATTTTATGCTTTCCTTCCATTTTTGTATGTTTCCTTTCCATTCCTTTAAGTCATTCCTGCCCTAGGGGATCTGAAACTACTCAACACATGAATCACGGCATCGAATGGAAATAAAGGTAATTAAAATAATTAACTTTAAAGTATAGGAAACATGTTTTTCACATACATCACATAATAAGGAAGGGAAAGTAAAACCATGCAATTAATATGAATAAGTGGGTGAAGGATTGAATAAATCACTCAAACTAAGTACAAAATATATCATAAAATATGGGTTTATCAACCTCCCCACACTTAAACAATAGCATGTCCTCATGCTAAATCCAAGAGTAATGTTAGGTTAAAGGGGTGGAATGCCATGCAATGCAATCTAATCTAAATGCAACTACCTAGATGAATGATGCATCATGCAATTCTAATTTTTATTCACTTGAATATAAAGCTTGCATGTAGTTGAATTAATTCACATTCTCAAGGAGTCATATATATATATATATATATATATATATATATATATATATATATATATATATATATATATATATATATAGCCAAGCCTTAGATAGTGATAAAGTGCCTTTACAATTGAGATGGGAGAGAAAAAATATTTTATAAACTTGCAAGACAATTAATAATTTAAGCAGAGATATATGTTAATGAGCTATTGAACCCTCACTGGATTTTGTGTTTACTCTCTAATTACTCAGTGTTTATTGGGTTAATCACTCTATTCTTCTTTTTATTCTTTCTTTCTATAACTTTGTTCTTCATCTAACTAATCAACAATTATAGAATATAGACATACCAAAAATCATGAGGTTTTGAATTAAGGTTGTAATGGGGCCAAGGTAAAGGTAAGGGTATATGTATAAGGCTAAGTGAGCTAATAAGTGAATCCTTAATTAGTCTAAGATCTCACCTAACATACATACTTTCTTAAGCAAAGCTTCTTTACCTATTTTCCCGTATTTTTCCACTTTTGATGTTACATGCTCATGCCTTAATGTTTATTATTTTTATCCCATGTGCATTACTTTATTTCACATTTGGGGAATTCTTTTGTGTCCCCTTTATTCAACTACTGAAAAATAACACTTTTTTTTAATGTACATGGTAATTCAATTATTTTGATTTCACATAAGCATGCTTCCCAAAATTTTTATTTTGAATTATTTTATTCTTTTTAACTTTTCTACTTTTTTGTTTTTATCATCCATGTTCCCAATAGGTTTCTCACATGTAAACCATACACAATTTCTATCTTAAGCTAACCATGGATTCAACTTGGAATTTTTATTTTGTTTTTCTGCTTAAGGCTAGTAATGTGGTTTATAGAATAAAAGGGGATTTAAAGGCTCAAAAAGGCTAACAAGGGTGATGTAAAGGGTAGGCTATTTTGGGATAAGTAAGCTAAAATCAAATAATGGCCTCAATTATTCTCTTGGTATGTAGTTATATTCTATAATCGGACATATAGATTAAAACAAAGTAAAGAACACCAGAATAAATAAGAAGGGCGGAACACACAGGAATAAAAATTATGGTTTGAATGTAACCATACAATTAAGCTCAAAACTCACAGGCTGTGTGTTCTCTAGCTCAAAAATCATTTATCAGTTATGTATGTCATGCAGGTTTAGTTAAAAATTCCCATTATTCTCAATGTAAAACGTAAGGTGCCTTTAAAGTTCTAGTGTTTCTCCTTGATGAAATGTTGTTAACTAACTAACATGTAATGCTATATATACAAGGTGTGTGGATTGTTTCTATTATGTTCAAGTCCCTAGTTTATTTCCTTTTTATATTTTTCAATTTAAACTAAGCTATCTTATGCTAAAAAGGGTAAAATATACTAATTAATCCACAATTTCTATAACTAATAAGTTAGAATTGTAACTAAACTAAATGGCTAAAATATGAACTAAAGTGCAACATAGAATAAATACATAAAAATAGCAATATATATAAGTACTGAGAAAATAAAAATAAAAATAAAAAGAGAAATACAAAAAAGTAGCAAAATAAATAAAAAGAGTATGTAGTGGTTCACCAAAAAAAGAACGCCAGAGATGGCGACCTCCCCACACTTAAAATGTAGCATCGTCCCTAATGCTCACTCAAGCAGGGTGTGAAGGGGTGTCATCACTGGAAGGACGGGTAGCTGGAGTCTCTGTGGTGGTGGTCTGAGGAGCTGCCTGTGGCAGAGGAGGTGCTGACTGGATAGGGATCTCGGGGTCTACAGCCTGAATCTGATGCGGGGTCTCCTGATGTGATGCGGCCTGCTCTGTGTCTGCCTGCGCAGCCTCGCTCTATGGATGGGTCTCTACCTCGTGATCATCCGCCTCCTCCTCAGATGCCTCGGATGGTGTGTCAGGCTCAGTGGGGATGTCGCCAGAGCGTATCATCAGCTTCAGGTGCTCATAGCGTCGCTTGTTGCGACGCTCCATCTGGTCAAGCCGTCGAAACAGACGGTGCACTAGATGATAGACGGGCTCTAGGGCAGGTGGAGGTGCAGTGGTGGTGGCAGGGGTAGCTGAGGAAGCTGTAGAGGAAGAGGGGCCAGAAGATGGTGTGGCTGTCTCAGCAGCAGCAGTGAGGAAATGAGGTCTGTAGCCCAAAGCCAGAAAGTTCCTGCTGTGAGGGATAATCTTCTTGCATTCTGCAGCAGATGCCTTTTCATCAGCATCCTCCCAGGGCACGTCAGCTCGACGGCCTAGCTGGGTAATCAGATAAGGAAAGGGAAGAGTGCCTCGGATGTGGACCCTGGCCATATAGTACCGGATAAAGCGTGGCAGGTACAGGTCCTTACCCTCCATCACACACCATAGGAGGGTGATCATAGCGGCTGGTATCTCAGTCTCATGAGTACTCGGCATAATGAAGTTGCTAAGTATCTGATGCCATAGCCGAGGCTCATCATTCAGGTAAATCTGCTTGATTCCCTTTGGCATGGTGGTGTTCTGATCCATAATCCAAGGAACGGTCGGGTCAAGGGCTATCCGGGTCTTGACTGCATCCCAATCAAATCGCATGAAGCGCATATCCTCCTCAACTTTTTGATAACCATCTAGCTTATCAGTTTTAGGCAGAAGCTTCAAGACATCTTCAATGGCCTCTTCAGTGACCAGAATCTGCTTTTCTCTAAGGTTCACTGCATCTAGGGAGGTTTTGAAGTAATTGCAATAGAATTCCCTAACCCAAGATGCATTGACCTCAGTCAGGTTTCTCTGCAGGAAGAACCAGCCTCTTTGTTTGATCTGGTCAGAGGTGTATTGCTGGAGTTCTTCTGGGATCTTCAAAGTTCTCTCCAGGTATAGGTTTCTGGAGTTTGCAAATATCGGATACTTCAGCTCACAGTATAGGTTTGCAAATTTCACTGGATCAGTAGCAGGGATTAGCTGGTCGGCCTTCTCCTGCGGGGTAAAATTTTTCTCCCGCAAGGAGTCATCGTGCATAATATCCATAATGGACATGGAGGATTCTCCTCTTTTCCGTTTGCCAGTAGTAGCCTTTCTTTTTCTTTTTCTCTGGCTGGCAGACATCCTGAAAAACAGAAAACCAGGATATAATAAAAACAGGAAAATAAATAGGCAAATAGTCAAAAGAAACACAAAGTGGCAAAGGAGCAATAGGGTAAGGAAAATGAGTTAAGTAAATGTGCATTAAAGATTGTATAGGAGTTAAAAGTCCGAAAAGGAGAATTCACAATCCAAAATGTAATTGAATTCATGTTAAATAGAAAAATTAACATCATGCCATGGTTAGAATGTTAAAAGAAAGTGAAAGAAAATCAGAAGAGAAGTTTTGAAAGGTTAGGTTGGTTAGAATTGAAAAAGAGTTTAGGAAGTTAAAATTAGTGAGTTAGTAAAAAGTGGGTTAAAGTAAGTGGCATAATGAAAATATTCCAAGTAACAAGTATTCACAGTTAGAAGCTATAAGTAACTCATATCCAAATAAGGAAAACAGGTTGATGATGATTCAAATAGATATAGAAATAGCAAAAATTGGAATCAAACATCAAAAATGCAAATTATGAACCAGGAAATCAAAAAGAATAAGAAAGCTTGCCCTGGCATTCATGAATTGTTTTGGTTAAATCTAAGGAAAGCACAGTTGAAAATGCCAAAATCAAGACATGAATGGAAACATTTTATAGAGATTTGGGCAGCATTCCGGCTAAAATTGGATTGTCCCAGAAAATAAACAACAGAATAGTTCATATGAATCAAAAATACAGCTGTAATTACATATAAGGAATAAGAACATGAAAAATCAGAGTAAAGAGCAGCATGAAACAAGAAATTACAGCATATGAACAAAACTAACATCACAGCAACAACAGAATTGCAAAAATAATGAAACAAAAAACACGAACAGCGCAATTAAACAGACCTAAATCCACTAACCACATCCTAGGCTACCTAACAACCTAGAATCCACTACAACATGCATATCTAACTAGCCTAAAGATGAACATAAACAGAAAAATATGAATTAACTATGAGTTGATAGAAGGGTGGCATTCGTCGGAACCTGGTAGGCGTAAGAAAGAGAGTGGGGCAGAGAGGTGGCTGGGGATGGTGGCGGTGGCTGCTGTTCGGAGGAAGGGAGGGAAAGGTAGGGGTAATGGGGATAGGGGGTAATAGGGGAAGGGAGGGGGCGTGTGGGTGGCGCTGGGCAGTGGTGACGGGGCGGCGGCGGTGGGTGGTGGTCGCGGAGGGGGGCAGTGGCGTTAGGGGGGAAAAGAAGAAGGAAGAAGAAGAAAGAAGGGGGAAGGAGGAAGGGGGGTGGGTGGCGGCGGCGTGATGGTGGTTCGGTGGTGGTGGCTGGGTGGTGGTGGTGTGATTGGAGAAGAAGAGAGGGAAGAGAGGGGTTTGGGTTGGGGGGGCGCGACTGGTAGGGTTCGCGTGACTGGGGTTATAAATTTGAATCCACGCGATCGCGTGGTTGGGCTGAAATAGTGGTTGACGCGATCGCGTCAGTGGCGCGATCGCATGGAATAGCTAAAAGAGTGAATGACGCAATCGCATTAGGCAGGCGATCGCGTTGATGGAAATTGTGCTAAACGCACGATTCCAGTGTCGTTTCAGCGCAACTCTCTGTCTCCTTTTGGGGTGTTGTGCAATCCATGCGACGCGATTGCGTCGCTCACGCTGTCGCGTGGGATTGAGGTTGTGCAAGTGACGCAATCGCGTGAGTGACGCAATCGCGTGGGTCATTTGTGCAAAATGCACAATGGCCGCACGATTCCAGCCTAACTTTCTGGACGTTGGATCTTTACGCCAATCTCCAGGGCACGCGGCCGCGTGAATGACGCGGTCGCGTGGGAAGTGTTTTTCGCAACTTGACGCGATCGCATGAATGATGCGGTCGCGTCGCGCACCCTTTTTTTAATGCAGGTATGCAATTATGCAGTATGCAGAATGCAATGATTAATATGAATGAGATGCAAAACTCCAGATTCAATAAAATAAAACTTGAAAACAAATAAAACTAAATAAAAATTGAAAAAGGGACGATCATACCATGGTGGGTTGTCTCCCACCTAGCACTTTTAGTTAAAGTCCTTAAGTTGGACATTGGATGAGCTTCTTGTTATGGTGGCTTGTGCTTAAATTCATCCAGAAATCTCCACCAATGCTTGGAATGCCAATAGCCTCCGGGGTCCCAAACTAGGCATGTAAAGCTTCTGAGCAGTTTCAAACAGATTGTCAGGCTCCCGGGGTGATGAATGTCAGCATAGATTCCAGGATCCCAAACTTTGCTTTTAAATCCGCCTTCGTCTTGATCTATACTTTTCCATCTGGGCGGTTTAGAAATCAGATTCTCACCAGGATAACCAAACATTTTCCGAGATCCATTCGATTGATTATGATGCCAATCAGTGCACTTCGAGTTGAAGCGTGGAACCTTATTGAACCTTGTGCACCAGCTCTGAGTACAAGCCATTTCCCGCTTACTCTTAAAGCCGCAGAGAGCTCTAAGCTGGCCATCTGTTTCAAGTAAACCATATTCAAGTGGAAAAATACAGTTAAAGGTTAAGGATTGTACCCACTTGAAGCTTGTATTGGGTGGTAATGGCATTGGGATAGGTGGTTCCAATGGTTCTGTGAGTTCTACTCCCTTGTGCTCTTCTGTGAATTTCTCCACTTCCTTGCAAGATTCTTCAAATGTATCCATGTCCTGATCAAAGCCATCTATGTCTTCCTCATCACTTAAGTCATAGACTGGAGGTTGGGAGAAATCTACCTCCGTATCATCTTCGTATTCACTTGGGGAAGATTCTTCGATCTCAGAGAATTCGCTTGCAGATGCAAGTTCATTACTAGAAGAACTTGACTTGTGACTATCATCATCAAGGAAATTTGCTTCTTGGGTTATTCTGTCTAGTTCTTCATGAAAGACTTGCTCTGGGGATTGCGCACAATCCTTCTTAGCATCAATTGTAACATCCTTGACAGAATGCTCCACAACTTTGGATTCCCATGGAGGTTCAGCGTCTCCTAAGTCTTCAACCAACTCTTCTTCTTCAATAATGACAGCTTCCTCTACTTGTTCCAATACAAAACCATGCTCTGTCTTGTCTACTGGAGTTTCTAGTATCTTCTTCATGCTACGCTCTTCATTAGATTGTCCACATGGGGCTGTGGGATGTCCTTGAATGTTCGAACGACTAGCAGATAATTGCCTTACTGCTTGCTCCAGTTGATGAAGGGTTGTTTGAAATTGATCTACTGTTTTCTTGAGGCGAACCTCTGATTCTCGGGGTGATAGATTTGGATATGGTACAGGGGGAAGTGGTGGTGTTTGGGAGTAATTGTATTGAAATCGAGGTAAATGCGGATCATGTGGTGGTGAATGGTGAAAAGGAGCTTGTGAGTATGGTGGTTCGAAGTTACGTTGAGAGGATGGCCTATAAGCACAGGGTGGGGCTTGTTGGTAATTACAAGGTTGTCCACCATGTCTATTTATTTGGTATGCATTGTAGAATGGTCTTTGTCCATGATATCTTGGAGGGTGTTGTTGCCTAAAGGGTTGATCAGATCCTCTTGGCTCCATCCATCTTTGATTGCTCTGACCTTGATGCATGTTCCTGTTATAACTTTCATTCCTTTCAATAACATTAGAACCAAACTCAAAGCGGAAGGGGTGAGAATTCATAGTAGCTAAAAAGAAATAAAGAGGAGAAAAATAAAGACAAATAAACAAGTGAAAGAAAAAATATTTACAATAACCAATAATAAGGCACACGATTGCAATTCCCCGGCAACGGCGCCATTTTGACGTTGGGATTTTTGCCAGTAAAGAATTTTATAAAAACAGTCGCGTTGTAGATATAGTCTCTAAACCAACAGAAATCCCTTCGTACAAACGTTTGGTTGTCACAAGTAACAAACTCCTAAATAAATTGATAACCGAAGTATTCAAACCTCGGGTCGTCTTCTCAAGGAACTGCAGGGAAGTATGTTCTTATTATTGGTTATGGAGATTGTAAATTGGGGTTTTGAGAATGAGGAGTGAATAGTTTAATTAGCAATTAAAGTAAATGAAGAACAAGCAATTTAAATGGCGAGTAAAATAAATAAATGATTGTAAATAAACTCTTGGCAAGGTATGAGAAATTGGAGGTCCTATCCTAGTTATCCTTATCAATGATGATGAGAATTGAATCTTAATTCCACTTTGTTAACCTTTACTAAGATAAAGGAAGGTCAAGGGATTAATTGGTTTGATCTTCGGATCCTATTTATTTCCAAAGAAAAGATTGGGATTATTGAAGTTCAGTTTGATTAACAAAGATAACAATTATCATTCATGTTTGAGTTTGATAACTCCTGAGTTACTGATTTCTTAACCAAGACCAAAAGGAGAAAAGTAAATCTACTGGAATAAAAATGTCTTCAGATTTAGGAATAATAGCAACATCAATAAAAGAAAGCAATATTAAACTGAAATACCTCAAATAACATTAATTCAAAAGAGTAATCTGTAACATGGAAGAATTCATAACTTAAATTGCAAAAGTAAATAAAAGGGAATATTGAACCTGATCAAGAGTTAATCCTGAAAGCGAATAAAATCCTAATTCTAAATCCTAATCCTAAAGAGAGAAGAGAGAGGAGAGAACCTCTCTCAAAACTAAATCTAAATCATGGAAAACTAACTAAAGTGGAGACTCTCCTTTGAATGGATGCATTCCCCCACTTCATCACCTCTGGTCTATGCCTTCTGGACTTGGATTTGGGCCAAAAAGGGCTTCAGAATTCGCTGGGAGCGTTTTCTGCAATTTCTGGTGTGTGGCCTCTGTCACACGTCCGCGTGGGTCACGCGGTCGCGTCATTTGGAGTTTTTCTTGTCACGCGGTCGCGTCAGTCATGCGGCCGCGTCATATGTGTTCTGCTTAAGTCGCGCGGTCGCGTCAGTCATGCGGCCGCGTCGCTGCTTCTTCGCGCTTGGCATGCGGCCGCGTCGTCCATGCGATCGCGTGGATGCCAGTTTCTTCAAAAACTCCGTTTTGTGCTTTTCTTCCATTTTTGTATGTTTTCTTTCCATTCCTTTAAGTCATTCCTACCCTAGGGGATCTGAAACTACTCAACACACGAATCACGGCATCGAATGGAAATAAAGGTAATTAAAATAATTAATTTTAAAGTATAGGAAACATGTTTTTCACATACATCATATAATAAGGAAGGGAAAGTAAAACCATGCAATTAATATGAATAAGTGGGTGAAGGATTGAATAAATCACTCAAATTAAGTACAAAATATATCCTAAAATATGGGTTTATCAAAGTTCTTTAAGATGATGTTATTTCAATATGGAAGACGTGAAAATATATAAAAATACCTGAGAAGCAAGCCGGTCACTGGGGCTAAGAGCATT
The DNA here is from genome assembly GCF_003086295.3 of Arachis hypogaea. Classification (NCBI taxonomy): domain Eukaryota; kingdom Viridiplantae; phylum Streptophyta; class Magnoliopsida; order Fabales; family Fabaceae; genus Arachis; species Arachis hypogaea. Next base: position 121,150,706 of record NC_092050.1, on the reverse strand, counting down.
GACATCTTCTTCCGAAGAGAATTTACTGACTGATTCATCACTTGACGAGGTGTTCTCGTTGTCCCTTTCAGTGTGTTGAGAGATTACCAGTCCATCAAGATTGTCATTGGATGTATTTGATGTGTCATTCTTATCATTACTACTTGAAGATATTGAAACTTCAATTGGTTCAAGTCTTCTTTTTACCTGGTGGTTGGAGCAATTAAAAGTGCATTTCTTTTTTCCTACAAGCTTACTAGAAGACTTTCTCAAAAGAGGATTTGCGGCAAGTGGGGTAGTTGTGTTCTCTATAATAATATATATATATATATATATATATATATATATATATATATATATATATATATATATATATAATAATAAAAAAAATAATTAAAACAGGTGCCATTGTGATAGTCTTAGAAGACATTGTGCATGAAGAAAATTAATAGCAACAACACAGAGAGGACATGTTACTAATAGAGGAAATTACCCTAACTAATAATAATAATAATAATAATAATAATAATAATAATAATAATAATAATAATAATAATAATAATAATAATAATAATAATATGAGCAAATAGTTTAGTGGTAATTACCCTTTTTTGCTCTTCTCACTTGTTGCATTACAAGAACAGTGGTCATCCTTTGACAGCAAGTACTGAAAGCAACTTCAATAGAGGAGTAATAGTTTTTCCACCAAGAAAAAAAAGATTAGGTGGTCAACGGACAAGGCTTGAAAGGGAACAAGTGGAATTTATTCCTCCGCGCAACATTATCTTTCTGAATGCACAACAGATCTTCTAGTGAAATAGCTTTGTCATGCAAAGATTGTGACTCTTGAAGATGGTAAGGAGATGGAATGGCCTGAGCTAACTCAAATTGTCTTGAGACGGCATTTGGCATATAGACCGCTGTTCTTAGGTCATCCTCACCCGGGAATCCAGTAAAAAATAATTAGGGAGTTAAGAACTGTGACCAAATAGTGATGTTTTCTTTTTATGTAACCTTAGCTGGGGTAAGCGATTGCGTCAACCATTCCGGACCAATTTGACAATTAGCAAAAGGAGTCAAATTGATGTTGTGGTCTTTCTCTGGCAAGTGATAAAAAGCACGAAAGAAGTGTTTCATCTTATCAGGTGAGGGCATCAACTTATCAGGAAAGACTAAATTGAGCAAGCGGTGTCTGGCAATTGCAAAATCTGTAGGCCTTTTTGGGTCGAACGTGGTTGTAGTTCAGATTAAAAAATAGCGGACAACCACAACTGAAAAAACCAAACGGGACCGTCAACATTAGTGATTCTTTTCTTCTCCCTCATATTGGATGTGATCCAATCTAGAGTGAGATATAGTCGAGCCAGAACAATTTGGCCAAACACAGCCTCTTGCCTTCAGCTAACATAACAGCCAATGGGACATAGGTGATTTCAACTTGAATACTTCTGGCACAGAAAACAACGCCACTCAACCAATAGAGAAGGAAGGTCATGTGCTCATTATCAGAAACAGGTTCTCCATCTCGACCTCTGTTATTAAAAATGAAACTCTGGTAGGTAATCGAAGAAATGTCAATGGTATACTTAGCGCCTGTGGTTGACCGGGTAGTGGTTAAAATTTCCTCTCCCAAGGGAGGTAGGCCAGTTATTGCAGCCACATCCAGAAGAGTAGGAGTAATCATACCGTAAGGGGTGTGAAACGTATGAGAAGTCTCGTCCCAGAAGTACAATGCACCTCCCATTAATCCTGAATTAACAGTGTAGGAATTTTTACTAAGCTGAATTAGGTCATATATCCCAATTTCTTTTCACAAGGTCATCTTCTCAGTTTCAACCCTACCCAACCAAGCATGGTAACCTCCAATGTTGGTCTTTGGGGGATTTCTGAATAGTCTATTGTTGGAGTCGAAGTATCCAATAGGAATGGAGTCTTGAAAAGCAACAGGTTTTCTTTGAGGGTGACCAGAAAAAATACTTTTTATCCTATTTGCTTCTTTAAGAGAGACAATAGGACCAACAAAAGCTGAGTCTACACCATCAATGGTCAAAGGGAATAGCACCTGAAATTCCCATAATTTTGATTTCGAGGCCTCTAGTTCAGGAGCAAAATCCTTGCCATTCTTGACAACAGGCTTATCGCAAGTAACCACGTTAGATGAAGAAGGAGGAATTGTTGACAGATGGTTGCTTGAGGTTGCCATAATAATGCAGATTGAAAAATTCAAGTATTGGATACTGAGGTTGTCAACGATCAACAAACAAGCTAAAAAAAGAATGTTCTTCAGAGTAAGATTCGAGTACTCATAAATAATACAAGGGATACTTGGAAGCCATTTTTGGGGTTAGGGTTCTTCACAATCATTAATGGAAAAGAAAACATAAAGATGGAGCTAGCAGTAAAACCTTACTTGGAATATTGGAAAAATTAGGTATAATCAAACCCTTGTGAACAGAGAAAGCCAATCGTAATAGATAAAATTTGGGAGAGTACGTGGGGGTACAGAGTTGAAGAAAAAGTTTAACACTAGCGTATTATCTTTCTCATATGTACCACAAGAAGATAAGAGGACTGAGTGATTTTACTTTTTGTTTAGCCAATTTAAATAAATAAATTAAATAACAAATAAAAGGGGAAAGAGTACAGTACTCTTATGTACTTTCTAAATGGTGTTTCAAAATTTCATCCTTATCAACATTTATTGTTACCATTTATATACTAAAAATAAATAAATAAATAAATAAATAAATAAATATATACTTCAAAATTTCATCCTTATCAACATTTATTGTTACCATTTATATACTAAAAATAAATAAATAAATAAATAAATAAATAAATATATACTTTTCTTATTGTTATAAACAACAAAATTTTTTCATTTTCAATCCCAGTATGACTTCAAGTGAAAAATTTTGGGGGCATTATATTAGACAAAATATAATTTTTATAAAAAAATTATAAAAAGAAATTATTAATTATTTGGTAATGTTCCTATATATAATATTTATATCTATTTTAAATTAAATTAGATCATTTGATAGTTGGTTATTTATTTAAATTTTGAAATTAACATTAAGCAAGAAGTGCGGGAACAGTTAGTTACAAGAAATTCAAATTTTCTGCAAGTAGTGTACAAATGGTAACTGTTAGCTGATATTAGGCTAGTCTATAAATAGAGCTTTAGGAAAACATTGTAATCAGTTCAGTTTTTCTTGGAAAACGCTTAGAAACCCAAAAAATACTCCCAGCCCCTTGGCATCACAAAGTAAAATTGGGAATCTTAAGTAATTCCTCTGAACTCAAACACTTGTACTTTGCTTTTTTCCAATTTTTATTAATAAAATTCCTCTACTTTTACGTCTTTTTCTCTTTTACGTTCATGTTTCTTCCTTTATCTTCTTTTTAATTTCCTGTTTGCTTTAATTTCTGCATTTTACTTTGCCTCCGGCACCTTGCATGTTTTCTTTTCATCTTTAATTTTACTTTCGAAACTACAATTGAGACCTTGAGACATCCACAAAAGGAGTCGTTTCCGCTCCTTAAATTAAGATTGTGAAACAAAACTCGAAAATTGTTGATTTATTTGTTGTTAACAATGGAACAAAAATTTGAGTAAAACAAATTTCGAGTTTTGTTCCATTGTTAACAACAAATAAATCAACAATTTTTGAGTTTTGTTTCACAATCTTAATTTAAGGAGCGGAAACGACTCCTTTTGTGGATGTCTCAAGGTCTCAATTGTAGTTTCGAAAGTAAAATTAAAGATGAAAAGAAAACATGCAAGGTGCCGGAGGCAAAGTAAAATGCAGAAATTAAAGCAAACAGGAAATTAAAAAGAAGATGAAGGAAGAAACATGAACGTAAAAGAGAAAAAGACGTAAAAGTAGAAGAATTTTATTAAAAAAAACTGGAAAAAAGCAAAGTACAAGTGTTTGAGTTCAGAGGAATTACTTAAGATTCCCAATTTTACTCTGTGATGCCAAGGGGTTGAGAGCGTTTTTTGGGTTTCTAAGCATTTTCCAAGAAGAACTGAACTGATTATACTTAAGATTCCCAATTTTACTCTGTGATGCCAAGGGGCTGAGAGCATTTTTGGGTTTCTAAGTGTTTTCCAAGAAGAACTGAACTGATTACAATATTTTCCTAAAGCTCTATTTATAAACTAGCCTAATATCAACTAACAGTTACCATTTGTACACTACTTGCAGAAAATTTGAATTTCTTGTAATTGTTTCCGCACTTCTTGCTTGATGTTAATTTCAAAATTTAAATAAATAATCAATTATCAAATGATCTAATTTAATTTAAAATAGATATAAATATTATATATAGGAACATTACCAAATAACTAATTATTTCTTTTTATAATTTTCTTATAAAAATTATATTTTGTCTAACAACTACATTTTTAACAAAAATACCAATATTTTTTTATTTAAAAAAATTAGCCTATAAAATGTAGTGTTTTTTTTAAAGGTTTATTATTAAAACCATTAAACAAATTAGTATATCTATATTTTTGTTATTATATAAAAAATAATTAATCTTGATTAGTAAGATTATTTTTCTATATTTGAATCACTAACATAAAATATAATAAATAAAAAATTTATATTTGTTTAATAAAAAAATATAGTTAATAAAGAGTATTTTAAAAAAGAGTTAGATTAATGTGCTGCGTATATTAATTTGATTTTTAAAAGATAAAATATCTTAAATAGATTTTTAAAAAATATAATAAATTATGTTTAGGATAAATTTTTTTTTTAACGTTTCACTTTTAGTATGGATACTTTAAAAGTTTCTTTTTATAATTTACTAACGAAAATGTCATTTTGGTAAGCAATTAAGTATTATACACTTTTAATCTTTTATTAGTAAATTAAATAAAACTATCTTTAAAGGCACCCAAGTTATTTTTATATAATAAAAATCATACGTTTTAAAAATATTATAATTATATAAGCAATATATTCAATATTTATCAAAATTTTTATTTTTAATAAAAATATTATTGAGTAGTAATTATTATATTTGTCTTCAATATTTATATTTTATGTTAATTTTATTCTTAATATATAATTTTAATTTTATCTTTAATATTTTAATATATTTTAATTATATTCTTGATAAAATAACATATAATACGAAAATCTTATACTATTGACACGTTAGTCAATGATTATCACATGGTAGTTAATGCATCACACTACGGCTTTGTTTGGATATAGAAAGAAAAATGAAAGGAAAAAAATAAGAGAAAAAAAATGAGAGAAAAAAAATAGAAAGAAAAGTAGAGTTATTTATATGTTGTTTGGATTAAGAGAAAATTGATGAAAAAAAATAGAGAGAAATTTTTTTTTTTGTTTGGATGGAAAGAAAAGTAAAAAGAAAAAATAATAATAATAGTATAAAATTACATTAATACTCTTATTTATATTATATGTAAATTATAATTTATTAATATATTCAAGTTATTTTTTAATAGAAAAAAAGCATTCAAATTAAATTTTAAGATTTTAACATATTATTTTTATTAATAACAATATTTTTTTAATTATTCTCTTCTATTATCTTTTAAATATGGTAAACAAAAAATTATCATTATTTTTTAAATATATACAAATAAATAATTTTATAAAAGACTAATGAAAATTATTCATAAGTTACACCATTAATCTCTTTAATTATAAAGAAAAGATGAAGTTTGATGGGACTGTAAAATTAGAAAAAATACAAGAGATGATTTTCAAATTTGAAAAGAAGTGAAATGAAAAATTTTGATTTTTTTATTAAAGAGAGGACAAATCTGTAATTACATCATTATTTCCTCCTTTTTCGCTAGTTTTCATCTCACAGTTGAGGAGAAAAATTTTTTGTGGACCCCACCCCCACTTTTTTCTTTTCCTCTTTATTTTTTTCGATAAACCAAATAATAGAAAATTTGATTTTTCACCCATTTTCTTTTCTCATATTTTCTTTCCCCCCATATTCTTTTGAAACAAACACAGTGTACAAAAAAATAGCTAAAAATCGTCAAATTTATTGTTAAATTCTATTTGTCTATAATATTGTTGAAATTTTTGTTGAATTTTTTGATGGTAACACTAATTAAAAAAGTTATGATTTTTACCGTCGGATAAAATTTTTTTTCTTACAGAATCCAACACTAAATTTAGCAAACAATAAAAACTATTATAAATAGCGCAAATATTTCTGTTAAATATACAATTAGAAAATTTGACTAAAATATGAACACAAAAAAGTATTGTTGGTAATACTGTTATTGTCAGATCGAATCTGATGATAATTAAAATGCTTTATTTTTATTAATAAATTTAAATTACTGTCGAATTTTTTCGAAGCAGAATTCGACGACAATAATTCCCTAAATAAATCAGGCGCGACCTTTTTCACCTATCTCAAAAACTCATCTTCTTTCCTTAACCCACCAAACACCCTCTAAAACACCCTCAAATCCCCCAAACACTCCCACCTCCTCCATCGTGCCCCTTGCCGTCGTCCCTAGTCTTTGTCCTATACCACCAAGCCTCCACTATCTTTTTTGTCACCATTAGTATTTCCTCTAGTCTCTACTACCATCGTCACATGCACCCTTTTAATGGAGCAAATTTTTTGCGCTGCCGTATCATCTCCTGACCTTCTACTTTAGATTCAAAAGTAGGTTAGGATTTTTTTTTTTTAAATTTAAATTTTTTCTCTTATTTTTTCCATTTTCATTATGTGGTTGACTTTCAATTTTTCAATAGAGCAAAGCAAAGCATTGATTTTAGATATTGGCTTCCTTTCGTTCTCTCTATTTCTATTTGTAATTTTTTCTATTTTTAATTTGATTTTAATTTATTTTAATTGAATTTAATATTTTTAAAAAATGGTTTTAATTTTTGTATGTTTAAATAAAAAGAATTTTGATTTTATTTTTTTTAACTTGAGGATTTAAATGTTATGACGTTAGATGTGTTAGGGTTTTTTGCTACTGATTCTGTAAAAAAATATTGAAAACTGATTTGTTTTTGTTGTTTAATTGTTAAATGGTTAAATTTATTGATGTTTTCCAATTGGACATAAATGTTAGGATTTTGATGTTCTCATTTCAGTCGATCAAGCATCAATTTACAAAGGACTTAAGATTGCGATTGATTGTTGCTTGGAGTTAAGGTTGAATTTTAATAACTATGTTTAAATGCTACCCATTGTTTAGTTTTTGCTAGAGATTTAATTTTCTTAGGATGGATTTGTCGCACAAAAGTGGGAGAAAGATGTCTAGTGACACTTCTTTGACCCTTTATTTGCTGGAAATTATGGTGTAACAAAAGAGTGCACAACATAATGGTTATGGCTTGATTGATTATTTGAAGTGTTTATTTCGTGAAAAATGCAAATGATGTTTGGTATATACCTCTAATTTAAGGAAGAAATCTGTCAAAATTTTGTTAAAAATATCTAAAGTTTTGATGTCATTAATGTTTTGATTTTTATTGAGCTTTTTTATATTGAAAAATTTGAGAATGTTGTTGGGTGGAGGCCTCTAAGGAGAAATTCTAGCAAAATAAAAAAAATTATAACTTGGATTGTTTACACTTTGTGGTACAATGATTCTAAATATCATTTGTAGCTGTTTGAGGCAGAATTGGAGGCTCAGACCCAGTCATCCCAGCAAAGTGCTGAAGAAGTCAACGGGTCAAACAGTACTATTGGATAGCCATACAAGAACTACATTTATAGAAAGGGATCCTATTTCGCTAGCACTCTTCGATCCAATTCTCTGGCGGCATCCTCCATGGCTATGAGTGTTCCTCTGATAACTCAAGAGACCATGGCCAAGTTGGGTGAGCAGATCCACAACCTCACTCTAGGCTTGGATGAGTAAGGTCAACAATACAACAAGGCTGAATACCATCGGATTTACCGTCCGATTTAGTGTTGAACATTAGCGGCGAGTTTATCGGCGAATTTATTGATGGATTTGGCAATAAATTCGTCGGGTAAAAAAATTACCGTCGGATTGGATTTTTCGACGGTAAATTCGCTAGTAATAATTGGAGGAAAAAAAAGAAAAATTGTCGCGATCATTACCATCGGATTTACCAGTGGATTTATCTGCCGATAATTCAAAATAGTGCAAAGCTGCATTTTTGTCATTCACAAAGCGTTACCATCGGATTTATCCGCTGGTAAATCCGATGGTAATTTTGCACTAAATTTGAATTGCGAACTCTCTCCCCCCTCATTTTTGAACTACTATCTCTAACCTTCTCCCCCTCTCTCTCTCTCTCTCTCTCTCTCTCTCTCTCTCTCTCCCCACAAACCACCTCCGACAGTCTCTCCACCAATGTCGGCCACCACCAACAGCATTCAAAGACTGCGTGGACTACTTGCGTTGCATTCGTCACTCTATCACCGCCTTTTTGTCGCTCTCGCTACTATAGCCGTCGCCATTATATTGCTGCCACCGCTATCGCCGCTGCTCCTTGTGTCGCTGGAGCTGCCTCCTACATCCCTCCAGGTATGTTGTCCTCCTACTTCTTCCTATTAATTTTTTAATTTATTTAAAAAAATCCTAACGCAGTCGTGCCGGTTAGTCATTGTCGCTGCCACTTCGGCGTTTGTGCTGTCACCATGCCAAAAAAGTCCTCTGCACCGCCATTGTCTCCAAGTAACTCACTAATTAATTTTGGATAGTTAAATCCCAAAACCTAATTTATCTGATTTTAATTTGGTATGCATAAGAAAATTTGCAATTAGGATGTTTATATTAGAGATTTAACTGTTTTTCTGGGTTTGCAATTTAGGGTTTTTTAATTCTGTTTTTATTTTGGATTTTTTTAATTCTGTTTTGATGATTCTGTGTTTGAAAGTTTGTTTATGATTCTAATTTTGAATTTTGTTTTAATGATTATGTGTTTATTATTATGATTTCTATTTAATGTTTTGATTTCTATTTATTGTTCTGTATGTGCAAGATCTCCAACTGCATTGTTCTGATTTCTGTTCTAGTGTTGTTTGAGTTAATTATTTTATGAGATAATTAGTTGATTGTTGTTAAATGTCTGAGTTAATCTTAACTTATTTTATTTTCTGAGTTAATTATTGATTTATTGTTTATTGTTGTTAACTGTCTAAATTTATTATTATTTGAGTTAATTAGTTTATTGTTGTTAATCGTTTGAGTTAATCTTAACTTGTTTATTTTTTGAGTTAACTATTGACTTATTATTTATTGTTGTTAACTTTCTAGGTTTATTATTATCTGAGTTAAGTATTTTCTGAGTTAATTAGTGTTATATTTTTTAATTTACTAGTTTAAAAACTATTGAATTTAAATATTTAAAATTATATATTAATTTTTAAATATTTTTTAAATTAAAATTTAAATTTACCATTGGATTTACTGGAAAAAAATATGACAGTAAAAATTACCAGCAAAAATTTTCTAAAGGTAATTAACAGCAGATGAAGAAACCCGCCGATAAACAATTATCGATGAGTTTTATACCGTCGAATTTATTCCGACTGTAAATATATTATTGACGAATTTTTTTAATAAATCCGTCGGTAAATCTGATGGTATTCAACATTTTTCTTATAGGGAGTATAGCTGGAGAAATGACAAAAGATAGAGGCAACTTGAGCGAAGATTGATAAACCCCAAATTTAGGGTTTATCTTGTGTTGAATTTAGTGAATTTTATCAACTTATCTCACATTTATCCAATGAAATAGCATGGCTTTGTGAGATTCTCCTAAATTGTACTTAAGATTAAAAACATGCTTTTTAGACTCTTAATTTGCTAAATTTAATTCATTTTAATTTTATTCGATGCCTTGATGTGTTTGTTAAGTAATTTCAGGCTTAGAAAGGAAAGATTAGATTGAAGAAGTGAAGAAAAAAGCATGCAAAGTAGAGAATTCGTAAAGAAATGAGGATTTGGTGGAATTCATTCCCATGCTTACGCATGCCTCACGCGTACGCATGCCTCACGCGTACCCGAGAGGGAAGATTTCTTCAGGCGACTGATGAGCGGATAATTTATACGCTTTTTGACATTGTTTTTAGTATGTTTTTAGTAGGATCTAGTTACTTTTAGGGATGTTTTTAATAGATTTTGTGTTAAATTTACATTTCTGGACTTTACTATGAGTTTGTGTGTTTTTCTGTGATTTCAGGTATTTTCTGGCTGAAATTGAGGGACTTGAGCAGAAATCAGATTCAGAGGTTGAAAAAGGACTGCTGATGCTGTTGGATTCTGACCTCCCTACACTCAAAGTGGATTTTCTGGAGCTACAGAACTCGAAATGGCGCGCTTCTAATTGCGTTGGAAAGTAGACATCCAGGGCTTTCCAGCAATATATAATAGTCCATACTTTGGCCAAGAATAGACGACGTAAACTGGCGTTCAACACCAGCCTTCTGCCCAAATCTGGCGTCCAGCGCCAGAAAAGGATCCAAAACCAGAGTTGAACGCCCAAACTGGCACAGAAACTGGCGTTCAACTCCACAATTGGCCTCTGCACGTGCAACACTTAAGCTCAGCCCAAACACATACCAAGTGGGCCCCGGAAGTGGATTTATACATCAAATACTTACTCATGTAAACCCTAGTAGCTAGTTTATTATAAATAGGACCTCTTACTAGTGTATTAGGCATCTTTGGACGCCTGGTTCTTAGATCAGAGGAGCTGGCCTCTCGGCCATGCCTGGACCTTCACTTATGTATTTTTAACGGTAGAATTTCTACACTCCATAGATTAAGGTGTGGAGCTCTGCTATTCCTCAAAGATTAATGCAAAGTACTACTGTTTTCTATTCAATTCTTCTTATTTCGCTTCTAAGATATCCATTCGCACCCAAGAACGTAATGAAGGTGATGATTATGTGTGACGCTCATCATCCTTCTCCCTTATGAACGCGTGTCTGACAAACACTTCTGTTCTACATGAATTAAGCTAGAATGAGTATCTCTTAGATCTCCTAACCAGAATCTTCGTGGCGTGAGCTAGAATGATGGCGGCATTCAAGAGAATTCGGAAGGTCTAAACCTTGTCTGTGGTATTCTGAGTAGGATTCAATGATTGAATGACTGTGACGAGCTTCAAACTCGCGAGTGCTGGGCGTTAGTGACAGACGCAAAAGGAGGGTGAATCCTATTCCAGCATGATCGGGAACCGACAGATGAATAGCCGTGCCGTGACAGGGTGCGTGAGCATAAGATTCACTGAGAAGAGGGGATGTAGCCACTGACAACGGTGATGCCCTTGCATACAGCCAGCCATGGAAAGGAGTAAGACTGATTGGATGAAGATAGCAGGAAAGCAGAGGTTCAGAGGAACGAAAAGCATCTCCATTCGCTTATCTGAAATCCCTGCCAATGAATCTACATAAGTATCTCTATCCCTTTTATTGTTTATTTTAATCTAATAAAATATCATGTTTAAATCCGCCTGACTGAGATTTGCAAGGTGACCATAGCTTGCTTCAAGCCAACAATCTCTGTGGGATCGACCCTTACTCACGTAAGGTTTATTACTTGGACGACCCAGTACACTTGCTGGTTAGTTGAACGGAGTTGTGTCCACACATAGAGCCACAATGAGGATTCAATACAATTATATATTGTTAATCACACACAAGTACAAAGAACGTGGAACACAATTTCGTCCACCAAGTTTTTGGCGCCGTTGCCCGGGATTGTTTGAGTTTGGACAACTGACGGCTCATCTTGTTGCTCAGATTAGGTAATTTTCTTTTTATTTTATTTTCTTTTCAAAAATTTTTCGAAAATATTTCTAAAATTTTCTCATCTGTTTTCGAAACAAATTAAAAATGTTTTCAAAAATAAATTATTCTATGGCTTCAAAATTTTAAGAATGAATTCTAGTGTTTCATGAAATATGTTGAATCATATCTGGCTGTAAAGCCATACCCAAACTACTTTGGGATTGGTATTCAACTAATCACTCCAGCCCATGTAATTATATGTTGCAGCCTTGCTGGCTGTAAAGCCATGTCTAATTCTTTTGGATAGAGCATGTTAGGCTTGTCATGTCTGAATTACACTCATATTTTGATTAAAGCTTGGCTGGCTATTAAGCCATGCCTGACCCTTTGATTGGAGCTTTAAGACTAACATGGCAAGATTCCTGGAATTCATATTAAAAATTTTGGAACCCTTATTTTCTTTTTCAAAAGAATTTTTCGAAAAATATAAAATAAAAATCCAAAAAAATTAGAAAATAAAAAAAAATTCAAAAATATTTTGTGTTTCTTGTTTGAGTCTTGAGTCATATCATAAGTTTGGTGTCATTTGCATATACATCTTGCAATTCTTTCGAAAATTTCATGCATTCATGGTGTTCTTCATGATCTTCAAGTTGTTCTTGGTAAGTCTTCTTGTTTGATCTTGATGATTTGTTTGTTTTGTGTTGTATAGTGTTTTTCATATGCATTCTTGAATTCTTAGTGTCTAAGCATTAAAGAATTCTAAGTTTGGTGTCTTGCATGTTTTCTTTGCATTAAAAATTTTTCAAAAATATGTTCTTGATGTTCATCATGACATTCAAAGTGTTCTTGGTGTTCATCTTGACATTCATAGCATTCTTGCATGCATCACATGTTTTGATCTAAAAATTTCATGCATTGCATTTTTTTGTGTTTTTCTCTTGCATCATAAAAATTTCAAAAATAAAAAAAAAATATCTTTCCCTTTTTCTCTCATCAAATTCGAAAATTTGGATTGACTTTTTCAAAAATTTTTAAAAATCAAAGTTGTTGCCAATGAGTCAAATCAAATTTTCAATTTGAAAATCTTATCTTTTTCAAAATCTTTTTCAAAAATCAAATCTTTTTCAAAATTATTAGCTATTTTCGAAAATTTCAAAAATATTTTTCAAAAATCTTTTTCTTATTTTTATATAAAATTTTCGAAAATAACTAATCAATTAATGTTTTGATTCAAAAATTTGAAGTTTGTTACTTGCTTGTTAAGAAAGATTCAAACTTTAAGTTCTAGAATCATATCTTGTGATTTCTTATGAACCAAGTCATTAATTGAGATTTTAAAAATCAAATCTTTTTCAAAACTAATTTCAATCATATCTTTTCAAAAATATCTTCTTATCTTATCTTTTTCAAAAATATCTTCTCAAAATATCTTTTCTAACTTCCTAACTTCTTATCTTTTCAAAATTTGTTTCAACTAACTAACTAACTTTTTGTTTGTTTCTTAACTTTTTCAAAACTACCTAACTAACTCTCTCTCTCTCTCTCTAATTTTCGAAAATATCTCTCCCTTTTTCAAAAATTTCTTTTTAATTAACTAATTATTTTTATTTTTTATTTTTGAATTCAAAAATTTTCAAAAAATACTAACTAATTTTCAAAAACCAATTTTCAAAACTCATTAACTCTTTTTCAAAATAATTTTCGAAAATTTTTCCTCCCCCATCTCATTCTATTTATTCATTCATGTCCTAACATCTCATCTCACATTCCAATCCTCACAGTTGTGTTTCTTCCTTTAACATCACATCCTTTATCTCCCCCTCTTCTTCTACTTACAAAGGGATCCCTATACTGTGGTATAAAGGATCTCTATTATTATTATCATTTTTCTGGCCATTCTTCCTTGTCATATGAGCAGGAGCAAGGATAAGAACATTCTTGTGGAAGCAGATCCAGAACCTGAAAGAACTCTGAAGAGAAAATTAAGAGAAGCTAAAATACAACAATCCAGAGATAACCTTTCAGAAATTTTCGAACAGGCAGAGGAGATGGCAGCCGAAAATAATAATAATGCAAGGAGGATGCTTGGTGACTTTACTGCACCTAATTCCAATTTACATGGAAGAAGCATCTCCATTCCTGCCATTGGAGCAAACAACTTTGAGCTGAAACCTCAATTAGTTTCTCTAATGCAGCAGAACTGCAAGTTTCATGGACTTCCATCTGAAGATCCTTTTCAGTTCTTGACTGAATTCTTGCAGATATGTGATACTGTTAAGACTAATGGAATAGATCCTGAAGTCTACAGGCTCATGCTTTTCCCTTTTGCTGTAAGAGACAGAGCTAGATTATGGTTGGATTCTCAACCCAAAGACAGCCTGAACTCTTGGGATAAGCTGGTCACGGCTTTCTTAGCCAAGTACTTTCCTCCTCAAAAGCTGAGCAAGCTTAGAGCTGATGTCCAAACCTTCAGACAGAAAGAAGGTGAATCCCTCTATGAAGCTTGGGAAAGATACAAACAGTTGACCAAAAAGTGTCCTTCTGACATGCTTTCAGAATGGACCATCCTGGATATATTCTATGATGGTTTATCTGAGCTATCAAAGATGTCACTGGACACCTCTGCAGGTGGATCCATTCACCTAAAGAAAACGCCTGCAGAAGCTCAAGAACTCATTGACATGGTTGCTAATAACCAGTTCATGTACACTTCTAAAAGGAATCCTGTGAGTAATGGGACGCCTATGAAGAAGGGAGTTCTTGAGGTTGATACTCTGAATGCCATATTGGCTCAGAACAAAATATTGACTCAGCAAGTCAATATGATTTCTCAGAGTCTGCATGGAATGCAAGCTGCATCCAACAGTACTCAAGAGGCACCTTCTGAAGAAGAAGCCTATGATCCTGAGAACCCTGCAATAGCAGAGGTAAATTACTTAGGTGAACCTTATGGAAACACCTATAACTCAACATGGAGAAATCATCCAAATTTCTCATGGAAGGATCAAAAGCCTCAACAAGGCTTTAATAATGGTGGAAGAAACAGGTTTAGCAATAGCAAGCCTTTTCCATCATCAACTTAGAAACAGACAGAGAACTCTGAACAAAATGCTTCTAATTTAGCAAATCTAGTCTCTGATCTATCTAAGGCCACTGTAAGTTTCATGAATGAAACAAGGTCTTCCATTAGAAATCTGGAAGCACAAGTGGGCCAGCTGAGTAAAAGGATCACTGAAATCCCTCCTAGTACTCTCCCAAGCAATACAGAAGAGAACCCAAAAGGAGAGTGCAAGGCCATTGACATAAGCGCCATGGCCGAACCTGTGAGGAGAGGAGAGGACGTGAATCCCAAGGAGGAAGACCTCCTGGGACGTCCAGTGATCAATAAGGAGCTTCCCTCTGGGGAATCAAAGGACTCTGAGACTCATCTAGAGACTATAGAGATTCCATTGAACCTCCTTATGCCCTTCATGAGCTCGGATGAGTATTCCTCTTCTGAAGAGAATGAGGATGTCACTGAAGAGCAAACTGCCAAGTTTCTTGGTGCAATCATGAAGCTGAATGCCAAATTGTTTGGCATTGATGCTTGGGAAGTTGAACCTCCCTTGTTCATCAATGAACTAAGTGATCTGGATCAACTGACATTGCCTCAGAAGAGACAGGATCCTGGAAAGTTCATAATACCCTGTACCATAGGCACCATGATCTTTAAGGCTCTGTGTGACCTTGGTTCAGGAATAAACCTCATGCCCCTCTCTGTAATAGAGAAACTGGGAATCTATGGGGTGCAAGCTGCTAAAATCTCACTAGAGATGGCAGACAGCTCAAGAAGACAGGCTTATGGACAAGTAGAAGATGTATTAGTAAAGGTTGAGGGCCTTTACATACCTACTGATTTCATAGTCCTGGATACTGGGAAGGAAGGGGATGAATCCATCATCCTAGGAAGACCTTTCCTGGCCACAGCAAGAGCTGTGATTGATGTTGACAGAGGTGAAATAGTCCTTCAATGGAATGAGAACTCCCTTGTATTCAAAACTCAAGGATCTCCCTCTGCAACCATGGAGAGGAAGCAGAAAAAGCTTCTCTCAAAGCAGAGTCAACCAGAGCCCCCACAATCAAACTCTAAGTTTGGTGTTGGGAGGCCACAACCAAACTCTAAGTTTGGTGTTGAACTCCCATATCCAAACTCTAAGTTTGGTGTTGGAGAGTCTCAACAAAGCTCTGCACATCCGTGAGGCTCTATGAGAGCTCACTGTCAAGCTATTGACATTAAAGAAGCGCTTGTTGGGAGGCAACCCAATGTTTATCTAATTCTTATTTTTATTGTTTTTCATGTTTTCTTAGGTTCATGATCATGTGGAGTCACAAAATAAACAAAAAAAAATCAAAAACGGAATCAAAAACAGCAGAAGAAAAATCACACCCTGGAGGAGCATCTGTCTGGCGTTCAAACGCCAGAACAGAGCATAAGTTCTGGCGCTGAACGCCCAGAATGGGAGCATCCTGGCGCTGAACGCCCAGAACAAGCATGGTTCTGGCGTTCAACGCCAGAAATGGCAGCAAAGGGGCGTTGAACGCCCAAAATAGGCACCAACCTGGCGCTGAACGCCCAGAGTTGTGTGCAAGGGCATTTTACATGCCTAAATTGGTGCAGGGATGTAAATGCCTTGACACCTCAGGATCTGTGGACCCCACAGTATCCCCACCTACCTCATCATCTCTCTTCCCATTCATGATCATCCCTTCTAGTTTCCATTTACCACTCACATCCATACACCCACTACCTTCAAAAATTCAACATCTCTCTCCCACCCAATCCCACCCATATGGCCGAATACACACAGCCATCCATCTCCTCCATATCCTCTTCTTCTTCTATTCTTTCTTCTTTTGCTCGAGGGCGAGCAACATTCTAAGTTTGGTGTGGTAAAAGCATAGCTTTTTTGTTTTTTTCCATAACCATTGATGGCACCTAAGGCCAGAGAAACCTCTAGAAAGAGGAAAGGGAAGACAAAAGCTTCCATCAAGGGTCTATAGCTCAGTGGTAGAACATTTGACTGCAAATCAAGAGATCCCTGAGATACCTCAGGGGATACATTTTCTTCCACACAATTATTGGAAGCAACTAAGGGTGGAACATCAAGAGCACTCCATCATCCTTCATGAAATCAGAGAAGATCTAAAAGCAATGAAGGAGGAGCAGCCAAGGCAAGGAAGAGACATAGAAGAGCTCAAGGACATCACTAAGGTGGACTCATTCCTTGTTCTTACTTTCTCTGTTTTTCATTTTCTATGTTATGTGCTTATCTATGTTTGTGTCTTCATTACATGATCATTAGTAGTTAGTAACTCTGTCTTAAAGTTATGAATGTCCTATGAATCCATCACCTCTCTTAAAATAAAAACTGTTTTAATTCAAAAGAACAAGAAGTACATGAGTTTTGAATTTATCCTTGAACTTAGTTTAATTATATTGATGTGGTGATAATGCTTCTTGTTTTCTGAATGAATGCTTGAACAGTGCATATGTCTTTTGAAGTTGTTGTTTAAGAATGTTAAATATGTTGGCTCTTGAAAGAATGATGACTAGGAGACATGTTATTTGATAATCTGAAAAATCATAAAAATGATTCTTGAAGCAAGAAAAAGCAGCAAAGAACAAAGCTTGCAGAAAAAAAAAAAATAGGCGAAAAAAAAAATATAGAAAGAAAAAGAAAAAGCAAGCAGAAAAAGCCAATAACCCTTAAAACCAAAAGGCAAGGGCAAATAAAAAGGATCCCAAGGCTTTGAGCATCAGTGGATAGGAGGGCCTAAAGGAATAAAACCCTGGTCTAAGCGGCTAAACCAAGCTGTCCCTAACCATGTGCTTGTGGCGTGTAGGTGTCAAGTGAAAACTTGAGACTGAGCGGTTAAAGTCAAGGTCCAAAGCAAAAAAAAAAAAAAAAAAAAAAAAGAGTGTGCTTAAGAACCCTGGACACCTCTAATTGGGGACGTTAGCAAAGCTGAGTCACAATCTGAAAAGGTTCACCCAATTATGTGTCTGTGGCATTTATGTATCCGGTGGTAATACTGGAAAACAAAGTGCTTAGGGCCACGACCAAGACTCATAAAAGAAGCTGTGTTCAAGAATCATCATATTGAACTAGGAGAATCAATAACACTATCTGAACTCTGAGTTCCTATAGATGCCAATCATTCTGAACCTCAATGGATAAAGTGAGATGCCAAAACTATTCAAGAGGCAAAAAGCTATAAGTCCCGCTCATCTGATTGGAGCTATGTTTCATTGATAGTTTGGAATTTATAGTATGTTCTATTCTTTTTATCCTAATTTTGCTTTTCAGTTGCTTGGGGACAAGCAACAATTTAAGTTTGGTGTTGTGATGAGCGGATAATTTATACGCTTTTTGACATTGTTTTTAGTATGTTTTTAGTAGGATCTAGTTACTTTTAGGGATGTTTTTAATAGATTTTGTGTTAAATTTACATTTCTGGACTTTACTATGAGTTTGTGTGTTTTTCTGTAATTTCAGGTATTTTCTGGCTGAAATTGAGGGACTTGAGCAGAAATCAGATTCAGAGGTTGAAAAAGGACTGCTGATGCTGTTGGATTCTGACCTCCCTGCACTCAAAGTGGATTTTCTGGAGTTACAGAACTCGAAATGGCGCGCTTCCAATTGCGTTGGAAAGTAGACATCCAGGGCTTTCCAGCAATATATAATAGTCCATACTTTGGCCAAGAATAGACGACGTAAACTGGCGTTCAACGCCAGCCTTCTGCCCAAATCTGGCGTCCAGCGCCAGAAAAGGATCCAAAACCAGAGTTGAACGCCCAAACTGGCACAGAAACTGGCGTTCAACTCCACAATTGGCCTCTGCACGTGCAACACTTAAGCTCAGCCCAAACACACACCAAGTGGGCCCCGGAAGTGGATTTATACATCAAATACTTACTCATGTAAACCCTAGTAGCTAGTTTATTATAAATAGGACCTCTTACTAGTGTATTAGGCATCTTTGGACGCCTGGTTCTTAGATCAGAGGAGCTGGCCTCTCGGCCATGCCTGGACCTTCACTTATGTATTTTTAACGGTAGAATTTCTACACTCCATAGATTAAGGTGTGGAGCTCTGCTGTTCCTCAAAGATTAATGCAAAGTACTACTGTTTTCTATTCAATTCTTCTTATTTCGCTTCTAAGATATCCATTCGCACCCAAGAACGTAATGAAGGTGATGATTATGTGTGACGCTCATCATCCTTCTCCCTTATGAACGCGTGTCTGACAAACACTTCTGTTCTACATGAATTAAGCTAGAATGAGTATCTCTTAGATCTCCTAACCAGAATCTTCGTGGCGTGAGCTAGAATGATGGCGGCATTCAAGAGAATCCGGAAGGTCTAAACCTTGTCTGTGGTATTCTGAGTAGGATTCAATGATTGAATGACTGTGACGAGCTTCAAACTCGCGAGTGCTGGGCGTTAGTGACAGACGCAAAAGGAGGGTGAATCCTATTCCAGCATGATCGGGAACCGACAGATGAATAGCCGTGCCGTGACAGGGTGCGTGAGCATAAGATTCACTGAGAAGAGGGGATGTAGCCACTGACAACGGTGATGCCCTTGCATACAGCCAGCCATGGAAAGGAGTAAGACTGATTGGATGAAGATAGCAGGAAAGCAGAGGTTCAGAGGAACGAAAAGCATCTCCATTCGCTTATCTGAAATCCCTGCCAATGAATCTACATAAGTATCTCTATCCCTTTTATTGTTTATTTTAATCTAATAAAATATCATGTTTAAATCCGCCTGACTGAGATTTGCAAGGTGACCATAGCTTGCTTCAAGCCAACAATCTCTGTGGGATCGACCCTTACTCACGTAAGGTTTATTACTTGGACGACCCAGTACACTTGCTGGTTAGTTGAACGGAGTTGTGTCCACACATAGAGCCACAATGAGGATTCAATACAATTATATATTGTTAATCACACACAAGTACAAAGAACGTGGAACACAATTTCGTCCACCAGCGACGCGTACGCGTGACATTGCGTGTACGCATGACATGAAGAAATTAAAGGCCTAAAAAGCATATTTTCAATCTTAAGCACAATTTATGGAGAATTTACAAAATAATCATGCTATTTTAGTGAATAAATGTAGGAAAGTTGATAAAATTCACCAAATTCAATACAAGATAAACCATAAAATTGTGGTTTATCAGTGACAAGCAAACTTTTAAGTTTGGTGTTGTAGAGCGCGCTCTCTTTTTATCTCATCATCAATGGCACCAAAGGGAGATGAATCATCTTGAAAAAGGAGCACAGCATGAGGAATGAGATGGCCACCAGGATAACTAAGGTGGTTGAGTTCCTTTTATTCTATTTCCCTTTCTATTTTTATTATATTATATTCCTATTTTCTGTTACTTTTCTTTATCTGTTGCATGACCTGCAGTATTTTCAATTTTTTAGGTTTTAGTCTGATTCAGCTGTTTATTTTTAATTTGAAAGGATGTCTCATGTACTGCTCATTGAGCTTGAATCTAAAAGGAAAAAGAAAAGAAGTGATGTATTGCATGAGAATTTGAGTTTTTATTTAAGAGTAGTCTTATTTACTTAGATGTGGTGGTATTTATCTGTGACTTTAAATGCATGATATGAACAATGCATATTTGAATTTGGATCAAAGGATGTTGATGCATGATGAATAGGAATTTAGAGAACTATTATGAATTCTCTAAATTAAACATGAAATTAATCCTTGAAACAAAAGAAGCATAAAAAAATAAAAGGCAAGGTCCAAGGTTTTGAGCATCAATGGCTAGGAAGGTTAAGAATCATCAAAAGCTCAAAGAGTTGTTTTACTAGTCATATGCTTGTGGTGTGACTATGTCAAGAAATTCTTGAGACAGAGCACTTAGAGTCAAAGCCAAGTGCAATAAAGAGTATGCCAAAGGCTCTAAGCACCACTGACTGGAAAAGTTCAATAAAAAATATTCGATCTCAGAGAGTTCCCAGTTAAGTTCTTGTGGTGTTTCAGTGTCAAACAAAGCTTGAGACAAAATATTTACAATCACGGCTAGACTCAAGGTGCAAAGCACCAAAGAAAAAACAAGAAATGCTGTGTTCAAGGATTAATCCAAAGTAAAAATCAAGAGAATTCATAATATTATTCGGATTCTAATTTTGAATAAAATTAACATTCCTAAACAACAAAGGATAGTGAGATGCCGAAACTATTCATGGTCGCAGTATTGTTAACCCCACTCAGAAAATAGACAAGAGTTTAATTGAAAAACCCAACTCTCATGCAAATTCACATCTCAGGTTTATATTATTTTCGGTAGCTTGAAGACAAGCAACAATTCAGATTTGGTGTTGTGATACGTGAACATCTTTCTTATCTTTTCTTAGTAAATTTGCATGTGAAATTATTGAATAAAATCAAGATTTAGGTGCTTTTAAGTCACCATGAATACTACTTTGAGTTGTTTTACAATTTGATATCTTACAAGTGGTATTTGGGCGAGTTTGACAGAGTCTGTGTAGAAGAAAAGGAAGAAAGTGGATGATGCTGTCAACCCTGACCTCCTCGCACTCCAACATGCATAACTTGAGTTACAAAGGTCCAATTAATATGGTTCTAATGGTATTGAAAAGCCAACTTTCAGAACTTTCCAACGATATATAATAGTCTATACTTTTCTTCTGACATTACGGTGCCAAATGCCACTAAGGTGGCGCTAAACTTCATCCAACCCAAATTTGGCGCCAAGACTCATAACATGCCACATTTGATGCGGCCTTGGTGGTGCCAAACTTGATCAAGCTCAAGTTTGGTGCCAAGAACTCGTAAAGCTCTTATTGAATGCGGTCATAGTGGCGCCAAACTTGGAATTCTCAAGTTTGGCGCCAGACTCCTAATAAAGAATAATACCAGCGTGATCTTTATGATTTCGTTTGATTTAATTTGGTTTTAGAATTTATTTTTTAATTTAGAAAAGATATTTTAGGTTTTAGAAAATATATTTTACATTTATTAGGATTAGATATAAAAAGAAAAGATATCTTGGCTTAGTTCTTCTTCTTCTTCTCTTCGGCACTTTACACTTTTCTTTGCTAGGGTTTATTTTCTCCATGAGCAACTAAACCTCCATTATTAAGTTTAGGAGCTCTATTTATTTTATGGATTAATACTATTGTCACTCTATTTTAATTATTGTATTAATTTAAATTCAATGATTCCTTTCATTTTTCATCTTATGAATTTGAGTATATTGGAAGATAATTCTTGTTCTACATGAATTTTTGTTGATTCTTGAAAAAGTTAACTATCTTAATAATAGCTTGAAAAAGTAAATTCCTCCTAAATCATTAATTGCCTGAACTTAACGGAATACGCGACATATAATCGTCTTATATTTTGGTAATTAAGATTTTTGTGGCTAATGAACTAGAATTAGACTTAAACCTCTAATCAAAATTAAATGACCAAGAAATTGGCAGTTGATTAGTTTAGAGGAGACTAAATCACTAAGGAATTAGGGTTTAGTCAATTACAATTTACCATGAATTGAATCTTATATGATTAAAATAGTTGGTAAGAACTACTAATTTAGAAAAATAAATACCTCTGAAACCTTAACTATTCTCTCATACATTTTTCACACCAAATCTTTGCTCGCTTTCTTGAACTCTCTGAAATGTTGTTTAATGCAATTTAAACCCAAAACACTATTTTTTGCTTGTCTGACTAAGTGAATCACTCAATTATTGTTACTTGGTCCATCAATCCTCATGGAATCGACTCTCACTCATCTAAAGTATTATTTGGTATGATCCGGTGTATTTGCCAATTTAGTTGTTGATTGTAAATTCCGCACTAGTCTTCAATCAACTTAGCATAGGGGTTTTCCCAGAGTTGCATGTAAGTATTGTTCATCGTGTATTGTTTCCTTGTGATGATGCTGAACCTTGAGAAGCTATGTTTTAGATTTTTTTTTTCTTTTTTGATTTTCAAAGAGAGTGATCTAAGATTTACATTAGGATTTTAGGTTTTTTATATTTTTTGTTTTTAAATTTTTAATAAAAAAATAAAATAAAATGATTAAAAAAAGCTTTTTAACTGACTAGGATAATGTATTGCCACATCAGACACTATATTTGTCATGTCTAGACAAGGTTAATTGTTAAAGGTACATTTAATATAAATAGAAATTTTGGGGTAATAATAAAAAGGGTAAAGTACTTTTTTAGTCCCTAAGGTATTGGGTCAAAATCAAAATCGTCTCAGACCTTTTTTTTTTTATTAAAATTATCCTTAACATTATAAAATGTTATAAAATTATCTTTTTATTTATAAACAATATTTTTTTGACGATTTTGCCCTTAAAATAATTCTTTTCTTTACCACTAACTTCTAACACTCTTCTTCATCATCACCTCTCTCTCTCTTTCTCTCTCTCCACTAATCCTCCTAATCACAAAATAAATCAACAATCTAGCAATAGCAACAATCACAAAATAAATCAACAATCCAACAATAACAACAATCACAAAATTAACAACATAAATTAAAAAAATTAAAAAGAAAGAACTCGTGTATATGTTCTTCAAAAATTAAAAAAAGAAAAAAAAAGAAGAACAAAGAAGAGAGAAAGAGAGCAAGAAAAGAAAATTGAAAATATAAAAGAATGAAGAAAATTAAAATCCAAAAGGTAAAGTAAAATTAAAGAAACGTGATACAGAAGAAAGAAAATTAGAAAAAAAATAAAAGAATGAAGAACAAATTAAAATCCAAAAAATCAAGAAAAAAGAAGAAAAAATGGAGCAAAAATTTGGCTGAAATCCAAGAAATAACAAACTGTTATTTTGACCAAGTTAACCACATCTTCTCCTCTTCCACATACAACACCATACCTTAGTCAAAATCCTTTTAATTTTTTCATTTGTTGGCATTCCATTTCTGTTCACAACAGCCCTCCTCGTCGTTCCCTCATTTCTCAATCTCCTAACCTTCTTCTCAAGAAGCGCTTCCAATTCGTCATTCAATTCCGCTGCGAAATTCTCTTCGACGACTACCGCATCTCTGGGCAGAATGAAGATCGGATCAGTTTCGTCATCGACGTCTCCCTCCTCCACCGCATCGTTCGCAGCGCCGCCACCATCTGTTGCGACTTCTCCTCCGACAGTAACAATAATTGCCTATGGTTCAAGCTCTTGAAGAAGCTTCTACTCGATGAAGTCTCTTTATTTTGTGATTCTTTAATTTGTGTGCGATTCAATCTTTGTTTTTGTGATAGCGGTGATGGTGATGATGATGGTGACGAGAAGATGAGTGATGTCAGTGGTGTGAGAGAGTAAGAGTTTGGGACAAAAAGAGAGAGAAAGAGCTTCCATGATGATGATGAAGGGGGTTAATAATAAGAGAGAGTAAAAGTGAGAGAAAGAGGCTCGGTGATGATGAAGAAGGGGGTTGGGGGTTAGTGGTGCAGAAAAGTCTTTTTTAAGAGTAAAATCGTAAAAAAATATTATTTTTGAACAAAAAGATGATTTTATAACGTTTTGTTACTTTCAGGATAATTTTAACAACAAAAAATATAAAAAATAATTTTAATTTTGATCCAAAATTTTAGAGGCAAAAAAAAGTAATTAACTCTAATAAAAACACAGATGATTGAATAGACAAATTAAGTTTTGTAGAAACCTTAAAATTTAAATATTAAATTTTCCTAATTTGATATTTTATGTGGATATTTCATTTTCTTGACTCTTGTTTCTTTATTAGTGTATCAAAAAGTGGGTGGGGAATTGATTCGACTACTATATTTAATATTTTATTGTCATGTGCGACATATGCAGAGAATATACCTCGTGGTTCCAAAGGTCTGAAGCAGCGCGTTGCACGCCATGTAAGATTCGGCATTATCATGTATAATGTAATGACATAACATAAAGATAAAGTTTTCCTGATGTCCTTTCATAGCCCTAATGGCCAAACCAATTCACACCACATTTTCAAGTCTCAACCACTTTCCACAGTCTTCGTGGTTCCGCCAATAATCACCTTTGCCTTCTCGAGTGATTAGTTTATGATAGAGATACTCTATTTGTCATTAGTTAGTGGTTGCAACTTACCACCTTTATCACATTGTTACCGGTGGTTATCAAGTTAGAAAAAACTTTCTCGTACGAGTAGTCATATTTTAGGATTTTTTTATTAAAAAATAAAAAAATTAATTTAAAAAATAAATTAAACTAAATTATATTGTAATTTTTTTTTTTGAGTTTTCCAAAGTTCGGCCAATCAATTGAAAAATTTTATTAATTTTTTCAAAATTTTCCCAATTTTTCGGCAAGTTTTTGAAAATTACACAAAGTTTACTTAAGCCTTCAATGAACTTTATGTGATTCTCAAGGTTCGTCCAGACCTTCAGCAAACTTGTCCCACTGTAATTCACCCAGCTTATAAATATTACCGAGTGAAAACTTTTACTCACTAAAAAAATACATTTACTCTTATTTTACTTTTTTTTTTCTTTTTTGAATCTTACCTTTCAAAATGTATACAATACCGTTGTTATTAATTTATTATAATAAAAAAATAACACTTGATCAAAATAGATTTATTGTATTTAGTTCTATTTAATCGACTTTTGTATATATACCAGTTGAAGTGAGATGTTTAACTGTCATAACGTGCTCAGAATGAACTACAATGCGACGAGAATGCAACAAAAGAATAATAAAGATATAGACAATGGAGTAGTCTTCAATTTTATTATAAAAAAAATTGGATAAAACAATAAATCTGTAAAAAATTAGTTTTTGAAAGATGTATTGGGTTCGGGAGTTTGCTTATACGTAAAGAAGGGCAAAAACAATTCCTTAACACATTTATTTTAAACGGTTACCGTTGAGTATATTATACAAATTATTATAATTTAAATAATAGTTATATTTTATTTTTATTTCAATAGTAAAACGATGATGACATGATACAAATTACAAAAAAAATGGCAAACAAAATAGATAAAAACTTAATTATTATCAAAACTCAACATTTTTCTTTAAAAAAATAGAAAAAAAAACTTGTATTAAGTTATTTTTTTTGGGTAGTATGTGTTAACTTATTTCTAATTATAAGTTTCTAAACAAACTTTTAAATTTATTCTTTTTATTAAAAAAAAACTAAAAGGATCATAAAGCATAAAAGGAATAAACCCAAAAAAAAAAACCTAGACTAAAAACAAACCTAAAAAAAAAAAAATCTACTCACCCGAACTTACAAACCAAAAACACTGACAATATAAAATAAGAGAATCTAACCAAAATATAATGAACAAAAACATATTTTTAAGTACTAGTCCAAAGTTAACAACAAAGAAAAAAAAAGTCCAATTGAAGTATGAAAAAGACAAAAGAACAAAAAAGATAAAAAAAAATACATTAGCCACACCTTAGAGGCCTAGATACTCGTCCTCATTTAAAGTCAACACATTATGTGGCAAGCATTGCACTAATGGATTTTTTTCTAAAATAAAATAAGAAAAATATTATTTTTTCAAACTCCATTTTTTAAATATATATATATTTTTTTGTTTAGACCAAGTTCGTCGCACCTTCGGACGAATTCTATAAAAATTGTAGAGTTTGTCTTATCCTCGACAAATTCCACTCAAATTTTTTAAAACCCACGTTTTTAATTTATATCATCATCTCCAAAATAGTATATAGATCTCCAAACAATATATATGAGTGCACAAAAATGCACAGACAACAAGCATGGCTTCTTCAACGATTTTTTTAATTATAAATTTTAAAAAAACAAGCCATATTTAACAATGGCAACTATTATCATCGTTTCCAAAAATAAATAGGTACACTGGAATAAGCCATATTTAAGAAGAATTTTTTTAATTATAATTTAAAAAAATAAATATTTTCTAAAAATAAAATATGACTTATTCCTGTGTACTCTGGAGACAATGATAATAGTTACTGTATCGTACCCTATAACCCGGAAATAACGACTTATACCTCGGCCACGTCAGGTAATTCAAATTTAGGATAAGTCCACTAGCACAACTCACGTTCCCCCAAAATCTCGGCCTCAACCGAGATTCACTCAACGGGATACTGAACAATTCAAAAAACCAAAAGTCTATGAAACGAAAGGGAGGAAATCAATCCCACAACAACACAACAGTAATACACAGAACAAAACATATAACCCATTGATCACATACTTTCTTTGATAAGTGATTCTTTACTGACTTGAGCGTCGGAGTCCCTTTTGCAGGTACCACGCTCGGGTCCGAGTTCACGAGGATAATTCCATCTGAGTTCAAGCCGACAGACGCACCAAAGCCGACTTATAAGCTTGGAGGGAATATACTTGCAAGAACATTTGGTGCCTACCGTGGGGGTCATGCCTCGCTCTCTAGTTTTTCGACCCGACATTATTATACTCTCTTTGTACTTTCTTCTCTTTTCAGGAACTGCAGCATGATGGACCATTCAGTGACCCCTCAAGCTAATCCGATCAATGCCGACCTCTTGGCCGCTAACGCCGCCCTAATAGCAGGAAAATCAGCAAATGGCTGAGCTGTTGGTAACAATGCAGAACAATGGTGAAGGAAAGAACGACGATAAGAAGGCACACATTGACCAACACGACGAACACCAGTCGGAATCAAACGCAAAGACAGGAGGGACACCTCCCAAAACAAGACGACGGACTAATCCTTTCTCGAAAGAAATAATGAGTTTTAAAATGTCTAAAAATTTTACACTTCCAATGACTCTAACGCCGTACAAGGCGATCGGAGATCCTAAAGTTCATGTTATAAAATTCGAATCTATGATGTTTCTTAACAGCGACTCCGATCCCATCTTGTGTCGGTCTTTTCCTACCTTTTTGGATGGGGCTGCATTACTATGGTTCTCTAATTTACCTGCAGGTTTTATTACGAGCTTTGACGAATTCGCAAAGCTATTCGTTAACCATTTTGCAGCTTCCAAGATTTATGTAAGAGACTCCGCACGATCAAACAGGGACAACATGAAAGCTTAAAGGATTACATGACGCGCTTTACCACAGCGGCCATGGAGATCCCTGACCTCAATCCAGAAGTACGATTTCACGCATTAAAAAATGGTCTCCGACCTGGAAAATTCCAGGAAGCGATAGCTATAGCGAAGCCAAAAACATTGGAGGAATTCAGAGAAAAAGCAACGGGGCATATTGAAATCGAGGAACTACGTGAAGCTCGGAAGAATGAAAAGCCTCCATCCTGGAAGGAGGAAGAAAAACCTCACAGGTCCCAAAATAAAGATTCCAAAAATCCTTTCAAACTAACTCCGAAGTTTGACTCATATACTAGGTTTAACATCAAAAGAGAGGACATCATCAAAGAGATATTGCACAACAAACAAATAAAGCCACCAAGCAAAGCAGGAACAATCCAGGATCAGAAGTATGTCGATAGGAGCAAACACTGTGTATTTTACCAAAAATTTGGTCACACCACTGACGAATGCGTGGTTGCTAGAGACTTGCTGGAAAGGCTAGCAAGGCAGGGCCTACTGGACAAATATCTCACTTTCAGAACCCAAAAAGAACCAACCAGGGACACCGACAGACTGAGCTATAGCTCAGATCACAAAGAAAAAGGGGCTTGGCAAGGACACGTCAAAACCTCGGCCCCTAAAGGGGTAATAAACTACATTTCAGGTGGTTTTGCAGGTGGAGGAACAACTACCTCAGCCAGGAAGAGAAGTTACCGAGCTATGATGACGATGGAAGGATCTTGCCCAGACTATCACGTCTCGGTCCCAACTCCCCAAATTGCATTTAGCAATGCCGACCTCAAGTCACCCTGCCCGAATTTAGATGACCCGGTGGTGATCTCAGTCCAAATGGGAGAGCTGGCGGTAAGGAAAGTTCTGCTAGATCCCGGAAGCAGCGCCGATGTACTATTCTATTCAACATTTAAAAAGATGCAGCTCAGTGACAAGGTACTACAACCCTAGCCTAGAGAATTGGTAGGGTTCTCTGGGGAGAGAGTACCAATATCAGGTTATGTTTTGTTAAGGACAACGCTAGGGGAGCCCCCGAGCTCCAAAACTTTAGACATTCAATTTTTAGCAGTCAATTATACTAGCCCTTACAATATTATTTTAGGATGCCCATCACTTAACTCTTTTGGGGCCATTGTTTCCATGGTCCATCTCTGTGTTAGATTTCCTTTGCAGGACAACATGGTCGGGACGGTGTACGCTGACCAAAAGGAAGCTCGACAATGCTACAACGCAGGCCTAAAGGCCACCACAAAGGAGGACATACCAAGGGTCTATTCGGTGTACAATTTGGAGAGCATACCCACTCTGGCTGAATTGGACCCTAGAGACAACAACAGTCGCCCCTCCCCCATAGACGATCTAGAAAAGGTAAAACTAGGCCAAGACGCCCAATTCACTAATATCGGCTCTGCCTTTTTCACAGGAACCAAATGAGATCTCATTAAAACACTGGAAGCCAACGCTGACCTCTTTGCATGGACACTAGCTGATATGTCAGGAATCGACCCAAATTTCATATGTCACAAACTAGCAATCAACCCCAATGCTCGACCTATAAGACAGAAGAAAAGAAACCTGGGCTCAGAAAGAAGAAAGGCAGCAGCATTAGAGAAACAGAAACTATTCGATGCAGGGTTTATACGAGAGCTTTGGTACTGCTCATGGCTAGCCAATGTGGTAATGGTAAAAAAGAGTTCGGGAAAGTGGCGCATGTGCGTGGAATTCATCGATCTAAACAAAACATGTCCAAAGGATTCTTATCCAGTTCTGTGCATTGATAGACTGGTGGATGACACCTCGGGTTTCCAAGTACTCAGCTTCATGGATGCCTATTCAGGTTATAACCAGATACTCATGCACTCAGACGATGAGGAGAAAAGAACATTTGTGACCGACCAAAGTAATTTCTGTTATAAAGTTATGCTCTTTGGACTAAAAAATGCAGGCGCTACCTACCAGAGACTGATGGATAAAGTCTTCAAAGAACAAATCAGACGAAACGTTGAAATCTACATTGATGACATGGTAGTCAAGTCAAGCTCAGAACAACAGCATAAACACGACCTCAATGAAATCTTCAAACAACTTAGAAAATATAACATGAGGTTAACCCCGAAGAAGTGCTCATTTGGAGTACAAGGGGGAAAATTCCTCGGATTTTTACTGACAAACAGGGGGATAGAGGCCAATCCTGACAAATGCCAAGCAGTGATAAATATGCAATCTCTTCGATCTGTTAAAGAAGTCCAACAGCTTACAAGTCGTCTAGCAGCTCTATCCCAATTTTTTCCCACGGCAGCAGGCAAGTCATATCACTTCTTTAGCACCTAAGAAAAGAAAATAAATTCGTGTGGATAGGGGAATGTGAAAAAGCATTCACCGAATTCAAGAACATCCTGGGGTCACCACCCATACTACAAAAACCCAGCAGGGTAAGCCACTTTATTTATTTCTTTCAATTTCAACTAATGCTATCAGTTCCGTACTTGTAACAGGCACAGGAAAAGAACAGCACCCAGTATACTTTGTGAGCAAAGTGCTCCAAAATGATGAAACAAGATATCTGACGATTGAGAAACTGGCATTCGGACTAGTCATCACAGCTCGGCGTCTATGACATTATTTCCAGACACATCAAATAATAGTTCGAACTGGTCAACCTCTCTGCCAAATATTATCAAAACCTGACCTGGCGGGAAGACTTATAAAATGGTCTATAGAACTCTTAGAGTTCGACATCATATACCAGTCACGAGGATCTCTTAAAGCTCAGGCCCTAGCCAATTTCATTTTGGAATTCATTAACGAAAACAAAGAAGTCGAGCCATGGGAGTTGTATGTGGACGGCGCGTCAAATGAAAACGGATATGGAGCAGGGATAATACTAAGAGACAACGGCGAAATATACGTGGAGCAATCAATCAAATTCCTCTTCCAAGCAACAAATAATCAGGCCGAGTGTGAAGCATTGCTAGCAGGACTGAGGCTTGCAAAAGAAATAGAAGTGACAAGGCTAAGGGTGTACTGCAATTCACTACTCGTAGTGTAGTAGGTAACTGGTAACTTTCATGTCAGAGATCCCCTCTTAGAAAAATATTTGAATACTTCTAAAAGCATAATACTGAGTTTCCAAACATTTGAAATATCACACATACCACGAGAACAAAACTGTCGGTTCGACATCTTATATAAACTAGCTACATATAGGCTACGTTTGTTTACAGACAAGACACTGAGACAGAGACACAGAGACACAAAATCGTGTTTGACGGAAGAGACATGGACAGAGACAATGTGTCTAGAGACACTGAATTAGTGTATTTTATGTCCACCCTGACAGGAAGGATATGGAGACACTAACAAAGGACACAACTTATTTTTCATTTTTTCTTTCATTATTCTTGTTCATTTTTCATAATTATATTTTTTGTTATTATATTTTTCATATCAGATTTTTTGAATGAAAAAAATGAAAATAAATTGGATTTTCATAAATTGTTCTAGTTTATCACCAAACAGAATACAAGAACACAAAATTTTGTGTCTTTGTCCATCAATGTCTTGTTCTGTCCTGTTCTCAGTGTCTTGCCCTGTTGATGTGGAGAATTTAGTGTTGATATAGAATTTCACAAAATAGAATCTCGTTGCTAGTATAGTCTAAATCAACAATTAACTCCCAATCAAAGTTTAATTTTCAAATACAAATATAACCGAGATTAATTAAACCTCGGGTCGTTCTCCCTCGGATAATGCAATTAAGATGTCACACTCTTGGTTGTGAGGAAAATGGGGTTTTGAAGTATAGAACGAAAGATTAAAAGAACTAAGAAATAAAAGAACTAAGAAATGATTAAAAAGGAAATTAATGCAATTAAAAGGGAAATAAGGTCAACATTAGTGAAAATGCTATAAATGCATAAAAGAGCCTTGACTTGGGAATGAGAATTAAGGAATCCTATCATCGTCATAACCACAACTATGGCAACTATGATGAGTCAATCTTGCTTCGTCAACCCCTAACATCAAGGAGTAAGTCAAGCAAGCATAATTGACCTTAATCCATAAGTCTTAGTTAACTTACCAATTAACTTGGTAAAAAGCTAGCGTCAATGGAAACAAGAGTCAGCTAACTACCCAAGAATTACCACTAAATGTCAGACATTATGACTCTAGTATCCTAGGAACTCATTTCCCAAGCCAAGGTGTGAAAACTATTCACAAAATCAACCATAAACATTCAATCAAGCATATAGGAATCATAAAACATCAAATTCATAAATTAAAACTTCAAGAAACCAAAATTGCATATATTAATAAAGTAACTTGAACCATAGGAAAATGTAACAAGAGAAGTGAAATTAAAGAGGAAATTAAAGAGTACTTACAATGAGATAAGCAAAATCCAAGATCAAACTTGACACTATAAAATGTTACAATGGAAATTAAGTAAACCTAAGAGAGAATTTTCTATTCTACACTACTCCTACTCCTAATAATGCTTTCTAATCTAATCTAATCTAATGAAAAGGTGTCCTAAGCTAATGCCTTCATGTATGAACATTTTCCTTTGATATAGCATCACAAAAGGATTCAGCAACTCCAAATTCGCGAGCCACGTGCCTCATTAATGAAGTCACGTGCTGGTACCTGTGCGTACACACACGTCAGTGTGTGCTTCTCTTTTGTTTTCTTCATGTGTTCTCCCTTCTTGCATGCTTCCTACCACTTCTACCTATCAATTCTTGCCTCTAGGACCTGGAATCACTCAACAAATATATCACAGTATCGAATGGAATAAAAGTGGAATTAAATTGCTCAATTTAAGCACAAAAATGCATGTTTTCACATTTAGGTTCGATTTAGGGATAAAACACAAAAGTATTCTATTTAAGTGAATAAGTGTGAGTTTATATGATGAAATCCGTCCAATTTAAGCCAAACATTATCATCAAATATGGACTACATCAATTCTCCCATACTTAAACAATAGCATGTCCTCATGCTAAACACAAACAAGGAGAATGATCAAAGGGTAAACAACTTATTAAATGCAACTATCTATATGCATGCAAGTATACTATATAATATCTATATCTATCTATACTATAGTGTCCTATTGATCTGGTGAAAACAAACCAACAAATTTCCAAGCAAGTATATGAATGGTGCACGAAATTGTGATCTCTAATAATGGCTCCAAAGACTTGGTGCTTTAATCTTAATTCATAATTTGTCACAACTTCGATACAACTAACCAGCAAGTGCACTGGGTCGTCCAAGTAATAAACCTTACGTGAGTAAGGGTCGATCCCACGGAGATTGTTGGTATGAAGCAAGCTATGGTCACCTTGTAAATCTCAGTCAGGAGGATATAAAATAGTTATGGAGTTTTCAAAAGTAAAAAATAAAAGAAGGATAGAAATACTTATGTAGACCATTGATGAGAGTTTCAGATAAGCGTGTAGAGATGCTTTCGTTCCTCTGAACCTCTGCTTTCCTGCTGCCTTCATCCAATCAGTCTTACTCCTTTCCATGGCTGGCTTTTTGTAAGGATGTCACCGGTGCCAATGGCTACTTTCAATCCTCTCGGGAAAATGGTCTAAATGCTCTGTCACAGCACGGCTAATCGTCTGGAGGCATCACCCTTGTCGATGGTTGCATCCTATTCCTCTCTGTGAAAATGGTCCGATGCGCTGTCACTGCATGGCTAATCATCTTTGAGGTTCTCGATCATACTGGAATAGAATTTACTATCCTTTTGCGTCTGTCACTACGCCCAGCACTCGCGAGTTTGGAGTTCGTCACAGTCATTCAATCTCAGAGCTCTACTTGGAATACCACAGACAAGGTTTAGACTTTCCGGACTCTCATGAATGCCACCATCAATCTAGCTTATACCACGAAGATTCTGATTAAGAGATCTAAGAGATACTCATTCAGTCGAAGGTAGAACAGAAGTGGTTGTCAGGCACGCGTTCATAAGGAATGATGATGATTGTCACGTTCATCACATTCAGGTTGAAGAGCGAATGAATATCTTAGAAGCGGAATAAGTTGAATTGAATAGAAAAACAGTAGTACTTTGTATTAATCTTTGAGGAACAGCAGAGCTCCACACCTTAATCTATGGAGTGCAGAACTCCACCGTTGAAAATACATAAGTGATAATGGAGTTCATTGGTCTCGGCCCCAGAGGGGAACCGGAGTAACCAAGATTGCGAATACAATGATAAAAAGTTCTATTTATAATAAACTAGTCACTAGGGTTTACAGAAGTAAGTAATTGATGCATAAATCCACTTTCGGGGCCCACTTGGTGTGTGCTTGGGCTGAGCTTGAAGTCTACACGTGGAGAGGTCATTCTTGGAGTTGAACGCCAGCTTTTGTGCCAGTTTGGGCGTTGAACTCCACTTTGCAACTTGTTTCTGGCGCTGGACGCCAGAATTGGGCAGAGAGCTGGCGTTGAACGCCAGTTTGCGTCGTCTAAACTTAAGAAAAGTATGAACTATTATATATTTCTGGAAATCCCTGGATATCTACTTTCCAATGCAATTGGAAGCGCACCATTTTGAGTTCTGTAACTCCAGAAAATCCATTTTGAGTGCAGGGAGGTCAGAATCCAACAGCATCAGCAGTCCTTCTTCAACCTCTGAATATGATTTTTGCTCAAGTCCCTCAATTTCAGCCAGAAAATACCTGAAATCACAGAAAAAAACACAAACTCATAGTAAAGTCCAGAAATGTGAATTTAACATAAAAACTAATGAAAATATCCCTAAAAGTAACTAGATTCTACTAAAAATATACTAAGAACAATGCCAAAAAGCGTATAAATTATCCGCTCATCACAACACCAAACTTAAATTGTTGCTTGTCCCCAAGCAACTGAAAATCAAATAGGATAAAAAGAAGAGAATATACTATAAATTCCAAACTATCAATGAAACATAGCTCCAATCAAATGAGCGGGACCTATAGCTTTTTGCCTCTTGAATAGTTCTGGCATCTCACTTTATCCATTGAGGTTCAGAATGATTGGCATCTATAGGAACTCAGAGTTCAGATAGTGTTATTGATTCTCCTAGTTCAGTATGATGATTCTTGAACACAGCTATTTTATGAGTCTTGGCCGTGGCCCTACGCACTTTGTTTTCCAGTATTACCACCGGATACATAAATGCCACAGACACATAATTGGGTGAACCTTCTCAGATTGTGACTCAGCTTTGCTAAAGTCCCCAATTAGAGGTGTCCAGGGTTCTTAAGCACACTCTTTTTTTTTGCTTTGGACCTTGACTTTAACCGCTCAGTCTCAAGTTTTCACTTGACACCTACACGCCACAAGCACATGGTTAGGGACAGCTTGGTTTAGCCGCTTAGACCAGGATTTTATTCCTGTAGGCCCTCCTATCCACTGATGCTCAAACCCTTGGGATCCTCTTTATTTGCCCTTGTCTTTTGGTTTTAAGGGTTATTGGCTTTTTGCTCTTGCCTCTTGGTTTTAAGAGCTTTTGGCTTTTTCTGCTTGCTTTTTCTCTTTCTTTCTATTTTTTTTCGCCCCCTTTTTTTTTCTGCAAGCTTTGTTCTTTGCTGCTTTTTCTTGCTTCAAGATTCATTTTTATGATTTTTCAGATTATCAAATAACATGTTTCCTAGTCATCATTCTTTCAAGAGCCAACATATTTAACATTCTTAAACAACAACTTCAAAAGACATATGCACTGTTCAAGCATACATTCAGAAAACAAGGAGCATTGTCACCACATCAATATAATTAAACTAAGTTCAAGGATAAATTCAAAACTCATGTACTTCTTGTTCTTTTGAATTAAAACATTTTTCATTTAAGAGAGGTGATGGATTCATAGGACATTCATAACTTTAAGACAAAGTTACTAACTACTAATGATCATGTAATGAAGACACAAACATAGATAAGCACTTAACATAGAGAAAACAAAAAACAGAAGAAATAAGAACAAGGAATGAATCCACCTTAGTGATGGTGGCGTTTCCTTCTTGAGGAACCAATGATGTCCTTGAGCTCTTCTATGTCTCTTCCTTGTCTTTGTTGCTCCTCCCTCATTGCTTTTTGATCTTCTCTAATTTCATGAAGGATGATGGAGTGCTCTTGATGTTCCACCCTTAGTTGTCCCATGTTGGAACTTAATTCTCCTAGGGAGGTGTTGATTTGCTCCCAATAGTTTTGTGGAGGAAAATGCATATGAGGCATCTCCGGGATCTCATGGTGATGAGCTTCCTGCGCCTCTTGAGCTCCATGAATGGGCTCTCTTGCTTGCTCCATCTTTTTCTTAGTGATGGGCTTCTCTTCCTCAATGTGAATGTCTCCTTCTATGGAAGCTCCAGCTAAGTAACATAGATGGCAGATAAGATGAGGAAAAGCTAGCCTTGCCCCAGTAGAGGGCTTTTCGGTTATTTTGTAGAGCTCAAGGGAGATGACTTCATGAACCTCTACTTCTTCTCCAATCATGATGCTATGGATCATGATGGTCCGATCCACAGTAACTTCAGATCGGTTGCTAGTGGGGATGATGGAGCGTTGGATGAACTCTAACCATCCTCTAGCCACAGGCTTGAGGTCCAATCTTCTTAGTTGAACCAGCTTGCCTTTGGAGTCAATCTTCCATTGAGCTCCTTCCACACATATGTCCATGAGGACTTGGTCCAACCTTTGATTAAAGTTGACCCTTCTAGTATAGGGGCATTCATCTCCTTGCATTATAGGCAAGTTAAACGCCAACCTCACATTTTCTGGACTAAAATCCAAGTATTTCCCCCGAACTATTGTAACATAGTTCTTTGGATCCGGGTTCTTACTTTGATCATGGTTCTTGGTGATCCATGCATTGGCATAGAACTCTTGAACCATTAGGATGCCGACTTGTTGGATGGGATTTGTTAGAACTTCCCAACCTCTTCTTTGAATTTTATGTCGGATCTCCGGATACTCATTTCTTTTGAGTTTGAAAGGGACCTCAGGGATCACCTTCTTCTTGGCCACAACATCATAGAAGTGGTCTTGATGAGCTTTGGAGATGAATCTTTCCATCTCCCATGACTCGGAGGTGGAAGTTTTTGTCTTCCCTTTCTCTTTTCTAGAGGATTCTCCGGTCTTAGGTGCCATCAATGGTAATGGAAAAACAAAAAGCTTATGCTTTTACCATACCAAACTTAGAATATTGCTCGCCCTCAAGCAAGAAAAGAAAGAATTAGATGAAGAAGAAGAAGAAAATATGGAGAAGAGGGGGGAGGTGTGTTTCGGCCAAGAAGGGAAATAGAGTGTTGTGTTGTGTGAAAATGAAGAAGAATGAAAGGCTTTATATAGGGAAGGGAGGGGGGATTAAGGTTCGGCCATATGGGTGGGTTTGGGTGGGAAATTGATTTTGAATTTTGAAGGTAGGTGGAGTTTATTGGGTAGGTTTATGGGGAAGAGTGGGTGGATGTGAGTGGTGAAGGGTTAATAGGGAAGAGGGATGGAGGTGATAGGTGAAGGGTTTTGGGGAAGAGTGTTTATTGGGAATAGAGGATGATTGAGAAGAGAGAAGAGAGTGAGTGGAGGTAGGTGGGGATCCTGTGGGGTCCACAGATCCTGAGGTATTCAAGGATTTACAACCTTGCACCAAATTAGGCATGTAAAATGCCCTTGCACACAACTCTGGGTGTTCAGCACTAGGTTGGTGCCCATTTTGGGTGTTCAACGCCCATTTGTTGCCCATTTCTGGCGTTGAACGCCAGAACCATGCTTGTTCTGGGCGTTCAGCGCCAGCTCTTCTCCAGGGTGCAATTCTGGCATTCAGCGCCCAGATGCTGCCCATTTTGGGCGTTCAGCGCCAGAACCATGCTCTGTTCTGGCGTTGAACGCCAGACAGGTGCTTCCTCCAGGGTATGATTTTTCTTCCGCTGTTTTTGATTCTGTTTCTAAATTTTTCGTTTATTTTGTGACTCCACATGATCATGAACCTAAGAAAACATGAAAAACAAAAATAAAATTAGATAAATAAACATTGGGTTGCCTCCCAACAAGCGCTTCTTTAATGTCAATAGCTTGACAGTGGGCTCTCATGGAGCCTCACAGATGTGCAGAGCTTTAATGAGACCTCCCAACCCCAAACTTAGAGTTTGGATATGGGGGTTTGACACCAAACTTAGAGTTTGGTTGTGGCCTCCCAACACCAAACTTAGAGTTTGACTGTGGGGGCTTTGGTTGACTCTGCTTTGAGAGAAGCTTTTTCTGCTTCCTCTCCATGGATGCAGAGAGAGATCCTTGAGTTGTAAACACAAGGTTGTCCTTATTTAATTGAAGGATCAATTCTCCTCTGTCCACATCGATCACAGCTCTTGCTGTGGCTAGGAAAGGCCTTCCTAGGATGATGGATTCATCCTCTTCCTTTCCAGTGTCTAGGACTATGAAATCAGCAGGGATGTAAAGGCCTTCAACCTTTACTAACACGTCCTCTACTTGTCCATAAGCCTGTTTTCTTGAATTGTATGCCATCTCTAATGAGATTTTAGCAGCTTGCACCCCATAGATTCCCAGTTTCTCTATTACAGAGAGGGGCATGAGGTTTATCCCTGAACCAAGGTCACACAGAGGCTTAAAGATCATGGTGCCTATGGTACAAGGTATTATGAACTTTCCAGGATCCTGTCTCTTCTGAGGCAATGTCAGTTGATCCAGATCACTTAGTTCATTGGTGAACAAGGGAGGTTCATCTTTCCAAGTTTCAATGCCAAATAATTTGGCATTCAACTTCATGATTGCACCAAGGAACTTGGCAGCTTGCTCTTCAGTAACATCCTCATTCTCTTCAGAAGAGGAGTACTCATCAGAGCTCATGAATGGCATAAGGAGGTTCAATGGAATCTCTATGGTCTCTAATTGAGCCTCAGAGTCCTTTGGTTCCTCAGAGGGAAGCTCCTTATTGGTCACTGGACGTCCCAGGAGGTCTTCCTCCTTGGGATTCACGTCATCCTCTCCCTCTTTGGGTTCGGCCATTTTGGTTATGTCAATGGCCTTGCACTCTCCTTTTGGATTTTCTTCTGTATTTCTTGGGAGAGTACTAGGAGGGATTTCAGTGATCCTTTTACTCAGCTGGCCCACTTGTGCTTCCAAATTTCTAATGGAAGACCTTGTTTCATTCATGAAACTTACAGTGGCCCTAGATAGATCAGAGACTAAGTTTGCTAAATTAGAGGTATTTTGTTCAGAGTTCTCTGTCTGTTGCTGAGTGGATGATGGAAAAGGCTTGCTATTGCTAAACCTGTTTCTTCCACTATTATTAAAGCCTTGTTGAGGCTTTTGTTGATCCTTCCATGAGAAATTTGGATGATTTCTCCATGATGAGTTATAGGTGTTTCCATAAGGTTCACCTAAGTAATTTACCTCTGCTATTGCAGGGTTCTCAGGATCATAAGCTTCTTCTTCAGAAGATGCCTCTTGAGTACTATTGGATGCAGCTTGCATTCCATTCAGACTCTGAGAAATTATATTGACTTGCTGAGTTAATATTTTATTCTGAGTCAGTATGGCATTCAGAGTATCAATTTCAAGAACTCCCTTCTTCATAGGCGTCCCATTACTCACAGGATTCCTCTCAGAAGTGTACATAAACTGGTTATTAGCAACCATGTCAATGAGTTCTTGAGCTTCTGTAGGCATTTTCTTTAGGTGAATGGATCCACCTGCAGAAGTATCCAATGACATCTTTGATAGCTCAGATAAACCATCATAGAATATATCCAGGATGGTCCATTCTGAAAGCATGTCAGAAGGACACTTTTTGGTCAGCTGCTTGTATCTTTCCCAAGCTTCATAGAGGGATTCACCTTCTTTCTGTCTGAAGGTTTGAACATCAGCTCTAAGCTTGCTCAGCTTTTGAGGAGGAAAGAACTTGGCTAACAAAGCCGTGACCAGCTTATCCCAAGAGTTCAGGCTGTCTTTGGGTTGAGAGTCCAACCATATTCTAGCTCTGTCTCTTACAGCAAAAGGGAAAAGCATGAGCCTGTAGACTTCAGGATCTACTCCATTAGTCTTAACAGTATCACAGATTTGCAAGAATTCAGTTAAGAACTGAAAAGGATCTTCAGATGGAAGTCCATGAAACTTGCAGTTCTACTGCATCAGAGAAATTAGCTGAGGCTTTAGCTCAAAATTGTTTGCTCCAATGGTAGGAATGGAGATGATTCTTTCATGTAAATTGGAATTAGGTGCAGTAAAGTCACCAAGCATTCTCCTTGCATTATTGTTGTTGGGTTCGGCTGCCATCTCCTTTACTTGTTCAAAATTTTCAATAAGGTTGTCTCTGGATTGTTGTAATTTAGCTTCTCTTAGTTTTCTCTTCAGAGTCCTTTCAGGTTCTGGATCATCTTCAACAAGAATGCCTTTTTCTTTGTCCCTGCTCATAAGAAAGAGAAGAAAAAAAGAAAAGAAGAGGAATCCTCTATGTCACAGTAAAGAGGTTCCTTATTGTTAGTAGAAGAAGAAAAGGAATAGGGGTGAAGAAGAATGAAGAATCCAAACACAAAGGTGATGATAGGAGCAGAGATGTGAGATGAAGAGAAGTGTTAGTAGATGAATAAATAAATAGAAGGAGGTGAGGGAGAAGGATTTTCGAAAATAATTTTTGAAAAAGAGTTAGTGATTTTCGAAAATAGTTTTTGAAAAAGGTTAGTAGTTTTTCGAAAATTCAAATAAAAAATAAAATAATTAGTCTAATTAAAAAGAAATTTTGAAAAAGAGGGAAGATTTTTTCGAAAATTAGAGAGAGAGTTAGTTAGGTAGTTTTGAAAAAGGTAAGAAACAAACAAAAAGTTAGTTAGTTAGTTGAAACAAATTTTGAAAAGATGAGAAGTTAGGAAGTTAGAAAAGATATTTTGCAATCACTTTTTTGAAAAAGGTAAGATAAGAAGATATTTTTGAAAAGATATGATAGAAATTAGTTTTTGAAAAAGATTTGATTTTTAAAATCTCAATTAATGACTTGATTCACAAGAAATCACAAGATATGATTCTAGAACTTAAAGTTTGAATCTTTCTTAACAAGTAAGTAACAAACTTGAAATTTTTTGAATCAAAACATTAATTGATGATGTTATTTTCAAAAATATGATGTAAAATTAAGAAAAAGATTTTTGAAAAATATTTTTGAAATTTTCGAAAATAACTAAAAAAAAATTGAAAAAAAGATTTGATTTTTGAAAAAGATTTTGAAAAAGATAAGATTTTTTTTAAATTGAAAATTTGATTTGACTCATAAAAACAACTAGATTTTAAAATTTTTTGAAAAAGTCAAATCTAATTTTCGAAATTTTAAGAGAGAAAGAGGGAAAGATATTTTTTTATTTTTGAATTTTTATGATGAGAGAGAAAAACAAGAAAAATGATGCAATGCATGAAAGTTATGGATCAAAACAATGAATGCAT
This sequence comes from Arachis hypogaea, assembly GCF_003086295.3. Classification (NCBI taxonomy): domain Eukaryota; kingdom Viridiplantae; phylum Streptophyta; class Magnoliopsida; order Fabales; family Fabaceae; genus Arachis; species Arachis hypogaea. The sequence goes on along the minus strand of NC_092050.1, from coordinate 121,109,448 downwards.
GCAAGAATGCTATGAATGTCAAGATGAACACTAAGAATATTATGAAGATCATGATGAACATCAAGAACACATTTTTTTGAAAAAATTTTAATGCAAAGAAAACATGCAAGACACCAAACTTAGAATTCTTTAATGCTTAGACATAAAGAATTCAGGAATGCATATGAAAAATAAGAAAAGACACAAAACATGCAAATGCAAAGATCAAACAAGAAGACTTACCAAGAACAACTTGAAGATCATGAAGAACACTATGAATGCATGAATTTTTTCGAAAAATGCAAGATGAACATGCAATTGATACCAAACTTATAACATGACTCAAGACTCAAACAAGAAACACAAAAAAATATTTTTTATTTTTATGATTTTCTAATTTTTTTGTATTTTTTTTTCGAAAATTATTTGAAAAACAAAAATAAGGATTCCAAAATTTTTAATATGAATTCCAGGAATCTAGTATTCTTAGTCTAAAGCTCCAATCTGAGGGTTAGGCATGACTTAATAGACAGCCAAGCTTTAGCATATAACATCAGAGAATATACTGCTCATTACTTATCAAAGTAACTTGCCTCTATGCTAATGGTTTGGAAGCCTCAGTCCAAAAGAATTTAGACATGGCTTTATAGCTAGTCAGGCTTCAACATGCTTCATGAAACACTAGAATTCATTCTTAAGAATTTTGAAGAAAAAAATATTTTTGAAAACATTTTTTTTTCGAAAACAAAGGAGAAATTTTTGAAAGATTTTTGAAAACTTTTTGAAAAGAAAACAAAAAGAAAGTTACCTAATCTGAGCAACAAGATGAACCGTCAGTTGTCCAAACTCGAACAATCCCCGGCAACGGCGCCAAAAACTTGGTGCACGAAATTGTGATCTCTAATAATGGCTCCAAAGACTTGGTGCTTTAATCTTAATTCATAATTTGTCACAACTTCGATACAACAAACCAGCAAGTGCACTGGGTCGTCCAAGTAATAAACCTTACGTGAGTAAGGGTCGATCCCACGGAGATTGTTGGTATGAAGCAAGCTATGGTCACCTTGTAAATCTCAGTCAGGCGGATATAAAATAGTTATGGAGTTTTTGAAAATAAATAATAAAAGAAGGATATAAATACTTATGTAGACCATTGGTGAGAGTTTCAGATAAGCGTGTAGAGATGCTTTCGTTCCTCTGAACCTCTGCTTTCCTGCTGCCTTCATCCAATTAGTCTTACTCCTTTCCATGGCTGGCTTTTTGTAAGGATGTCACCGGTGCCAATGGCTACTTTCAATCCTCTCGGGAAAATGGTCCAAATGCTCTGTCACAGCACGGCTAATCGTCTGGAGGCATCACCCTTGTCGATGGTTGCATCCTATTCCTCTCTGTGAAAATGGTCTGATGCGCTGTCACTGCATGGCTAATCATCTTTGAGGTTCTCGATCATACTGGAATAGAATTTAGTATCCTTTTGCGTCTGTCACTACGCCCAGCACTCGCGAGTTTGGAGTTCGTCACAGTCATTCAATCCCAGAGCCCTACTCGGAATACCACGGACAAGGTTTAGACTTTCCGGACTCTCATGAATGCCGCCATCAATCTAGCTTATACCACGAAGATTCTGATTAAGAGATCTAAGAGATACTCATTCAGTCGAAGGTAGAACAGAAGTGGTTGTCAGGAACGCGTTCATAAGGAATGATGATGATTGTCACGTTCATCACATTCAGGTTGAAGAGCGAATGAATATCTTAGAAGCGGAATAAGTTGAATTGAATAGAAAAATAGTAGTACTTTGCATTAATCTTTGAGGAACAGCAGAGCTCCACACCTTAATCTATGGAGTGCAGAGACTCTACCGTTGAAAATACATAAGTGATAATGGAGTTCATTGGTCTCGGCCCCAGAGGAGAACCGGAGTAACCAAGACTGCGAATACAATGATAAAAAGTTCTATTTATAATAAACTAGTCACTAGGGTTTACAGAAGTAAGTCATTGATGCATAAATCCACTTTCGGGGCCCACTTGGTGTGTGCTTGGGCTGAGCTTGAAGTCTACACATGGAGAGGTCATTCTTGGAGTTGAACGCCAGCTTTTGTGCCTGTTTGGGCATTGAACTCCACTTTGCAACTTGTTTCTGGCGCTGGACGCCAGAATTGGGCAGAGAGCTGGCGTTGAACGCCAGTTTGCGTCATCTAAACTTGGGCAAAATATGGACTATTATATATTGCTGGAAAGCCCTGGATGTCGACTTTCCAATGCAATTGGAAGCGCGCCATTGTGAGTTCTGTAGCTCCAGAAAATCTATTTTGAGTGCAGGGAGGTCAGAATCCAACAGTATCAGCAGTCCTTCTTCAACCTCTGAATCTGATTTTTGCTCAAGTCCCTCAATTTCAGCCAGAAAATACCTGAAATCACAGAAAAACACACAAACTCATAGTAAAGTCCAGAAATGTAAATTTAACATAAAAACTAATGAAAACATCCCTAAAAGTAACTAGATTCTACTAAAAACATACTAAGAACAATGCCAAAAAGCGTATAAATTATCCGCTCATCAATGAACATATAGGGCTAAGCAAAGAAATAATTCAATGCAATCAAAATCTAAAGAATTGATTTAACTCATCAAAATGAAGTAACTTGTAAGAATACATGATAAGAGAGGTGGTGACATAGAATTGAGTAATTAAACACTCACTAGGTGTGTATAACTCTTATCGCTCGATATTTAGGGTCAATTCACTCAAGTCTCCTCTAATCATGCTTTCAAGGATTTGCTTTTCATCTAACAATTAACAAACATGTGATGCATGAATACAATTATCATGAAGACTTCTTAGGATTGTAATGGGGTTAGGGTCGAGGTGAGACAAATATGGCTAAGTGGACTAAGAGATTGAATCCTTGATTAGTTTAGGTATCCAACTCAACCTTTATCAATCCAAATTACAAGCAATGCAACCTAACCTTCCATAATCTCTTTTTACACACATTCATGTATGCTCTTTCATTCATATCACATATGCATTCCTTATTCATTTCTTTTCTCCTTGGGACAACTTTTGTCCCTTTTTTTCAAGAAACCAAATGCATATGGTTTTAGAATTTATACATGAACGCACCCATTTCAAAAATTTTCAATGCATCCCCAAAATATATATATTTTATTTTTATTTTTTTTCTTTCTACCAAAGTGCCTCCAAAGTGCTTCCAAAATTTTTCCACACTTAAATACAACACACTTCACAACCTAAGCTAATCAAGGATACAAATCAAGGTAAATCATGATTTTCCACTTAAGGTTGTGATGTGGTGATATTAAAAATAATAGGGTTAATTAAGGCTTAAAAGGGGTTAGCAAGATGCAAAGGTATGTCCATATGGGTTAGTGAACTTAAATTCAAAGATGGCCTCAATCATGCTCAATGCGTTCAAACATCAACTATTAGAAATAAAGAATCAAGCAAAACCAAGATCACAATCATAGAAAGAGTATAGCACACAATGAACAAAAATTGTGGTTAGAATGTGTAACCACTCATTAAAGCTCAAAAACTCACAAGGTATTTTGTTCCATCTCACTTCTATGTTCCATAAAATTCATTCAAGCAAGTTTAAAAAGGATTTTCTAAATCAATTCAATAGACCGCCCTAAAACAAAATAAAATTCTTGAAAATCTTTGTTGTTTTTCACCAAAATTATTTCTTATATGTATGTATGATGTGATGGATGCAGTTTTAAAAAATTTCCTAGTTCTTTCCCTAATTTTCAATATGCAAAAAACCATCATGAACCATTAGGGCCAAAATTGAACTAGGCAGTATGCTATTCACATCATTCAATCACAACTTCTATCTATAAAATATATCAAGTAAAATAAGGTCTATATATATATATATATATATATATATATATATATATATATATATATACCAAAGTGAAAATGCGATACCAAAGATAAACTAGAAACAAACTAACATATATACAAACGATCAAAATAAAAGTATAAAGTGCATAAGACAAAGTACTATAAATATTCACAAAAGCATAATAAAATCTAAAAAAAAAACTAAATAACAAGTGTTGAGAAGAGAATTTTTACATCCAAAAAGTAGCGAATCCTCCCCCACACTTAAGCATCGCACGGTCCTTCGTGCCAAAAAATCAAGGTTCTGAAAACCGAATCGGTCATCGAACCGTTCTTGTTACTGGTTCACTAGTTTTCAGGTTCAACCGGTTTGACCGTGGTTGAACCGAAAAAATCGTTTTATAATGAAATAATAAATAAAAAATATATAAACACACTAAAACTATACGATCTTATCAATTTACAAACTCAAATTTTTTTAAACTCTCTTAAAATATATGTTTCCAAGTACTTTTGTCATCATCATCTTCAGCTTTACATTCATCACTCAATTAAAAAATCCACAATCCTAATCCTCTATGATTTCTTTTGGAAAAATAAAATTCCATTCAAGAAGGAAATCACAGGTGTAAGTAATTGAGAATATTTTTGAGACTCAACACCAAGACATAGAACAAGTATACAGATAGAGCAGTACCAAACAATCCAATTCTTAATTTCATGAATCATAAACAAAAGGGTGTCTAAATATCCACATAATCAATCAAATTTAGCATTAAAAAGCATCAGAAACCAAATTTTGCAGTTAAAGAATGAAGTAAAAAATATTAGAAATGAGAGTGACTTGAACCACTGTCTTCTGCATAAGAGAAATACACTACCATCATCAACAGCACTCCCAAGACCTCAAACAAGAGCATCATTTTCATGATTTCCTTGCTCTAAATCAATAACATGGGACATATGTTGTTTGTTAATTTTTTGAAAGCATCAATTTGGTTTAAAATTAAAACACAGCAACAAATAATCACCCTAAACTCTGAAATCAATAAATCTATCAACAAAAATTCAAAAACAGTATACTCATAAATTAAAAAACAGCAGCAGTAGAGTAACAAACCCATTTTAGCAATAATTTCGACAACACAAAATCAATTTCTTTGATTGATTTCACATTCAGAAAATCGCTAATCAGTTTCAGAACAGACACAACAGAGCAATAACAATACAATCCAATACAGTTTCGGTGTTCATCATGTTGAATCACAGTTCAGTTTTAGTCATCACTAATCAATAATCATAGTACAGTTTAGCTCCCTCCAATCAGTTGAATCTTGAATCAGTTCATAGTTTCACAATACACAGTTTCAATAAAAATAAAACAGGGAGAGTGGGAGACAGCGAAGGCACCTTCAAGGCTTCAACAGAACATGCAACAGGGAGAGTGAGAGTGAGGCGGTGGGAGACAGTGAAGGCACCTTCTCAGTTCGCGACAGCTGCTGCGGTGGCTCGACCTGTGTGAGAGTGAGGCGTTCTCACTTCTCAGTTCTCGAACAGCTCTGCGGTGGCTCGACGGCGGTGGCTCGTCCCGTGTGAGAGTGAGGCATTCTCACTTCTCAGTTCTCGATGGCTCTGCGGTGGCTCGACGGCGGTGGCTCGACCCGTATGACGGTGTGACAGTGACTGAGTGAGGCGTTGGAACTTGGAAGCAGCTCAGTGAAGCCTGCTCGATGAATGAAAACTGAGAAGCACTGAAGGAGTGAAGGCTGAAGCAGAGAAGGGAAGGCAATTAGGGATCTCAGGATTTTGGACATTTAGGGATTCAGCAACTAAAAACGGCAGCATTTTGTTGCCATCCAAAAGACCAGCCGGGTCATGGTTTGGTTCGACCGACCAGTTCGTCAGTTCAATTCTGGTTTTTGGATTTTGCAGTTTTAATGATTAACCAATTCGTTTTTTGGTCCGGTTCATGTTTCGACCGGTTCGATAGACCGATTCGGACTGGTTTTCAGAACATTGTAAAAAATCGGAATGGGAAAGACTAGCTCTGTGAAGTTCCACCGTCTGGCAGTGGTAGATGCTGTGGTGGCTGGTAGACAATGATATCGGTGGTCAGCTCTACAATAATCTCTGCAGTTGCCTCAACTGCGAGATCCTTAACTGCTGCCTCCTCTGCTCTCTCAACTGCTGCCTCAACTGCCAGCTCATGTGGTGGCTGTTCAGTTTTAGTCTCAGGCTCAGGCTCAGGGTCAGGCTGTGGTGTGTGCACAGGAGGTGGTCCAGGGTCTCGACCGTTATGTCTTGCCATTATCCACTGGAAACGATGCTCACTGCGGTGCCCTTGGCAGCGGAGCTCCTGAAGAATATCCTGAACCAGCTCATAAGTGGTAGGAGGTGCAGGTGCAGGTGCTGAAGGCGTTGATGGTGCTGATGATGACGCCGGCTCAGTAGTCTTCTTCTTCTTCTGTGGCGGCCCCTTATATTCTTCGTATGGCAGAAATGGCTGGGTATTGATAAAGGTTGACATTCGGTCTCCTGGTCTCCTATCTATCCCAGATAATGTGGCCAATCGTGTGATCATTGATGGGAAAGGAATATTGTATTTTTTCTGCTGGTTTACCTTCCACATCGATTCTCTAATAAGGGGCAGAACAGAAATCCTCTTATCCTCCAGAATGGCCCAAAGAAGTACCGCCACACGGACTCGGATGTACATAGCATGCATGCTCGACAGAATGTAATTGACAATGATTTGTTGCCAAATCCTCGCCTCTGGGTGTAAATGAGAACACGCAATGCTACTGGAGACCGCATTCTCTCCTCTGCTGTACTCCCACCGGGCCTCAGGTAGGCCAATCCTCTTTAGAACTGCGTCCAATGATTTCTTGCCCTGACTCAAATCCGCCACTATCTTCAGGTAAGCATCACGGCTCGGTGGAATATGCGGAAGCTGTAAGAGAGCCTCTAAAGCATGGGTGAAGGTGTCTAGCTGCACCCCCTAAGGAAAATAGTGTCGACATCTCTCTTCCGCAGATTTCCATAGAATTCTTTCACCAGGTGTTCATTGATTTTCACCGGGTCGGATTCTATGAATTTCCACTGGTAATAATCAAGCCGGTTGTGGATGGCTTCCTCATATTTCTCCGGCACATTTAGCTTCCATTCATAGTGGAAAGTTTTCTTTTCCAAATTTTTATATTTCTCTTGGGCTTCTTCAGTAATGAAAGTGTCCGGCTGAGTGCTCGGATGAACAGGGGCGGGAGCTGAGGAAGAAACTGGCTCCTTACCCTTACGACGCATCCTGAAAAAGTAGAAAAACGGAATACAACTAAGGAGAAATAGATAATGGGTACAAAAGCAAAAGAGAAAATAATCAAAGAATGCAAATTAGAGCCAATAAGGTAAACAAACACTTAATTGAGGAAAACATATTGAAAAGTGTAATGTGTTCAAAAGAAAATGTAGTTTTCCACAATCAAGAAGCCTAAGTGATAAATAAAGGCATGAATGACAATTAAAGCACAAACAACTTAGACTAAAAGCAATGACATTGAATTGACTTAAAAACTTGGTTATTTCCCAATTACGCCTTGAAAGTGTAAGATTTAACAAGAATTGGCACAAAGAGAATAACCAATTCAACATGAGAAGAGCTTACTTATTCATGTCAAAAATGTAAAATAACCATATAAACGTAAGTCATGTTCCAAAGCGCTAAACTTGATGAGAATCAAGTTGAGTTGCTCAAAAACATTAAAGAACAAGCGATTATGTATGTGATTACTTATATTCAAAACCAACATAAATAAGCAATTTCAGTCAATTCAGTTACATGAGAGAATATGCATTGCTGAAAAAATACACCAAACAATTGATCAAAGTTGACATTTCAAACCAATTTGGAGTTCAATCAAAAATAGCAACTAAGTGCATAAACAAAATTCAATCTCAATCATCATAAAAAATTACATGAAATTGCACAATTATGAATTATAATGCCTAAGGATAACAAAGTTTAAGGCCATGCTGATCAGACATAAAAATTAAACAAACAGTTTCACTCAGGCAATTTATCGAGCATATGGTGTGCAGGATTCAAAAATAGCGATTTCAGTTCAATAGAGGCATCCATCAACCCAGAAAAATTTAGCCACGGCGAATTCAATCCAGAAAACATAAAAATTAACTAACCTAAGTCTAACAAGATTAGTAAAAATAGAATTAAAAAGCAATAAAAATTACAGAAATAAAACATACACAGGGGAGGAAACAGAACTTGCGTTGATGAAAGGGGAAAGATAGGGGTAGGGAGCAGTGATGGTAGCATCGCAGCGGCCCAAAATGTTGCTACCGCTGGTGTCACACCGAAGCTGGACAGCGCGAGTTGGAGATAGCTCTGGAACAGGGCAGGGTGATAGGAAGAAATGGAGAAATGGAAAAGAAGGAGAAGGAAGAAGAGAGAGAGGGTTAGGCGAAGTGGTCGCCGGTGGTGGTGGTGGCTGTCGAACGGAGGGCTGGGCGGTGGTGGTTTGGTTTGAGAGTTGCTGGGCGAGAGAAGAAGAAGAAGGGAAAAGGGTTCGGGGGGGGGGGTATCTGAAAGCGCGATGTGTATCCCCTTTCGCATTAACGTTCGAAAAGTGCCTCATGCGTATGTGCATACGCACCCAAAGGAAATCAAAGGGTGTCCACATGCACACTAGTGTGCGAGTATTGTGAACAGAAGGGGTGTCAAGGGGTGTGCGTATGCACAGGGCTGTACGTACACACAGAAAGTTTTTTTTTTTACAAAAAAGGCTAAATGTGCGTGTGCGCAACGCAGGGTGCATACACACAGAAGGAAAAAGGTTGCAGGGTGCACACGCACAGGATGGTGCGAGCGCCCTGAATAGGAGGGGTGATAAGGGGTGTGCGTATGCACAGGGCCGTGTGATGCTTACGGATACCGTCGATAAGGAATTTCACAAGATTTTCTGCATTGTAAGTATAGTCTTCAACCGACAAATAATCCGCGAGTATCAAATTTAGAAGGAATTGGTTGTCACAGGTTCAACCCCAATAAAATAACCGAAGTATTCAAACCTCGGGTCGTCTCACAAGGAATGGGAAAACATGTGCATCAACATTGGTTAGAATTCTGGGGTTACAAGTCATGAGCAAGAAAGTAAACTAGGAATCTTAATAAGCAAGTAATCTTGAAATGCAAGAAACTAATTCAAATAACTAAAACAAGAAGTGAGCAATTCCAAACTAATAAGATAACTTCCAATATAATTCTACTCTAAAACTAAACAAATACTATAGCTAAGGCAAAGCAATTAGGAATTTTGGGTTTTCAAATATGAATAATAAAAGCAACTCTTGGCTAAGCATGGGAATTGGGGTCACTATCCTTGTCTAATAACCATATCTTGACAATTATGAGGAACCAAACTCATTAAGTCTACTTCTATACTTGAAGTATGTTAAATGGTTTAGTCAACATCAACCCATAAGGTCCAACCTAACTACTAATTAACTTAGTAGTAGGCTAGTGTCAATGGCTATCAAATTGACCACTAAGGGTTCCCAAATAATCAAATCTATTAGACCCAATAACTCAAGTTTACCCAATTCCCTTACCCTAGGCCAAGAGTAAAGAGAACTACTCCATAATCAAAGGAAACATTTCATCAAACACATGGTAAGCATTACTAAAAGACATATTCAAATTGCAATTAAATTGAAATTAGCAAGTACCCACTAACAATTATCACCATACAATCACTCAAACAACACAATTAACCATGAAAATCATTAATGTAACATTAGCAATTCAAGATTCACAAGATTCATGAAATGGGTATAAAGTGACAATTGAATAGAAATCATAAACTAACACAAGATCTAAACAAAATTATGCTAAGAAATTCAAATAAGCAATCAAAACTAGTAATTAACAAGATCCAATTCAGAATTCAACAAGGGAAGATCAATTCAAACTAGATCTAGAGAGGAACAAGGGTTTCTCTCTCTAGAAGAACAAAAACCAAAAAACTAGCTAAAAATTGTGTCTAAGTATAAAATGATTGATCCCCCCTTTCCCCTAGCATCCTTGGGTCTTTTCCATGCAAAGCCAACTTGAATTTGGGCCTCTTGAGCCTCAGAAATCGCCAGGCACGATTTCCTTTAATGAGGTCACGTGCATCTTGTCGCGCGTGCGCGCCATGCGTGCACGCCCTGTACGCATGCGCGCCGGTGTGGATTTCCCTAATCTGCACGGATGCGTCCATCTTTGCGCGCCACTTCCAGCTGTCCTCATCCACGCGTGCGCGCCCATGCTGAAGTTCCCAAAATCCAAATCTTCATGTTCCTTCCTCTTGTGCATGCTTTCTTTCTCTCTTCTAAGCCATTTTTACCCTATAAATTCTGAAATCACTCAACAAACACGTCACGGCATCGAATGGTAATAAAAGAGGATCAAAATATAGCAATTTTAAGGCAAAAAAAGCATGTTTTCCATCAAGGAGCAATATTAGGAAGGGAACACAAAACCATGCAATTCTTGTGGATAAGTGTGAAAAATATTGACAAAAACCCCTAAATTCTACACAATATAAACCACAAAATTGAGATTTATCAAATCTCCCCACACTTAAACCAAGCATGTCCTCATGCTAAAAATAAAAAGACCAAAGATCATGGTAAGAAAGGGTTCATGAAGTACAAATTTCCTAAATGAATGCATGCAACTAATGTAAAATCATCTATTTACTTGGTCAAGGGTAAATCTATCCTCCAAGAACACATATGTGCATACGGGGTGAAAGTGATATGTAGTTCATAAATCCTACCAATTCGAACATCACTATGAAGTGCATATAACTTGCTAGATGAACGCTTGCGAAAGCCAGGAACAAGGAGTTGAGCATCGAATCCTCACCGGAAGTGTATCCGCTCTATTCTCTCGAGTGTATAGGGTTTGTCACTCAATCCTCTCCTAATCATACTTTCCAAGATTTGTCTTTCATCTAACAATCAACAATTACTTAATGCATGCTTACAAGTATCATGAGGTCGTATTCATGGGTTGTAATGGGGCTAGGGTGAAGGTAAAGATGTATATGGTCAACTGAGCTTAAAATTTGAATCCTTGATTAACCTAAGATCCCACTAGACACATAGAACAACCTATACAACTATAATACAATACCTAGCTACCCATGGGTTTCACTTTTTGCATACCCATGCATTCTCTTCAATTCACATCCCATATGCATTGTTATTATTACTTTGTCTTGGGGCATTTTTGTCCCCTTTCATTGCTTTCTCTTTTTTTTTCTATTTTTGTTTCTTCTATATATGTATTTTTTTTCTATTTCTTTTTCTTACATACTCATATATACACATAATTTTTTTTTCTCTTTTTGGTCCCCTTTTCCTTGGGGTTTCATGTACAAAAGTTTCAATGCATATGGTTCAATCATTCAATACATGAGTATGTCCCCAAATCCCAGAATTTTCAATTATAATTACAAATACACCTCTTTACATCTACCCAAGTTCCCAAGTACACCCTCCCATTTGAACGATGCACACCCTCACTTACCTAAGCTAATCAAGGATCCAAATCTATGGACATTCATTGTTTTTCACTTAGGGTTGTTGATGTGCTCTATTTAAGAACAAAAGGGGTTTATCATAGGCTTAAAATTGGTTAGCAATGGTAGATAAAAGGGTTAAGGCCATTTGGGAGAAGTGACTATTGAAATGATGGCCTCAATCATGTAAATGCATTCATACACAAAGTAATGGATATATAGAATCAGACAAAGCAAGGATTATAATCATAGAGAGAGAGTAATGCACACAAGAATGGAAAATAGTGGTTAGAAGATATAACCACACAATAGGCTCAAAACTCACATGCTTGTGTTCTTAGCTCAATCACTATGTTCCAAAATACATTCTTGAAGCAAGTTTGCCGCAAATTTTTTTTTTCAAAATTGGTAGGGTACCCCGAAATTACAGTTTCTTGGGGAAGAAGTCATTATTTTGACCAAGTAACTTTATAGGAACTAACTATCATACAAGGAGTATTTACAAGCAAGACTAACTACACATGCAATGTACTAACTACTAAGCAAAAGATAAATCCATGGGTATTGAAAGGAAGAGATTGTTACCCATGGAGATCGATCGAATGACCTCCCCACACTTAGAATTTAGCATGGTCCTCCGTGCCACCAATAATGCGCAAGGGACGGTCGGGATCAGAACCTTCACTATCCCCTTCATCAGAGCTCCCATCACTTGGGTTTGAGGTGGATGTGAATATTTCGGGTTCCTCCATGCTAGGGGTAACACAACGCAGAAGCTTCTTGATGTACGTGTATCGGCGTTGGTTGTGCCGCTCATATCTATCAATCTTCCGATGTAGATCTTCTATCCTTTGATGGGTGGATCTTTGTGGTGGTGGTGACGATGAGGTGGAAGGAATAGTAGATGGGAGGGCTATGTCAAGGCTTGGGTTGTTCATGGGAAGATGTAAGTATTTTCCGCTTGGGACAACATCGCCCTTAGCCGGAATTATAGCCTTCGTGTCTGTGTTTTCCCAAGGAACACCCGCAGCAGCAACTAAATCAGATACCAATGCTGGAAATGGCAAATTACCACGGGCGTGGACTTGACCCATCGCTTGCTTAACAAGAGGCGGAATGTTCACCGGTCTTTCTGTGAGAACACACCAAACAAGCAAAGCGAGATCCGCCGTGAAGGATGACTTGTGGGTGCTAGGTAGCACATAGCAGGATAGGATCTGGGCCCAAGCTCTAGCTTCTACAGTGAGGAAACGTGCGTCAATGCACTTGGGCCTCATCCGAAGTCGACCATGGGTCCAAAATGTCTCTGGTTCAGCAATGACTCGGAGGATCGAGTCCCAATCAAATCCAAACTTTTCTCGCTGATGTAAGACCTCTTGGTAGCCATCCATGTCACTTGGTACTGGTAAGACATTAAGCACATGCTGAATAGCCTCTTCTGAAACTGAGACTTGCTTCCGGCACACGTATACTGATTGAAGAGAGGGAAGATGGTAGTTAGTGTAGAATTCTACCACCCATGAGAGGTTGACCTCTTGTGGTTTTCTTAGAAGAAACTCTCATCCTCGCCATTCAATGCGGGGTAGAATACAAGGAACCAACTTGTCAGGCGGGGCAAGTAGATGCTCGGCATGATAGTTCCTCTCAACCATGGCGGGGAACACAAGTTCACAGAAGCGGTTGGGGAACCTTGAAGAATCCCTTGCGGGTTTGTTCTTCTCTATTTCATCAATAGGAGCGGGTGCCTTCGCCTTCTTAAATAGGGGTCCTAGTGAAGAGTGCGCCTTAGAGTTTGACTTTTGGAGTGCCCTCTTTGTGGCTGGTTTCCTTGAAGCTTTCTCCTTGCCTTTCTTGGTGGCCATCCTAAAAATGGAAGGGAAAGAAGGAAAGCATTAAACCCAAAGGATCATCTCAACAAAACATGCAAGTGAAAGATAGTGCCCAAAAGAAATATTGCAACAAAGTAATCATAGAGACATGGGTCACAACACTTGGCATGGGATGCAAGAGGGAGTAAAGCATGCAATATAGCATGAGAAGAATAATCTCAAGCATCCATAACAAAGAGCAAGTCATGTTCAATGAGTATCTAATTAGCAAGTAATAAGCTGAGTGAACTCAATGCACTTTGAAGAGAGCAAGTGAATGAAGAGGAAGTACCAAATTGAAGGTACATGATTAAAATAAACCAAAATGGCATTCGCGCATTTCTTCGAACACTTGGCATGCAGTTATCAAGCAATGAGCAAGTATGAGATATTCAACCAATTAGAAGCTCAAAATGAAATATCAATCATCACACAACATTACTTACTGACAAAGATAATGAAAAACAATTAAGAAGATCTATTAAAGCAAATGAAAACTCAAATTCAACATCTATGGAAAAGCAAGAAGAAGGAAAAAAGTAAACAAACAAAAAGTAAGTAGTATAAACATACAACTAAAAGAGAAAATAAGCGAATCAACAAGAAACATCTAACTAGAAAAGGAGGATATGCAAAGAAAGTAAGGGAAGAGATATAGAAGAAGTAAAACCTTGAGAAGTGTAAAAGAATCAAGGTAGAATTTTCTTGTTGTGAAAATGAGAAAGAGATAGAAGAGATGTAGGGACACCGGAAGTGGTGGTGGTCGCCGATAAGTAGCCAGAGACGGTGGTGGTGGATTGTGGAAGAGAAAGAAGAGAAGAGAGGTAATGGAGAAGGAAGAAGAAAGAAATAAGAAAGAGGGTGGGAGAGGGACAGAACAGGGCGCGCCAGCTTTAAAACTGGTTCGTGCGACCGATGCGCGCGCGCACTGTGCGTTAGCGCGTCGGTGAAGGTGGAGCGAGGGACGCGCACGCGTCATTGGCGCGTACGCGTGAATACAGTTGGGCCCCTGGCACAGAATTGACACAAAGTAGGCCTAACTCTCTGTTTTCTTGTACCAGAGTTGGCATGTAGCATAGGTGTGCGGATGCGCACAGTACGCGGACACGTGCCTGATGGGGTTGGCTACCGACGTGGACGCGCGCAGTGCGCGGGCGCATCGGTGTGGGCACAGACTAGGCACAAGTATGGTACAACTCTCTGGTTTTTGTACCATAGAGTTCATATTACACCATCGGCGTGCGCGCACAGTGCGCTTGTGCGTCGATGGCCAAGTTGCAAGGGGTGCGCAGGCGACATGCACACTGGCGCGTGGGTGCCTAGTACAAAATGGACACAGAGTGGGCATGACTCTCGGGTGTTTGGCCCAGGTGTAAGAAATGCACCACCGGCGCGCGCGCGCACAGTGCGCTCGCACGCGGATGCCCTTTTCCCTCTCTTTTTTTTAAACAACATAGAAAGGGCTATCCTAAGATATTCTTGGCAGGTGTTTAAGCTAGTAGTCAAGAAAACACTCACAAATTCATGCACTATTCAAAACATAGCATTCTCTCTACTTCAACAATTCATTCATACCAAAATGATGAAATCTATCTAAATATCCTCGTTATCCAACAAGAACAATAAAACTAGCATTCCTAAGCAATCAACAACATCAAGAAGTCACAAAATTCACAAGAATTTAAAGCTAAAAAGAAGACGGTATACACAAGGAAGATCTTACCACGGTGGGGTGCCTCCCACCAAGCACTTTTCTTTAACGTCCTTAAGTTGGACGCGTAGTCGCTTAAGCTTCTCCTCCTCTAGGTGCATCCGTTAGTAGGAACACCTCTAGCTCCTTTGGGAGCTTGTAGCCGTGGTACTTCTTCACTCTATGTCCATTCACCTTGAAAGTTACTTCACTTTTAGGATCAAACAATTTCACTACTCCATAGGGCTTTATCTCCTTCACCTTGAAGGGTCCTTCCCATCTAGAACGGAGCTTGCCAGTTATGAATCTAAGCCTCGAGTTGTAGAGAAGAACCTCATCACCTTCTTGAAAATCCTTCTTCCGGATGTGATGATCATGAAATGCTTTAGTATTTTCCTTGTAAATCCGGGCATTCTCATACGCTTCGCTCCTCAAGCACTCGAGCTCCTCTAGTTGTAATTTCCTGGCCACACCCGCCTTGGTGAAATCCATGTTACACTGCTTTACCGCCCAATAGGCTTTATGCTCAATTTCCACCGGAAGGTGGCATGCCTTACCATAGACAATCCAGAAGGGACTCATCCCTAACGGAGTCTTGTAGGCCGTCCTATATGCCCATAGTGCATCTCCTAACCGGAGGCTCCAATCCTTCCTTTGTGGATTGACCACTTTCTCCAAGATTCTCTTAATCTCCCAGTTGGACACTTCTGCTTGTCTGTTGGTTTGTGGGTGATAAGCAGTGGCAACCTTATGCAATACCCCATAGCGCTTGAGCAGTGCCTCTACTTTTCTGTTACAAAAGTGAGATCCTTGGTCGCTCACGATTGCTCGTGGCGACCCATAACGGCATACAATGTGATTTCTAATGAAGGAAATGACGGTATTGGCATCGTCAAGGCGGGTAGGTATTGTTTCTACCCACTTTGACACGTAGTCAACCGCTAACAGAATATATAGATACCCACTTGAGTTGGGAAATGGTCCCATAAAGTCAATGCCCATACATCAAATATCTCATAGAACAATATAGGTTGTTGCGGCATCTCATCCCTTTGGGACGTGTTTCCTGACTTCTGACACTGATGGCAAGACACACAGAACCGGTTAGCATCCTTGAATAAGGTTGGCCACCAGAATCTACAATCCAACACCTTTTTAGTTGTCTTTTGTGGGCCAAAGTGGCCATCACATTCGGACGAGTGGCAAGCTTCAAGAATAGGTTGAATTTCAGATTTTGGCACACATCTTCGAATTACTTGGTCCACTCCCCTCTTCCACAAGTGAGGGTCATCTCAAACGTAGTATTTAGAGTCACTCCTCAACTTGTCCCTTTGGTTTTTAGAAAAGTTGGGAGGGAAGATTTTCGCAACCAAGTAGTTCGCCATTGGGGCAAACCAAGGGAAGCTATCCGATACAGCATGCAAACTATCCAATGGGAATGAGTCATTGATCGGGAATGGGTCAAATTTCAAATTCTCAAGGCAGCTTAAATGATCTGCAACTAAATTTTGAGACCCACTCCGGTCCCTAATCTCAATGTCAAATTCTTGCAAAAGCAAGATCCAACGTATGAGTGTAGCTTTTGACTCATTCTTTGTCAATAAGTACTTTAAAGCTGCATCATCCGTGTATACCACTATCTTGGACCCTAGCAAATAAGATCTGAATTTATCTAAAGCATGAACAATATCTAGAAGTTCCTTTTCTGTAGTGGTATAGTTAGATTGTGCTGCATCCAGTGTTTTAGAAGAGTAAGCAATGACATAAGGGAGTTTACTATCGCGCTGTGCAAGCGCGGCACCTACAGCATGGTTTGACGCATCGCACATTATCTCGAATGGCAGCGTCCAGTTGGGGCCTCGCACAATCGGTGTCGTGGTGAGAACTCTCCTTAACTCTTCAAACGCTTTCACACATGCACTGTCAAACTCAAAGTCCACATCCTTTTGGAGTAGGCGCGACAATGGCAAAGCAATTTTGCTGAAATCTTTGATAAAGCGCCTGTAGAATCCTGCATGTCCCAAAAACAAGCGGACCTCCCTCACAGATGAGGGGTGAGGTAAAGTGGTGATAACATCGAGCTAAGATCTTGGCCAACACATCTAGCTAAGATCTTGGCCAAGTTCTCTAAGCAACAATCAAATGAAGTTCCATAAACACTGAAGTTATCCAAAAAGACTTCCAGACAATTCTCCATTAGATCGGAAAAGACACTGGTCATACACCGCTGAAAAGTAGCAGGTGCATTACATAGTCCAAATGGCATCCTTTTGTAGGCAAAGGTACCAAAAGGGCAAGTGAATGTGGTCTTTTCCTGATCTTCAGGAGCAATGTGAATCTGGAAGTAACCAATGAATCCATCAAGAAAGCAATAATGGGATTTACCCGCTAAACGGTCCAACATCTGATCGATAAAGGGCAAAGGGTAGTGGTCCTTCCTTGTAGCGGCATTCAACCTTCTATAATCGATGCACACTCGCCATGCATTTTGTACTCTCTTGGTGACCACTTCACCATCATCCTTTTTAACTGCAGTGATGCCCGATTTCTTGGGAACAACCTGGACCGAGCTCACCCACTCACTGTAAAAAATTGGGTATATGATACCTGCATCAAGTAGCGTAGTGACCTCCTTCTTTACCACATCAAGGATGGTCGGGTTGAGCCTCCTTTGCGGTTGCCTAACCGGCC
Source organism: Arachis hypogaea (assembly GCF_003086295.3). Lineage (NCBI taxonomy): Eukaryota > Viridiplantae > Streptophyta > Magnoliopsida > Fabales > Fabaceae > Arachis > Arachis hypogaea. Next base: position 121,091,766 of record NC_092050.1, on the reverse strand, counting down.
TAGCTCCCTCTTGGAGAAATATACGATGCATGCACTTGCGAAGGTCAATCCCCACAATATCGGCTAGGCTCCAACCAATTGCCTTCTTGTACTTTCTTAGAACATCTAGGAGCTTCCCTTCTTCTTCACTAGAAAGCTCACTAGCAATAATGACCGGAAACTTTTGGTTGTCCTCTAAGAAAGCATACTTCACCTGAAATGGAAGAGGCTTCAGTTCACTCTTTCCCTCAAGTTGAGGTTCCTTTTCATCAAGCTCACAGAGTTCACTTTCAACAATTTTCTCTTGTTCATCCTCTTGGTCATCCGTCTCTTCAACAATAGGGTAGCATAACTTGTTGTAGTCTTCTTTTCGCACTTCTACTACCACTTCATCGATTACATCACATCGGAGAATGGAATGCTCTTCGGGAGGATGCTTTATGGCTTCTTCCAAATTGAACTTGATAGTCTTGTCTCTAACCTCAAAGGAATATGTGCTGGTGAAGGCATCTTACTTGAATTTAGAGGTCTTAAGGAAGGGTCTACCAAGTAGAACGGAGGATGAACTTCTATTTTCTGTTGGAGGCATTTCAAGGATGTAAAAGTCAACCGGAAAGACCAAGTCCTTGACTGCCACAAGTACATCTTCTGCTATTCCCATCACCGTGATCACACTTTTATCGGCTAAGACAAACTTCACCGCCGACTTCTTTAATAGAGCTAAATTCAACCGCACAAAGATAGAAAGTAGCATGATGCTTACGCAAGCTCCTAGGTCACACATATAGTCATGAAAAGTGTGCCTGCCAATACAACAAGACACCAAACAAGGTCCAGGGTCACCACATTTCTTTGGAATAGGCTCCATCAAGGAAGAAATCGAACTTTCCAAGGATAATGTCTCCAACTCTCCTATCCTATCCTTGTGTGTACACAGGTCTTTCAAAAATTTTGCATACTTCGGAATTTGTTGGATAGCATCAAGAAGTGGTATGGTTACCTCAATTTTCTTGAACACTTGAAGCATGTTCAAATCAAATTCCGGGGTCTTCTTTGCTTTCTTCACCAATGAAGGGAATGGGATAGGAATGGACTCATCCACTATAGCTTTCCTCTTGGGTTCCTTAAGGCTTACTCCTTCTTCATCATGCCTTTTGTCTACCTCCTCCTCTTCATGTAGAGCTTCAACGACCACTTCTTCTTTATGGATGTCCTCCATGACCCTAGGAGGTATCTCCTCTAATGTAGTCCCCGACCGTAGAGTGATGGCGTTGAGACCGCCCTTGGAATTTGGTTGGAGTTGGGAAGGAAGGCTAGAAGAGCTTGAGGGTTCGTTGGTGTTGTTGGAGGAGGACGTGGACATCTTCGAAATCATGTCGGTAAGATTGGCCAATTGAGCGCCCATGGTATCGAATTGAGCCTTGTAGCTCTCGTCCCGTTTCTTCATAGTGGCTCTAAGCTCATCAAATTGATTGGTGGAAGATGAAGAGGATTGGTTGGATTGTTGTCTATGGTGTGGTGCTTGGTATTTGGTGTAGTTGTTTTAGTTTTGGTTGTGGTGATTTTGGTTAGCTTGGTGGTTGTTGTTGTTGTGGTGGTATTGAGATGAAGATTGGTTGTTGTTGTAATGAGAAGAAGAGTTATTCTATCTTTGGTTTTGATTGCTCCCTTGTGCATTATCCCTCCACCCTTGATTTTGATTACTACCATGAGAGTAGTTGTTTTGGCCTTGAAAAGAATAAGGTGGACGGTTGTTATAATTCACATTGGCCACGACAAGGGCATGCTCCTCTTGAATTTGATGGCATTGATTGGTGTAATGTGTGGTGCTAGAGCACAAACCACAAATTCTAGGAGGGCCTTCAAGTTGAGCAACTTGAGGTAGGGCTTGGATGGCTTGGATGGAGTAGTATTCCTTTTGATCTTTTTGTATTTGCGTGAGGATGGTGGTCATGTCCCCAAGTGCTTTAGTCAACCTTGCTTCGGAAGGGGATGGTTCTACCACACCCTTGAGAGGATTACTTCTCACCCTTACATGTTGTGTAGCCTCGGCAACATCATTTATCAATTTCCAAGCTTCTCTATCCGTCTTGTTTTTTGAAAGGGAACCGCCACTAGAAGCGGTGAGCAATCTTCTATCTTCCGCACAAAGACCTCCGGTGAAGTAACTAATGAGCAAGTGAGTGTTCAATCCATGGTGTGGACAAGATTCCAATAGCCTCTTGAACCGAGTCTAATACTCATACAAACTCTCTTGGTCCTTTTGCATTATATCCGAAATCTCCTTCCGGATGTAGTCGGTCTTCTCTGGTAGGAAGAATTTATCTAGAAACTCTCTTCTCAAGAAATCCCAATTAGTCACAATCTCATTCGGTTGTGAATAAAACCACATCTTTGCTTGCCCTTCAAGAGAGAAAGGGAAGGCAAAAACCATAATAGCCAACTCATCGGCTCCATGCCTTCGAGCTGTAGAACAAGCAACTTGAAAGTCTCTTAGATGTCGGATGGGGTCTTGACCCAGCAACCCATGATATTTAGGAAGTAGATTTGTTAAGCTACTCTTCAACTCAAAGTTTGGATCAAGGTTGGGATACCTTTCTTGCAAAGGTTGAAGTATGATATCCGGAGCTCCTTGCTCATGCAAAGTGATCCGTCGTGGCTCACCTGTAGGATGCAAAGATGTATTAGTAGTGCCAATAGAAGAATAGGAAGTAGCGGACTCCAAGTCACTCTCGGTACCGTCTAGTGATTCGGTATGTTCCTCAAGAGAGACCGAAGTACTAGCCGTATAATCCAACCGCCGTCTAGCTTGCCGAGTGTGTAACAAGGTTTTTTCAATCTCAGGGTCAAACTCGGCTAAGCTAGAATTCGGTTGAGACCGAGTCATCAAACATGGGAGTCATAGCACACATACAAAAGAAATCTAAACTATAGCTAAGTATTGAAAGAAGGTAAACTATCTACAATATTCACATATTCACATAACCAATATCATGGCATATGTTGCAACCATTCCCCGACAATGGTGCCAAAAATTTGATGGTCACGGATACCGTCGATAAGGAATTTCACAAGATTTTCCGCGTTGTAAGTATAGTCCTCAACCGACAAATAATTTGCGAGTATCAAATTTAGAAGGAATTGGTTGTCACAGGTTCAACCCCAATAAAATAACCGAAGTATTCAAACCTCGGGTCGTCTCACAAGGAATGGGCAAACATGTGCATCAACATTGGTTAGAATTCCGGGGTTGCAAGTCATGAGCAAGAAAGTAAACTAGGAATCTTAATAAGCAAGTAATCTTGAAATGTAAGAAACTAATTCAAATAACTAAAGCAAGAAGTGAGCAATTCCAAACTAATAAGATAACTTCCAATATAATTCTACTCTAAAACTAAACAAATACTATAGCTAAGGCAAAGCAATTAGGAATTTTGGGTTTTCAAATATGAATAATAAAAGTAACTCTTGGCTAAGCATGGGAATTTGGGTCACTATCCTTGTCTAATAACCATATCTTGACAAGTATGAGGAATCAAACTCATTAAGTCTACTTCTATACTTGAAGTATGTTAAATAGTTTAGTCAACATCAACCCATAAGGTCCAACCTAACTACTAATTAACTTAGTAGTAGGCTAGTGTCAATGGCTATCAAATTGACCACTAAGAGTTCCCAAATCATCAAATTCATTAGACCCAATGACTCAAGTTTACCCAATTCCCTTATCCTAGGCCAAGAGTAAAGAGAACTACTTCATAATCAAAGGAAACATTTCATCAAACACATGGTAAGCATTACTAAAAGACATATTCAAATTGCAATTAAATTGAAATTAGCAAGTACCCACTAACAATTATCACCATACAATCACTCAAACAACATAACTAACCATGAAAATCATCAATGTAACATTAGCAATTCAAGATTCACAAGATTCATGAAATGGGTATAAAGTGACAAATGAATAGAAATCATAAACTAACACAAGATCTAAACAAAATTATGCTAAGAAATTCAAATTAAGCAATCAAAACTAGTAATTAACAAGATCCAATTCAGAATTCAACAATGGAAGATCAATTCAAACTAGATCTAGAGAGGAACAAGGGTTTCTCTCTCTAGAAGAACAAAAATAAAAAAACTAGCTAAAAATTGTGTCTAAGTGTAAAATGATTGATCCCCCCTTTCCCCCTAGCATCCTTGGGTCTTTTCCATGCAAAACCAGCTTGAATTTGGGCCTCTTGAGCCTCAGAAATCGCCAGGCACGATTTCCTTTAATGAGGTCACGTGCAGCTTGTCGCGCGTGCGCGCCATGCGTGCGTGCGCGCCGATTGATCTTGTGATCCACGCGTGCGCGCCTTGTACACGTGCGTGCCGGTGTGGATTTCCCTAATCTGCGCGGATGCGTCCATCTTTGCGTGCTGCTTTCGGCTGTCCTCATCCACGCGTGCGGGCGAGGTGCGCGTGCGCGCCTATGCTGAAGTTTCCAAAATCCAAATCTTCATGTTCCTTCCTCTTGTGCATGCTTTCTTTCTCTCTTCTAAGCCATTTTTGCCCTATAAATTCTGAAATCACTCAACAAACACGTCACGGCATCGAATGGTAATAAAAGAGGATCAAAATATAGCAATTTTAAGGCAAAAGAAGCATGTTTTCCATCATAGAGCAATATTAGGAAGGGAACACAAAACCATGTAATTCCTGTGGATAAGTGTGAAAAATATTGACAAAAACTCCCCAATTCTACACAATATAAACCACAAAATTGGGGTTTATCACCATGCGTATGCACATATGACGAAAAATAAGGGGAGTCTGCGCGCGCACAAGTTTGTGCGGACGCACAGAGCTCTGTTTCTGCAAAAATTTTAATGCCTCCAAAGCACTAAACATGACTTCCAAAACAAGTTTTCAAGTTCCAAAACACTTTAAAACTCCAAAAACACATTATTCTGCTAAGAATACCTAACCAACACTAAAATGCAACTAAACTAAACTAAACAATATAACCAATTATTCAGGAAATAAAAGCTAAAAGAGAGAAAGGGTTAGAAGGATATGAATGGAGTTGGTCATTTTCATTCATTTGGTTGTTAAGTGTTCAGTTGAGTCCTTTTGCATGCAAAAATATTTTTCTTGATGATTGAATGTTTGTCACATTTTATTCAGAATATGAATGGTGTTCAGTTCAGTGGAGTTGGTTATTTTGATTCATTTGATTGTTAGTGTGTTCAGTTGAATTCCTTTACATGCAAAAATATTTTTCTTGATAATTGAATGTTTTTCACGTTTTATTCAAAACATGAATGGTGTTCAGTTCAGTGGAGTTGGTAATTTTGATTCACTTGATTGTTAGTGTGTTCAGTTGAATTCTTTTACATGCAGAAATGCTTTTCTTGATGATTGAATGTTTATCACGTTTTATTCAGAATATGAATGGTGTTCAGTTAAGTGGAGTTGGTAATTTTGATTCACTTGATTGATAGTGTGTTCGGTTAAAATCTTTTGCATGCAGAAATATTTTTCTTGATAATTTAATGTTTATCACATTTTATTCAGAACATCAATGGTGTTCAGTTTAATGGAGTTGATAATTTTGATTCACTTGATTATTAGTGTGTTCAGTTGAGTTCTTTTGCATGCAGAAATATTTTTCTTGCTGATTGAATGTTTATCATGTTTTATTCAAAACATTATGTGTTCAGTTCAGTGGATTTGGCCATTTTGATTTACTTGATTAAAATATGCATGCTTGTGCTTGTCGGTGTATTGAGTGAAGTATTGACCAAATTTTTTTGTGCTTACAACAAAAATGAAAAAGATGATGGTGATAAGAAAGCAGAAGCCGCGCTATAATGTAAGCATATGTACACATTAAATATATTTATCCCCTTTCATTCAAATAAACTCTATTTTGTATTATAAATATATCATGACATACTGTTTTGAAACCTTGTAGAAGACTCACGATCTCAGATGCCAGACAAAGGCAATAGCGAGGGTGTTCAAGGCAATGAGTCATGAAAAGAAAGATATTGTTGAAGAAATGGGATTCGGTATGCTGGCACATGTCCCGGAAATGAACGTCTCTCACAGCCTCTTGAGAGAATTGATTGCTTGCTATGATGACTATTATGGATACCTGTACACTCTCTATGGGAAATATCCATAACACCTGATAAGGTAGCAGCTGCGCTGGGCATAAATCACGGTAGTAATACACTTTCCAACTTGTGTTTATTTCGGTTCATTGCTTGCTATATTTTCGGTTCATTTGTGTATAGAAAATAAAACTGAGCCTATTTGACTGGTTAAAATATTGTAGGGAATCATTTTCTTAAAAAAATTGAGTACGGTAGACTGAATAAGGCAGACAAGCAGATAATTGACGGCTTCAAATGTGCTACATTGACATTTTTGATAAAAATCTGTCCTCGATATGAGTGTTGAAGGGAAGGAAAACTGGTAGAAATTTTGGAGAACTTTTGTTGTATTCCATCAGAAGTGCTTCTTGCTGTCGACGACAGTAAGCATTGTCTCCCCGATCCATAAGCCACCTGCCCTTTGTGTGGATAACATCTGACAATGGGATTAGGCCACTCATGTCCTGAGCTTCTTGATGAAGGGGATTGAAAATAGGAGAAAGGGAAAGAAACATTCTGTTGGTTGTGTGTATATTTCCATGAATCCAAGTTCCCTCGCTTGGATGCACCTGAGGATCTCGGGCCACCGGGGGTGGCCCACTGGCGACGGAAGAGGATGCTCGACTGGATTTCTAAGGAAGCAACCGATACAATGGTAAATTAAACAAAAAAATTTCTTGAAATTTCGGTTTAGATGCTTCTAAAATACTCTGCTAACTAAATAAGCTTGTGTTTTAGGGACTTCTGTATAGAGCACAATTAAATGAGGAAAAGAAAAAAAGAAAGAAGGTGGAGAAGAAACCAGCTTTTTTGAAGGGGAAAGAGAAGGGAAAGTAGAAGAAAGAAGAAAACCAAATTGTTGTTCTAGATTCTTCTTTGGAAGAAGATAGTTTTTTCGAATCCGAATCTGAATCCGAGAAAATACCGCCGACCAAAAGAATAAGACAACAGAGGCTGGTGAAAAAACAAAAGATTGTTTCGATGGATTCTAAAATAACAAGTGAATCTAAAAGCAATCCCACGGATTCAGAAAGCACAAGTGAATCCGAAAACCAGTAAGTTTGATGTTCATTTGGTTTAGTTTTGCTTGTGTTTGGTGAAAATTGTTCTTATGCGCTTGTTCTTATGTATCGCAGAGAAGAAGAAGAAATTGAAAAAACAGGGACAAAAAAAAGAAAACAACCACAGAAGGTGGTTAAAAAAGAAAGCAAAAAAGGAAGCCTGTTCCGACAGATTCGGAGAGCACAAGCGAGTCTGAAAACCAGTAAGTTTGGAAATTGATAATTTTTGGTTCATTTCTATGATTGTATAATGTTCATCTGGTTTTGTTTTATTTTTCTTTGCTAAAAATTATTTGTGTGTGCTTGTTAAGTAAATTACAGTTGTGATATTGTTCTCTAGTATAAATTTGATGTGTTTGTATGTGTTGCAGAGAAAAAGAAATCGAAAAAACTTGACAATAAAAAGAAAACAACCGGAGAGGGATGCAAAAAAAAAAACCAAATCAAGTAAGCTTGTTCTGACTGATTCAGAAAGCAAAACTAAATCTGAAAGGAAGTAAGTTTCTAAAATCATATTTTGGGTTAATTGATACTTTTATTTTAGGTTTATTGATACTTATTTTATGAACTTTCAGAAGTGAACGAGCAAGGGTCAGCGCTGCCGAAAGAAGAAGAAAGGCATTGTAGCTGTTCAAAAAAAAGGAGAGCAAAGAGAAGAAATGATGGTGCTAAAAAAACAAACGTTGCTCCGGATGGCTTTGACTTGACAGAGGTACGAAATGATTTATCCGAGACGTAAGATTCAGTTTCTTTCTTTTTCTTTGTTTGCTAACTTTTCCTAAAACCTCTTCCAATTACTCTGGATTTACTAAGTAATATTTATTATTTTGCTTGGACTGCCGACTGTAACTTTGGGCAACAAACCTCTGTTACAGACTCAGATGAGCTCCACATCGTCAGTAAATGCCCCAGCTAATACCAGGTAAATTCATTCATTTCTTGGTTTAAATTTGGTACATTGGATTCCAAAAATGAATTTGATGTGTTTCTAGACCTCTTCTTTTAATCTTGGTTGCTGATTTTAATTTGGTATCTTTTTTATTAGGAAAAATACCCTGGAAATCTCGGTAAAAGTTTTTAGAAGAAAGAAAATCCATCAAAAATAGAGTTTACAAACTCCACCTATGTAAGTTGAAATATTTATATTGGTCTTTTAGATTTAGGTAATAATTTTTGTTTAATTAATAACACGGAATTTGTGTTTGAATGTCAGTCGCACTACACCTGATCCTCAACTACAAATCATTGAGGTTCGAGAAGAAACTCGTTCTCAAGCTTTGGATATGTGAGTTTTTCAATGTGCTGATTTCAGTTTCTCGGTACCTATTCTAATCATTCAACATTAACTTCTTCCTTGTTACATTCCTTAGATTTTCTATTGCGGTGTCTCTTATGAGTTCTCTTAAGGAAGAGCTAATAAAAGATCCATTTACCTATGTCCCTTTCGAAAGTCAAACACAAGAAGCTTCTGTTAATGAGTAAGTAGAACATAAATTTCTTTTTATTAGTTTTAATGTTATAGGATAATAATTTGGGGTCATTATTGAACTCTTTTCTGTTTACTGCAATAGCAACCATGCGAAGAAGCACCAGCAAGGCAATCAGAACAAGAAGTACCTGTCGATGTGTAAGTTTTATTACTTGTTTAAAACTGGATAATTTTGGTTCATTACATGCTTTACTTGTGGATCATTTGAATCCAGAAATCAATTCCTTGTGTTCTTATATTGGACTCTTTTGTGTTTGTTACAGCTACCCTTCGAAACTCGAAAAGCAGGCTGGCGAGGAATCTTCTCCGACGAAGTCAGAGCCAGAACCTCCGTTGAATGTGTAACTTTTAATTAATATCATTTTTTGTTAGCTTTCATGTTATATGATATTGCTTTTTCATTGTTCCTTTAAGTTGTAATTAGAATTCGTTTTATTAGTATTAATGGTATAGGATAATAATTCTGGGTCATTATTGAACTCTTTTCTATTTAATGCAGCAGCCCTTCCAAAAAACAACAACAACCATTCCAAGAAGCTCCGGTGGCAGGGAAATTGGAAGAAGAAGCACATCCTGATTTATAAGTTTTCTGCTTGTTCAAATATGGATAATTTCAGTTGATTACATGGTTTACTTGTGGTCCCTTTGAATCTCGAAATCAATTACTCTCTTTTGTTTGTTATAGCTGCCCTCCAGAACCCGAAAAGCAGGCCGACGAGGGATCTTCCCTGAGGAAGACAGAGCCAGAACCTCCATTGAATGTGTAAGTTTTAATTAATATAATTTTTTATTAGCTTTCGTGTTATATGATATTGCTTTTTCATTATTACTTAAAACTTTTCTCTATCGTCTTGCAATGTTGCTCGTCTGTCTTTATGGGAAGATAATGCACCTTCCTTCGATCTTGGTATAAGTCCTCCAACATCTCAACCAACTCCCCCGACCTTTTAGCTAACAGTGACACAGCTTGAAATCCTGGCAAAGGCGATGATAGATGCTAGGGTTGCGACGGCATTGAAATTTGCTGGGAAAACCAGTTCTGAGCCGAGTTTCACAGCTGCTGAAGGGTACAAAAATCTGGAGAAAGAGAAAGAAATCACGAAGGAGTTGAAGGAAAAGTGTTATCATTTGATGACACATGGAAAGGAAACGAAAGATAGCACCAACGAATGTGACACCATATTCATCTTTAACCATGAAGCATATTTGGAGGGGCTTAGACATCATTTCTTGTCTCTAAGGCCCGGAGAAGATGTAGATAACACATTAAATTCTTTGCCTATTGTCTTAACATTAATGATTTTTCTAAAGACTCTTATATTGTATATCTCATAAATTTTCTTCCTGTAGGTGGTCAATGCACAATGTATGATTCTCAATGACAGAAAATGTCACCAGTTTCAGGAAGAAATATACTGTGTACCGACGGAAATTGTGGTAAGCCAAATTTTTTATTCCCTGAGTAATTTACTGGTTTTGATAAATAATTTGGTTCATTTGTGATTTAACTAAGGTTCATTTTGCAAATGTTTATGTTGGGTACCCATGGCGAGAATTACATTGATCCACATACCAACAAGGCCTACCGGATGGATGTCAATTAATATGCACACTACCACCGTTTTCTTGACAAAAAAAATGGCATCGCATCCATTTGTAAGTTGTGATTTCTAAAACTTCTTTGATAATTCTGTTGTTTGCTATTTGGAATGAAATATTCTATCATTTTTCCAAACTTCAGCTGTTTGTGCTGATTTGCAACGGAAGACACTGGTGGTTGTGGATTGCCGATGTCCAGAAGAAGGCTTTCTATGTGCTTGACCCTGTCAACAAGAAGAAAGATCAAATATCTGACTTGAGAATTAAACTGAAAAAATTTGTTGTAAGTTATTTAAATCATACATGTTTTTTTGTAATTCAAACATAAGTAGAATTCGGTTCATTAGAGTTGGTGATTTATATTCAGTTCATACTTAAGTGTTCAATTGAGTTCTTTTACATGCAGAAATGTTTCCCTTGTTGATTGAATGTTTATCACGTTTTATTCAAACATGAACAGAATTCGGTTCATTGTAGTTGTTGATTCACATTCACTTCATCCTTAAGTGTTCACTTGGGTTCTTTTGCATGCACAAAATATTTTTCTTGCTGATTGAATGTTTATCACGTTTTATTCAGACCATGAACAGAGTTCGGTTCATTGTAGTTGGTGATTTACATTCACTTTATCCTTAATTTTTCTATGCTTTTCAGGGATTAATAGTCTCCCAGATGAGGGTTCACTACAACATTTTGGGTCTATGGCCACGCTTTTTTAAAAAAAGGTGACCCTAGAGTACCTATGGTCACGATTTTTTAAAAAAGGGTAGCCTAAAGGGGTCTATGGTCATGGTTTTGGGGGGTGACCTAAAGGGGTTTATGGTCATGGTTTTTCAAAAAAGAGTGACCAAAAAGGCTCTATGATCACAATTTTTTGGGGTGACCTAAAAGGGTCTATGGTCACGGTTTTAGGGGTGACCAAAAAGGGGTCTATGGTCACGGTTTTTTACAATGACCAAAAAATATCTATGGTCATGATTTTTCAAAAAAAGGTGACCTAAAAGGGTCTATGGTCACGGTTTTTGGGGGTGACCTAAAAAGATCTATGGTCACGGTTTTGGGGGGTGACCTAAAGGGGTCTATGATCACGGTTTTCGAAAGGGTGACCTAAAAGGGTCTATGGTCACGGTTTTGGGGGTGACCTAAAAGGGTTTATGGTCACGGTTTTGCGGGTGACTTAAAAGGGGTCTATGGTCACGATTTTGGGGGTGGCCTAAAGAGGTCTATGGTCACGGTTTTTAGGGTGAACTAAAAGGGTCTATGGTCACGATTTTTATATATTTTTTATAATTTTAAATATTTTATATATTTAAAATTTAAAAATTTTAATAATTAAAAACTAATAAAAATTTTATATGATTTACTTTAAATATTAACACTTTAAATCTAATTTTATAAATAAAAAATTAAGTTGAATACTATTAATTTTAAATTAAAAAATTTAAACTTAAAACTAATTAGTAAATTGACAAATAAATATTATATTTTTAAAATAATTTAAATAAATTATAGTTAATTTTTAATTACTATTCTACCTTTTAATTTTATTAAAATTTCTAAACTACTCTAATCCTAACCCTAATCCTAACTCTAATTACTATTAAAAAATATTTTTGTAACTAAATCAGATTTTAATCTTTTGAATATAAATTAACTAAGATTCTTATATTTTTTTATAATTTTAGGTCTCTCATATATTTAAAATTTAAAAATTTTAATAAATTAATGATAATTTATATAATTTATTTTAAATATTAAAATTTTAAATTTAATTTTATAAATAAAAAATTAAGTAAATACTATTAACTTTAAATTTAAAAATTATTTAAAACTTAAAACTATTTAATAAATTAATAATTAAAAATTAATAAATAAATTAATAATTCAATAATATTTTTAAAATAATTTTTAAAAATTAAATTAAATCTTAAATTATTCTATATCCTAGTTTAATTAAAATTATCAACTCTTAACCCTAAAATTTAAATCACACACTAACCCTCGCAAACTTATCCACTCACCCTTACCCTTTACCCCCACCCACAGTTTGAAAGAAAGAAAGAAAGAATGGAAGGAAGAAAGGAAGAAAAGAGAAAGAGAGGGAGTAGGGAGAAGAAAAGAGGGAGGTGACGGCGCCGGCGGGGCTGGATATCGTCGTCGCCGTCGTCGTTGTCAGAACCGAGAAGGAGAGGGAGGAGACGTTGAGAGAGAGGAACATCGTCTAGCCAAACGCGAGAGAGAGAGAGGGGGCCACCGCAATCCACGCTGCCGCTGGAGGGATCGTCGCACATCGCTCTGCCGTCAAGATCGCCGCCGTCGTCATCCAGTGTCACCGTCGCATCGCCATTGAAGAAGAGAGAGAGAAGAGAACGTAGGCCAGTGGCCCAAGGGGAGGAGTTGTCGCCGTTCGTGCCTCCAGTCGCCGTTGCTCCCTCGCCGCAGCCGCTGTTTGTGTAGTGACCGGAGGGAGCCGTGGCTGTCCGTACCACCGTCGGAGCTGCTGCTCTATTCCGTCGCTGGCTGCATGCTCAGGTATGTTTGTTCCCTATTCCTCTAACCCCTTCACCCAACAATGTACCAAATTCCTAAGCTAAAAAGCAAATTGAGATTAGGGTTTTATTAAGGTGTAATCTGATAATTTTAAATTTGATAGCCTTAAAGCCTTCAAAGCCCTCAAAGCCCTGCTCTGCCGCTCTTCGCTCGTTGTCATCGCCAGGTTACTTTTTTTTTACTTGTTCTGATTAGTAATTTAGGATTATTGAAACTTCAAATTGTTACTTGTATTTGGTTTTGATTTGTTCTTAATTTAGGTGATATTTGTCAATGATATTTGCCTCTTTGTTAAACAACACCATTATACTTTATCATAAATCATGTTCATATACAATACTTCTACAATTTATGCAGTTCTATGAATATAATCTTAGTGTTATTAACTGATTTTTCTGTTGAATATTCCAAAAAATCCAAGTTAAATCTTCCTCTCATGAAAATCCTTAAGGAAAATTTTATGCTGCTCTTCTTCTCTTCATTCTCATCACTCTTCTCTAAATTTACTTGCTTTAATTTGTTCTGTGATCTATAATGTTCATATGCTACAGAAAATTGATTAATTAATTAATTGTGTATAGTTAATATTGATCTTGTTGTTAATGAAGAGTAGATTAATTGATCATTTCTACCATGGACATTTTTCTTGGTTTTGTAGATTTGTGATCTGGTTGCTGTTGCTAGGTTTTTAAATGCAACTCTCATAATTCCTGAAATTCAAGAAAGTACTCGCTCAAAAGGAATTAGGTATATGTGGCTAAGTATCTGCATTCATTACCATGCCGTTGGGATTTATATATTAATATTTTCTTAATAATATATTCATATACACAATTTATGTTTTCTTACTATTTTTTTCAGCTCTAAGTTCAATTAGGGGTGTG